>NC_087524.1:23151656-23751656 GCF_963921805.1 Phalacrocorax carbo
AAATGGGATCCATGTTCCTCATTCTCCTGTGAGCTGCTTAAAAAGCTCTGCTCTTTTTGTCTCTAATCTGGGACGGTGGTGACCCTTGGTAACACTGCTTTCTGCTGGTGCTCCTGGGATGGAGGCACCTCCTCGCCTGTGCCTGGTGAGGGGAAGTGGCGTTTTTAGGGTCCTTCCCCCAGCAAAGCGATGTGGCCTGCAGGCAGAGCTGGGGAGGGTGCCGGGAGCCCGGGTGGAGAGAGGAGGCTCCTCTCCATCGGCAAACCTGCGGCATTGACTTTGTGCTTCTCTTGATAAGGGGATGTGTGACTGAGTGGATGCCTTTGCCTTCTCTCTGGTGCCCTTCTGCATAATGGTTGCCGAAGTCATCGTCTCTGTAACACCACCAAGAAACTCCTCCCTTGCTAGCGGTTGGAAGAAAAATGATGGCTAGCAAGGAGGGCAATGGGGAATGTAGCATCCTAAACTAAAACTAGTGTTTGGTCTGTAACTGTTCTCCATCTCTTTATGGCTTCTTCGTGGCCCACCCATACAGCATTTTCTTTTTATTAACAAGGCTGAAACACTTCACTGATGGTGTACTCTCTACAGAATTATGTCTGGAAAGCCAAGACAGCAAGCATAGCCCATTCTGAGTCCATGTTTCAAGGCAAATATTTGTCCAAGTGCTGTGTTAGCATAATATTTCTAATGTCAGGCCAAGGGCATAAATTCTGGTGCAGAAACCCGGAGACACGAGTCTCAGTTGTGCGTTTCAGTGTTTCGGAGGATTTGCTTTTGCCAATATCTGTGCAAGATATTGTATCCAGGCTGTGGTAGCCTGCAGTGGGGCTTGGCATCGAACAATAGTACATCATCATTCTTAATCTTGCTATTCTGAAGTAGTAGTGTTTCCTTATCTTAACAAAGTCATATATGGAAAGACCAGGGGCAGAGGAGCAGAGCTGTGACCAGTGGGCCTGTGCCTTGAAAGTACAAGTTATCCATCCAAGTCAGGTTGTTCAGATTTTGAAGGAGAAGCTGAAGAATCAGCTGTGCAAGTATACAGTGTGAAGAAAGTTGAATACCTCCCGGAAGGCTTGCGTAATCTCTATCACAGCCCTCCTCAGGGCTTTACTGGCCTGCTGATAAAATAAACGGCTTTGCGTGATAAAACTTAAACTTCTTAGAGCAAAACTTTGTGCAAAGAGTTCATGAAAATAGAGATTTTGATCTCCGTGCCTTTTCTTGCAGAAGAGTAGTACATCTTTCCTAAATTTTGAAATGCTTTTTTTTTTTGGTGGCAGAATTGGCTGCCTTGTCTTAAAAGTCAAGGGAAAAATGTAGCGTTCTTAGTATGTGGAAGTTGTGGGGGTTTGGGTTTTGGTTTTGCTTTTTTTGTTTTTTAAAGAAACTAGCATGTTTGTTATGCGCAGTCTTCCCAGAGAAGCACCTTTCAAACATCCTGATTCTTTGTCTTTTTCCCTCCCTGTCTTTCTCATCCCCTTTTAGATCCGGACTGTTCTGTATCCCATCCTCCTTTCCGAAGCATGAGGACCCTCCTGCTGACGCATGTGCTAATGGAGCTGCTGGCGGTGGAGATGCTGTGCAGGGCGAGATGGAGCCGCAGCCCGCTGGTGAGAAGCCTCCCAAAGGAAATGGTGACGAGCAAGTACCCCCGCTCCTGCCTCCCCCGCCGCCTGGCAGCCTTCCTCCTTACCCCCCATACTTCGAGGGAGCTCCCTTTCCTCGTCCGCTGTGGCTGCGGCACACATACAACCAGTGGGTTCCTCAGCCACCACCACGGACTATAAAGAGGACGAGGAGGCGTTTGTCACGGAATAGAGACCCGGGAAGGCTTATCATGAGCACTATCAGGCTGCGGCCAAGACAGGTGCTCTGTGAGAAGTGTAAAAACACTCTGAACCCTGAGGATGCAAACACAGCTAGGCAGAACGCTAAAACAAGGAGGAAGCTGAGCATTCAGGACAAAGAGCAGAAAAAGCACAGTGACTCTGACTATACGGAGAAACGGAACAAAAGAGAAAAGAGAGAGGACGAGAAATTTTCTGGGGAACTAGTGCATCGAACGCCAGTTATAAAAATATCCTACAGTACTCCACAAGGGAAAGGCGAAGTTGTAAAAATCCCTTCCCGGGTTCATGGCTCGGTCAAACCGTTTTGTCCAGAGCGAATATTGCAGAACGGAGGGGAGGACCAAGAGGAGACCAGAGACTCTGAACGGTGTCGAGAAACCAAATGTTTAATGGACAAGTCAGCAGGCAGCCAGCTTGCTTCCATTCCAAAACTGAAGCTCACGAGGCCCGTGCATTCCAGTGCGGATGTCCCACCCCCAAAGATACGGCTGAAGCCCCATCGCATAAATGATGGTCAGAGTGTTTCAATTTATAAGGCAGAACTTATTGACGAAATAAACGTCCTTCAGAACAGCAGGGAGTCCAATGCAGGCGCATTTTACAACGATGAATCTGCAGACAGAAGTTTAGCTGAGATATCTTCAGGGAGTTCAGGTGAAGATGAGGACTTTAAAAGATTTCCCCAAGGTAAAGATGGACATGATAACTTGGCTTTCCTTATGAATTATCGTAAAAGAAAAGCAGATTCTTCTAGCTTATCGGTGTGTAGTAATGACAGTCTAGATGAATCCAAGTCTTCTAGTTCAGAAGTAACATCACCAGAAATGTGTGACTTTTTGCCTGGTGATGATGCATCCGTCTCTTCATCTTCAAAAGATGAGCGTAAAATTGTGCCACCGCTAACAGTTAGACTGCATACCCAAAGTGTGTCTAAATGTGTCACAGAAGATGGAAGAACTGTTTCAGTGGGGGATATTGTTTGGGGTAAAATTCATGGTTTTCCATGGTGGCCAGCACGTGTTCTTGACATAAACCTTAGCCAGAAGGAAAACGGGGAGCCTTCATGGCGAGAAGCTAAAGTATCGTGGTTTGGTTCTCCAACGACTTCATTCTTATCTGTTTCAAAACTCTCTCCTTTCTCTGAATTTTTCAAACTGAGATTTAATCGCAAGAAGAAAGGGATGTATCGGAAAGCTATCACAGAAGCTGCAAAGGCAGTAGAGCATCTGACTCCGGAAATCAGAGATCTCTTAACACAGTTTGAGACATAACTTTGCCTCTAGTATCAGGTGAGTGCTTGCTGGACTCATGTTTCCCATGAAAATCCTCCTTGTGTTTTTTAACCTACATTCCACTGTTTATTTGCATTTGTTTTTCCTTAAAAAATGAGGCGGACAATTGTTAAACTTAAATGCCTGGCTGTTAGCTGTTGGCGGTAATTTCAGAGGTGATAAGAGCCTTTAGTTCCAACTTCTGAGGGGACCGTGGGAATTGGAGCCCTTGCTCTCAGAGGGGAGTGCAAAGCAGTTGGCATCGGGAGGAAGGAAGCATCGTTTGCTCAAAGAACTAGTAAAATTGTAGTCATGTATTAGTGCTGCTTACCGCTAGGATGTGGCGAGTATTGAGGATGCTTCATTTGCATCAAAACTAATCCTGTGTGGCTGCAGGACTAATAGCTCCTAAACACTAAGTTTCTTTGAATTATCTCTTGGTTCAAACAACTAAAACTCTTCTTGGTATTGAGATTATATTTATGGTATCTAGGTACTGATGCTCAGCAGCTACCCATAACGGTTAAGGGCCCTGGGAGGCCCTTTGCTCCCCTGCAGTTTCTCTGACCTCTCTGGTGTTGATCTCTTACAAAGGTACTTTCTTTATGGCTCTTCAGAATGATAGTACCAAAACCTGTCTTTAGCTGGGGAACAGTAGCTCAACGTTTCTCACAGCGCTTGGCGTTTGGCTTGTGTCTGAAATGCTGGTGCGATGCAGGGGAATGCCCTGTATCATCAAATTAAATTCTTCTGGGCCTCACCTGCAACCGCTTTGAGGATATAAGGTGGGAACATAAACATGGAAGCTGATTCTCTGTAATGCCTCCGCATTTTGCTTTTACTGGTTGCAAGCATGGAGGGGGATGGGACTCCCTCACCAAACAGTCCAAACCCTCGGTGAAATCCTTGGGAAAATTCCAGAAACTGAATAAGATCTAGAATTGTTTCATGACCTTCCAGTCGTCACTACCTAGACAAGACCTCATCTGTGGTACTGTTAAACAAGGGGAGGGATTTACTTTTTGCCTGAAAACCATAACTAATCATTAGGAAGAGTCTTCTTGTCAAAGGTCTTGCTTTATACACTGTGGTTCACTGTGTTATCCCCTAAATTTTTCTGCTCTTTTCTTGTGCTAGAAGGACTGTGTGTACGCAAGCTGCTACCACTCTTGCTGCAGACTCTGTTCTCTGCCTAAGCTATTTTAATGCAGTGGGACTATGACAGTCAGTGCTCATGCAAGTCCTGAGGGGGGGAAAAAGCTGGTTGGGTTTTTTTTTTTTGTCGTGGGACTTCACCACTGGCTTCAGTGTAATGAAGGACTTGATTTGCGCGAGTTGTTATTCTGTCCCAGCTAGTCTGGCTGGAGTAAATAATCAGAGGGACATATTCATCCTGTGTGCTCAAGGTGTCTGGATGACTGGACGCTCAAGCAAGTAAAAATGTATAACTGTAGCAGCAGCATTTAAGCTTCATCTTTGATCTTGCCCCTTCAAACGCTGCTTAACTCTGGCTGAAGACTTTATTATATCAAGAGCATTTGGATTGGACCCAAATTCCTATTAGCTAGATCTGGAGTATAAATAAACCCGATGCCCAGAATACGCTGTCCTTGCCAGTGAAAGAATCATGGTCAAAAACCATCGCTCCTGTATGAACAGTGCTCTATTTAAAGGAGCAGCAAAGCTTCATCCTTCTGAACTGTCTTCACTGTGTTCGTGTGTGCAGTTTGGGACAGCTCTAGCAGGACGGATGTCGCCACCGTTACTGACAGCTACCTCTGCTGTTGTGAGCTCTGGGTGGGCTGGTACGCCACATCTGGTGGCTTCTGGGGAGGAGAAGGGGCAGGGTGAAGAAGCACCTAATGCTTCGGGTCAGTCAGACTGGCCATGCCAGTCAGGCCATGTGGGGTAGGAAAGCGAGTGGCCAAGAGGAGCTTGAGGTCCAGACTTGAAGTCAAAATTGGATGTCGTTGCCCAATCACATGTTAGCCTAAGGAAAATGCTGCCTGTTCTTACAGTAGGACCACTGCAGATGTGGTGGAACAGTAAGACCCAGCCATGAAATGAGGGGTGAAAGACTGTAGGGCAGGGCCTCAAGAAGAAAAAGAAGCATCTGCTCCAGA
The DNA here is from genome assembly GCF_963921805.1 of Phalacrocorax carbo. Lineage (NCBI taxonomy): Eukaryota > Metazoa > Chordata > Aves > Suliformes > Phalacrocoracidae > Phalacrocorax > Phalacrocorax carbo. Next base: position 23,156,907 of record NC_087524.1, read on the forward strand.
GGAGACCTGGGTTATTGCAGACATGGTGCAGGCCTGAGCTATAGTTACAGAGCAGAAGCGGTGGAACAGGTCTGTAAACTGGGGGAAAGAAGAAAATGTTGAGAATGATAAAAAGATGATGGGATGGCCTGTATTAGGCGGATTAGGCCAGACCTTTCCTTCCCTCTGTACTCTTCAGCCAAAGCTCTCCATGTATGTATGGGTATATAGATAGATTTAACATGTATTGCAGTTTCATTGGCCTCCTTCAGCTGCCTTTCCACAGGTGATTTTTCTGCCTTGCATGCGTAAGGTGAGCTGCCAGCCCAGTCTGCGTATCTGGAGATGGTATAATAGCTGGATAAGCAACTGCAGTTGCTCAAAACTAGAAAAGGGGAACAAAACTTCCTATGTTCCACGTGTCACATATACTTAGATTCCTTATCAGACCAGCACGTCGAGTGTTTTGGTGCATAACTTACAAAACAGTTCATTATTTCAGAGTCTTGCCCTGCATCTAATTCTCTCCATTCAGGAGGATTGAGTTGAAATGCTTTCCTTGAATTTTCCTACGGTGTAAATGAAATGTTTCCATCAGCTGCTGATTGACTATTCTTTCCTGAAGGGTGTAACTTAAGTTTTCACTAAGGCTTGGAGTTCCTGGTCCTAGGACCACAATGACATTTGAGCTACAGCTAAATATCTGAAAGCTTTGAGGCCTTTTCAAGCCACTTCAGCCTCTGTCTGTAACAGCAGTTTCTAAGAGCAGGCATCTGACTGGTAATATTGCACATTGCAGCTGTACCGGCCATTGTGCTGTGGCTTCACCGGCAGCTGCACGAGGGCTTGATATCGTTAGCACAGAACAAGAACAAGAGTCCGGGAGGTACCTTCAGCAGCAGCACTTTGGTAACGCTGCTTGTGCAAATCCTGGGCACGGCAGAAGTTTGTGACTGTTGACATTTTTTGTTGTGCAACTTTCTGTCGTCCGGCATGTGATGCCGTTCTGCAAAGCGTGGAGGGTAATCACTAGAAAAAATGAACAAATAATTCAGGTAATTTCTGAATGCATATAAAACTGGAAGCAATTGCAGTTTTTTAAAAAACTTGATTTGGGTTGGAAAAACTGCTGTGAGCAGTTCATGGTTTATGACTCTGTCCTTATACTTTTTTTGCAGAGAAAATACTTTATTAAAACCCTGTCATTAACTGACTAGTAAAACAAGGTTTCTGTAAAAACAACAGGCAGACTAGCGAGCCATAGAAGTAAAATTTGTAAGACACTTGGTGTAGAGTAGTGCCAGGAGAAAAACGCCCGCTCAGCATCATCTCATGCCGCTTTGTAGCTTCTACTCGCGTCACATACGGGGAGCCGCTGCGCACGCTGCCCGTGCTGCAGAGATGTCTGCGCTGCAGCTGGGCGCTGGGTGAGTTAGTCTTACCTGGTTCTAAAGCACCAGATACAGGCTCACCTCTGCTCATCGTGCTTTTACGACTGCCACAGTCTCTGTTGCCAGGGGAAGGCGGCTGTGGCCAGGCCCAGGGCTCTGGTAGTGCCGGGATAATGGGCAGCGTTACTTCCCCGCGGAGCCTGACCCACCGGTATGCCAGACCCCCCCACTGCCAGCGACACTGTCCCGTCCGTGGGCTGGGAATCGGAGCAGGGCTGTGGCCCAGGTGCTCTTGGCAAGGCCTGCGCTTCACAGCACCGCTTCCTCCTCACCCGGCTACGTCAGGCGACGCTAGCTGGGGTTGTGCGGTTGGGTTTGCCGCTCCTGGGGGCGGCTGCGGCTGCCCGCTCCCCTCCCCTCCCGCCCGTGGCCGAGAGCTGGCCAGGCGGCGTGCTGAGGAGGGGTCAGGGGGTGCTGGTGCTGCAGAGACGTGGCCGCAGGGGCAAGGGGCACAGCCAGGCACACGGCCACGCGTGCCGGGAGGAGGCTGGGAGAAGCTGAGCCTTATGTGCAGGGAGTCAGGATACCGTCACCAGCGACGGACGTCTCGAGCCGTTTGCCCGGGGCGGTACCGAGCTCCCGGTGGGAAGCGGTGGCTGCGGCGGTGGCCGCCCGCACAGCTGCGTTCCCGATGCGTGAGGGGCAGCCGTCCTGCTGGTCCGTCCTGATAGAGGTGGCTTTGCTTCCCCCTCATTCTGGCGGCATCCCGCCTCTCTTCCCCATGTAACCGCCTGTGAGGCTGTGCTGCAGGCCTGGTGGGACGCTCGTCACACGTCGCCCGTTTTGACTGCAGGACTCTTGCCTCCAGAGCTGTTTCAGACATTCAGAAAGTCTTCTGAGAGCTGGAGTGTCGCCTGTGGCATGCTGAGCATGTGTTTCTCAGCAGGGGCTGTAGGTCTGTGTGTGGGACCTGCTCCGAGAGCTGGACCTGCGGGCTTTGGCACTCCAGCCTTGGCTTTTTTTCTTCGGAACAAGAAAATCTCTTGTGCTTTTGCATTTTGCTTTCTGTTCACATCCATGAAAATGTCGTATTTCAACATGCAGCTGCGTAAGCTTCAAGTTCCTCAAGCCAAACATCTTCCACAGTGATGAGCACCCCAGCTTATTTCTGGTGGTACAACAGAGGTTTGCTGGCATACCCAGGGCGTTGCATTCGGCCACCAGAGAGACGCAGTCGATGGGTGTGCGATGCAGCGTGCTGAGCACGCTCCTGGTCTGGAGGGCTACCCCTGCGCAGGGCAGGGACAGACACTTCAGGCCGGTGTCACACACGTGGTGTCGGGGACACGCAGCGGATGGGGCTGCAGCTCCGGCTCTGCCACGAGCTGGGGCCCAGGAGGGAAGGAGACCTGTGTTTCCTAGGGCTGCAGGGAGCACATCGTGGTGGGATCGGGGTTTTCAAGGAGCGCCCGCTGCATCGTGAGAGTGTTAGTCCACGCAGGTACGGGGCCCTCGGCAGGCTGAGCATGTCCTGCAGCACCGCGAGGCTGGGTCTCTTGTTCTGCACTGTGACCCTCCTGAATGGCTCCTCCTGACTGATCTCCCCTCCCTGCCCACAGCCCTTTCATGCAGTAAAAGTTACAAAAACTGCTTGTAGGCTTTCATATGCATCTCTGCGTGAAACAAGTTTACAGGATGTATATTCATTTGCTTTTTCAGCCTGGAAAATCCTTTATTCTTCTTCCCTCTCTTCATCCCCTCTACCCCCAAGCTGTGGAACCATTAAAATTGAAAATACTGGCTTTTGAAGCTTTTAATTTTACTGCTATTAGCTTAATAGACCCTCAGTATCAGTACATTTAGCCATTCATCACAAAAAGTACACTGCTACTATGTACAGCAAAATCAAAGCTTATTGCATACTTGCTATATATAGTAAGCTCCAACATAAAATTTGGAACATTGGGTTATGACTTCACCTTCAAAGATGTTCAGGGCTCTGTATGTGCATGTAGCCAGTACCTCTTGCCAGCAGTTTATGAAGCAACATAAATCACTCCTCTTTTTCTTTTTACCTCTTCTCTTCTGCTCTACCAGTGGCACAAAGAAGGTTATATAATTTTATATAAAGTTGTGGTGGCGATTGCTGTGATAGCTACTTTTTTTTAAAAACACCTGCCTGGTCGTGTGAAATATTTCAGCCCAGGAGATGAATGCTTGAGATTTTTCTTGGCCTGGTTTCTAGATGGTTCAGTCAACTAAAACCAAGCATCCAACTTAATTACTGTTTCTCAGTCTTCCTCCAAACAGCTTGGAGTCAGCGTCTCTGCATACTAATACAAAGTAGGAGAGCAAGTCTAAAATAGACTGATTGCATACTTGTGTGACCCAGCGCTGGATGTCTGGAGCTGCACGTCTGGTGGCATCCTGCTGATTTTCCTGTTCCTGAAAGCACTTGCGCATTTGGCTTGCGATCACTGTGGCTGCAGCTGGAGACACCCGTCCTGCTTTTCCCTGTTTGTGCTCTCTCTTGCCCCTCTTCTCCTCTGCGCTCTGCTCCCAGGCGTATTTTTTTTGAAATGCCAGCAGGCCATACATTGTGCTATTTCTAACTGCACACGAGCTGTGCAGATGCCCAAGAATGCGATCTGCTTACGTGAGCTGTAACTTCAGCTGCCGAAGGAGATTTGTATCAACCGAAGGGCTTAGCAACTCCCTTGGAAGAACACAAAGCTGCTCCCTGGACTGAGGGTCTCCAAGCCCCGTCCGAAGCTTTGGGCATCTGCTCTTTGTGCTAGCCGAGCCTGCCTGCGGGGAGCAGAGGGGGTAGGTGTCCCTCTGCGGTGTCACTAGCCTGCTGTGCACTCAGTGCTGGTGGATCTGTGCAGGGGCAGGGTCTGTGCCGGGGGTCTCTCGGGAGCGTGCAGGGGGCCAGGCTCTGCAAGGCAACCCTTTCTGCAGCACTGCTTTCCAGGGCGGGAGAGGTGGCCACTTCCACATGGTGAGGAGAGCTGTCTGGACAAAGAGCCTGGAAACTTGCTGCTTTGAAAAGTTTTACAAATAATGTAAAAATTAAATTTCTGTAGCTTTTCCTGAATTGCATTTATTTAGTAATTTCATTTGTCAGCTCAAATGGAGATGTCTAAAAGTGCAGCTACAGTTCCCCTTTTCACACCGCGCACAGCGAGTTTGGCAGGTGGGACCTCAGGCAGAGGGGCTGGCCGACGTGTAGTTTGGAGTGAGCAGCGCTGGTCAGCTGGAGGGGTAAAGCCCTTACTAAGGGAGTCTGCTTGCCTCTCTAGGTAAGGCTCAAAAGTTCATCCTACTTCTGTTGTGGTTAGGCAGATACTTGCAGAGTGCTGAGCACCTCCAAGTCCAAGTTGCACATGCAGAAAGGCTGCTTTGGGCCAAGAAGGAATTAGGGGATTTTTGGAAACTTGGGGAAATCTCTGTGTAGAGGAGGGTGCTCGTTACTCTGAAGGAGAGGAGCGAACAAGATCTCAGTGCAGTAGCTGTGCATTGTTAATGGTACGTGGAGCCGCTTGGCTCATGAGGTCTGGTCACTCAATGGGGTGACACAGATATTTCCCATTTTAATGCTCAGGTGTGAAAGTCAGACTTTGAACCCAAAAATCGATGGGAAGACTCTTAAATGTTGAAAAACTTGCAAACTGTTGTTCTTCAGCCTTGATACATGTTTTATTTTTTCCATAAGTACACATCGCTGACACCGGGATCAAGGTGAATGGGAGTGTGTGGGCTGAGTGACAAACTGCAACTTCTGCCTAATAAAAGACTTACGGAAGCTGCTTGCCTGTATCCTGCAAACTAGATGAGGATGAGCTGGTGCTGCCTTTATTTTTTTAAAATCTTCTTGATGCATCTGTTTGGCACTCTGTATGTACCTTTACAGAATATATGGGCTTTGCGTTAAGTAGTTTATGAACACTTGCACATCGTGAGATTATGTACCTTAGAAACAGGCTTCTCGTGTCTGGCAATGACAGAGATGGGGCTTAATACCTCAACTTCTGCAGTACTTGTGCTCTTCATGCCTACAGTCCCTGCACCCCAAATCTCCAGCTCTTCAGTCAGCTGGAAAGTGCTCTCTCACTTCTGGTGCCGTCCCTGCCCCGGAGCGGGAGCGGTGCGGGATCCTGCCACGTGCACAGGCAGCGACGTCCATCTGGCACGTGAGGGCGAGGGCTGTGTCTGCCGCCCGTCCCGAGGCCACCGGTCTAGCCCCGCTGCCTGTGGGCAGAAGGCTGGTTGTGCTCTCATCCCGACTGATGTGGCGCGGAGCAGAGGTCTGCGTGTGGCCCCTCTGCCTGTACAAGCGAACGTGACTCTTCTCACCATAGCAAGGGGGTCACAAATGCTCTCCAGCATCTCGTGCCTGAGCCTTTCCCATATGAACTCTGTCAGCTGCCCTGCATTAGTCGCATAATCATCTCTTGGTCACTAGGTATGCGTGTCTCTCTGGAAGGGAGGAGCAGGGCATTTTTTTTTAATGAAGGCTTTTTTTTTTCATTAAGTTGATTAATTTCTCTGACGTACCAGTTCCTGTTTAATCTGTGTTAGATTCTTGCTATTGTAGGATCAGACAGACTTGTTTTCTTTGTAACGCATATTTCCTGTGTGCTCTCTGCAGTTGAAGAAATGAGTTGTAGCAAGATCACTAGTTTAATTTCCCTTACGAATGATGACTTGCTCTATTTTGATTCAAGTCAATAACTTGAGCCTTTTTTTCATGCAGAAAGCAACCCTTTCTAAAAGCAGAAAGCCTCTGAACCCGATACAGGATTTTTCATAGAGATGCTCAGATGATAGAGTTTAGTATTGGGGAACATAACTGCCAGCCTGTTCAAGTCAGCTGGATCCTGACGCCTTGGGACTTGGAGACAGTTCCAAAACCCCATCCAGCGGGTCAGGGATGGGGTCCCAGCTGCCATCCAGTAACCCCCACCTGCCCCAGCCCTCCTCCCACAGGAGGAAAGCATGGGAAGAAAGGACTTTCCCGGACCACTGCCAGCAGCAGCCGCTCTGCCCTTCCCCTCGCCTTCCACTGGCGACTCAGGCTGTTAAGCAGATACTGACTTTAGAAACGAAGCCCTGCAGGAGCCAGTCGGCTGCCTGTCAGAGGTGCTCTGGGTCCCCTGGTCCCCGTCCCACCTCCTCAGTGTTGCAGGAAGACACAATCGCTTGATACTCCTGAGCTTGAGCCAGGGCGGCCTTCCCGCCCTTCCTCCTTGCTGCCCTTCCTCCAAGGGGAGATGTCTGGAGGAAGACTAGTTTGGTGATGCTCAATTACAGCCTGCTGTTAACTGAGTTATGATTAGAAAATATTTCTGAAAATAAGCTGCTTGTTCCGAGAAAATGAGCAGGCTTCTTGCTGCCGTCGCTTTGCAACCTGCCAGGACGCGCAGGGTAACCGGGGCTTGTGCTGCCTGCAGGGCTGCAACGGGAGAGGGTTTCAGTGCTGCAGCACTCCAGGGCTTTACAGAGGTGACCGTCTGAAGGAGGTGGGTCTCGGCTCCAGCTCCGGCACGCATGCATGCCTCTTGCTCTTCACCTGGAGCTAGTCTGTGAGTGCTGGTGGTGGCGGGGCAGCCCCGGGCGTAAGATGTAAGATAGTAAACCTGCAAGTGAATTTGTTATGTGCTCTTGAAAATGCAGCCCCTTCAGTGCTGCACCTGGTACTCACGAAGGCAAGTGTCGCGGGGCCCGGGGTCCTCCCTGTGCCGCAGCGGGGCAGTTAGGGATGTCCTGCGCTCGTCTCACCCGAAGGGTCAGGGTGCAAGTCCCCCGAGCGGGGCTGCGCACAGAGCTGGTGTGAGCAGGGCCCCCACGCATCAACGCACTCGGGGTGCGGTAATTGCAGAAGATAAATCATCTTTCTGCACTCTGCCACGGCTGTTAAATCTGAATTTGTGAACGGCTTTATTTGGTCCAAATCTTCTTTTTTTTGTGTTATGAATCAGCACTTGGCTTCAGGAGAGTTTTCTTGGCTTTCCTTTTGACATACAGCTTAGCACACAGGCTGCTAGATCATGCCGTTGTCCTGAGTCAGTCGGTCCTTTACATATTCATTACTCATACGTGTATCAAGGCTACAGCAATGTCCAGAATGTAGTGCTTAAGCTGCTGCTCCACCTTGAAGATATTTTTTTTAACAGAAATCTCTGAAGTTTTCCAGCGATGAAGTGAGAGCACATGAGTGCCTGTCGCTGTGTTGCTCTTGAACACATGTTGAGAACTCCTGGGTCTGCTCAGGGCTGTTTAAAACAGACACCTGAGCTCTCGTGGGAGGCAGCCTCTGCCCCCGTGCCGTGCCTGGACTGCGGAGCTCTGTGTTTCCAGGCCAGGGACAGGCGCCCGTCCGTCCGCAGGCACACAGAGCTGAGCAGGATGGTGAGATTTGGGCATTTTGAGGCGTAGATCATCAGCTGTTTTAGAAGTTTGCCATTTTGCCGGTAGCACCAAGTTTCTGCTCCCAGAGGACAGAACCCCTGGCTAGTCCCCAGGGAGTCTCAGTGTGCGGCTGTGGTTCGGCCTCATCCCCCTCCTTGCAAAGGGGCAGCGTCTGCCCTTGCACAGGCGAAAGCCTTCCCTGGGAGGTTGTTTGGCATCGTGCTTCTGTTGTGATGCTTCCTTCCTCCAAGTGTGAAAATCACAAAGCATAAATCCAGCCTGAGGGCTTGCTGTTACCTCCTCATCAAAGTAGTGCATTTTTTTCCTCTTTAGACCAAATATTCCCAATCTGTAATCTGTCTCTAAGGGGTCATCTTTTTGCAAAAGCCATGAGGGATATTCTGCCAAGCCCATGGACCTCACTAAGGCTTTGGTAGATGTAAGATAATAAACCTGCAAGTGAATTTGTTGTGTGCTCTTGAAAATCTGGCCATTCATCAGAAGGCAAATGAATAGATTCTACTGCAAGATTAAATATAAATTTATACTCTGTTGGCTACAGGTAATAGAGCCTTGTTGCGAGACATCCCAGTTTCTTAGGAGTGGGAAGATTCTGCTAATTACTGATGGAGTTTGTGAAACCTGATTGCAGTCCTTCTCTGGAATGTAGGTTTTAGGGCAGATGTTCATGGTGTATTGAATCAGCTCTTTGAAGCCTCAATTGTATGGGCGATACTGAAGATCATTCTGGATGCTGAGTCCGGGTAAATCAGTGTTGCTTTTGGTTCTGTGCCCACAGAAGAGGTGCTGCTGCATTTTCAGCAGCGTTGAAAACATGACCATCTTCCTGTGTTTGGTGTTGGCATTCTTGGTTTATTGTGCTCTGTTCTTGTAAGTCACAAACCTCAGCTGTGAGGGGTTTTTAAAGGTCTTTGATCTTTTGCTTCATAGCATTAATCCTGTTTGTCAGGAACACGGGTTTGAGTCTGTGTGTCCTGTGGTTCTGACTCGGCCGCGTTAGCTGATTTGGCACGGACATGTGTTCGGGCTGGTCAGGCTTTTGAACTAGCTCGAGCTGAATTGCATTTGAAGTGTGGTGCAGTGATGCTTTTGCAGCTGAAAAGTGTAAGTGTAGTTCTCCGTGCCATTTTTTCATTTATTTCTGAGTTCGTCACTGAGTTGTTTCACGGGTCTTCGGGTTTCTTCACTTGATCTTGAAGACAAATGGATCCTTCCTTTGAACCCTTTCAAGGTTTCCACTCCATAACGTGACTTACAGGGCCATGCAAGTACCTCTGGCATGCAGGGGTGCACCTGAGGACTTCTCTCGCATCCCTCTCCAGCAGAGGTATCTTTTCAAGCCTGTCATCTGCCCTTAGTCTTAGTGGCTGGTATCTGGCGAGAAGGCCAGATGACAGCAGCGTAACACATCAGGCGTGGGTGGCTTCCTTTCCTTTTGGTGTCTGTGGAGTGCGTGGTTTTGCACTTCTGAATTCAGAACGAGCATCTTGCATGCTCTTCCTGCCTGAAGGCTGGTCAGCCGCGGTCTGGTGCGGTCGGATGCCGCCGTCTTCGACGGCTGTGTGGGAGGGGAGCGGCGCGGGGTCCTGCAAGAGACGCTGGCCGTCCCAGGGGCTCCGCAGTGCTGCCACGGCACACGCTTCTGCGGCCTGAAACGAGCAGCAGTCCGCGGTGGGAAGAGGGTGGGGGGGCCGGTGTCTTGTACCTCTGGAGGCAGAGTGCGAAGGTGGCGTGGCTGCTCTGCCACTTCGTTAACGCACGGCTGGGGCACTGCGGCAGCGGTCGATGTCTTGAGCAGTTGTAGGTACTCAGAAAACCTTCCGTATGTCTTGCTCTCAAGGGGAAAATAATCCTATTTTATAGATGGTGTTGGAAAAGTGGAGGCAGATGTTCTTCATGTGGCGCTAGGGGCTCGTGGCAGATTAACCTGCAGTAACCCACCCTGCACGGGGACTTAAAAGTCTTTAAGGCAGAGACTGAAGTTTTATTGTCGTCACTGAAACTCACATCGTGTCTGTCTTGGAGAAAATTCCACTCTTACTTTGGGTTTGTTAACTTGGCGAGTTTCTTCCAAAGCTGTAGCTGCTGCTGTTCTTGCCTGCCGGGCCAGCTGGGAGCCGGAGAATTCCTGGCTATATTTAGAGGAAACCCGGCGCATATGCCTCGCCGCTAATGCCGGTCCGTTCCGTGCTGCCTGCAGTAACCTCTCCCTCTTTCACTTTCTTCAAGGTAACAGAAGATAAGAGCACAGCTGTTCTCCTAGAGGGTCACGAAGTCTGTAAACAACCTGACATGCCCCCCAGGAGAATCTGGAGGTTGCCGTGCGCATGGCAGGAGGACGAGTTTCCTTGTCAGATTGCACTGCTTTTCATCTGGGACAGGTGACAGGCACCGGGACTTGGAGTTAGGTGGCTCTCCTGGTGTGAGGCTGGCAGGAAAGTCTTAAGGATATTTTACCCTAGAATGAGAATTTGACAAGTCATACAGCAATGAACTAGGAGAACAGCAAAAACCACAACTTGGAATGTATTTATTACTTAAAAGTTAGCTATTCTTGATAAAATCCCCCAAAATATTGCTGCTGCTTATTTTACTTACAGATTTCACACACTTGTTAATTTTAAAGCTACCAAACTTCTACTCAATACTGTACTCTGAGAAATGTAATTGGAGCAGGACATGCAATAGAATGGAATCATTGTAGTGTCTTAAGTACAATGGACTCACTTTTGTGTCTATTAAAACTTGGAAAATGTGCAACACACAACTCTGTGGCTGTCATTGCCTGTGTTAAAGCTTTTTCATGTTGTTTACTGCAGAGCTGGGAGTCAATGTTTTCAGGTACGTGAACAAGTACAGTCATCTCGTAACTTGGATGGGTTTGTGTCCTAAACGTGCGCTTTCTGAAGTCACCTGAAGCAGCGGGCGGCACAGCCTTGGCTTGCTCATGCTGCGTGCGAAGAGGTGGGTGGTTAGCCTAATGGCTCCGACCGGAGAGTGAATTAACGTTTTGAACTCATTTTTGTGTTCGCTCCTAGTCAACGAGTGTAATTTAAGGCCCCTTGAAATCATGTTGTTGGATAGAAAGGATCTTTGTCCTTACACATGGCCAGAAATGATTAGCAGTCTTTAAAAAAAAACCAGAAAACAAACAGCCTATAGCTTTTGTACCACATTTGGAGTACAAATGGTTTACAAACTGAAGTGACCTGTGGACAAGTGTTTGAAGCTGTATCGGTTAATTTTTTTGGTTTTGCGTTAGTCTAGCTTTCCCTTGGATTCCCTCAGTCTAGAAACATTCATTTGTGGTAATCTGTGGCTTCTGATGCTGGAGAAAACAGTTCAGAGTTGACCCTGCTAGGTACAATGTTGCCTGCATGTGGAAGGTTGCCTTCGAGCTACAGGGTCAGGATCATCGCACAGATTCCGCTTCCTGTTTGTTCTTAATCTGTTGCAGCAAACACTGTGATGAACTACTGTCGCGTTAGAAGAACGAGCGAATCGGAAAACACACAAGCTCGTGTTTTCCTGGTTCATGCTGGTTCATATTGTGGTCTTTTGCATGTCAGCAAAAGAGGTCAGAGCTTCCCTTTTCTGTTTAACAACAACAAAATTTAACAAGAAGAGTTCAACACAAAAAAAACCCTCCTGCTGAGTCTCGGTCAGAGCATACAATGAGTCAAATATGTTTCCCTTAAAACAGTTGGAAGACTGTGGTATAAAACAGGCAGACTAAAATGCAATGCTGAAATAGGACATCTGTCTCCCAAGACCGATTTTGGCCACCTCTGCAAACAAATCAATAAGCTTCCTGTTTTCCAAAAATAAGTGTAAGAAGGACAGCAGTATGTAGCGAAGGAATGTGTTCCTGGACCTTGTGTAAAGCCTTTGTGAAGCAGCTGTTTACCTGGGCATCCGCTTTGCCCATCTCCAAAGCAGACTGCTTGGCTGGCAAAGATGCTCCTGTGCAGTGAGTACTGCCACTCATGGAGAAAACAGTTCTACCTTTCTTAGCCCCTCTCTGTCCGTCTTCAGGAGTTTCTTTGTGGGTTTCCTTTTTTTTTTTTTTTTTAACATCTCGAGCTAGGCCTGGGGTTAGCTGATGGCTATGTGAGGTAGTTTTTGTGTTTTCTGCTCGCACAGTTCTTCATTGTACAAAATCCCTGCCAAAAAGGGTTGCCAAGCTTTTTGGCTGTAGCGTTACAGCAGTGAGCTGAAGGGAGTTACAAGCAGCCTTCTGTTCATTTAAAAAATAATAAAAAAAAAAAAGGCAAAACAAAAATAACCGAGCCCCCAGTCCCCCACGCTCTCAGGAAAGGCGCTTGTCTACTTCCATCTTTAGTGAAGGGCTGTTCCTGCCTGCGCGTGGAAAGGCTGCTCCATGGCTGAAGGAGATGCCAAGAACAACAGGTGAGTCCTGGCTGCTTTCCTGAGAAGGCTAGCAGATGTCACTCAAGTCCCGTGAACAAGCAGAAACATCCTTAAGACCAGGCGTTCAAGTCTCTGCTGGGTGTGAGAGGGAATTACGATACCTCATGCTTGGGGCTACTGATTTTCTGTAGGCTTGGGACATGAAACAGATTGAGAAGGTAAGCTCGAGTCCAGCGTCCGTCCTCTAACGCTGGATGTGGTCCCCAGGACGGAGGTTTAAGAGGGGATGTTCGAGAGTTATCCCGTGATAATTTGGCTTTGCAGTAAAACCCCTGCCAGATGTTTAACTGCAGTCGAAACCCGTCTGCCTTCTGCTTCTGCCGTGATAATCGCTGTCATCTGGTGCCCTCAGAGCAGCAGTTCTGCTCCTCAGTGCTGATGGAGGAGTACCTGGTATCCCTGCGAGAAACCTTCCCGCCTTCCCTGCGGGTTGCTGTGTCCTGCGAGTCCCCTGTCACCAAGGGCGCAGCTTCTGCTGTCCTTACACCTGGGTGTGTGACATTCCTGGGCCCTTCAGAAAGCAAACAATGGCCTTTAACTGCCTGAGACTCCTTGCCAATGCAGAGGCGAAGGGAAAAATGTCCGTGTTACGCCCTTGCCAGGTCCTGTGAGAGCGCTCGGAAGGTTAGAAGAACTGGTTTGCTGCCGTTTTCTGCCGGGAGGGCTGGGGAAGGACCCTCCAAGGACTGGAAGGTTGTGTGTGCTGGGACTGCTTTTTTGTCTTCCTCCCTTGTGACGCCAGGCGGTCTGACACGCGCCTGTCTGTTAACGCCGGCTTAAAGAGTGAAGCAGACGAGTGGAATTTAAACACTGCAGGTGAGTCACCGGATTTTTGCCACTTTACTAAGAAGGGCTGCAGAGTTTCAGTAAAAACACGATAACAGAGAAGTCGGTGCTCAGGAGGCATGTGAGTGGATTGGACACTGGGGTCCTTCTCTGAATCAGTGGCTCGGTGCCAGAGGTGGGTTTAAACACCTGCCTTAAGCAGTATCCCGCCAAAAAGCACAACTTTGGATCTGCGTATGGGAGCTGAAGAAGCTGGCTTACTTCACCTCAGTGGAAAGATGATTCTTCGGTTTCGGCAAGGCTTAAAGCAAAAATCTTGTAGCAAATTGCCTTTTTTTTTGCCTCAGCCATTATGCAGATAATTTTGCAAAAGCATAAACTGAGAGCACAGTGATGTGTCATTTCTTAACTGATTGTAAAAAGCTAACGTAGACGTTTCTAAAGTTACTTCTACATTAGAAGTTACTTTAGGCTTTTACTCCCAGAGAAAACGCTCTGTTGGGTTAAAACCTAAGCGGCAACGTTCAGGAATTGTGGTCTTTAGTATTCTCTGTAGTAGGTTCTGTGCTGCCCATTGAACAGTGCTAGCAGATTCCTGTGTGCTGTGAAATTCACTTTTTGTTCAGTTTTTAAGATTTCCCTCCTTATGCTTTTAAAACTCGTGCATGGTTTCAGGAAACGGTGGGCCTTTTTCAGTCCATTCCAATTCTTGCTACACTAAAGGCTTATTATAGTCTCCCTTGCTCCGCACTGTGGTTTTGGAGGTTTCCTCCCGAAGCCTACAGCTGTGCTTCAGCTGATTTCCTAAATGCAAGCCCTGCAGAATCCGAGTGTGGTTTTCAGTTGGGGGGGTGTCAGTATTTTATTCTGACATTACTCAAACCAATACTAAACTGATCAGTATTTTTTTGTAGTAAGTCACTGTGCTAATATTCTGACTCTGTAGATAACTTTTCTGTGCATAATCCACATTCCTTTTACTTGGCCTCAAGCTTTCAGCCCCGAAAGCCCCTCAGCGCCCCGCTGTACCCAGGCTCCCCCCGCCCCGGCGGGCGCTGCCCGGTGGCACACGGACCCTCCCAAGGGGAAATAGTGGTTTCTGCAACTGGAGGGTGAGTCTGGTTATTTCTGTTCAAAAGCAGGTTTTCTTACCAAATTTTTGTATCCTGTCTTGTCTGACTTACTAAATTTATTAACAGGAACTAACTGTGTAGGTGGCCACAATGGCTTGTGTTGCTCCGTGAGCTGTCGGCTGACTCAGAAGAGCTGTTGGTGAGGGCTGGTGACAGCCCTACGACGCCCACTTGGGAACCCAGCGACAGTTGAGAAAGTGGTGGTTTCCCGCGGGGCTGGGCGGCTCCGGGAGAGGGCGAGCGGGGAGCCGCAGCCTCCGCCTGGCTGGTGTGCTTCGTTACCTTGGGCCGCCCTAACCCCTCTGGTGGTACAGCTGTACGGCGGGGGCTGGCGCCCTGCGGCGGCTGCCCCCGCGCCCGGCGTCCTGCGAGGAGCACCGGGGTGGGCGGAGGTGGCCGGGCCGTGCTCGGGAGCGGCAGTGGTGCACAGCATGCTGCCCCGAGGGCAGGGTCCCTTGTAGGCTGGGGTTACCAAGGGGGAAGGATATTTTGCCGAGCTCGTGTTGGAATCGTGGCACTTAATGACGCGCTATTTAAATAACCTTTTGTTCTGTGCTACGAGTGACTTGCAGAATAAAAAACCCGCATGGTTTTGATTCCATCAGGGTTCCTAAGGCATAGATGAGATTTTTACCAGTTGCTTTATTGTGGCTTATAGTTAGCGTACCACCTATTCCGTGCATATAAGGTCTAGCAGGGCCACCAGCGCGGCTGCCCCGGCAGCACCTCCAGCAGAACAGCTTTCGCCTGCGCTGGGCAGCGGGGAAGGCTGTGCCGTGCCGGCTGGCGGCGGCAGCGCCACCGAGCCCTCCGCTTTTCCCGGGTGCGCGGGGGTGTCGCTGGGCGGCAGGGCTGCCTTCCCAGCCCAGACTCCCCTCGGGACCCTTGCTCTGCAGGTCCTGCCCTGCTCGCTGCAGCCCCTTACGAACACAAACCCCTGCCGAGCGCTCGCGCCAGTGCTGGCGATAGCAGGGGTAAGGAGGACTAGCCTGGGATGGCGGTGGCAAAACATCGCAGCACCCGCTTCTGTCTAAATATCATCTGTAATGTTTTCCTAAAGCTTATCCTTTTGTCTCTCTTCCAGTTTCGTGCTTTTCTGTGCTCCGTTCTCTATTCGGACGCTTCCCGAGTGTCCTCCCCACTCCGCCGGGCCAGGCAGGGAAAGCCAAGCTCTGCTGGGGCGCGCCTGCCCTGCGCTCCGGTTTGCGCGCGAGGGACCAGCCTGAGCGCAGGCAGTGGGGGTCACCCGAGCTGACGGGCGTCACGGAGAGCTGCACACGGGCGCCCGGCTCTCCGGCGGTGCGCCGGCAACCCTAATTAGATGGGAAGCTTGCTTTAATCCAATCAAACGTCTGTCTTGTATGGAAAATATTTTCTTTCCCCTAAACTCAATTTTTTCTTTTTTTTAAAGTGCATATTATAAAACACAAAGTTGGGCAAGTTGTTTTTAAAACTAATTTCTCAGGAAAAACACATAAATTGTAAGCTGTTTTCCATTAGACGCCAAAACCTGAAGCATTTGGCTTTGATAACCAAAGTCTAATGTGGCTTGAAACAGAATATAGTTGAAATAAAAAATCTTCAGTGCAGCTGAACTGAATATGGAGCGAACCCCCTCCGACGGGCTCGGGGGGAGGAAAAGGCAGGGTTGATTTTCTTCATGGAAAATCCTCTGTGTTGGTGGTGTTACACTAAAGGTGTGTGAGGGTGAAGCGCTGGCCCTGAGGGGTGCAGGGGGGGCAGTTTTGGAGGAGGCGTGGGGCCCTGCCATGCTGGGGGCTGGGGCTGCTGCTCGGGGCTCAGCCCCGCATCGATGATCCCCCCGTGCTGGGCTGCGGGAAGCGGGTTTCCCATCGCCCGGCCTCGAGCGGGGAAATGATCTGGGGCCAGATCCCCTGACATACAGCATCTTTCCCGCACGCTGGTGCTGCCCGTTTGGTGGAGGCGGGAGCAAAGCGTTTTAAGGAGCTGTACACAGCCTGGCCCCGCGAGGCGGGGGGTAACGAACAGGGAGGTGCTGGTGCGTCCTCGGGGGAGCTGGTCCCGGGGCGCGGGGCGTGCAGCAGCCGTGACCGGCACACCGAGGGACGTGGTGTGCGCGGTCCCCACCGCGGGTGACAGCTGGGGTGGGGCCCGGTGGTTGTGGGCAAACCCGGCACGGGGACGGTAACGCCAGGTCACCCAGCCCACGTGTTAACGGCTGCAGGACGGTGAAGGTGGTTCTGGTGTGGTGGAGGAGCTTGGGCTCGACAGCAGCAGGGGCTCATGGGGAGGAGAGCGGAGGGGCCGGGCAGCCCCATGGGCGGCTGGGGCTGGCGGGGGTCCCAGCCCTGTGGCCCTGTGCGAACACATGGGACCTGGGTCTGGAGCACGCATCTACTCCAGGACTGAAATTTGGTCTTGTTTTGTGTCTTATTACCGATGCGGGGGTGGGGATCCTTTCTGCTTTGATTCTGTTTATGACTTTCCTCCACCCCATCATTTTGCTCAGCAACGTCGTTTGCAGAAACCTGTAATGATCCAGCATGGTTTTAATTTGCTTATGGGTGTGAGCTAATGAGCGGTTTGAAATCAGGCTTTGCTGGTTGGTGTGCTGTCACTGCGTGCTCCTGCTCGGCCGGACCCTCTCCCGCTTGGCACCGTGGCTTTGCCACGGAAAGTCCCGGACACGATCCTGCGCTATTGCAAGTGATCAGTGACGCAGTTAGTAAAAAGACATCATAGACACAAATATCTGTATCAATGAGTTTTAAATGAGAATCCTCATGTTACTGTAGCCTCTCCAAACCGTATTTATAATTTCCACAACTGAAGCCCTGTTGCTAAAGAAAAATTGAATTTTCCCAGCGGCGCGGAGGCTTAGCTGATGAGTCACTGCGCTTCATTAGCTAATCTTAGATCTGCTGTGAATTGCTCAGTGGCTGCTGATACAAAGTGGGCTGAGAAAATGCTCATTTTGAGCAGATAATTTTAGAATTTGGGTCTCTTCCCTGGCAGGGGAGGGTGCGAGTGCATGGGGGTTTGGAGCCGCTTGTGTAGGTGCGTGCCGCTCTCCCGAGCGTATCTTCAGGCATAAAGACAAACCAAAGAGCCTGTGCTACTTTCTTGAGTTAAATCCATGTGTGGATTTCAGTTTAGTGAAGATTCTTTTAAATTCAACAATAACTCAGTGTAAGTTAAGTATGTATTGGATTAGATGGATTATGTAGTTGGGGGAATGGCCCTAGCACGAGGGAGTTGGGGAGAATGGGGCTGTATTGGCAACGTTCAGTGTTGAAGTGTGTAATGGGGGAGCACAAAAGTGTGTTTTTGGGGAATTCAGTGGTTTTCAGCTTTTATTCCACAGATGATGATGTTTTCTTCTGAAGTCCCTCAAAAGGTGACTGAGAAAGCAAGCTCATAAGTGTTCTCTGTGAAATGCCTGTGTTTCCACTGGAAAATGCGAAGGGATTGTGAACCCAACAAACCTGAAAGGCCCACGGCCAGGAGCGCGCCCCTGCGGGGTCGCTGGCAGGGCACGGCAGCACCCCCGGGTTTCCATCGCCAGGGCTCCGGCGGCCGCGGGGCGATGCCCGCGGGCAGCTGCCGAACGGCAGGACCTCGTGCCCTGCGGAGGGCCCCGCCAGGCGCCGTGCCACCGCGCGCCGCGTTACCGGGGCCGTGCCGCCAAAAGTCGTCCCGTGTCGCGCTGAAGGGCTTTTGCCTCGGCATCCGTCTGCTTCTGAAGGAGAATGCAGAAAATGTTCTTAAGGGCTGTTATAAAGTGGCCTGGCTAGCAAGGAGGTTGCCGGTTTACACAGCTAATCCAGTCTGGCGTGCAAGGAGCAGCGCGTTGGTTTGTGCGACGGTTGCTGCTTTTAGCCATGGGAGCGTTCGTTCTGTTTCCTGGAAGATGACTTTCCCACATAATAACTTGTGATTTGGAGTTCCGTGACACTAAACCGATTTGAGAATCATTCTGTTGGCTTTGTTTCCTCTGATATCAATATTTAAGTACTGCAGTTCCATTATTACTTTAATTCTTTCTTGTCTCTTGGCAGGTTTCTAACCTTAGCTGCTCAAGGGCTTCCTGTGAGGGACTTTGTCGGAAGATGTTGTTGCCGTACAAGCCGTGTGGGGAGGCCCTCCTCTATCCGTGGTTCCGCGGGTGTACCAGGGAGCCTCCCGCGTCTCCCCCCAAGCCCCCTCCCCTGGAGCGCTGCCCGGTCCCTGCGTCCGCGCCGGAGCAGCAGCAGCCGTGCCGCAGAGGGCGACGGCCCCGTCCTGCGCCCGCGGGTGCCTCGGGGGGACCGGGGCCGCCGGTGCTGTGCCGCGGCGCGGGGTCTCCTCTCCACGGGAGCTTTTTGTGCAGGGGGAGGCATTTCCCGCAGGAGCAGGGGCGTTCCTGTTAGTATAATGCTTTTTATCTTTCTTCTTATTATGGCTTGCATGTGCACCGAAAACTACATCAGCAGTTTCCTAAGCAGCAGTTTCCACTGTGGCTTGAACTAATGAAGTTTATTGTAATATACAGGTAATTTTTTCTTCCCGGTGCTAGACTTTGTCAGCTGCTAATAAATGTTGGCTGGCTCAGGCCCCGTGGTTTGTCCCTGACATATGAAACACTTCTTGGTATGATAATTGCAGCAATTTCAAGAAATAGGAGTAGGGGTCTGGACAGGAATTGCCTTTGGAAACATCTGTTTCACCTTTCTATCTATGACCTTGCTCTGAAAAAATCTTTTAAATTAAAAGAAAGATTGTTCAATATAATACAGTTCC
The DNA here is from genome assembly GCF_963921805.1 of Phalacrocorax carbo. NCBI lineage: Eukaryota > Metazoa > Chordata > Aves > Suliformes > Phalacrocoracidae > Phalacrocorax > Phalacrocorax carbo. Next base: position 23,175,820 of record NC_087524.1, read on the forward strand.
TGGAGTGACTTACAAATGCCTGTAAAAGCTACACTAACGCCAGCTTCACCCTTACAAATTGATACCCAGAGGGACGAAAACTCCGAGGCCTCTGTCTGCAAAACTCTTCTCACAGAGAACTGCATTTATAAAGGTAGTTTTTCTGAGTTTCATCTTCTCTGATGCTGCCTTTCCCTCCTGTTCAGTTTGTCCCCGCTGGGATGTACCCCAGGCACCGGGTGCAGGGGGTGCAAGGGGGTTTGCAGGCACACGCCGAGCAAGGTCGAAGCACACGCCGAGCGCCACGTGCCAGCGGCTCTTGCGCACCTTAGACCAGGGCGATGCTGTGGACGGCAAGGACGGGTGTTGGGGTGGCCCCAGAGGTCAGGCCTAACCTGAAAGCCCTTCTGCAGCAAACGTCTGGTCTCAGATGATTCTGGCAGGACAAAGGCTGTCAGGGAAAGCGGGGCATTTTCTCGGCACCAGTTGGCGTGTCAGCAGCCCGTGGGCAGACCCTGCGGCAGTGCTGCGTGGACGGGGACCAGCATGGGTATTGCCCCTCCATTGACTCCTCTTTGGTGGTGCAGAGCTCAGAGCGGTGCCTGGGATGGCGTGAGACGTGTCCATCTCCTCATCTGGCTGTGCCCGAGCAGTGGTCCCTGCTGGGCATGGGTGCTGCCGTGGGGTGGCCGGGGGGTGATGGGGGACATGCTGAGCACTCCTGCACCCCCCCAAGGTTGTGAGATGGGGTTTGGTGGGAGCACATCTGGAGCTGGTGGGTGATGGCACAGCCATGGGTGGGTTGTTCCCACCGGCCTTCGGGTGCTGGATGGGGCTGGGGAGGGGGGGCATTTGCACGCAGGATGGGATGGAGAGCCGGTTATCAGGTAGAGTGCTGTGTGGTGAAGCTGCTTGTGTCCTGACAGCTTGGGGGGCAGGAACGGGGTGCTGTCCTACAAGGCCAATGCGAGGGAGCAGCACGCCAAGCCAACGAACGTCAGGCCACCCGAGCCGCAGGGGCAGAACTGAGCAGCTGGGAAAAGTCGGTTTGGTGCGAGGCTGCACAAGCTTTGTTACCTTCAGAGACTTGAAAAACACAACTTCCCCTGAGAGAAGGCCGTTTGTCAGGTGGGAAAGGCCTGACTCAGACCCTCCTCTGCGCTGTCTGCAGACTTCGGCTGGCTTTGCATCGCAAGGCTGTGCCAGGCAGAATCAGCACAGAGTTTTCCAAAGGAGCTAAATTTAAGTCCATGTCGCAGTGGAGAGGGACGGTAAGACACCGAACGCCTCCGGGCCCTGAGAGGGGACAGCCGTGCGCTGCAGCGCTGCTGCGGGAGCTGCCGGCACCGGCGGCACAGCGTCCGCCCTGCGTGATGCTGAACACGTACAGCAGAGAAAACCAGCAGCTCGCTGACATGCAAATTGATATCTCCTCGTTTGTACAGACTGCAGAAGGCTTTGGAGAAAAGCTAATGCTTCCTTGGCTTAATTAAACCTGTTCGATAATGTTGTTGTCTTTGCTGTTTGCTATGCCTGGTCCCAACCCCACCTTCTTGGAAGGGTCTGTGGTAGGGTCCTGCTGCTGCTATCACCGGGGCACCTTCGCGCCTAAATGTAATTCATCCTTATTTCAAGGTTAAGCTGTTCTTCCCATCACAGATGTTAATTATCAGCTGTAATTAATGGGGTTTTCCCCCTCCCATTACAGGTACCGGGGATTAGTTATGATCAGCTGGTTAGGATCAGTTGCTTGCACAACGGTGATGGGTGCTCCTTTTTGGGTGGTATCACTAGCATTTCCTTCATCATGAACCACTGATGTCCCTCTGGGAAGCGTGGAAAAACATTCTGTTTAGAAAAGCATTTTTTGTGCAGGGCTTTGGGTTTTTCCCTTTGCTACAAGTCAGCAAACAAAACTGTCGTTTACCAGTGCTGCCCGTACACATCATCTGTCGCTGCAGAACGGGACCCGTAATTCTCTACGTGAGGGAACAAGTGGCTGTAGCCAGAAGTCAGGGCTTCCGTCCTTTGGGAATTTACGGTTACAATACTGACTCATTTTAGAAGTACTTTGCATCTGCTGCAGAAGAAAAATCCAGCCATGTTTCACCCTGAAATAGGTTACCCAGACTTCTGTACCTGACAGTCTCAATTGAAGTTGGACTTGGAAGGTGCTGCTGGGAAGTGCTCCGGGGCAGGGCTTGCCAGGGCAGTCGAGATAGGACCATACCTACCAACCCTGCCGCTCACTATTCAGTGCTACGGGGAAAAAAATGTAATGGCTGATGGACGGAGGAGAGCCCAGCGAGGAAGGGACGCGGCTTCAGGGACAAAGCAGCCAGCTGTACCGGCAAGGGGAAGGGCCGTTGACCGACAGTAACCCAAGGTGCAGAATGCTCTGGAGAAACAGAAAATAAAGAGAAGTGAGGTCATGCAGTGGGAACAGAATAAGAAACACATTCCTGCCCAATTGTGTTGTTTTCCTGTCTAGAAAATACGTTCTTCGCGCTCACATCCGCTATTCGGGCTGGAAGGAGCGCTGTCTCAGCGCCAGCGAAGGTCCCGGCCGTGCCCGCCGTCCCATGCTGGCGTGACGCCTTGGCACGGCAACGCAGGGAGCGCTGGGGAGCTCGGCTCCGCTCCTCTGCTCCCATTACCAGAGGGTCCAAAGCAACCTTGGTGGGGCTGTGCTGGGCTCACACCTACGGCAAAGCGCTGCCAAACTTTGTAAGGGATCTCTTAATAAATTACTTGTCCCTATGAGATTTGAAAGCAATTCTGCAGTCTTGCAAAAATTATACTAATGTCTGCTGTAGCAACTTACCACTCATCTCACTCAATTGACTTAAAGCACTGAGTAATCGAATCACTAATGCACTGCTGCAGAAATGCTTAAAGAAGAAGGCGCTATGTATGTCAGTAAACATCTTTTTGCAGCAGAACTTAAAAGCCAGACAAACATAGGGAGCCTGTTACTCCAGTAATTCAGATCTTCTACTTAAAGGAGATAAAAGAATTGTTTATCTACTAGAAATTCGGCATTTCAGGCATTTTGGTTTGGCTTTTTAATTGCATTTATTAGGTCTTGCTAACTCAATTGCAAGCACCAGCGGTAACTTCATCGCTGTTATTTGCTAGTATCTTAGGCACAGCATCGCAGACAGGGCTGGCTCGAGCACTCCGGCCGGGTCTGGCTGCGGAGGCGGCGCGGCCCCGTGCTGCAGGCAGGCGCTCCCCGAGGAAGCCCCTGCACCATCGTGTTGCAGGCAAGTTTGATGTTTTCGGTTTGACGTCAGTAACACAAAGGCAAAGCTGGCCTCATGGTGACCCCTCGGGGCTTTCCCACGTGCCCGGTTCTCACCAGCCTTCCCAGGCGGCACACTGGGAATCGGTCTTGTGGTTCCCCGGGAGAAGCTCGTTTGCTGCCGAAGCATCAGCAGCAAAAGTCTGATGGTGGCGAGATTTGGGAGGCGATGGAGGAACGGATCAGACCCATGCCCCCAGGCACCTCTGCGGGGAAGAGAGCAGTGAGAGCCGACCCCGCTGTGGCGGGAGGCCACGTGCCGGCAGGAGCCGGGCTGGCCTTGGGGGACCGGTGGGTTTGCAGCAGTTGCCGCTTTGCCAGGTGCTTCCCTGCGGGTGCTGCGCATCCCGAAAGGAGGTCCTGGCAGGCAAAGGGGAGGAAAAAGGGGGATGGAGGGGCTGGGGGGCTGAGGGGAAGAGTCTGCACTTTTCCTGGGAAGAGTCTGCACTTTTCCTGGGAAGAGACTGAAAAGTAGTGTGTCCTCAAAGCTGCCACAGAAAAGTGCTCTCTCCTGCCCTCACCTTGGGCTTTTCCCGTGCAGAGCCCGGCTCGCGTGGTGTGGGAGGCAGCGGTGCGAGGAGGGAGGCAGGTCTCGGCGGGCGATCCGGCAGCACGCGGCACCGCGCGGCAGCCTCGGGGAGAGGCTGGCGGCAGGACGGGTTTATGCTTTTCATGGTGACATTCAGCTCTGAGCCCTGTGGGACCAAAATCAGCTCACGGCTAAGGGAGAAGCTCCATTTTGTGTTTTCACTGAGTTTACAGATTTCTCTGTGCCTGACGCAATGCGGATGCAGCAGCGCAGGGATGGCGGGAGATGCCTTTGCTGCGTTTTTCTGGGTGACAGCGGTGTGATTTGGGGAGCCTTTCGCCTTGCTGTGTCCGACATACAAGCCCAGGCCAGGATCCACGGTACTGCTGTTGGTTTGTTGTTCCTTAGCTGCTGATAGTTATATTTATTGGGCAGCTATATGTAGTATGTTCAAGGCTCCTTATGTAATAGAGACAGCAGACTTGAAGGCAGAACAGAAAATCAATGCATTATATTGAAAACCTTTCGCAATAAATCAAGTTCTCAGGCCCAACCCTCTCAGAAAAGCCCTTCAGAAGTTGATGGAAATTCACCCTCTCTGTGGTGGGTGAGCCAGGCTGGCCTTGGGAAGAGCTGCCTTGCTCACAAGGCAGGTGATGGTGCCTTTGCTCTTCTAGTTTGAATAAACACAAAGCCGTTAGAGACGGAGGCCAAGCCCAGCAACTGCCCGGATTCTGTTTTGATTTGCAATGCAGGCAGCGCTGCAGAGCGAGGCCCGGGGATGGAAGCGCCCCAAGACCCCCGGGCACCCCAAGCCCTGCGGCCATGCTCCGGGTTCCTCGGCAGCACTGACTCCAAGATGCTTCACCCGCCGCTAGCCGAGCCCGGGAGGTGTGGGCAGAGCTCCTCCCCAGCCTGCCCGCCGCCGTCCGTGCCGGGTCGGCGCCCCGGTGCCTCAGGGGCGATCGGCGGCGTTGCCTTGCCGCCACGCTCCCAGGCATCCTCTGCACCGTCCGCAATGGAGCGGGAAGCCCCCCAGCTGGGGGAGTCCCATGCCTGTGCTTACAGCAAAAGCCTAAAATGTGCAAAGGGTCTGAGTGCCCTGGCGGGACCCCTGCGGCAGGCCAGGGCCACCGTGCCCTGCGTCGAACCCCTCGCTCCAGGAGCTGCAGCTTTCTGCTGGAGGGCAAGCCGGCCCAGGCGATGCGGGGGGAGACCCTGCGAGTGCCCGTGGGGTCGACTGGCCGGGCCCCAGAGCACCAAACCCCCCCAGCTGCTGCAGGCCCGGGGTTTTAATGGGACACCCATTTAGCTGCTGTCGTGGGAGAGCCCACGTCTTTGGCCGGTATTGGTCCCAGCGGGATGCCCGACAAATTAAGCTCCTCGTGTCCTCTGCCGAGCTAATCTAACGACCTCACCCCTCAGACAGCCTGATTGCTAGCTGTGATTCAGTTAGCCAAGATCACGGAAAAGGAAAAATAAATTGCCTGTTGCTTCCTATGAAGCAACGACCTCACTTATTCCTGGTAGGAATAAGTCACTCCTCAATCAAATTTCTCTGAAATTGAGTTTAAAGATTTGCTGATCCTCCTGCCACGTGGTGAGTTAACAAGGTAACGGGTCTGACTGAGACAAAGAAACAAGAAATGCCAGGGGATTCAGGGTGCTTTAGGCCTGTACTTGCCTTCCTCTACGCCGGAGAGACACTGCCAGGCATTTGCATCTTTGGCTTTTTAAACCTAGCCGTGATGCTAGCAGCGGGAGTGAGCACCGACCGGAGTTAATCTATTCTGAAATAATGAATTTTGTGAGTTACGTTTTGCATAACATCATGCTAATGGGACGCACACTCCTGCGCAGCCGCACGGCCGCCCCGTCCTGCAGGAGCCGACCCGGGAGCTGCTTTGGGCCAGAGCCGCCAGCGCGGCGGGGCTGACGTTCGTCTTTGCGCCCAAGGAGACAGCTGACATTGGTTGCATGAGCTTTTTCAGACCCACATCACCAAAACCTGCTCTCAGCTTGCACTGTTTTAAAGGGACACAAAATTAATTTCCTTCAAGTAACTTAAAAATAACAGCAAATAACCCTTGTCTCTTAAAAGCTAACCCTAGCCTAAGCAACTACAGGAATCGCCTTATTTAAAACATTTGTTAAACAGTTTTGTGCTGAAGAAAATGTTCTAACTTTGACCACCGTGGAAAAACTAAGTGTGGTTTGGTTTTTTTTTATGAGCACTGAAAGGCCTTTATGAAGAGTCAGGATCGCTGACCTCAAACATTCACAAGGCCTTGATAAGCCTCCCCAGAATTTAAAAATATAAAAGTGGTTTTGCTTCTTTGTCCTGTGGCCTTGGAGCCTTGACTCATTTTAGATGTTGAGATTTTATTTCATATCTATGAGGGCTATAAAGCTTTCCAGAAGGCAGAGTCACCTGGCTGCTGGGATAGTCCCATAGTCCTGGGAGCTTTAAGAAGAAAACATCTGAGTGCAGGGAACTGGAGGTACCAGCCGTGGGACTAGTGAGGAGCGGGCACACCTCAGTTATCTGATGTTTCAGCAGCTGAAGGATCTGTCTCGCAGGGAGACCGTGCCCATGCCCGGGGCTCCCTCCCGCCCCGGCTGCCCCGCGCAGGGCTCCCCTCCAGGGCAGTGAGAGCCTTACCTGGAAGCCGGGGACCGGGGCTGCCCCAGGTGAGCTGTACCCGGCAGCCCAGCTCCCCGACCTGCCCCTCGCTGCGGGCGAAGCACCCCGGCAGGCGGCTGCCCAGGCTCCCGCGGGTGGGCTGGTGTCTCGCAGCGGGGGTGAACACCTTTGTCAGCCTCCCCAGGAGCTGCTGCGGTGGCCCGTGCTGGGGTCAGCCGCTCCAGCTCCACAGCCTGCTCTTGGGCTGAACGCCGGGCAGAGCAGGCTTGGGGAAAGCCGCTTCCCATGGTGATGCACCCACAGACATTTTAGGATTCAGTGTTGCATGGAGGACTACCAGCCTCGTTGTCTCGGGAAGCTCAAATGGGGTGAGGAGCTGATGCCGCAGCTGGGGCTGCAACGCCCGCCTGCCCCGGCTCCGCTGCCGGCCGCCGGCGCCGGGGGCTCGCTCCCACCTCTTGACGAGCGTCCTCTCGCAGCGGCGAGGCGCGAGGGTGCCGCCAGCCCGGCCGTGTGCCGCGGAGCTGCCGGGAGGGGAACCGTTCTCTGCAGCTGCGACTCCGCTCTTTCAGCACGGCCAGCCTTGGCTGCGCCTCCGAAAGACGAGTCAGCCTAAAAACCACACGCCCGTGGGATTCGTTGACTAAATAATGTGCTTTCATGTGCCCTTTGAGTTTCTCTTCGGTGGCCTTGAGTCTCTTTTCCTGCTCCTCACAGATGAAGACGAGAAGTTAACTTCTCCTTTTGAGGCAGAAATTTTAGCTAGATGGTTTTGCTCTGGGTGCTGGGACTGAGGGGAAAAAAATACGGTGAGACGTTGAAACTACAAGCATCAGCAACAGCAATGCTGTTCTCGTCATGGCTGTGTTTTGGGAGGGGTGTGCAGAGAGGGAGCTCCCCCCATAGCACACGCTGAGAAGCTACTCTGCAGAAATTCCTGTCTGCATTTTGCTGTTAAAGCTTCTCTGTTTGCAGGGAGGGCATTCCTCAGCCTGCTGAGGTGGGTTCTCATTGCACCTCTGATTTTTTAGTGGTATCTGTGCAACTGCACCAACGAACCCCTCTGACCAGAGGGCTGCAGATGGGACACGACAAAACATGGGGTGCTGGTGCTGGGGGGTCATTCAGTTGCGGTCAGTCACCGAGCGAGCAGCCAGCCTGCTGGCCACCTGCAGCCGGAGGAAAACTGACACTTCCTCCAAAGAGGGTATTAGATGGAGAACTAAATTTAGATGCTGTTGCTTGGTGAGCACAGTAAATGGAGGGCTGTAAGCTGCTGCTCCACGTGCGCCCTTGGTCCCGGTTACTCCCCGGGGTGGCTCTCGTGCCGCCGGCAGCGTGCTGGCTCTCACACGGGGCTGGGGATGGCCGCCAGCGGCGGGGAAACCCCGCTGGAAGCGATCCGTGGGTAACAAGAGCAAAAGCACATATGGAGTTTTCATAAATCACAGGTTTTTAAGTCATGGTTCCTGAAAAGAACAGTCATCTTCAATAAATCACTAGTAGAAATGAGCTGGAAGGCTTCATCTTCGTGGTGCAGGGCAGCTGCCAAGCCCTCCCAAATGTCAGGCTTGCACATGGTTATCGGCAGTGATTCATGGGCGCCTCTGTGGGCAGCAGCTTCTGACCGGGGAGGGATGGACACTCTGGGTTTTAGGGTGATTTTCCAGTAGCCTGGAAAATACACATAGACAATATAGACATACCTTTAGTTTCAGGAGGTGAAAAATGAGGCTGTGGCAGCTGTCTGTCCAGCAGGCCAGCCAGAAGCTTTACCTTAGTCCCAAAACTTCTGGAGGTCCCAACCAGAAAACTTTGTTACCTCAAGGAAAATGTTCCCTGCCCTTTTCTTGTGCTGCTTTTTTTTTTGTCTTTTATATTTTGCTTTGTGGACATGAGGGCCGCGCTGCAGCCGCAGTGCTGGGGATGCAGTGGTGTGGCTCTCCTGTAGTAGTTCGTGTATTGCATCTCTAGCTGGAACGCCCCTGAATACTGGTGTAACTAGTGCAGTCTAGTCCGTGAGGGAGCCAGCGACTACAGGTGGTGTAGGTTAACGCAAAGGTGTCATATTTAAACAGAAAATAAAACGTCCTCTTCCAGCTCCTGCCCACCTCCTGATTACCTGATTACCTGATTGTAATTAGGTGGGGCATGCTGACGAGCTAGGCAGATTAGAGGCACATAAGCTGCGGCAGGACAACCCTCATGATGTGCTTTGATTGGAAATCCTCTTGCTTTGGTATAATCTGGCTTTGCGAGCGCCCAAGGGCTCCTCCGAGACTCACTGGAGGAGCTCGGCAAACAAGCGATGGGGATGGCCTGGGAGTTTGTGCCTGGGACGGTCCCAGGTGGTACTCTGCAGTTCACTGGGGTTTGGCCTTTACTTTAAAGATTTGTATTGGTTTTATCTTGCTGTAAGTACTTTTTGCCCTTGCTCTTGGCAATCGGTGGAAAACAACTTGAACAGGCAGGCTCCACAGGAAGCGACCTTCATGATCCAGAGCAGCAGCTTTCTCCGGGAGCCGGCAGGAGCAGTAAATCCGCTGCCGGCACCCAGCAGCGCTCGGGGGGAGCAGGCAGGCACAGAGCTTCGCAGCCACGTGCGTTTGCTCTGGGCAGCCAGTGGGGCAAGATCGCCATCGCTCGTGGCACTGCCTGTGGCGATACCGGGCAGAGGAGCCCGCCGCACGTCCTCTGCACGCCTGTCCTGTGCCGGGCTGCAGCTCCCGGGCTGCTGGTGGCACACGTGTGCTCAGTGTGCCCATGGCCTGCGCCCTGGGACGGTGCACGCCACCACTGCGCTGCAGGCGTTGGGCTCTAAGGTTTTTCTCGTGGTTTTGATCTTGCTTTGGCACTGACAGACCGTGCGAGGGGGCTGCCCTCAGGGTGCGTGACTGATGATGTTACCTGGCTGCTCTCAGCTGGAGCAGGCAGTGGTGCAGGGAGCAGGGGAGCGGAGCTGGGCAGGTGCCACAAGGGCAGTTTTTCCCCTGGGAATGCCCATCTGTGGGGCAGCTGTCCCTGCATCCCTTACACAGCATCCCAGGGCACTCAGCACATCCCCGGGGCAGGTTAGCATCCCCCTGCAGCCACCCCCGGGGCAGGTTAGCATCCCCCTGCAGCCACGCATGCTCTCTGTGTGGCAGCCAGGGACATATGTGCTCACTAATGAGCTCTGGTAGCAGTGTTTAATGAGCATATAGTTACTGGGCTGAATGTAGCTAAGAAATTAGCTATTCATGGGGTTTACAAACTGGCAGTGTGACAGAAGAGCGATTCTGAGTGGCTTGGCATGGCTTGCAGTACTGGCAGTGCCATGCACTGGCTGCAGGGCCATTCCCCCCAAGCAGGAGGGTGGAGGAGGGCCAGGTTTACTGATACTGGCCTTGGCTTTCAGGCTGAATGCTGGTGAAATGAGTGTGGTTTTCCTCTGATCAGCTAGAGTTGCCCATCTATCGCGGGGCTGTGTGACACTCCCGTAGCCAGCTCTTTGGGCACACTTCTTGCCTCCCATCGGTCCGAGCCCCTTGGGGGCAATGGTTGGTGGGCACCCCAGGACGACTGCGTGCTTTAAAACACCCCATGAGGCATGTGGGGCTACACGTGAGGACAGAGTGGCCGGACCTGTGCTCAGCCTGCGTGGCCACGCTACCTTGCGGCGATGCGGGGAGGCTCCGCTGAGTCACGCCAAGGTGCTACACCGGGATCCGCCTGGGACCTCACCCCTCCCAAGGCAATCAGACCTCACCCTGATAGGGAGCAGAGTTCCTTTCTCTCTGGTTTTAACCTCCTCAAGTATTGCAAAAGTGCAGGCAGGTCTTGTCACCCTCATCCGAGTGAGGCTGAGGAAATTAAAGATGGGAAGGGGAAGGGGTGGTTGGGTGGAGGAAGTCGAGTGGTGCCCCTGGGAACAGCGGATCGGGGCACTTGCCCCAGTGTGGGTGGGAAGATGCGTGCCGGGGTCTGCAGCTGAGATCTCCCAGCCACGGGTTTGGGGGGCAGGCGGTTGCAGGGATGTGGGAGGTGTTGTACGTGGGGGGGAGCCCTGGGAGCCCAGTCTGCGCCGCCCGCTTTGGATTACTGAAGGTTTTGTGCAAAGACTGCGAACGTTGGGCTGCGGTAGGCAGCGGTGCAGAAACCAGCGCGGTGGCACACCCCGCACCTTGGTGTTGGTAGGGCTTGTTGGCCCCAGCCCTGAGCCATTGCAACGACCACCCGGGGCGGGAGCAAAGCTCTGCAGCAATTTTTAAATCAAGGGAATTTCTGTCAGACTTTCATCTGCCAACATTTTCTGGGTTATAGGGACCCAATATTTAGTAGTAAGCTCCCAGAACCAATGGGAGTCAAAATTTACCCGAGGTAGGTTCAACCGTGGCCGTTCAGGCAGCCGTTGGCAGTGCAGCGTTAGGAGGCAAGTCCTCGCCCCCCAAAGCTGTGGCCCGTGCTGCAGCCTGCGTGACCCGTGCCCGTGCGCACAGAAGGGCTCCACTGCAAAGCAAGGGCAGCCTACGGGATCCAGTTTGTGGCCGATGCTCTGGCCGTATCCTCTTCTGCTGTGCCAAACGGGGGCACCAGGCCGAAAGTCTCCGCTCTGCGCCCAGACCTGCTGCGTGTCAGTGTTCTGCGTTGCAGTTTTACATGGGTGAGAGTATGAGGCAAAGGGGCACGTGGGAGAGCCTGTCCTGCCTGCCCAGGGAAGGGTCTTTAAACAAAACCCCGCTCCTCTTGAATACGCTATTTAGGCTTACCACTTACAGCTGACTCTGATACTTCAGCTCACTTACTGCAAAAAAAGATAAAAATAAAAGGTTGCACAGCTATCTACATGTGCAAAGAGCATTTCCTTTATTAGCAAGGCTTGTGTTTGAAAAAGTAATTTACACTTCCAGCAGAACAAAATCTACTGACCGCAGAGCTTTAAAAATGCATTCTAAACTCCAGACAGACCAAATAAACTCCTTTGCCAGCTTGCTTTTCTTAATCATTTTATTTCATGTTTTATGTTCATACCAGATGATAACGAGCCCTGGCTTGTTCCTTACTCGGCTAAGGGAGCTGGGGTGGCTTACGGCTTGAGGTGAACAGGGGGAGAGAGGTGTTTCCTTGCGTAAGCATTTGATGTTCTAATAACGAATTGACCGGTGCAGGTGTCAGCCTCCAGCAGAAACCCGTGTCCTTCCTCTGGAGCACAGCTAACGTGAAGGAAATGGAGCACGGTCTGAGCCTGCTCGCAGCACTCTTGCTTAAACCAACAAAAATAGATTATCATCTCCAAACAGTAGAGGGTTTACTCGAGGCTTGTTTGTAAACAAAGTAAACTAACGCAACTGAGTTAATACAGTGTTAGGTAGAGATATACATCTAATATAGAAAGGGAAATCATGTTTAAAAATATGATAGTTATTTATGGCTAACATTTAAAAATATAACTTGTGTTTAATGTGAACTTCATTGGTGAGTCAACAACATTAAATGCTTCCTTAGAGTTCCTTAGAGTTCCTTCCCTTCCTTAGGAGTGAAGAACACGTTATCTGCCAAGGTCTGCGCTTCTGCTTTGGACTTGACTGTGGAAATCTGTAAATCTTTGCTGGGATGTTTCCAAGGAGAGGAGTTTTACTCTCTTTAGTTCTTTGAGTCAATAAAGGAGAATTTCATAAAGTTTAGGACCGTGTGTGAGGCTTGGTCTCTACTGGAGCTGAATCTGATGCGTGATGCATGCCTGGCAATTAATGCACTGTATGACTATGTTATCCTCCCTACCAGCACTGCAAGCACATTTCTTAGACTTAAAAAAAAGGAATTGGAAATAAAAATAAAAATAAATTTCTATGCATAAACATCCCAAAGATGTACTTTGAAAGAATCCAAGCAACGGCTTATCATCTCCTTCGAAAGCAAAATATTTTTCTTCTTCAAGCAAGCACTGGATCACATAACTCCAGCTGCCCTCCCCGAAGGCAGCGCGCCCTTTCTGTGCTGGCTGGGGGTCTCAGGGCCACCGCAGCAGCTGCCGGCATCGCCTGCCCCCCCCTTGCCACGCCGCCGCTCCCCACCTGGCTGTTGGAATTGAAGCCCGTGTCTGATTTTTTAAAATTTGCACTGTATTCTTATCTTGCGGCCGTCTCACACCTTTTCGTGTGCTTTGGGCTGACTCATTGTTGCATTTAAATAAACAAAGGAATTAAAAGCAGGAGGTGGAAACCCATCCAGTGAGTGGCAGGGGAAGGAGAGCAGTTCGCTGATGGGGCAGGGTGGCTTGCCAGGGTGATGAAAATGGGCATTTGCTTGTTTTCCTTCTGTGTGATGTGTATTGGCAATTCAAGGATTCTTTTTTATTTTCTGCTGTGTTCCGCCCCCCACCCCCACCCCCCCGCCCCCACTTGTTTTTTTCCATTAGATGCTGAGGTTTCATCTGTCCAGGAACTCGGTGTAGAAAAATATAAATAATTATGACAGGGGATGAAAGGCTGAGCAATTGAAAGCAGAAGAGATTTATAGTCAGATTGTTTAAACACTTCACGTTTTGTTAGCACCTATTATACTTCAGTGCCTTAAAACCATTTGGGAGGAGTGAGCATTTTGTGCAAGATTTGACAGCCCTAAAGCACAGTCCAGAGAGAAAACAACCTGCCTGTATTTAAGGCTTGCTCAGTCTCTTCTCAGGAAAAGGGGGGTGGCAAGGCCACCGTTCCCAAGACTTTTATTCTAAAAACCAGAAGGCAGAAGTAGGCTTTGCCATCTCATTTTTGCCCTTTGGCAGCGAATAAGCATTTTCCGCGTCTGGGCCGCTTCCTTCCAGCGGGGAGCGCGGGAGCGGCGCAGCTGGGCCGGGGCGCTGGACAGACAGACGCAGCCCCGCAGCTGTGAGTCCCCCTGTTTCGTGGCTTCGGCCGGGGGTCCCGCTCGGCTCAGGCTCCTGGGGAGTCTGCGCTTCTCTGAGCCCGAGTGGTTGCGGGGTGCTTGAGGAGACACAAACCGAGCCCAGCCGCTGCTGCCGCCACGGGCCGGCCCTGCTTGTTTGGGAAGAAGACGGTCCGCCGCGCGCAGAGGGATGCTGACGGCGCGCGTCTCCTGGGGTCGGTGGGGGAAGAGGCGCGTGGGGCTCTGCACGTGCGCCTGGCGGTGCACGCCTGGCGGTGTTGGTGCAAGGAAAGGCTGCTTTCGGCCGTGTGGCGCAGCTCCACGCATGCAGGTGTGCGCAGGCAGGGCGCGGGGCCGTTCCACGGCGTGGTGCAGCGGGGCCCACGCTCTGGGCTGCCTGCGTTTGCACAGAGTCTGGCGTGTGGAGTGTCCAAGCCAAAAATAGCTTCATCCTTGCACTGTCCAGTGTCCCTGAAAATGCAGAAAGCTGTCCTGCCAAGGACACAGCCCCTGCTCACCGCCTCTAACAGAGAGTTCACACTCTCGCCGGCAGATCTGCTTGCTCTCCGTGGCAGTGGAGCTCGCCTGCACCCGGCCGTGCACGCTGACGCCTCCCTGCTTGCAGCCCCCCTTCATTTTACAGTGAAACCACTCCCAAAAAGTGGCAAAAGCCCATTTGTGCGTGCGATGGTTTGCTCTCATGAGACACCTGCCAAATCCCGTGGCTGATTTTCTCGTGCAGACCAAGGCTCTGGAGGGTTTTCCAGATGCCTAAAGCAGGACAGGATTGAGAGGGGAGGAGGAAGCTGTGAAGGGCAGGAGGCGGCACAGAGGGGCTGGAAGAGGAGGAGGAGTGGATCTCCAGGGAGTGAGGGAGGGGTGGAGGATGCTCCTTTGCAGCAGGAGGTCATTGTTCCGCAGCAGCGTTCCCTGGAGAAACGACAGCTCTTCCGTGCACACAGCAGCCTCTGCAGCTGGCGTGCACCCCTCTTCCCCCAAATACCCGTCACAAGCCTTCCTATGATTAGGAAAGACAAACTAGGACAGGGAAAGCAATTACGTTATAGAAATTTTCTTTCTTCCAAAAAACCGTCCCCATTCGTTCCCACATGCAGCAACTGAGTGTGTGTAATACGCAAAACCAGGCTTTGGGGTGGGTTTTTTTCCTTCAGATGCTTTAAATGTAGTGTGGCGTTTCACCTCCCTCCAGACGCAACCTGAAATCCTCTGGGTGGAGTGGTCTGAGTCCTGCACAGCATGATGCTCCCTGTATTTTGAGAGCTACAACATAAATGTTTGACAGCTGATGCCTGTACAAACCATTATCAGGCCTGGTCAACGCTTTTCTTCCAAAACTTATTGTTCAATCTCTGACCTCTGGCCTAAAAATATCTTGCCCGAGGCCACGCACCGGGGCACCGCGCATGCCCTGTGCTCTGCGGGGTCCCAGGCAGAGGACGGCGGCTGAAGGACAGGCCTGAAGGACAGACCCGAGGTAGCGGGAGCGCCTTGGGCTACCTGTACCTGACACCGGTCCCGTCTGCTCCTCTGGGGAACCACTTGTTTGCACAGGCTGAGTATTGATGCCTGTCAAAGGGGCGGTGATGACCACCTGCCCCACTCCGTGCAGCGTGGAGGGGGTGGTGGGGCTCTGTGCCCACGCTGTCCCCAGGGACGCACGCTGCAGAGAGCCTGGCTTCCTAGGGAGATGAGACATCCTCCCTGCAGCCAGACTCTTCACTTCAAAACTCAGTCTCTGGAGACAAACCCACCCACGGTATTTGTCACCTGCGTGTTGGGAACAGCACCGTTAGTGACTCACAGCACCCGGGAAAGGCAGACGCTGGTGCCGCCGCGCTGGCCCCGCTGCCACCGCCGGGCATCGCAGCAGGGCTAACCCAGGCACAGCCTGGCGGGGGCACGACACAGCCAGAGAACCCGTCGCCCTGCAGGGAGTTAAAATCAGGTTTGGGGAACACAGAAGGCTTTTTACAAAAATTCTCCCTTTCCCAGCTGCAGTGGCCTAATTCAGGTTACAAACATTACTGTGAGAAACACAGGCAAAAATCTTGCTGGCCCAGCTCTGGGGAGCGAGGGAGCCCTCGGGATTTTGCAGCAGCGACTGCTGGTTCAGGGTGGGTCAGGAGGCAGAGCCAGCCCCGTTCAGCAGAGCACTGGGATACGGCTGGAGGGGGCGGCTGGAGGGGCGCGCCGGGTGCGAGCGTGGGCAGGAGGGGAACCGAGCCCCTGCCCTCCTGCTGGGGTGACGCCTCGGGGAGAGCCCCGAGCTGCCCGGGCAGCAGAGACCAGCTGCGATGGCTGGGTGTGTGCGTGCGTGTGTGCGTGCGTGCGTGCGTGCACGCTGCGTGCAGGTGTGCAGACACGCGCGGGTCTGCGGGGGGTGGTGCAGCAGCAGCGAGGCCAGCGGCGGTGGTCCCAGCTGCAGGGCCAGGGCACGCTGTCGGGGGGACGCTGCCCACCTGGGTTTGGTAAAACATCCCGATGGCAGAGAAGGAGCAAGGCGTGGGCTGCGAGACCCCCTGAACTCGTGCCTCGGGGTACGCCTGATGCCGTCAGTGCCCCCATAAGGAAGCTGAGCACGAAGCACCGCTGCCTGAGAGAGCTGCAGGGTCTCGCCTGCCTCGGCAATTTAACCTGTCTGTGCTTGTTAGAGGAGCACTTCAAACGGAGGCCTCGGGAAGACCTCATTAATACAGTACGTAACTGACATAAACGGCACAGAAGTGTCTTGAAAATTTACTCAAGAGAAAGTTTGCAGTGAAAGGGGCATTCAGGGCACTTGCCTATGCTTTACCATTGCCGGACTAATGTATAATAGACCCTCTAAAAATCCTGGCAGCATCTGACCTCCATCAGATGACTCCTTCAGCTGATTTGGAGGAGGGTGGTGGGGAAGCCTTCAGCCTCCAAAGACATGCAGGGCTTGGTTTCCCAGGGCTCTTTCTGTTTCTTTTTTGTTAATCTGAGGGTATTTCTGGAATGAGGGTAAGCTGCAGGGGTACTGGGGGGGAACGGAAACCTAAAGCTTGGCTGTGAGTCTTTGCACAGCCAGTTTCTTTTCACATGGATGTGAGCTCCCCGAGGCAGATGCTTGTTTGTGATAAATTTTTGGTTATTTTGTGCGTGCGCACACATGCGCACACTATACTTGTGATATTTAAATACCACATCCAGCTGGCAGAACTTCCCACATGCCATTGCAAACCCTCCTAATGAGCACTAATGAAACAAGAGGAGACGGTTGGTTTGTTGATGTAGGTTTTCTGGCTGGCGCTCAGAGCTCCGGGCAGGGACCGGGTGCTGCAATATTTGGTGACAGATACTCTGTAAGTGCCACCGACACCTTTTAGCTTCTGATGCTGATGGTCACTGAATGTCCCCATGCCTCAACTGCCCCCTGCAAATAGGGAATTATATCAGGAGAGGGAGGCAGCTGGGCTCCATGCCCCTTCCACTGCAGAGGAGGTACGCAAAAATGCTGACTTCGAGCTTGCTGTGGATACGGTCCACAACAGGTGAGCTTAAAATAGGCTCCACCGTAACAGAAAATGCATGTCACCGATGAGCAAGACGTATGGCAGCAGCTGAGCTCCACGTGCCCCCACTGCAGGGGGGTGCTGGGCATGCTGCACACAAGGGGCCAGCAGCGACACGAGTGGGGCTGCCAGCTGCCTCCCCAAACCTGGCTCGGGCCCTGCGCGTGGGAGGAGGAACAGCATCACTCGCTCAGAGACCCTCGAAGGCGGCTCCGTCGGTTGCTGGCAGGTGTTTCCCCCGGAGCAGGAGATCGAGGTGCAGGCACGACTGCAAGCATAAATGTCAGCTCTGGCAACTGTTTTCCAGAACTGGGAATGTTTCTGATGCCTAGTGCCGCCCAGGTTCAAAGACTATCGTGCAAAAAATACTCCCAATGTAACAACGACGAGCAAACTGTGCCTCTGTGGCAGCGAAGGAATTAACTGCATTGTCATTCCATAGGAAGACGAAACAAGTTTTCCTCTCCAAACTAATGCTCAACATGTTGTTACTGCTCTCTCTGACCTAGGCTCCTGCTCAGGAACCAGGTCCCAAAGGAAAATCTTGCCCTGGTGTCCGTGGAGGTGGGCGCTGCCCCTGCCCCAGCGTCCCTGCTCCTGTCCCTGCACTGAGCAGGACGCTGTTGCGCTCCCAGCCCCGAAACTGTATTTTCTGACCGCAGTTGGCCGCATCAGTCAAGTGCTTGGCTGCTGCTCGGGGGACTGTGGCAGAGGTGGAAAATACTTGGAACTCTTGAGCCTGCAGGAAGACCTCTGCTTCTGGCCGACGAGGAGCGATGGAGACGGCCAGCCGGGGTGCACAGCCCCACGGCCCCGGGCCAGCCCTCCGTCCGCGCCCTGCTCCAGCTGCCCAGGCACGCGTCTGCCACGCAGCGAGCAAAGGGCACAGCTGGGCAAGTCCGACCCCACGGGCGGGCGCCGGGGGTGAGCCACGCATTTGAGACAGGGAGTCTGGCATCTCTTCCCGCAGGCTCCCCAGCGGTGTGGCAGCAGTGGTCCCCAGTGCCCGGGCCAATGCTGCTACCATGTCCTGGAGACCCCAGCCGGGGAGCAGGACGCCGGGGAGCACAGTGCACGAGCAACCACACACTCGATGCTGTGGGCACGTGCGTGATGCTGGCCAGGTCTCCCCTTCTGCACATAGGGAGCTTGATTTCCCAAAGCACCACAGCAGCAGCGGGGGGTTGAGGGGGCCCTGAGCACCCGTGGTGCACACGGGGACCCCGGGGCCCTGCTCACGCCTGGGCACGGCTCTCAGGGTTCGGGTCAAACAGCCGCCCAACGCTCCGCTTTCTGTGCCGCGCAGCACGTTTGCTTTCCCTGCCAGCAAACCCAAAGCGACGGAGGTGAGAGCAGCTGCCTGTGATGGCGAAGCACAGCTGGAGAGCTCGGACGTGGCTTACCCACCCTTACCTCTGCATAATAGCTGGCTTAAAATCTTTTTATTTTGTCTGCAAATTCTGCAGTCACTCACAGAAATGCCTGTTTCGAAAGAGTCTGTGGGAACTTGGAAAAGGAAAGTGCCCACCTTTTATTTATTTGTTTATTTATTTATGGATAAGGTTTATTTGTCTCTTGGTTTTATCCCATGCCATAACCACCTTGTTTGTTGCCGTTTTCCGTCAGGTGTTATATTTAGCCATGTGTGTGTGATGGCCAAATATGCTGTGGTTTTTATTTTCAGTGGCAACAACAACTATTTCTAAATATTGCAGATCTGGTGAGATGTATGAGACTATTGAAAGCTTAGGGGGAAAATTGCAGATCTTGGTTTTTACTAGATAGTTTCCAGGTATATCTTGCTTAAAGCACATCAATTTGCACTGAAAGTTTTCCTTGAAGCCTGAAATTAAATCTCAGATTTCTGAGCTGTTGGGAGTGCGATCCACCAGCAGTGGTAGAGAAAACACTATAGTTCAAAGGACAAAGTTTCAAAGGACATCAAAAGAAAGATTTTTCTAGCAATAGAGGCCAGAGAAACGATCACACTCAGCCGTGCAGGGAATGTGAGGCTGGAGTGTTTGCTTTCCTTACGATTAATTTTCTATAATGTTAATATGCATAAACAAATGTCGAAGGCACCTGGTCCCATATGCTACATGTGTACGTGATCATCCCCCCATGCTCCGTTTAGCGTGTTTGTACGTGCTCAGCGTGGGAGCCTCTTAGTGCCAAGTCACAAATATAGGTAAAATCTAAGAAAAATCCCAAAATACTGGACAGTTGGTGCTTTTAAGCCTCGAACCCACTCGCACACACATGACACGCTGGCTGTGGTGAAGAGTTTGTGGAAGGTGCTTGACCCGTGGTGGACCCTCCTGCCTGGGCAGTGACATGGTTTGTGTGGCAGAAGCAGCCCCGGCAGCGCGGCCGCCTGTACCGCACGGCTGTGCCGGCGCGGCCGCCTGTATCACACGGCTGTGCCAGCGCGGCCGCCTGTATCACACGGCTGTGCCAGCGCGGCCGCCTGTACCGCACGGCTGTGCCGGCGCGGCCGCCTGTATCACACGGCTGTGCCAGTGCGGCCGCCTGTACCGCATGGCTGTGCCAGCGCGGCCGCCTGTACCGCATGGCTGTGCCGGCGCGGCCGCCTGCCGCACACCGCGATCGGCCGGTCCCGAGCCCTCGGCCTCGTCCCACCTTCCTGCGCCGCCACCCGGTGCAGGCACGCGCTCCCAGCGGCGCCCAGCGCTCTGGCCGAGCGGTCGCCTCGCGGCTGCGCCTCCCTCCGGGGCCGTTACTTTTCCGGCTTTTTCTTTCCTCCTGCTTGGCGTAGGGCGGCCGTCGAAGCCGCCACGCTGTGCCCCTCATGGTGAGGATCCTGGCAGGGGTCAGCTCCGGTCTCCTCTCAGGGGAGTCTCGGGTCGGTTTTCTCCTCCCAGCTCTCCGGATCCCAGGTCTCCGCCTCGGCATTGCTTCACTTGGGCTTGAGCCCACCTCAAACTTCAACGCCATCGGCCTCGCCGTTTCAGTGCAAGACCCGCGCTCGAAGCCCACCCCAGGCGCCGCTGCTCTCACTCGTGTCAGAGCAGTCAGCGCGATTTGGGGTTTTTTGGGTGGTTTTTGTTCGGTTGGGTTTTTTACTGGTACTAAAGTCCTTGTGCTGTCAAACATTCATCGATGATAGATCCCAAGGACAGGTTTTATTATTGGGCTGTAAATGTAATATAGGCGAAGAATGTGCTTTGCGTCAGCGTGCCACTGCTCTGCCAAGGGGGCGATTACACCACGGTACCGCCACTGAGGAGGATTAAACATAATGGAGGTGAATTTCTCATGTATCTGAATGTGTTTGATACTCCAGCTTTCACTGCAGAGATAAAATGGACAGAATTTTCCACCTGGCTGGCCGTCTTGATAATTATTTTCATTCACATATTCTGCATTAGATGTGGAAAATAGAACTGTATTTTCTTAGTGGTCTATTGATTTCCAAGGACAAACCAATTGAATTAAAAGATCAAAACAAGCTAAGAGAGTATAATGTGGTTTTAAGTAGATTTTTTTGAAGAAGCCTTTTAAAGAGTTGCACTGAAAATCCATGTAATTTTCCAGGGCTTTGAGTTGCTCTTCTTTGTCAGTTAAATTTAATGGTTAAAATTCAAGACTGTTTCTATGATCCAGTAATGATAATAATTAACAGCAGTATTTTTCAAGAGGCCAAGTGCAAATGGGAAGGTTGGTACATTTAGAACCAATGGAAGAAATGTTCTTCTCGCTGAGCATTGTATCTCTCTGGAATTCACTTATGCAGAAGATTTAAACAAATAGGTTGGCTAGAATAAAAAGAAAAACTTTGGCTGGATCATTTTGTGTCCATTTACAACATCTGCGCCTATGCAAGCTCTGGTCAATTATATCTGCGTAATCGAGTAGCCCGTGCCAGGACAGAGGCGGCCGCACAGTCAGCCGGCAGCGTCGCGCCTGGGCTGGGGCCCGTCTCTGGAGCGCAGGCTACCGGAGCGGGTTTGCTCTTCGGTAGCCACCCCGCTGCTGGTTTGTGGCAGGGAAACTCCTGCAAGGGAATGGAGGGTTCCCAGGGGAACCTGGAGATCAGAGCAAAATCTTCAGTAGCCCTCAGTCGTACCGGAGTGAAATCTCTCTGCCCTGGCAGAGCCGGCGTGCCAGCAGCTCGCCGGGCGCCCGGAGAAGCGCTGCTCCTCCCGAATGAGGTGGGAGCCTCCGTCCACCCTTCCCTCTCCATATGCGTTTGCACGGGAATAACAGAGCAGTCGGGCAGCATTTCCTTCAGCCAGAACAAGCACATTTACCCAGGGGGGCTTCTGCAATTGCCCCATTTTATCTTAACTGCTGGCCCCAGAGTTTGAGTGTTATCAGGTAGAAGATGAGCTCACATATTGACAGTTATAAAAGAAGGAAATAATAATAATAATAATAATGAATTATCAACAAAGCTAAGAGTCTGTTTGAAAATGCTGACAATCTTTTTCTTATTGCAAAGTGTAAACTAGAAGTTTTTTGTAATGAAGCTGAACTGGAGCTCAATGAAAATTTTTTTCCAGTTAAATGAGGTTGGGGCTTTTTGGAAAAATGCAGTTTCACTTAAATGTGTTTTTCTGGTTTTTTTTGTTTTTTTTTTTAAATTATTATTAATTGCAATGAATGGGATGAGAGCAGCACGGGCAGGGGGTGGGAGCCGCACGGGCAGGGGGTGGGAGCCGCACGGGCAGGGGGTGGGAGCCGCACGGGCAGAGGAGCGGAGGCCGACGGGTCAACTCCTCTTGCTCAGGCAGCTCAGATCACAGGCTCGCTTGGAAAATGCAGCTGATCCTTAGTGAAGGCATAGGTTAAAGACCATGGAAAATAGTTGGGATCCTGCTTTTGGATGTGAGTGAAATGAGAAATAGAAAAAAACCCAACTTAGTTATTTCTGGTCGCTGACCTTTGTGGTATTTGCTGGCTGGGAACTGCTACGCTGCCGACGCATCCCGGAGCAGCCTCTGCACCTGCCTGGAGGAAACATCCTCCTCCCCTCCATCCCGATCCTGCTCCCGTGCTGGGCACCGCTATTTTGGCTTACTCAGGAAGTAGCTGGAGACTAAATGGTACTTTCCCAACAGAGGAAAAGACGGCATATTATGCTTCTAGTGAAGTCATTGTTTTTGTTATGAAAAAAGAACGAATTCGCTGTCTGGGTTTGTCTGCAGTCCATCCTACCCCCTGCGCAGCTGTCAAAATTTCCAACTTGTATCCGGGAAATTATACCTTAGTATGTCCAAAGCTTTGTGACACACAAACCACCTTTTGAGGGAAGGAGGTTGAGGTGAAACCAAAGCAGATGTGCATTTCTGGTCCATGGTGCTGCTGCTGTTCTCCTCATTAATCAGGAGTGGAAACGGGCGTCCCGGGGGAGGGGAAGTGCTCGCTGCAGGTGTACACCGCAGCACCGGGGGCACCCGTGGGCGTGCTGGCAAAAACACAGGGCCAAGCTACCGGACCAAAGTACTTCTGAGACTAAAGCAGAGGTGTTAAGCTGCAGAATTGCTTCAGCGTGTGTTCCTCCCCCAAGGAAATGATGCTGCAGGCTCTGTATTGCCTCTTTGCAGTGTCCCCAGCTGTTGTCACTCATTTTCTCCGAGCAGCATTGCCGTTCTCTTGGTGAGTGACGCTGATGCTCAGCCGTGGCTGGCCTTGTTGCTCCAACAACTTGAGGCTGTTCCTGACGCTGGGGCAGAGGTTTGGATCCGGGTAGGCGATCCTTAACAAACCGGCTTCCTATTTCCCTCGGAAATGCCTTCCCAGCAGCCAGTTAGTTGCGGCAGGGCTCGCTCAGAGCTCGCCCGCACAGGCAGGAGGCCGGGCTGCGGCTGCAGGAGGGAAGCCTGTGCTCCCTGCAGCTCCTGGGGACGCAGCAAGGGCCGGGTCCCCAGCAGGACCGGGAGCAGGGGCTGCGGCAGCCCGGGGTCTCTCTGTGACCCACCACGCAGCCCACGGCCCTGGTGCAAGACGAGCACAGCTGCCCACGGGTGGCAAACCCGGAGTTCATGATTTCCAGGCTGCTTTTAGATTCATTTGGGGTTTTCTTCTCCTTTGTCTGCCTTTTGTCCGCTCAGCCCCCGTGCTTGCCCACAACCACCCTCCCATGCCCGGGGTAGAGGGGGCTGAAGACGAGGTGGCCTCGGAGGTCCCTGCGCCTCATGAGACCCAGTGGGGGAGGGTTCGTTAGCGCAGCCTTGTCACCCCAAAGGAGACGCTCGCTTTTAAAGACAGCAGTTTAACAGGAGGGTGTTTGAAAGGGCATCTCACAACCCTGTCAGCTCTTTGGTTTCTTGGGGTTTTTTTGCACCGCACTGTTATTATCTGGGGTGATGAGTGAGGGACACCCAGGAGACACCTGGGAAAGTTACAGCTCACGTATCATTTGGAGAAATTTTAGTAAATAAAAGGGAGGCTTGGGAATCCAGCGACCTCCCCAGCATGGCTGGCAGCCAGCTCAGCCCTGCCCTAACTGCCAGGCTAAAACAAACAGGACTAAACTCATACTGCCACCTGGGTGCCTGACTCCCTCCGCCCGGGTGACGTCCCAAGCACTTTGCCTAGTGCTGCAATTGCTGCAGATTCGGGCGAGTGTCATGAAACTTCCTAAATGAAACACACTTTGGGTTTCAGAGAAACGCCCCCTGTGCCTCCAGGCAGGAGCCCTGCCCCACGCTCCCGGCGCCCAGCCACCGCGCAGGGGACGGAGCGTGGGAGCGCCTGGCAGGGCTCCCGGCGCCCTGGTGCTGCTGCTGCCTTTGCCCCAGCGCCCGACGGGCCCCGCACCCAGCGCCCGTCCCCGAGCCCGCGGCCGCCCGCCCTCCGCAAGAGCCGGGGGGTGCTGAGATTCATTTTAGGCCTTCAGATTTATGCTGGGAGTGTCCCGCAATGTTTCCAATTTGCAGGATTTCTTGTGTAATTATTTTCTCAGCCACCCCTCACTGTTAACAGTTTTTCTTATGAGTCACTAAATAATGTGTAATTTATACAGCTGTATTTTGTGTTTGGAATAAGCATTCAGCTTAGCAAATGTTGCAAAGAAAGTTTAGGATTTTTGTAGAAATTGGTCTCAAAGTCCATTAAAAGCAAAAGAGATGATATTGCTGTAAAATAAGCAGAAATTAATGTCATCTTTTTGTCATTAACTGCACAGCGCTATGCAGGTAAGCCTCCCGGTTTGGGAATGTTTTCATTCTCCATTACATTCGGTGTGACTTTCCTGTAAGCATCATCCCCTTGTCCTCCTGAATTTTAGATCCTACGCAACTCCGGCATCCACTGAATGGCACTGCTGGCAGAGTGCGGTTAGACCAAAACGACCGGGCATCCCAACAGAGAGCTCAGCTGTTTCCAGCAGATCGTGGCGGCGCTGCCGAGCCCACACCGGGTGTGGACTGCCCTGCCAACAGCACATTTCTACCCACGGATTTAAATTAGGCTGCCCTAATTTAATCTTTGAAAAATGACGTCATAAAAGAAAGGGTAAATATTATGTCCTCGCACCTCTGGCTGGGAATAATGGTGCTGCCATCAGCTGCTGTGCAGCAGATGAATTAGCCTGGAAATCCACTGCCGGGCCTCGGGGATGCCGCTGCAAGGACCGACGGCTGCCCCCACAGTGGGTGGCTGTTGGCCGGTGCTCCGTCAGGCCGGCGGCGGCGGCGGGGACCAGCCTGTCCCTGTGCCCACCCAGGGCGGTAATGCTGGGCGAGCCTGGGGGTCTGCACGGCTGGGAGGGGGAGAGGCAGCGGCTGGCGCCAAGGGTGTGGGCGAGGGTGCAAACCCATGCAGAGTGAGAGGTGGAAACAAGCAATGGGCACAGGGAAAGCAGGGGAGAAGCCCGGTTTAAAACTCCAGTTTAACCCTATTGCATGTCACAAGCATTTGTGCATGGCCAAAAAGGGTCCCAGCAGCTTTTAGCCCGCAGCAGCCCCTGCAGCACCCAGAAGTCATTGAACACTGCTCCAAGGACCCTGCAACCTGCCAAAACACGTACCAAGGGAAAAACTGCAGCTGGCGGAAGGGCTGGAGGCTGCAGCCTGGCCTGCAGGGATGCCAGGTGTCCCAGCTGACGAAGCACTGGTGCCACGGGTTTCCCCCAGCCAGCGGCTGGCACGTCCGTGCGCGGCTCCGCGGAGCAGCCTCTGCCCGGCCCGGTCGCGGGCGGCGGGCGGCGTGGGGCTCGGGCATCCCCAGGTGGCCACAACCCTGCGCCGGTCGGTGCCCAAGTGCACTGGGGCTGTCTCGTCAGCAGGCCAGCTTTTGAAGCAGCAGTAGCTTTTAAAATGGGTTGGATAAAATCCGAGGGTATAAAACACAGCGGAAAACTGTGGAAAATGGGCTCGTTCTGACCTCTAGAAAATGGAACCAGATTTGATGTTTTGTACTACTTTGTGCCACGGCCAGCTGGGGAAGGAGCAACCGTAGCGCTGCTCCAGCAGCCTCCTTGGCTCCTCTGCGGAGTTCGTACAGCAATGAGCCGCTTGGCCTCACTTCTGTCGTCGGAGAGGCCCCAGGGCTTTTTTTTTTTTCCTTTCCTGTGGCTGTGATGAGAGCTTTAGCTGGTGCTAAAATTCAGGTTTTGGACCAAATCTGAAATATTCTGGCAGTCCTCAGAGTCGCAGCGTATTTAGGCAAAAATTGTTGGATATTGTAAAAAGACCCAACAACAAGTAGCTGGACTACTGTGTCCATAGCAAGAGGCAGCTGTTTGTTAGCAGGGAAGTAGTCTCATACAGCTCTACTATATACGCTTTTAAAATCATTTATTAGATAATTAAATTGTGGCTTCCACTGGCGACTCATCTGGCCAACACTTTGCTGTGTACTGCAGGCTGGCTTTGGTGTACAACGATGGGATCCTGGGGGTCTAAACTTGGATTTCTGTGGAGTTAGGGACTCCAAAACACGTTCACAGGCGTCGTAGAAACTGCAGGACTGACTCAGCGCTCAGCAGATTTAATCTAAGGGCTTTGCACTCTTCACGAGTACCTTGTTTCTTCCCGGCTTCCTCCCTCCTCTTCCAGTCCATAATGTAAAATATTTTGAACATGAAGATGTTCCAGTTCACCTCATCACATTGATGCTCTCTTTTATAGGTACAGAGAACAAGACGACTACACAGAAGGGTCGCAAAGCTTCATTTCTTTGCAACGAAAATAGTTTTTAGGGGATTCACTCTTTAAATTTGTTTTTCATACCCACATAAAGAATATGGAAATGTTTCCCTTCTGTATGCCTACATCCTTCCCACTAAATAAGTGATTTCCTTTTCTCTGTGCTGATTAGGAAGTTCTGCTCTGGAGGTTCGGCTTTGATGTCTCAGGAAAAGAAAAATCAAATTAGCAAATCTCCAGGAAAGAATTAGCACAGCCCTGTTCCCTGGGCCTGAAATTCAGGGATTAACCCTGTGACTTGAGTCAAGCCGGCTTCAGGTGGGCTAAAGAAAATGGGAACGCGGTTGGCTTGTTTTGAGTTAGAACCGCGTTCCCGGCCCCGAGCGCCTGACGAGCAGCACAAACCGGGCAATCGGCACAGATGCCGCAAGCGATGTTCTGGGAACCCTGGAGAGCATCACACGCCGCTGCCGCGGCTGCGGGACAGGCACAGCGCATCCTGCCATCGCCCACGGCCGGGCCCGACCCCGACCGCCCTGGGCCCCGCCGGCACGGGGAACGCTGGGGGGCTGCTGCTGGGGTGGTGCCACGCTGTGCCATGCTGTGCTGTGTCACACCATGCCATGCCGTGCCGTGCCGTACCATGCCATGCCGTGCCACGTCATGCCACGCCGTGCCATGCCATGCTGTGTCACACCATGCCATGCTGTGGCACACCGTGCCACGCCATGCCATGGCATGCCGTGGCATTCTGTGCCGTGCCATGCCATGCCATGCCGTGCTGTGTCACACCATGCCATGCTGTGGCACACCGTGACACGCCATGCCATGGCATGCCGTGGCATTCTGTGCCGTGCCATGCCATGCCATGCCGTGCTGTGTCACACCATGCCATGCTGTGGCACACCGTGACACGCCATGCCATGGCATGCCGTGGCATTCTGTGCCGTGCCATGCCATGTCGTGCCGTGCTGTGTCACACCATGCCATGCTGTGGCACACCGTGACACGCCATGCCATGGCATGCCGTGGCATTCTGTGCTGTGCCATGCCATGCCGTGCCGTGCTGTGTCACACCATGCCATGCTGTGTCACACCGTGCCACGCCATGCCATGCCATGCCGTGGCATTCTGTGCCGTGCCGTGCCATGCCATCCCGTGCCATCCCATGCCGTGCTGTGTCACACCGTGCCGTGCCATGCCGTGGCATTCTGTGCCGTGCCATGCCATGCCATGCCATGCCATCCCATGCCGTGCTGTGTCACACCGTGCCATGCCATGCCATGCCGTGCCGTGCTGTGTCACACCATGCCATGCTGTGGCACACCGTGACACGCCATGCCGTGCCATGCCGTGGCATTCTGTGCCGTGCCATGCCATGCCATGCCGTGCCATCCCATGCTGTGCTGTGTCACACCGTGCCACGCCATGCCATGCCATGCCGTGGCATGCTGTGCTGTCACACCGTGCCATGCCATGCTGTGCCATGGCGTTGCCTGGGGTTGCCTGGGGCTGCCCTCCCCAGAGACCCCACTCTGCTGCAGCAGCTGGCCCCAGCTGGGCCTCTTTGGTGCAAAACTGGGGATAAAATAAAAACCCTGAACTCCAGAAGTCTCAGGGCACAGAAGCTGGTTGAGATTTGCTGTGTATTCCTTCTCCCCGGAAAACTCAGCTGGATTAGTTCTACTTAATGCGTTTAGGGTCGTTCAAAGTTAATGTGACACAGGGCTATATGTTTGACTTTCTGAACAAATACCTTTGTTCCTGCTAGCCTGGCCAAATAGTGCCCCAAGCATCCTCCCTCCTGTCCCTGCCGAAGGCAGGTTAAAGCCCTCCTGCCCGTGTGAGTCACACAGCAGCAATCCTCTGCAGGCTGGGGCAGGACAGCATTCTCTTCTCCCATCCAGTTTGTAGGGTAGAAACAAAATTCCCACTCAGCATTTGTGTAAATCCAGACATGCCCGCGGCAGCTGAGACCCCGGCCGGTGCCCTGCAGAGGCGGCAGCGCCCGCGTCCCCGTCCCCATCCCCAGCCGCGCCGTGGGGACCGGGTCCCCGTCCCTGTCCCTGTGGGCTGTTGGGGACAGTGGGAACCCGCCAGCCTTCCCGAGCCCAGGCAAGGGCAACACGTTCAAGGTCTACGTCTGAGCGCTATTTTTCCATTTCCTTTCATTAAGCAAAACCTCTAGCTGTTTATCTGAGCTATAAATAGTTTCCTCCATGTCTGCGTTTGCTCTCGCTGTGGTCAATAACACGTGGTGTTGGGGTTTGGGGATGGGGTTTTTAAACCTGACTGGTTTTTTTGCCTATCCCTAATATCAGAACGGAGCGCAAAAACAGATTAAACAAGGAGAGATTAAGGTAAGAGACGTATAAATGGGTCTAAAAATAAACTGTGGGCTCCTTAAGCCAACATGGGTCTGTTGCACACAGCGCAGCTCAGTGCCTTTAAAGTATGAGCCCCTTGATTTCTACTGGTGATAGAAGGAACATGTATAAATCCTCTGATGAAAGCAGAGTTCAGCTCTGTGTGTGTGTGTAGGGGTGGGGAAAGGGGTGAATACGCTGTGGCTTTTACCAGTTCTGGCTGATCTCATTTCCAGGCCACTCACAGAGCACAGAACATTTATTAGGACTATCTCAGAGTTCAGTTGCGCTAACTTCATTTATTTTTTTAAATCACCAGTAACACCCACACAGAGAAAAATGAGTTTTTAACCACCTCGGCACACATTTTCCCAGCGCCACTGCTGCGCTCGAGCAGTGCCGGCCCCGTGCACAGCCGGGAGCTCGCAGGAGGCGAGCGAGCCCTCGTGCCGGGGCGCCTCAGCTGCTCGCCGAGCGGAGCAGGTCTGGCGTGTGTGTGCCAACGTCCATCGCCAAACGTGGAGCGACGCCGCGCTCGGGAAGGGCTTTACCGAGGAGCCCGCTGTGCCCCCGGCGCGGGGCTGGGCTGGTGCAGGGAGCGCGGTCGCGCCGCGGCGTGGGGCTGTGTCACCGCTGCCAGCCCCCTGTGCTTCCCCAGCGACGGCTGCCTCGGCCCCGCCACACCGCATCGGAGCGAGGGCGTCGGCAGAGCCACGACGGGCACCAACGCCGTCACCCGCGCGCGGCGGTTCGTCTCGGCTGCAGCAGGGAGGTGCTGCCCCTGCAACGCCGCGCATAACCTTGGGCTCGGACCATTTTGGAGGCTTTGCTCGGCACCCCTGCGAGGCCGCCCTGCGGGGGGGGGCGTCTGGTCGGAAGGTGCGGGGTAACAACCAAGATGGGGATCACGGACAGCAGCGGAGCAGAAGGTGGCGTGGGGCTCCCTGCTTTCCTCCCTGCCTGATGCACGCTTCTTTTAATAGAGAGCAAAAGGTCTTACACCTTTGCATTTGCTTATTTCCCTATCTTGGATTGCAAAAGTGTACTGAAAAAACTGGAAGAACGCAGAGCCTGAGAGGATGATCTCCATCGCACTGCCACGCGCAGTACCCCTCCGTGCACGGCACAGGCGCTGGGGAGGCGTGCAGATGGCTGGGGAAGCTGCCGGCGTCCCCGGGTGGGCGCTGGGTGAGCTCCCAGGCGGGCGGAGGGCAGCGGCAGGACTGCCACCTTTGCCAAAATGATTTTAACCTGGTGCTTGATTCTTAAATAGCACTCGGCCTTTGTCATGGTGACACAAAGCCTGGTTCCTTTGGAGTCGGCTGCTGCGTGGCTGTCGGGCAGCGTCTTGTACCGCAGGCTCCTGCAGCCGCCCATCCCCGGAGGCCTCTGCGGGTCAGGGAGCCTCGCGCCGGCCGAGGACGCTGCTGGCCCCCAGCCGCAGGGCTTGCTGTGCACTCAGACACACGGCTTTAGGGACGACGCTGGTCACTGGCTATTCTGCAGTGCAAAACTCAAAACTGGTTTTAACCCCCTCTCATGCAAGAGATGTAAGAGTAATGCAAAACCCCCTACGAGCAGTGGGTTTGGGAGCTGGCGCCCATAAGAAATCCAGGTGTCGTGGCTTTCGTGGTTTCTGATCTGCGTTTTCTGCCTTCGTGGCAACGCAGGCCAGGGCTGAGGCAGCAGCTCATGCTGGGGATGGCACCGCTGGTGCCCTGCGCCGCGGGAACGGCCCCAGCCCGGGGAGAGGGTGCTCCGCTCCAAGGGCTGTCTGCACTCGCCTGCCTCTGAGCAGCTGGAAGGGCTTGGACGGCATGAACTCCATTGCAAAGACAGAGCCGCTGCGGGGTCATTGTGCAAGACCTGCCTGGGGAGGAAATGGAAAAATCACTCATCAGGGGAGACTAAAGCTGATTCCTGAACGGGGAGGTCATGCCTGAATAGCGCCGAGGAATTTTCGCTGATGCTCTGCATAAGCAATGCAGCCCGGCAGGGCAGGGGGAGCCGCGCAGACAGGCCCGGCGTGCCGTAATTAGAGTGTGTGTAATTTCCTATCGGAGGCATTAGCAATACGTAAGGTGTGGAGTAATGGAAAATGTGGAAAGCTGGCACGCTGGCTTGAAAACTAGCTAAACAAGAAATAACCTTGTGCTTCTGTAGGTGTATAATTGAGAAGTGTCAATTATATATGGTTGGTGCCTAAAAGGATTACTGTGCTACAGAAAAGACTTCTTTGTCTGGAAAAATTACTAGTTGATAATGGAGATATTCCCCTCCCTTCTCTATTGTGTAAACAGTATCGGTGTATTTGCTTTGCCTTCTCTCTTGTGAAAATAGAAATGCATTTGCTCGGCATGTGTGTCCCCGCACCACCAGGGCTTTACCGGCTTCACCGCTGGCACCTCGCTGCTTCTGCAAGACAGAAACTCCTTTTGCAAAGCCCAGTAGCAGAAGGAGAGAACCAAAGAGCTCACATATTCTTATATGTTTCATTTAACGTGCATCGTCAAACACTTGGTATTAGTTACCATGGAAAGCTTTCCATTCCTGCCTTTATTTACAGAAAAAAGAAGATTATTAGTTTGGCTATAGGCTTTGTATAAATTTTTCACGAATAGAGGTTATTAGTATTTATTGACATTCAGAGGTTTGTTCAGGGACAAAATGTGTGACATTTGGGGAAATGAAGACTTTTAAATGTAGTGAGTCTTAGGAAGACAAAGAAAGCGTTTCCTGACTGAATTTTCATGTTGCTAATCTAAGCCAGCACCTCTCAATTGACTTGTTGCCCTCTGCTACAAGCTTTCCTGCAAATAAGAAATGGTGGTCAGAAATCACCTACTTTGCAGAACACCCGATGCACATATATGCCGTACCTGTAGTACCAGCTGTCAGCTTGCGTGAATGGCCTAAAAGGGGAATTACAGATTTTTGTAACATAAACCATGTCTAACTTGTAAAACCCAACTCTGTGTGAGCTATAAGCTAAAAGAGTGAGGTATTTTCCCCAACTCTAGTTTGAAACCCGTGCAGCTTTCTCCATAATGTCTGTTTTTTCCTTGTAGGTGGATTGACTTGGCTTTACAGTTTATTTATATGATTTTGAGCGATGCAGTATATTACTTTAAGGAAAAAGCCAAGAGAAGACTGGGTATTAATTCTTACTAGAAGCAAAACAAACCTCCCCCTCGGCCCCCCAAAATGAGGCCCCTTCATTTACCGAATCTTGAGCGACCGGTTGGCGGAGGGTGCCGGTGCAGCTCCGGGGCTGCTGCCTGCCCCTGCCTGCCCGCTGCCTTTGCCCGGGCTCGGGGGCTCCGCTCTGCCCCGGCTGCAGCGTGCGACATTTTGCTCCCAGCTGGCAGAGCCGCGGGGTTGAAGGCAGAACCAGGCTTATCGGTGGGTTTCTGCTTCTGGCCTTGCTGAAACACACAGGCCACGCGTGCACCCGCGGCGTGCTGTCGGGCTGCTGCTGGCAGCCAGCGCTGGCGGGCGAGATCATTCGCTGCAGCGCCTCTGAGGGCAGGGTGACTGCAGCAGCGAGGTGGCAGAGGTTCAAGGTGGCCCTCAGGGCAACTGGGGAAAGTCCTCACCAAATTCGAGGCGTTTACGAGCCCTTTTGCTGTGACCTTGGCTAACTCGGGGCAGCTCAGGGCAGGGAGGCTGGGAGGGACGATGCTGCAACGGTGATTACTCTGGGGGTTGGGGCTGGGGGTTGTTATTCATGAGCAGGTGGACTTTGCTGGCTTGCGTTAGTGGGGACGATCAGACCACCCCCCAGCAGGGACCCCCATCCCTCCCCTGAGCGGCAGGGAGCACCCCCCTGGGGGACACCCCGGCTTCAGCAGCTTCATGGATTGCAGCGTTGGCAGGAGCTCCCTGGGAAAAAGCAACACTGAAAAGTGCTGCTTGCCTGTGTGTCAGGGCTTGTCTCACCAGAAAAACATCCCTAAAACTTGCACCTCTCATTCGTGGCGTCACGCTGGCCAGGTCTCTGGCAGAGGTGGGGTGAGATGCTCTGGAGACACAGAGTCTCACGGCTGCCCAGGGGACCGTCCCTCGCCCCAGGACATGGCTGTACCTGATGGTGTAGCAGGAGAGAAAAGGAGGTCGACAGCAAGCATCACCGGACCCTGCAGGGACAGACCCGCTTACGGGGTCAGGGCCAGGGGTGCTGCTCACCCCAGGTGGGGGCCCCAAGTTCAGTGAAGCCCCATGTGAAAGTTCTCGGCTCTCAGATTTTCCATTCTAACACATTTTCACACGAGTATATCTTTCCATATCAGATAACAGCTTAGGAACAAAACCTAATTAGAAGTAGACTATGAGTTCTCTTGTTTAAATAGTTAGGAATAAACTACTCCTCAAGTTCTCTCTCCTCCGCTGCATGCCATGAAGGACTAGATCAAGCATTGCCACATGTGAGGTGGCTGGGTTTCCTCCCTGAAGAAGCCTTTGGTGGCTGTTGCCCTCTGCCTGTACCTTGGGCCATCTAACACTCACCTGCAAGGGCGTTTGGTCCCGTACGGTAGCATCGTGGCCACACGATAAGAGCTCCACAGACACCTCCACCTGCATCTTCGTGTTTTAAATTCGTTACTCTCATTTGGATCTTAATGTCTGGTCTGGGGTGAATCGCTGACTCACATTGTCTGGGGACACCTTGAGGTTTTTTTTCGATAATTGAATTAATACCTTCAGATTTGGCAAATTTCTGCTCAGAAACAACTAGGTTTTCTCAGATACCATCCACTTCAAAGTGTGGATTATGTCTGGCATTGCTCCCTGTGTAGCCAAGGAACAGACAAAATCACTCTGAATGGCACAACTTTCCATAAATCACGCCGAACCAGAACTTCAGCGTCACGTTTCCGCATGGCAAAGTAGCATACGCCAGGCTTTTATGCCAAAGGTATTATTAGTGAAATGTTGCGATCTGAAATTAAGCCTTTGAACGTGACTGCCCGGGGCTGGAGGGCATCGGGAGCGGCGGGCGGCATCCCCGAGCGCCGGGACCACCTGCACAAGTGCTGGTGAGCACCGGGGTCTTCTCTGATTCCTGATATCCCTGTTGCTGACTGAGGGAGTTTAACGTGGTGTACATTTGCAGAAGTCTTACTCTTTGGTTTCAACATTTGTGATACGTATTTCTTGAAAACTCTGTATTCCAACAAGCTAACTCTGAATGTTACCTTTTCTTTGATTTAATTTAATCCCAGTGTTTATGCTTGTGTTTTGTAGTGATCTTAAATGCAGTAAAAAGGCTGGGCGAGTGCAATGCCTGGAGGAAACGTGCAACGCCCGTCAGCAGCAGGAGCCGCGTCTCTGCCCTGCCAGACCACCCCAGCAGCGTCCCAGCGAGGGCCCCTGGCAGCGCGTTGGGACAGATGAGAAAGTCACCCCAGGCCTCAGGTTCTTCTGCTAGCTAAAACCAGACAGAGATTAATGCCATTTTCAGGGAGAGAAAAAGAAAGGAGCTCCGTAGGTCATATGTGTAATTCAGGGATGAAGTTTCAAAGTCTGGATTTAGAAATAATAGCCAAAGGCTCTGAGAGTGTAATCTATCACTGGAACCGTGCCAGTGACTAACTAAAAAAGTCTGCCCCAAAACGTAAAAATCATGAATCATTCCTGAAAGCCAGAAGATGTTTCGTAACTTTCATGATTTCAGACAAACTCTCAGCATCCTGTTTGCTGCCGGCCTTTGTTCTAGGGCTTTGACTTACTCATCCAGTAGGGAGGTTTACCCTGAAAGCGTGGAGGCTTGAAACTTGTCTTTGAAAAAACTGAATAAAGAGAGACACAATTTTCACCAAAATGTATGCGTATATGTGTATTGACGTTTCTCTGTCATTTGTCTGTGAGGAGCAGGAATATCTATACTCACTTCCCGGGGCCCGGAGCACGGCTGTTGATGTTTGCACGGTGCCGGAGCAGAGCGGCAGCTGCTCGCCGACGCCGTCACACCCGAACACCCGACGCGTGCGGCCGTGCCCGGAGCGGGACACGCGGCGCCGCCGGCAGCGCGGGCAGGGAGGGGCCCGGCCCCCCGCTGCCGCAGGGGCCTCGCCGGGGCGCCCTGCCTGCTCCCCGCGGCGAGGGCCGGGCCCGCGGCTGCCCGGGGTGCTCTGCAGCCGCCGGGGCTCCCCCCAGCCCGGCACGCGGCGGGTCGGCCGGGGGGGGACGCGGCGTGGCCGGATGGTGGTCTGAGCGGGAAAGCGGCCCCTGGGGGGACTGCCTTCCACCAGTGCACGTCCTCTGCATGAAGGACGTTTTGTGAAACGCCGAGAGACCGCACGCTGCACAGCAGTAGCAGATGTTATTTTAAAAAAAGTTTGTGTGTATGCATATATATATTTACATATATATAGCTTGCCGGGGTTTTACAGAGAAATATAATATGAGAGTTTCTGGCTGTGGTCAGTTTGCAATTTTAAACGTACTTATTCAGAGACTTGAGGAAATAACTTCTGGCTAATTTGACGGCAGCAGAATGGGACTTCAGTTTTCTGCAGGACTTCTAGTAGTCAGGCGTTGCTCAGTGGATCTTTTCTTCCTGCAGAAACGGCCCACCATAGTGATTCAGGCCTGGGAAAGAGAAATCACTAGTGGGAACTTCTGCACCGACGCCATTTCTCTCCCCTTCCCGAGGCAATGGTCTGCAGCATCAAAAAACCCTTAAAGCAAAGGCACTGCCTCATGTGTTGGTTTTTTGCATTTTCTTTCCTTGTGCAGATCCCTAGAAGTTGGAGTCAAGTGAATTCCAGTCTACTGAGAACAGTCCTGCTTTTTTTGGTCACACTTTGTGGACCCCTTGGACCTACAGGGGTCTGGGAATCCCAGTCCAGACTCCAGTAGCTTCTCATCTGTTCGGTAAAACCCTGTATTTTGCATGAGGGGAACCTTGGGCTGCTCCGGGTTCCCCATTTTCAGATGCCATTATTTTACAAATGCCTAAGAGCAAATATTAATTATTGAATTATGCTTTAGGAGAGACATTAGGGGATGCGATTACTGTCTTGCCTTTCAGGCTGAGAAATAATTGCTATACGTAATAGAACCTCCCCTGGGATTCCCTTATGCATTTCCATTTGCTGCAGTTGTAGGAAAATTACCGGCTTCACAGCAGGGCCGTTTGTCCTGACAGCATCGTGCGGCTGCTGCACGTGTCAATCGGCACGCAGGGAGCTCGTGTCGCAGGGGCTGGCCTGCAGCCCTCAACGGCAGAGCTGTTGTTAATTTGCTTTCGCTGGCCCCAAAACGATCATTTTCCTCCTGCTCCCCTCTGAGACCCTGCCTTGCCCGGTTTTCTCAGCTAAAATCCATGGAAGCCCTACCCCTCTCTTACGGACGACTCAAGGGGCCGGTAGGTATTGCTTATGTGATCGCGCCTGCCAGGTCTGGGTGTGAGACAGTAATAAAAGCCCCTGCGTGCAACGGGAGAGCAAATACACAGCCCCGAAGTGCGAAGCCGTGCATGTGTAGGTAACGTGCCCACTTGCCTTCGTCGCCACCTGCGCCGGGGCAGGGGGCAGCGGGCTGTGGGGGCAGCCGCCGTCGGGTACACGCCGCGGCACCCCAGTCCCGACGGGGGATGCAAGCCTCGTGCTGTGATAAATACGAACACAACTTATCATTACGCAGCGCTGCAGGGTGAAGCGTCTTTCTGGGGAATTAATTAGAGGAAATGTGGAGGCAGTGACCATGATATGCAAATCAGGATGAATCACAGTTACTGAAAAGAGCTGAGCTTCTGTGCGCTGTGGCGTGGGGAGAGGTGGGTCAGGGCGCTGGGGCCGGGAAACGCGCCCGGGGCAGGACGGAGTGAGTCAGGGTCACGAAAAGTGTTCTCTTAGCAGCTCCATAAACAGGCTCAGCTGCACAATCCAAAGCGTCCTTTGTGTCAGAAACGGGTGTTTCTTGCCTTCACATCAGGTTTTACCTCACATTTTATTGTCATGCAAGGTGCCATTTCACAAAGTGGATTTCCACACCGAAAAATGCAAATTTCATTTCTTGTGGAAGACAGTTAATGAAGGCTCCTCAACAGTTACCCTTGTTAATAGCTCTTTAATTCTCTAATGAATATTTATGAGTGGTTGCCTGAAAGCAATGAACCTTGGACTGTATGGACCAATATTTCGTATTGATTGCGTTTGAAATTAAAAGACTGGGGTGTTTGGGTTTGGGGGTTTTTTTGGGTGAAAAGTGAACAAGATGAGGATAGCTACCAATTCAGGGTGATTTTTTTTAAATTTATGGCAGTTAATGAATTATTCAGAAACCCCTTGCCAGAAGACGTGCATTCAGGAGGGTAATTCGGTGGTGTACCAGCAGCACCTGCCCATTTCGGGGATCTGGCCGCGTCCCTGCCCATCGCGGCGGTGGCTGTGGGCCAGAGCTCCGGCAAACGCGGCCCGTGGCTCACCCCCGGGCAGCCCTGCTCCCCCTCACCCCCCGGCAGAAAAACCCTCTCGCTGTCAAAGCACCGTCCTTCTGCTGAGCTGCTCCAGGCTGCTGCCACCATCGCCTCCAGTTTATCTTGTGACAGGCAATTAAAAAATGAGGGTTCAGGCACCTGGGCCCCATTTTTGGCTGGTTCGTTGTGATTTCTTGCACAGAGACTGAGTAGTCTCATAGCACCGTGCTTCTAGATGGGTTATGTTCTCATCCTACTGCATATCTAATGGACTTTGGAAATCTCTTTATTAGTATTATAGTCATATATTATAATAGCTTTGATTCCTGTCTGCTAGCCATTGCACGCGTGCAGACTGCAAAGACGATTTCTGACCCAAAGAGCAAAATAACTGAAGGGAAACGCTGTCTTTTACTTATGTAGCGACATAATAAATGGCAAGATAACGCAGAGTATTATGCAGAAATTCCTTGTGTTCAATGACATTTTCAGTGTCTTCCTCCCTCCCCTCTGTCGCTCCGTACAGCGATAAAGTGCCATTTAGTAGAGGCAGCCGCTCGTCTCCCCCTGCGCGGAGCCTTTTTTAATCCAAGGTGCTGCGGTCCAAGGGGTGAAGCCGGTGCCTGCGAAAAGAGCTGCCACAGGCTTTGAACCGGGACATGTTTTGCTGTGCAGACTGTGTTCAGCTCCCTCAAAAGCAAGGAGAGAGTTTTTGCTAATCACCTCCCAGCTTCGTTCCTCGGGGGGAACTGCCCGGGCCCTGCAGCAGCTCCCAGACAACCAGGGCTTGGGGACAGCGGCGGGGGGGGGGGGGCGGCGGTGCCCTTCTGCCCCCGTGGCGATGGACGCCGAGCTCCAGGTCCCATCTGGCTCACCTCCTGCCACCTCCATCACAGGAGCCTGCCTGGAGGGGTGGAAAGGCATCGTTTAATGGAGCAAACAAGCAAGCAATAGATATTAGAGGTTTCACACTTAAAATGTAGAAAAATAGTATCTTCTAAAATTCTGCTTCAAATGTGCTGCTGCTGACATTAACCTTACCATATCATTCTGCTTATTCTTACAGTAACTTTTGATATACACATCATGAGAATCTGGATGTTTTGTGGAATATGGGACACAGTTATGCTCAGAGAAGGCCTGTTTCAGGGCAATGCTTGGATGTGCCTGTGTCCGTGAGTTACACATTTGCCCTTGTGCATACAGGGCTTTGAACTCCCCCGTCCCCACGCCTGGTGAGCCTGAGGTCACCCCTCGGGTGACAGGCTCAGGACGGTGCCAGCCTGGTTGAAGTACCAGCTGACGCCAACCTTTGCTCAGCGCCGAGGCTGTACCCACGCTTGCAATAACCGCCCCCGCTTCCCCTCTCCGCACGGGGCTGCGCTGCCTGCCGCCGGCCGGGCTGGAAAAGCCGGGACTGAGGTGGGGAGCGAGGCGTTCGCGGCAGCGCGGGCGATGCTCCGACCTCCCAGCGCCGTGCGGGCGTCCCCAGAGGCACCTTTCTTTCCCTCGGGAACACCCGTGCCCTCCCCTCTGCAGAGCTGGGGACGGCCCGGCGCCAGCCGGAGACAGTATCACCGTGAAGGAGCGGCTAATCCCCTTGTGAAGCAGAGATTCAGTTTCTTTGGGAGGACAAACACTCAGAGGAGAAGTCCCAGAATGCCCGGCGCAGGGCATGCAGGCGAGAGCAGATGCTCCGCGGGGCTGGCGGGGCGCGGCAGGGTGCCGACATGGGCGCGCTGTTTCCTCGCCCCGCTCGAGTCGCCAGCGGAGCCTCTTGCCGGATCAAAGTTGTCTCTTCAGGCCTTTCCGCTCTGTTTGACTCTACCTTCAGCAAGGCGCAGAGCCGGTGTATGAGGTTTCCCGCACCTGTAGGAAGGGTCTCAGGATGATTTTCCTGCCAGGGGATTTGCATCCGTGCTCCCCAAAGGGTTTTGGCAAACTCCCAGGTACGCACAGCTCCTGCCAAGGCAGGCATGCCGGCCTCCGCGCCCCCCCTGCCCACCGAGCCCGGCACAGCCCGCAGAGCCGTCCTCTGAATGCCGGTGTTTTGCAGGTCCCTCGCCTGCAACGGGCGGTCCTGCGACGTTTCCTGCACAGTCCCAAATCCCAAAGGTCCCTCTGCCTCCTGAGGAGGGGCCAGAGTGGACCTTGAGCAAAGCTTCACCTTTTTCCTTTGGAAAGTCTTGCGCTGGTACTCAAGAATAAGCATAAGGGCAGCATCCCAGGCAAAGTGTCCCCTCTAGTGACTGTGAGCTACAGGAATGGCAAATGTGACCTGTCTCCGTTCGAGCAGACAGC
The DNA here is from genome assembly GCF_963921805.1 of Phalacrocorax carbo. Classification (NCBI taxonomy): domain Eukaryota; kingdom Metazoa; phylum Chordata; class Aves; order Suliformes; family Phalacrocoracidae; genus Phalacrocorax; species Phalacrocorax carbo. The sequence goes on from NC_087524.1 coordinate 23,214,896, forward strand.
AATGCTGCAGGCGAGTGTCCTTCCCCAGGCAGGGCTGCCCCTGGGGCCCCCCAGCTCCCGCCCAGCGGTCCCCCACCACAGCCCCCACCCCACTGAGGAGCTCCCGACGGCTGCGGCCGCAGAGCAAACGCTCCCGGTGCCGGACGGAGCTCACGGCCCTTCAACAGCAGCGCTGGGGGCACCACGCTCCATCTCCCTGCCGGGGGGTTTGCACGGAGCTGGGTGTGTGTGGTTTGAAGAAGAGGAAATCTGCGGGTGCTTGTCAAGCAAGTAGAAGAAAATTTGTCTTTTACTTGTCTAGAAATGATGGCTTCTTATCAGAGGTACAGCCAGTAAGCAAAATAGCGTAATGTAAATGCTTTCTGTTGAAAAGCATGGCATGGCTGTTAACAGATGTGTCACACGTGGCTTCGAAAGGAAAAGGAATTTGCAAAATGAGAAGGAAAGGTGATCTAGTGTGTCTAGGCCTGATCTAAATGTCCCTGTTACTTTACTGACGCCACCACACCTAGCCGCGGGGGGATGGCTTCCCTCTCGCTGTGCGAGGCAGTCCGTTGTACAGCGCTGCAGGGCAAGCTTTGCCCCGTGCCCTGTCCTGGTAGGTGTAAAACATCGCTGGTGGCCCTCGCTATGCCCTCAGCTGGGCAGTCACACCGGCTCTGGGCAGCCCCACGCCAGGCAAGGCGCTGGCCTGATGCTGGCTTTCTGCCTGCTCCATCCTGCCGTGTTCCAGGACTGAGACCTTGCTGCAAGCTCAGGGCTGCAAGGACAGCGCTTCTGCTCAGGAAAAATGATTCAGTTGAAGCCACACGCCCGCGGATTGGGGTCTGGCAAAGGCTACCCCCGCTGAGATACCCCCTACAAAGAGCTGAAGGCAACAGGCTCTGATCATCACTATGAACATGGCGCAGATTGTGGAGATTGGTTTATCCGGGCACTTTTTTGCTCTGATTCTCTTGTTTCTTCTGGGTTCAAGCATAAAGACATAATAGAGTATTCGAGAAGAGAAACATCAAACACATTTAATACTGTTTAGCCAAAGGACGCCAGATGAGCTCACTGGGAGAAAGACTTTAAGCAACTTGCTGTGCTGGTTGCAAACCAGTTGGGTGGGGAGGGCCAGGCCCCTGCTTGCCCGAGAGCGGCGCAGTGCTGCCGGGGGACGTGGGCGCCCTCGGGGCAGCGGTCCCCCACGGGGGCAGCGGTCCCCGACCACGGCACCAGTCCCCGACCGGGGCAAGGACCAGCCCACGGGGCCCCCACGGCCCCGCGCCCCGGCATCGCCCCAGACGCGCGGCCGTCAGCCTGCCTGCCCCGGTGTGCTCGGGGTGTTCTGAACGCTCTCCTCTTCAGGGTTATGTTATCTGCTGGCCTTCCTCTGGCTGACATGGAGAAGATCCTAAGGCAGAGTTTCATCACTGGAGTTTATATAAAATGGTAGAAAAGCTTATGCGAGGGGGTTATTGGCTTCCTTGCTGCATTAGCTTTAAAAAACATAGGAGTTTAAAAGATTAGTAAATGCCAGAAGCTGCCAATTTTGGTACTTTCTAAGAAAGCAAGCCAAGAGGGATGCAGGGAGGACAGGAGTAGCAGGCAAGGGGGAGGAAAGACAAGTAGAAAACCTAAGCTGGAAACAACCACAGAAAAGCTTATCTGAGCGTGAGCTGGGAGGAGAGAGCGTGGCCAGAGCAGAGACCTGGTGCCGGCGGGGGACACGTCCTGGCCACCCACAGGGCTGGGTGCTCGGGTGTGCAAAACGCTGGTGCCGTAGCTGCAAAAAACCACCCCCTTGCAATTTTGGGAGAAAAAAATTAACGCTTGCAATAAGCAACTTCTTAAAGCGTCATGAAGGGTACATGCACCCCCCGAGCCCATTGCTGAACACGTCAGGCATGCCCTCCCCTCTGCCCAAGGCTGCCGCTGCAGGCACCCAAACCCTGCCTGACTGGCAGATCCCTCGCAGCCTGCCGGTCCTCCCGCTGCTCTCCCTGCCCTTCGTAACGAGCTGTAATCGTAAGCGAGCCAGAAACAGGCTACAGCCTATTTGCTCCAGTACTTTATTCCAGAATATTCTGGAATATCCCACATTCCAGGCTACTTAATTCCCAAATATTTTTTTTACCCCTGAGGACATGAAAATCCACCAATTTGTAAGTGAAGAACAGCTGTTCGCAAACAAGAGCAGCACAGTTTGTAGTCACTCCGGCTTTAAATATTCGTGATCAATACAAATTAAGTTTGCAATAGGAGTTGATTAAAAAGGACACAGTCAGTGTTTGTGAGCATTCATGTGAATTTCAGTTGGGTTTCTCTGATGGCATCTGTCCACATTTCCCTGAAATTTACTTTTCCTGTGCAGGACTTTATGGAAGAGAGATGAGGAATAGCTGCTCTTCAGATGCAGAACAGCACACTTGTGCATAGGCAAATCAGTTATTCCGTATTTAGCTCCTACATATTCAGTATTAAAGTTGGTTGAAACATTTCTCCCTGGAACTGTTTCAGTGGGAGGGTACAGCTTTCCCTAAATTGTGCTTCTGAAATGGTATTTTGAAATGAAAGATTTCAAATTAGAGTTTCACGCTGAGATTTCAGAATGCCAGGACAGCTCAAATAGCTGTTGTCTGAGCTGAAATCTTGTGAAAGTATTCAGTGTCTCCACTTCTCACCCTAATTTTGGATAAAATCAAATGTCAAAATGACAGCATTTCCCACAGCAAATTCCTTTCTCTGGCCGGCTGAATTCATTCCTTGCCATTCATTAGCTGGTGCCTAAGGCAGGTCACCACATGCCAGCGGAGAAAATAACAGCAATCCTTCCCAGGCCGATGCAGCTGCAGAGGGTAAACCAAGGCAGGAGCAGCACAGCAGCACCCTCGCTCCATGCCTCCAGCGCCCCCAGTGCCCCCAGCGCCCCCAGTGCCCCCAGCGCCTCCAGCGCCTCCAGCGCCTCCAGTGCCCCCAGCGCCTCCAGCGCCCCCAGCGCCCCCAGCGCCCTCAGGGCCCCCAGCGCCCCCAGTGCCCCCAGCGCCTCCAGCGCCCCCAGCGCCCCCAGCGCCCCCAGTGCCTCCAGTGCCCCCAGCACCCCCAGCGCCCCCAGCGCCCCCAGCGCCCCCAGTGCGCCCAGTGCCCCCAGCACCCCCAGCGCCCCCAGCACCCCCAGTGCCTCCAGCGCCCCCAGCGCCCCCAGCGCCCCCAGCGCCCCCAGCGCCTCCAGCGCCCCCAGCGCCCCCCGCACCCCCAGCGCCTCCAGCGCCCCCAGCGCCCCCAGCGCCCCCAGTGCCCCCAGCACCCCCAGCACCCCCAGCGCAGGGGTCAGCTCGATGGCCTGTGGGGCGCTGGAGTTGGATGCACGGTCACCCTGCTCGCCCTGCGCTTGGGTTAGGGGAGGAGAGGCCTTTTCAGGAGCAATTCAGGGCTTGGGCACGCTGAGCCTGGTTTTGAAAGCACCTTTCTGTTCAGCAAAGGTGGAGTGAGCAAAGGGACTAGGCTGGGCTTGAAAGTGGCTAATGAGTCTGTGACGGGGGTCGTCTAACAGAAGGGGGCAGAAATCCAGCACAGGGGCCTCCCCTCCCCATGTCCACGCCATGGGTCCAAAATCATGTCCCCCCTCTCAGCAGCGAGCTGACCCCACGTGCTGCAAATGACAGCAGCAGCGAGCAAAGGCACATGGAAGGTGCGAAAGCTTCCCCTTGCCTTCCCTTCTTCCTAAATACCGAATGATATACACCTATGGGACCCTCGGCAGGATGGAAGGGAGTTCATTTGCAGCTTGAGTGATTTGTGAAGCATAACCTCAGTAGCTCTGGTCAAACACGGAGCTGCTAAAGTCTCTCTGCAGGAAGGAACTTTTTCCCTAGAATATTAGCAAATATTTTTCCCTAGAACATTAGCAAACTCGCTAATGTTAGCTGTGAAAATGGAAGATAGTGATGGGATTTCAAATGGACTCAGCTTACCCTAGCGCTTTACACAGAGAAGAATGGCACCTGTGGTTGCAGTAGCTAACATGATCGGTTACACGTAGTAACAACAGCGGATCTTGCTGATTTGGGCTGATAACCGCTCTCCAGGTATGAGACGGGATCCCAAAGCTTGACAAAGCACAGGTAAAGACCTTGTACAAAATATGATGTTGTTATAAGCTGTTCCATGACCTTTAGCATTCGGACGTGGTTTTGCCAGCCTCCGATTTTGTGGCCGGAGCTGGGCAGGATGCTCAGTGCGGCGGGTGCTCCGCCGCCTCCCGCGGGCCTGGGCCCGGGCGAGACGAGGTCAGGGCTTGCGTGAACTCCTCGCCAGCCCTTCGCAGCCCTTCGCTGCTGCAGCCTGCAGGAAGCGCCCGCCCGCCCGCCCCTGTCACGGGCTGATTTATGTTGCTGTTTACTCCATGGGAGCTGAAGCTGCCGGGAATGGAAAGGTCTCTTCTCTGGAACCAGCTGGGCAGGACAGCGTTTCACAGCCCCGGGAGGGATGGCTGATGGGTGCGTGGCTGCGAGGCGTGTGCGGGGCGGGAGCGGGCAGGCCAGCGGCACCGGGGCTGCAGGGGCACGGTGCAGAGCTGCAGCGCTGCTGACGTTATCGCTGCGGCGGTTGCTGGCCGCACCTTGCAATTTATGGGAGGCACATGTCTAAGAATAACAGCTGATCGCTTCAGTAACAATGTCAGGCACGGTGTTGCCGCTGGCGGAAATGCCTCACGGTGCCCTGATGGCGTGTGATAGCCGTTATCTGCCTGCCCAAGGGGGGAGAGGCACCGCCACGGGGGTACCCCCGAGCACCTCGCTGCTCCTCCGAGGGAGTCTCCTCCAGCCCCAAAAGCACAGAGAGACAGTGGCGTGGCCGGACCAGTCATTAGTCCGCACGTTAACAACGCCCCAGCCACGCTCGCCACACGACTGCCCCATTGCATCGTGGCACAGCAGCTCTGGGGAGGCGCGAGGGGTCCGCGCCGGCGGCGCTGTGCTCCCAGCCTCCCCTCCAGCCGCCGCAGCCCGTAGATGGGTGCCCGTGAGAGTGGAAACCACCGTCCTGTTGCAAAATTGTCTTTGTCTGCGTTTATTGTATTTGCTTGTTCCAGAGGAGGCCTGCTTCCTCTGCTGTCCAGAGGGGAGGATTTCCTTGTTGAAATGTCACCATAACGAACAGCTGCACAGTATTTACTGTAGCTTTGCTGTGGCTTTAACTCCTGTATGTCTTCTTTCATTTCAAACAGGAACCGACCCACGCTTCCTATTCTTTATCCGTCCCACAATATTCGAGTCAAAACATAATGTGGACACCTGACAGGGTGATGGCCATCTGCTATCCTTTTGTTTTCTAGTCCCGGCTATCGAGGCTCTGTCAGAAACGACAAAGTCTGTTCTCACAAAACAGTCTGAAATACTGCGACACTCGGAAGCATTTTCTCACGTGATCCCAGAAAATGCGGGCTGAGGTCATTTACATGAAGGAGGCATCTGCTTTAAATGCTCTGAGGGTTTTAGGTCAAACCCCTGACGTTCAGAGGTGTGTTTCCGACGGGGAGCGGCAATGCCGAGGGCTGGCTCTGCAGCGTCTGCCTGCTGCCGGCCTCCGGCCGCCGCCGCGGGACCGTGCCGGGCTCTCCTCTGCGGGACGGAGGGCGTTCAGGCCAGGACTGCGAGAGGCCTCCGCCTGGCCGTTTCTGCAGGTAGGGCTGTGCAGGCCACGCTGAAGTTGCTTTCAAAATCCCGGCTGTGCGTGCACTCTCGTCACATCGCTTGTCTTTTTGTGTATGCTCAGGACTTGAGAAATAAGCTTTGACATACAGAAAAAAACAAACCCAAACAGAAATCAAAGAAGAGATTACTGATAAAAAGGAGAGAGCAGAGACAGAGGAGCAGCTGTCAGGCCGGACAATGAATGCTGCACAAAAGAAAGGGCAAATCTGCTGAAAATAATGCCCAGGAAGCTAAAGCTGCGTTGCTGGTATGTGGGTAGAACTGGGTAGAATTGTATTTTCTGAAGCAAATGTATAAGCTGTTTTGAAGTGTCCAATACTTAAAAACAGAAGACATAAATCCTATTTCATTGAGCTCTTGGAACGTGCTGCATTTACATTTCAGGTTTCCCACATAAAATGAGGACATCTTTGCATGTTTTGCAGGACCGCTTGCTTATGCCATTTATTTTCTCAGAAGGAGGTGCCCAGGTGTGCCGTTCCCCCGGACTTTCTGTTTTGCAGAATGGTGCTTTCACCCTCCGAACAGCAATTCTTTAAAGAGAGCTGTGAAAACAGGAAAGCGCAGCGTGCCCGCCTGATGAGGAGGAAGAGCAAGAGCTCCGGCACTGCAGCGCGGAGCAGGGGAGCGAGGGGGCAGCGGGGCCGGGGGAGGCTGCCGGGGAGGCTGCGGGGCACGCACCCTGCCGTGCTCCCCTGCCAGCCCCTCGCTGCTCTGCGGCCGGAGCGAGCGCAGCCAGGCAGCAAGCACGCAGCTTGGCAGAGCTCCTCTTGCCCCTTGCCTGGGCGCAGGGAGGCCAGGGAGAGCCGGGCAGCCTCCAGCCTCGCCCGCGTGATTGCACTGACTTCAGTAGCCCTGTACCAGCGTACATCAGCCGTGGCAACTTCTGCTGCTATAATGTAGACAGCCCCATCTCCCTGCCCAGGTGGTGCTAAGGCACAGCTCTCACCGATACCAATTAATATTGCAGAAATAAATAGGAAGTAAAACAATCAAAGATGTCTGACTTGGGAAACATGTTGGCTTTGACAGGGCCTTGATGGCACTGATCAGCCCTAAAGTCCTGATCAGCCCCACCTGGGTCCCCCTCACCCCACCCACGCCAAGGACCCCATTTCAGCCCAGTTTAGCTCAGCTGCAGGATGCTGGGCTCCCATTAAGGCCATGGAGGCTGCGGCTGACCCAGCTCGGTAACCTCCCAGTTGCAGAGGGGTTTCTGCAAGGAGCTACGTACAGTTTTTGGTTAGGTAAGTCAAGTCAAGTGCTGTGCTGATGAACTGCAGGGTTTGTAGTCTGTGTCCTGATGTTCCCGCCTGGGGACCTAAGCATTTCCAAGCTGTTTTGTCCTGTGCTATGGCAGTACCTGCTGTTACGTGCATAAAGGCAGGCAGACTTTGCTGCTGGGAGAAGGGCTACTTGCTCTAAAATGTAGGTTACCTGCATGTTAGACACACAGTACTCAGAGCACTGTTGAATCCATGTTGTACAAATCCGGTTTTAAGTGCTTTCGGAAAAATGAACTGCGGAAAGCAATGCTGTTAGCAGAGCCTCCCCTTCCTATAACTGAGTTAACTGAAGAACAACAGTAGTAAAAATAACCAATCCGAAAATACAAGGTATAGGAGTTGGATGTTCTGCGAAACCTTACAAGGAAAATCTCCTTTTGCTTTCAGGATGTGATGGAATCAAGTACCTTTTGTAAGGGCTTAAGGTTATAAGGGAGACCTTATGCAGCATGTTTCTGTTTCAGAAATTGTGAAGGCTTTCCAATGATGCACCTCAGGGGAGTCACAGTAATTGAGGCCACCTCTTAAAACAAGTCTCAGACTTAAATTATAAAGTGTGCATGTGTTCTGTGATTTGGATGAAATGCTTTAAGGTGTGAGCTTTACTGTAGATGAATTTATGACATGGAGAAGGCTTGTTACTGGGTTTCCTCTGTCTGGCTTATTTATTAATATACTGAACCTTCGTATGAATGGTTGTACTGATTTCTGAACATTACTTAATAAAATTGAAACTATTTCCTAAAAAAGAGGAGAGCAAATAGGCAGGATACTGGGATCTGCATAGGTGGGCTTTGATACAGGTGCTAGGCAGCTTTTGTGAATGTGTTCACTACATTTCACTTTATTTCTGTGCTTGCTGGTTTTCTACTGGAAAACTGATTTTCCCTAATAACTATTTTTTCTTAAGTTCCAACAATACAGTCTTATCAGTTCTCAGTATTGCTCAGTGTCAGCTCTTCCGAGGACAAGCTGGGTCCCCTTTGCACCCTGCCCGTTGTTTTGCTGGCTTTCCCTGCCTTGCAGCACTAACACCCCCGGGAGGTGTCAAAGAGCAGCCGTGCTGCGCTGGACGCTGGGCACCGCGCAGGACTCTGCACATGGAAACAAGGCCGGAGGGCCAATCCACCAAATGCAAGCTGCTAAAGAAGAGCTTAGTGACCCGCAAAGCTTGTCCCAGGCATCGTGCTGCTCTCACGTCAGTGGTGACACAGGGTCGTGACCGTCCCCTAGAACAGCTGAGCAGAGCTCCACGGCGTATCCCTCGTCCTCATCTCTGTCGAGTCAGAGTCCAGACTGCCCTGTCTTGGTGGGTGAGATTCGCCCTGGGGGGGCTGATCTGGCCAGCTGAGACCGGCACGTTTTGTTCTGTTGGACTGGCCCAGTCACCTGGGGAAAGTAGCTCAGGGCATGGGTTGCAGCAGTACACAGGCTGGCTTTAACACTGAGTACGTGGTCTAAAATGAGCTGAAGGTGTCCTGTGCAGTGTCCCGAGCAGAGGAGGCTGGCCGCTGCTGCCCGTCCATTAGCGTTACGTGGTTTCCGTCACTGTGCATCTCCAGCATCTCCGTGCTGCGGCCGCACCATGCGCAGGAACCGGTGCTGGCGCTGCTTCCCCTGCCCAACGTGCAGCTCGTGTTGCAGCAGTGCTTTGGCTGAAGTGCTGCTGTCTGCGCATCCTTCCCATCAGAGCAAAAAAAAATGTGCTGATAAACTGGAAGGTACTGGATCAGAAGATCTGGCCAGCAAGTGGCTATGTGTGACCCATGGGACCCAGACGTCCCCTGCGCAGCTCCCAGCTCATGAACAATAAACAGCATCTCCCCTCAGCACAGGGATGACTCTGCTCTGCTGTGAAATGTTGATAATGACCACCAAGGGACAAAACATTTCCTGGATTCAGGGATACTTTCTGAAGCAGATCAGTGTTCTAAGCACGTAGTTCCTATTCTTCTCACCAGTGGCCAGTTGCACCTGCCTGTGTCCTGACCCTGGGCAGGCGTGTCCTGGCATTTTAGCTCTCATGAGGATATGGAGGCATGTTGGGGGGAGGAAAACAAACAAACAAAAAACCCCACTAAAACCCCTCAACATTTATGAGGAGCTGTTGGTAAATTAGTGCTAGTATTTTACCTGCTAGGTTCTGTAGAAGGAATAAAGGAAGGATACCACACTGTAGTTTCCAGGCAGTGTGAGGAGCCCTGCCTCTATACTATGTTTTCTGCTGGTGTTCATCTTTTGAAGACACTTGAAATCATGTAACTGTGACAAAGGAATGAGGCTGATTGTTCCAGGATTTTCATCACTAGCAAAAAGATCTGTAGAGGGAGAACTTGTCTTACCAAATTCACTGCTGTTTCTTCTTCACTTACTAAATCCCCTGACTGTTTGTCAGGGGAAGGAAGGGTCAGCCCTCCGGATGATCAAAATGTGCTCCCTCTGCATTTTGGCATAGTAAAATGTTAAATATTTAAACAGGCCCTTTATCATGAAATACATTACAAACTCCTTCAGTCCCTTCAGCTACTCCATCACTGTCGTGATTTCCCAGAGCTGATTTGGGTCGGTAAGAGGTTCCTGGGGCAAGAAAACATCCTGTTTTTCCTTTCAGCCTGATCATTAGAGAGTTTCCAGCATGCCTGGGAGCTGGACCAGGGTGGAAAAGGATGGGTTTATGCTGCTTTAGCTCTTCCACACTGCTAGAGCTGGGGGGGTGCCGGTCAGCTTAGGTTTAATTGTGTGCTCGGGCTGCATTGCACCATGTAATGGCTGGCGAAATGCTGCTCTGCTACAAAAGCCTGTTGGAAACAAACTCTATGCTCAAAAAAATGTACTATTCAGAAGGTCATGGTTCCTCCCAAGGTGGTTATAAAACACCTCAAATCCTCATGCTGAAGTGCTCGCTACAGTTAATGTGAATGCTAAATATTTTGGCTTAAGAGCTGTTCCAGATGCAATGGTTTTGGTGCCAGTGGCCGGGGGAATAGCACAGAGGACAAATAATCCTGTACTACAGTGAGCCTGGGATCCTTAGAAGAGATCCGGGGATCTGCTCACGCTGTGAACTCCGGGATAAGCGCTTGTGCAGAGGAAGTGTTTTGGAGCAACGTTAGTATGACCTTGTAGCAAGGCAGTGAGCATGAGCTGGCAGGGTCAAGGCACAGAGGCGAAGTGCAGCACCTAGTCCATACCCCAAATTTCCCTCCCCAGCCCCAGAAACCCTCCAGCTTTCACGCAGCATGAGGAGTTGCACGGCTGGCTGTTGGGGTTAGCAAGCTGTAGGACAAATCCTCTAAACCAGGTTCCCCCTTCCCAACACATGCTGGGGCTGCGCGGACAGAGCTGGGGTGCAGCACGGGAGAGCGGGGCTCCGGCACCTGCTCGGCTGGACGGCGACTCCCCTGGGACGAGTCGGGGCTGCAGCTGCAACCCCGGCTGCTGGGAGGAAACCGCGGCATCTGGAGAGGTCTGTGTCGCAGGGACGGGGTGCTGGCAGGGCCGAGCAACCTCCTCCCGGGCTGGGGGCTGCGTGGGCTGTGCGGCTCCGGGTCGGGGGCCTGCGAGGGCTGGGCGAGCATGGGGTAAGTACTGGACAATCAGCAGAGAAATTCCAGGCTCCAATTAAGTGTCCAAGGCTTTGAGGCTGACTTCAGAACCCAGCCCTGGGTGAGTGGAGGGGATGCATGTGCTGGGGAAGACGGCTGGTTTCTGAGAGCGTGCAGGAGGGACAGTGATGCCTCTGCATGGCTCAGCCCTGGCCCAGGGACTAGAGGCCTGTCCTCGGGGGTGTCGCTTTAAAAAAAAAAACAAAACCAAACCTCAGGGGATGTGACCCTGGGGCAGCTTCTCTGCCTTTCCTCAAAAGCAAGGGGGGAGGCCAAGGAAGCCCCAGGTTCCTGGGTCAGGGTGATGCCCTGCAGCTGGGAGGGGTACGGAAAGGGACGCCCGGGACCATCCTCACCACTGCCCTAAGCACCAAGGATGGCTGCGGGGGGCGACTGCTCACTGTGGTTGTTTTTCTAGCTAAACCAATAATAACCTGTGTCTCGGAGCACCCCCTGGACACACAGAGAGGAGAAGGCTGGGTGTCCCCATGGGACGCCTTGCAGGGATGGGTGTTGGTGATGTTCCACCGACGCCATGTCCCCTTCCCCTGGTCCTTGCTGCGTTGCAGTACTCGGGCTGTCCTGTGCTCCAGCAGAATTAAGTTATCCAGAGAATTTTTGTTTAACCCTGTCATTGTTCAGTATTTTTGCTCTCAGTCCCACCAGCACCGACGCCCTCGCCAGTCCACGCTGCTGCAGCCCACCACCGTGCTGCCCCGCTCCTGAGGGCAGGGTGTGCAGGTGTGGGTCTGTCAGGCCATCCCCAGGGGCGATCCTCACCGGCTGCCCCCAGCCCTGGGTGATCCGCAGCCCCCGGGCTGCTCGGGGCTGGGGATGGAGCGGGGGCGAAGAAGGCTTTCTCAGTGTCAGCCCTGGCTTCTCCCTGCACAAGGTCATTTTCCCCGGGACATCAATCACTGCTTTTCAGCCCGGTTTTGTTGTTGCTTCAGTGCATAGCGATGAATCAAGCCCAGGCAGACAAAGCCTGTATAAATTTTGCTGCAATCTGGTGCGTTAATACACTAATTATTAACTATTATAAATCCTTTCTATGAGATTCTGAGCAATAACATCTCCTGTTCTAAAAAAAAAAGACTAGGAAGGTAAGAAGGCACAAAAATGTAAGCGCCAAAGAAGCTATTTTAATTTCCTAATATATGTCATGCTGTTAATTTATGAAAAACTGCTTGCTGTGGGTGTTAAGCGATTAGATTGCAGCTGTGAGCTGAAAATTTCAGATTAGGAAACATTTTTCCCGCAAATGGCCACCCCGTATTTGGAGCGCAACCCGTGCTGGCTATTTTGGGGGCTGCATTTCACTTGTAAAATTTAAACGTATATGCAAAGAGGGGCATTTCCAGTCCTGCTGCGTCACTAAAATACAGCTGCCCGGATTTGCATCTGCGGCTGGAGCGTGAGCCCGAGCTGTGAGCAGGGCGCGGGGGGCAGCCCCGCAGCGCCCCCCCCCCCCCGGCAGCGCGGCCCCCCCCCCCCGCAGCGCGCCCCCCCCCCCCGCGGCGCGCCCCCCCCCCGCAGCGCGCCCCCCCCCGCAGCGCCCCCCCCCGCCCCCGCAGCGCGCCCCCCGCAGCGCGGCGCCCCCCCCCCCCGCAGCGCGCCCCCCCCCCCGCAGCGCCCCCCCCCCCGCAGCGCGCCCCCCCCCCCCGCAGCGCGCCCCCCGCAGCGCGCCCCCCCCCCGCAGCGCGCCCCCCCCCCGCAGCGCCCCCCCCCCCCCCCGCAGCGCCCCCCCCCGCAGCGCGCCCCCCGCAGCCCCGCGGTGTGCGCGCTGCTGCGCTGCCGGGCGGCCGCTGCCGGAGGTCTCGGGAGCTGCACCGAGCGCCTGCCGAAAGCGAGCGGTTGGAACCAGCGGGAAACGGGGCAGTGGCAGAAACTCGGAGGGGCTTTTTTAAAAAACTCTGAATAGAAGTTTCTCGGGGTGTTGGAGCGGATTAGCGGCAGAGCACAAACCCCCTTGTTTTCTCACCGATAATCGAAACTGACTCCCAGCAAACCAGCTCTTTGAAACCCCCAGGTATTGTTAAAGATGTGAATCTCCTTTCACATGGAAGCTTGAGCTTTATTCTCAGCGTTTCTGAAACGAGCCGCTAATTCAAGCCAAGAACGGGAAAACTGCTACACCTGGCTTGGCCGAGGCTCGCACGCCTCCCGTACAGCCCGGGGGGTCCGGGGGGCCCGGCCCCGCAGGGGGGGCTCCCCCCGCAGCGGCTGCCCGCGCCGCGCCCGACGGCCCCATCTCCTGGCACAACCTCGTAACAGCAGTAAAGCCGCAAGAAACTCTCCACTTCTGGTTTTCTTCTGGGTCTTTTCCTTTGCACACAATTTTATTCCTTTGGAAAACGTCGTTTTCTCAGAACTGAAATTTTGCAGAGGGCGAAGGGCAGTTTTGCTTCATCCTCTGGGTCAAAGATTTTTCAGGAAGAACTTGAGAGCTGTAAAAACGTTTCCCTCTGGCATTTTCTAAATTGAAAAGCTCAGCTGATGGCATTTCACAATGATTTCTAGTTTGGGGCATTAGTTACAATAAACCCAACGGCAGCTGCAATCCGAGCGCAGGCCCCATCCCAGCACGGCAGGGCGATGGCGAAACCAGCCCCAGACTGAAACATCTCCCCCGGAGGGGCTTTGCGGGGGATGAGGGCACCCCCACCTTGCCAGCGCTGCAGGGGGCCGGCGCTGGTGCTGTGCTGCAAAGCCCCGCCGTGCTCCTCTTCTGCCACTGCGGGGGTGCGGCTGTGGCTGGGGGGTGACGCGGGGTCCTGGCCGCACGGGTGTCCGCCGTCACGCCGTGCCACCCCAAGGCTCTCCCTCTGCCACCCACCCACCCACCTGCAGCAGGTGCCCGGTGGCTGCGGGGCCGCCCCAGCGCTGGCTCTCACAGAGGAGGGGGAGCAGGACCCGGGGGGCACCCTCAGATGTGGGTGTAGTGATGGGCAGAACCTGGGTCTGGTTGGTTTTTAACATTCCGCCCCACTCTCACATGTCTGTGTGCGTGACAGTGGCCTTTTTATTCCCCAGAAGTTGTGGCTTGTAGGAAAAGACATATATGTATAGTTTTGTTCCCCCATTCAGCATGAAATAAAAATAGGTGTTTTGGAGAGTGTCCTGCTCCTGGTGTCTTGAGGCCCTGCCAGCAGAACGCAGACTGCCTACCTGGAGTGAAGCACAAGGCACCTTCTTCCCCCTGATCTCAGCACCTTACTATTTCCAAGGACACTCCCCCCGCAAGATTTCCCTCTATCCCCTCCAGGTGAGGACCTTGCGGAGAATGTGTCTGCTTTCATTCAGAAAACATGGAGGCAAAGAGAACATCTGGAAGATTTTATTGTGCCTTGTAGGAGGGACTGGCCTCGTTTATGTACTCCCTTGGTCACCAGCACAGCACGTTTTGGGATGTCTGTCCCCATCTCTACAGGCAGCTGCACCCCAGCACATGGAGGGGGACAATGGGGTCCCCCCTGCCCTGGGGGAGACGCACAAAGCCGGGAAGGTGATGGCAGCAAACCTTGGGGTTGGTAAGACTGAGCATCACTGGGTCGTCCTTCCTGCAGGAGGAATGGGGACCAAAGACCCCACAAGCAAGCCAGGTGGGCTGGCGGAGCGTGCTTCATCTGCCCCAGGCCTCCCACCTCGTGCGGGAGTGACAGACACCGAGCGGCGAAGGCACGTCCTGGCTCAAGGGAAATTTTGTGTTCAGGCAAAATTTTGGAAGAAATTTTTAACATTTGGTGAGTTTCCAAGTAGGAAATACAGACTGCATTTCACCTTGTTTTAAGAGGAGATTCTCACAGGGCTTTTTATCCTCGCGGCTGTTAGAGTTATCCCTGAGTACCACAGGAAATAGTGCGTGTATCCGTAAGGACAGAGGCCACCCTCACAGCTCTCAGGCACGGAGTGCCGGGCAGCCAGTACTGCTGGGGCCGCTCCCCCGGTGTGATTCCCCACGCTGGGTTTGCAGCAGCCGGAGCCTGCCAGCACCAGCGCTGTCTCTCGTTGACATCAGTTGCCTCTTTTACACCTTATCAAACATCATATGCAATCTGTTGAATTAAAAAAAAACAAACCAGCAACTCACGGACAGACATCGGAGCCTGTTTGGGCCTGAGCGATTCTGCCGCAGACACCTACAGAAGCACCAGTTCACCTATGGCTCAGTACCTGCGGCTTTGGTTTACAGGTCCTTTGGGGACCCACCGTTCCAAAACAAAGCCCCATGGCTGTCATTCTTCCCCAGTTACTGACTGGTGGCTTCTCTACGGCACATAGGATCAACTACTCAAAGCCTTGCGTGTTCGGTGGGTAACATGCCAGAAAGACTGAACTAAACTGAGACGATACAGATTTTTTAAAAAGCAATCGTCCCTGCCTGTTCCAGTCCTTGGTTTGCAAAGCCAACAAACTTGTAGCGGAAGGAAGAAGATGGGTATAGAGGACATCAGCAAGGAGCCCCTCTGCAGCAAGAGGCACGAAGCGTGCCCCCAGAGCTGCCACCTGTGCTGCGTGGATGCAAACACACAGCGTACGGTGCTACATTTTCATAGTCTAGGAAAAATGCTGAAGAGCTTTTAAAAGCACAGGCGAATGTGTACACAAAGGGAAGTCATGCTATTTAGATAAGCATACCTTGACCTTTAGAGCTGCTGGCAAAGCAGCCAGTTTTCGCCGGCTCGCCAGCTCTGCAGGCAGCACCGAGCCCTCCGGGCTGGCAGCCCAGAAGTGCCTGCTCTCTGCCGCGGGCACGGCAGGGGCTCACGCCAGATGGCTCCTCACTCTCCAAAACGCATGTTAAATATTGGGGCAGAGCGTGCTCCACCCAGGCACCGGCTGCTTTTGTGTGGGGACACGTATGCGAAGGACGGGGCTGCTCCCCGCAGCACGAGGCGGTGGGACGGGGCTTCCTCTAGGGCTGGCGAACGGCTCTGCTGGCTGGGCAGATCCATCGCTTCCAGCAGAGAGATGGAGAAAGAGAAGAGCACACGGTACACTGGGCTTTTAATATTTTAAAGCCTGTTTTTGAAGTCCTAAAAATAGCTTTTTTCCTTGTAATAAAAAACAACAATTGCTTGACAGTGCCTGAAATAATCCATTTCCTATTCCACATCCTAGAACTATGTAAGCAACTGAGTCATGGAGGGATAAAGCCTGCTGTGCCCGACACAGGCGGACTCAGGATATGGGTGCTTACCTGCACGCTTGGGCCTATTTGCACATCTCTGACGAGGGAAGCCCTCGTAGTGAGAAGAGGTTCACCTGATTTACTGTTAACTGCCTTACAGGTTCTGCATTCCAGGTGGCACCATCAAAACCAGTCTCTGAAAACGTGCCGGGTGGGCCGCACGCCCGGGGTAACGCCTGCTCGTCCTTGCTGCCTGTGCGGTGTTTCAGAGCGGTGGTTATGGCGTTTCAAGAGCGGTCGCGGCCCCGGGAGCAGTGCGTTCTGCAGGTGCTGTGCCGAGGCAAGGCCTGCTGCCTGGGCAAATGCCTTTCGCTGCTGCTTGTCTTGGGGCTTCTTTGCTGGTTAGTTGTAGGAGAGCCATCAAGATCACCTGTAACCATCAATAATTATTTATAGTTATTTCTTCTCGAGTGCTCTCACCATCATACATGCATGGCTATTTTCTTATCAAGCATTTGAGATAAGTCGACTCTTTCGTGGTTGAAATGAATCACCGGTGTTACTCACAGGGTCACTGATGTTACGAGCTGAATCATTTCATTAACATGCATGGGTTTTGAGGAGCTCAGCCAGAATAACACCGGACCCTGCTCTCCTTGCGGGGAAGCAGGGGCTGAGGAAGGGGTGAGCCGGCAGGCTCCGGGCACCACTGGCACGGGCCGGGGGTAAACGGCACCTGGCCCTGCTGCCCTGGCTGCTCCTTGGGCTGATGGAGCTCCCTGGGAAGGTCGTGTTTCCACTCCCCAAGTTTCCATTGTGATAGCTTAGGAATTTGTAAAAAGAAAAGATTTGGGATAAAATTTGTCACGCCAGATGTTTCAGGCATCTTCAGAAATACATGAGGATGATGTTGCATTGGCCTGTTCTGAAACACGGACCCCCCATGAGCAGGCCCAGCACCCTTGCTCTGGCACAGCAGGAGGAAGCACATCAAGTTTCATTTCAGGGGTGCCTTGTCTTGCTCCCTTGAAAATGTTTCCAGATTTGGTCAAGTGACTGCTGAAAAGCTGCATTATGCAGGCACTCAGTGGAGGTTTCCACTGCTCGTAGCTCTGGCAGCACAGGAAGGTTGTGAGAGGTTCCTGCCCCAAGGACAACCGAGATGGGTGGCGTACCATGCACGCAACAGAGATGTTCCACCCCCCCTCAGCTCCCCGGTCACTGCAGATGGCCAAATCCACTGAACCAGAGCTGTGGACAGGACTGTGCGGGAGAAGATAAACCACTTTAGCTTTGGGTTGGGTATTAGGGAAAGGCTCTTGCCCCAGAGGGTGGGGGAGCCCTGGCACAGGCTCCCCAGGGAGGCATCACAGCACCAGCCTGGCGATATCCAAGAAGCACTTGGACAAGGCCCTCAGAGACACGGTGTGAATTTGGGGTGTCCTGAGCAGGGACGGGAGTGGGGCTCCATGATCCCTGCGGGTCCCTTCCACCTCAGGACATACTATGATACTATACTACTATGGTTGGTAAAACATGATTGCTGGTTAAATTCTTAATAACTAAGTAAATCAAATATTTACCCCTTAAAGTGAATGTTGGTAAGCCCCACAGCAATGCACTGGTTTACAAGGCCAATACCAGCATGACTTATTTGTACCATAGTCTTTTATGAAGAGTTATAATGGTATTCACTTGAGGCAAACAGCTTTTCAGAAATTGGGACATAGTTATTTGTGACCTTTAAAATACAAGTTCCAGACTGTGGCTCATCCACTGCTCTTTAAAACATCATATTCCTCTCTCAGAGCACAACCAGAAGGTGGAAGGCAGAAATGAGGGACTGAAAGATTCCCCCCTACGTACCCAGCCTGAGCCAAAGGGAATCTCATCAGCAGGCTTTGGCTTTTTTTATCTGGGAACCTTTCAAATTGTCTGCAAGCCTGTATGACTCCAGACTCCTGCTCCTCTGCTGACCGACTGCTGCAAATTGCAAATCCTTGCCCACTTGTGGCAGAAGCGGCGATGCTGACAGCGAAGGTGGCAGCGGTACACGCAGCCCTCGGCAGGTTTTCCCCCTCAAGGGAATAATTTCTCATTCTTCCAATGAGAAGCAGACAAGGGGAAGCCAAGGGAAAGCCAACCAAGGGAAACCCAAGGGAAAGCCAAGGGAAACCCAACCAAGGGAAACCCAACCAAGGGAAAGCCAAGGGAAAGCCAAGGGAAACCCAACCAAGGGAAAGCCAAGGGAAACCCAACCAAGGGAAACCCAACCAAGGGAAAGCCAAGGGAAAGCCAACCAAGGGAAACCCAACCAAGGGAAAGCCAAGGGAAAGCCAACCAAGGGAAACCCAAGGGAAAGCCAAGGGAAAGCCAACCAAGGGAAACCCAACCAAGGGAAAGCCAAGGGAAAGCCCCGCTGCCCTGAGGCGGAGGCAGGGCTGCATCCCAGCACAGGAGCCATTCCAGCACCCCCTGTGCCCAGGCTGGCCTTACAGCCGGCGCCACAAGGCCTTCAGCAGTGCTGGTCCGTGGCACAGCCTGGGGCTGGGCAGAGGCTCCCACTGCTGGAGGGAAACTCGGGCAGACGTCAGTGCTGGGTCTCTGCCTCGGAAAGGGCCAGCAGCGTCCACAGCAAGTGTTGGGAGATGGGTGTGATCGCTCCAGGGCTGTTTGCCGGGAGGGGCTGGGCAGAGGCGGCTGACTCAGCTTCTGCCTGCTGTTTTAAACGGAGGAAAAACTAATGAAGCTACTTAGGAAATTTTTTAACAAAAAGAAAAGCACCAGAGGACGTATAACACAGAGGGGTTGGTTTTCTGCGAGACACATCTCTCACAAGTGGGAATTTAAAAACCATGCAGTTATGTTTTTCACCCTAAGAGATTTTACTGCCAAGGACACAGAAAATGAATGTAAGGGGGTGGCCTCACGCAGTGTCTCAGCCTGATGCTGAGACTGACGTGCAGTCCTTGTGCAGGCTGGCCCGTCTCATGTGCGGCAGGGACAGAGTTAAGCCCAGGAAGGAAAGCTTTTAATTTTTTTTTTTGTCTCCAGTTGACCTCCTTGGCTTTAGTGTTGGCCAGCTGAAACCTGCTGTTAAGGCTGTGGGCTGGAAGAAGGTGGGGGCGCTGAGAAAGTTTGTCTTTTTGATTTTGTTACAGGCAGATTGTAATTTCTTAGCCACAGGACAGCTGCAAAATTTGGGTAGGAAATTTGGGGGTTTTTTTTAATGGCTACTTGTGTTGTTTCAGTAGTGCAAATGCTTTCCAGCGCGCTGTGCTAAAGACCATCAGGAGGTAAAAATACTTGTTTATCAGGAGGTGAATCTGGGCATGGCCCTGGTGCCCATGACTGCCGCAGCAGCACAGCGGGCAGGACCGAGCGCGGTGGCTGCTGCTGGGCGGAGGGCACTGGAGCAGGGCGCTGCCACAGCTGGGAGCATCTCCCGGCTGATGGTGCGGGTCTGCGCTGACACCCACCGGCCCCCGAACCCCTGGGGAGCAGCTCCCACCCCCCGGCGGGCTGCAGCCCAGCCGGGCGAGTGAGCTCCCTCTCTACCGATGGCCTGAAACTGGTGGATGAGAAGGAGAAGCTCTTCCCTGATGGTGAGTTGTTGTCGCCCCTCACATCCCAGTGAGCACCCAGCACGCCGGCACCCAGGGCGCAGAGGCATGAGCCATCACAGCTACGTGGGTGCCACCCTCGGCAGCAGGGACCGGTTGCATGGCCTGCTTTGAAATTGTACATATCAGCGTAAATGGCAGTGTGGGTTCTGCCACAGGGTCATTTCTGTCTGAGGACTAAATTAAAGCTTCTAAAAATACAAAGGGAATTTGCAAAATGAGAAAATGGTTTATACAATGAAGCACATCGCTCTGAAGCAAGAGAAAACATTAGCTTTGGAGCTGAAAACATTGTGTTCCTGGAGTCTAAACACTGTCAACGTATGGTACTCAGAGGGAGGTGAGATCAAGCTGCTGGGATGCAAGGAAAATGGGGAAGAAAAAAACCCCACTTTCTTTTGCTTGGTGTGCTTACAGAGCTGCTGTGCTCCATGCTCAAAAAAGCTGTTCTGTACCTCTCCTCAGCATTTACCTGGGCTCTTGCTACATCTTTCAGAGGAAGAACAAATACAGTTCTAAAATACATCTTTTCTACCCCTTTTGTTGAAATTTTGGCCTGTGCTTTGGCCACCTCTGCTCTGAGCACTTGCAGGCTCCTGCCTGCTGGATGTCTATGCCCAGGTCTGGATTGTGTCTGTCCCCATGCCTCTGCCCCACGCAGCCCCCTGTCTCTGCCACATTTGGGGGGTCCCGCAGGCCAGCGGTGGGCTCACGGCACGCAGGCACCTCCTGGCGAGGAGCAGCGAGAGGCAAAAGAGAGCCGAGAACGTCCCAGGGGCAGGGCAGCAGGGGTGAAGTGAGGAGGGTGACTTCGTCCCTCGCTGTTTGCAGGAGGAGCAGTGGGTCCATGCCACCCGTCCCACGGCGGCTCCCGCGGGAGCACGGCGCGGGCTGCCCGTCAGCCGCAAACCCGGGGACTTGTAGCAGCACGAGTAAAACCCCTTCCCAGCTGGAGAGCGGGCTGGAGCAGGTAACCTGTGCTGCTGGCTGGTAACCTCAGTTCTCCCCAAATGTTGGCCAGGGCTGGACGCTTATGGAAGGGCTGGTTTGTGAACTAGGTATCAGTTCATTCCCTTTGGCAGAGCGATGCCTAAAGCCCTTAGAAAAGCAAAGCTCCCAACATCTTTTTCCTGTCTATTTGTATTTTTTCATTTCTCAATTGCTGGTAACACATTTCACGGCAGCCGAGGGCAACTGGTCAGACAAAAGATGGTTCATTGCATCAGAGTATAGTTGCCTGCAGTCTGTTTCTACCGGCCTCCTGAGAGCATGTGACGAAGCAAGATGCTTCTGAAGTCAGAGCAGCAAACCGCTGCTTCTGTCTCCTGGCAGACTAAATTTAGTGATGCCGCTGGCAGCAAACCTCCTCGTGCTTAAATAACGGCTAGCTGTGAGCACTGGTGGAAGCGGGGAGGAGCACCTGGCTGTGAGAGGGGACCGAGGCAGTGCCAGCGGCACCGTGCCACCCGTCACATCCGCAGCGTGGGAAGGCTCTGCTCAAGGTGTGGATGTGCTCCACCCGCTCAGAGCAAGGGTCAGCTGGGACTCCAGGAGAATCAGTCAGCAGCAATAATCTGTTAATCATTCAGCAGGTTAATAACTGTAATTACCCTTGGCACACTTTGCTGAAGACTGGAATTAATGAAGCTTCCAGAGAGAGTGAGCATAAACTTTTCAATAAACAAACACCTGCCCGTGGATGGGATGCAGGGCTCCGGCTAAGGAGGAGGGGGGGTCTGGTTCACCTTCAGCAGGGACCGGGGGTGGGATGAGCTCACGGCATGCGGGGAGAGAGATGCTTGAGGGACCAGCACAGGGAGCGGGCGGTGAGGGCTCCGGTGCTCGCCCCACTTGCCGCCCCACAGGAAGGGGGAGAGCGAGGCGCAGATAAGCTCAAGGCTGGGATTTGCCTTGGCTCTGCCTGAGGCTGTTTACTCAACACTACAAGATGGTTACCAACATCTCAAAAATGCAGAGACTGAAAGTGGTGCATATAGCTGCATTTACCAAGCCAACACTTCCTCCATGCAAAAATTCAGCAATGCTTCTCGGGGCTACATCTAGGCAGGAGCATCTAGTCTGGGCCTAGAGGCAAAACTGGTTTTTACACGAGTATCTTCATCGCCATTGTTTTGTTTGCTCTGGACAATGAAGTAGGAGCAGGAATAAGTCCCTTGGGAGACCCCCCTTTTCTCTTCTTGAAGCACGAGTCTAGCAGCTACAGGGTAGAGCAGATAATTAAAAATGAGCTTTTGCAGAAGAATGAGAGACTGAAAACCTGCTAAATATGTGTCTCCATCCCAACCCCACCCTCCCCCACCGAAGCCAAGTTATGCTGTGCAGCTCAGGACAAGCGCTCTGTGCTGTACAGACCCCTTCCCTGCCCACGTACTCACAGCTAGGTTTATAATAGGTGTTTCCTATTTTGGGAAACCCCGGGAAACAAAAATAAACTTCAAAGTGTTTGGGAGCAGCAATGGTGGGATTTAAATCCATAGCAGTTTCTGCTGCAAGGATGCCTCCGGGAAGGAGGCTCGCCTGTTGCAGTGGCACGGCAAGCAATCGCACACTTTCTGATCCCTGTGCCTTTGATTTTAAAAGCATGTGCATTAATTCTCGTTCCTCTGACGTGCAGGACTACAGAGCTTTAGCAAAACTCCATGTAGTATTTCAAAAGAAAACCAGAAGTGCAGCTGCGTGCTTATATACCAAGTTTGGAAGTTAGCAAAGGACTTTTTTTAGCTGTGATAACAGGCCTTAGTTTTGACAGAGTTAGCCCATGCTGGTTTCAGAGGCGCTTGCTGACCACACCGGCAGCACAGACACTGGCACCAGCAGCTCCTGGGTGGTCAGAGAGACCCCCCGCGTGCAGCTGCCTGGGGGTCACCGAGCCTCCTGGCGCCCAGCTGGCCAAGGCACGGCATTCGGCAGCGCCAGCCCCCCAGCCCCTGCCTTCGCCTGCCCTCCCCTCCTGCAGGCACTGGCTTTCTGCTGCCGATGGTGGTCGCTGGCCCACGGGGACGACGTGGGGCCATCGCTGCTGGAGGGAGCATGCCTGCTGCCCACGTGGGAGAGCGCGCGTCTGCCCGGGCTGTGGGTGCTGCCCCGTCCTTCAGAAAGCCGCGTCCCAGGACCAGCTCCTGCCTCCAGCCTTCGTTCTAGCTTGATGAGGGATGATTTTTTTTTTTTTCCCAGATAAAACCCTTGTTTTTCATGTTATTTAATTAATTAAATTGCCATTAATTATTTTATTACCATTAATTATTTTATTTACCATTAATTATTTAAATTAATTAAAATACCATTCCCACCCTCTCCAGGGGTCCCACAGCTGCCAGCATTATCTCAAATGTCTCCAAAAGGCCTTCTTTGCAAGCTGCGCTTACATGATGTTGGAAAGTCAGCCTTGTGCAAGGTCTGGAGCTAATTTTAACAACTCGAACCGCAGGAACGACCTCGCGCCCAGAGAGGGCGAGTGGGTTTGCAGGTTGCAGCGCCTGAATCGGCGCAGCATTTTCTTCCTTAGCTGTAGCAGCACGTGGCAGGGCCCTGCGCTCTGAGAGCGCTCCCCGGCTCCTGCGAGTGGGATTCCTGCAGCACCATTAATGATGCAAAAGGTGTAAATGGTCAATAATGTGAGCCGGCTGCGCCGTGCTGATCCGGGAACAGCCTTCCAGGAAGGTCTGCTTGCACAAAAATGTAATTCATTAAAATAACACTGCCCATTAGAGGCCGATATAGCGAGGAAAAATTCAGGCGCCGGCTGGCAATGGCGCATACGCTGCCGGCCCACAGGTAGAAACAGCCAACACGTTAGTGCACCTGCCAAACAAACCGAGCAGCCCGCGGTAAGGAACATGAGCTCCTGGGGAAGGATGCAGGGAGGCTTGTTCCAAGGGCTCAGCAGATTTGAAAGAGAAGCAGCAGAAATCAGGGCTTGCTTGCCCGCCACTTCGTACGCCACTGTTTGTCGGTATTTCAGGGAGCTGGAGCGTTTCTGGCGATGGAAGACCCCTCCCTGTAACACAGCGCAGATCACCTTTCTCCAGTTTGTGCTCACTTCTTCAGAATTATCCCTCGTGGTGCTTCAAAACAGCCCCCAGCAATGTGCGATGGGGGCAGGAGCTGCGACCTGGAGCCAGCATCTGTTCACCAAGTAAACTGAAGAATAATCACTGCTTGTATTAAGTGTCAGTTCTAAAAAGGGCTCTACACATGGTGAAAACCTTCCTCATAGAAACAATTCCATCTCACCTGAGACAAAATTATTTAGTATTAAAATATTAGGCTTGGGACTCAAAGTACCTGGACAAAATTGCTTTGCCAAAACCCTCCCCTATAATTTTAGATTACTCATTTATTTAATGACCTTTCTTTCTCAGCTATAAAATGGGAAGAAGACAATTTCCCCAGCTGCCCTGCAGTCCTGGCTCCAGCCGCCCCAGGGGTTTGCGGGAGTTTCGACCGTGAGCTTGGTGGGGCTGGGGTGCGTTTGCTGTGCACCTCTGTAACACGGTGCCAAACCTCAACTTTTGCTTCCCACTAAGTCAGCTCATACTCAGAAAAAAAATAGCTGCAACTCGGCCCTTGAAAGTCCCCCATTTTTTCTCTCTACCGTAGCATTCAGCTCTGCGTCAACCAGCTCCCAGCCAAGTGCTGGCTCTTGGCTCCCTCCCGTTCATCAAAACGTGACTTTCTTGTGGCTAACATGGCAATTGCTCGCACGTTAGAAAACAATTTTGGGATGGAGCTACATGCTTTCAAGCCACGTTTTATATCATCATTGTTGACTGCCTCCTTTTTTAGAAAATAATTTATCATGCTGTCGCACTGACTTTTCCTTTAATCTCCTTTCACAACCAATTTGGAAATATTTGTCTAAGAAAAATCACCTCCAGTCTCTAGCAGCTGTGATCTCTTCCATTCGTTATCATGTTATTTCTTACCTATGTGATTACAAAATGCAGATGTTTGTAAGTAGTACATGGTAAAGAAGACGTGAATCTAAATTTCTTGGACCCTTTCAATGAAATGTGAGCCTGTTCAAAATCTGTTCCTGGATGGGATGCAGAATGCTGGCAGAAATGCACATTTCTCACAAAGGTATAGAGTGTGCACATTTCAGGGCTGCTGCAAGTATAAGACACCCATGCACTGAAATAGCTGCAAATACTGCTGCAAAAAGGGGCTCGCCGGAGCCTGTGAATAACCTACTGAATCAGGAGTAAAATAGCTATTTCCCCAACTGTGATGTGAGAGAGATATATAGAGAGAGTTATATATACATAGCGCTGGAATAGTCCACTGTGGTTTATTGACATGGACTAACGAAACGCACTTCTCTGGCCACCAGAGCGTGCAGGGTGGTTAGGGAAGCTGTAAAAGTAACTCCCATGAAATGAGACCCCCATAAACCCCGTTCGCCGAGCGAGCACAGAGCCACTCCCTGGCGAAGCGTGCGCGGCGGCGGCGGCGAGCCGGCGCGGGGTCAGGCAGGCTGCCGTGGCTGGGGAGGAGCAGGGCGACAGTCCCCATCGCTGGGCTCGGGGGGACGGAGCTCTGCCGGGGGACAAGGGGTGCAACCGGGCAGGGACGGGTGGAAAGCCAGACACGGGGAGGGGGCGATGGGAGAAGGGCAGCCCTCTTCTTCAGGGATCAGCCGCCCGTTAAAATCCAGCTTTTACCTATTTCCCAAAGACGCAGAGCTCGCGCGGCGGACGGGGAAGGGAGCAGCCAAGGGCTGGCTGGGCCGGCAACGGTGCCCTGAGCTCGGGGCTTGCGGCGCCATAGGCAGGAGCCAAGCTCGGGGTCAGTGCTCTGCCGTGACTGTATTTCATTGACTCACAACGGTGTCATTTTTTTCTTTAAAATTTCCAGTAACATTGCAACACATCCCACAGCATGCTGTCGCAGGTCACATCCTCTGCTGTTTGCTACTAAAACCTCCCGGTCATAATTTTCCACTGCTAAGAGCAAATCTGTGTAGGGAAGTCTTTGATGCAGACAGGGAAAGATTAGGACCCTGAAGGAGTTATGTTTCAACGTAGAAAGTGTTGTTTAAAACACACACGCATATGATTTTGTGATGGTGCAACTAAGCAACTTTCACAGGTATGCCGGTATCAGAGCAGGACATTTTCAGTACATAAATAAAACTTTGGAAAAGGACCCTGCCTTGAAATGCGACTCCAAATGGTGATAATTTAAAATTGTTTTCTTCTTAATAATGTTTTTTTAAAATCTATATGCAAGTGGGACTGGTACTCAGATTTCAGCAGAAAAAAGATCACGTGCATAAGCAGTTATTGTATTCTGCACAAACCAGCCCAAAGTAACTCAGCGATTGGTAAGAGGACCCTTTCCTACAGACAAGCTGTTTCTGACGTTCTTGGGAGCAGGAATTTTTCCCCAGTTACACACTCTCCTCTTCTTTTATGGCTGTAATATTTAGTGTTCCCCTAAACTGAGATCCCCAGTGAAAATCAAAATGGCCCTTTCCCTTCAGCCCCGCCGCAGACGTGCTGCTGGTCACGACACGCGCCTGCCCCGGCGAAGGAGGGCGCAGCTCCCGGCCACCCGCGGCATCAGCTCAGGAGGGGTTGCTTGCCTTCAACCGCTGCTGCTGGCATCGTCCTGAAACCCCATTTAAACAGCAGCAGGGGGAGATACGTTATTCTTATTAGCAAAGATGTCTTTAGGTTTGTTTCACTTTCTTTTGGGGATAGAAGGATGAGTACGAGAATGTACTAAAAGTATTTCAAAAGGCATTTTTTAAAAAGTGCGTGAGAAAGTGAACCTCTTGGGTAGTTTTGGGCTTTAAAGTTCAGGAAAAAAGGCAACGAATGCCATCAGAAGGGTGTTCATGAACTCATGACATGAAAAAGGCTCTTTCCATATGTGTGGATGTTAAGGACGTCGCAGTCACCAGACTGGAAAGCTGTGGTCCAGCTCATCAATCCTCTCTGCAGCCCCAGAGGATCCCCAAAGGCAGTGTTACAGATGAGTCAAGCTCACAGCCAGTGGCATCTGACAGGCCTGACTTATTAAGGGGTGGGAAAAGTAAAAGAGGAAATTCCTGTCATTTTTTTCTGCCACTTTATTGCCTTGCCCCCACAGGACAGGGCAGGGACCGTGGCACTCATCCCCTCGCCCCCGCTCCCCAGGGACGGGTCTCAGCGCTCCTCAGAAACCTGCATAAATACCCCTTCCCCACCCGGGAGCACCCGCGGTACCGCCAGCGCCGTAAGCTTCTGCTCTCCCAAAAGCAAGAGGGAAGGAGTCCTCCCTGGCGTTCCAGTGGTGCTGGCGGTGGAGCAGCCTGCGGCCGTGCGTGCCGGTGCTGCCGGGGGCAGCGCGCGGGGTCTGCCCAGTGCTTGGCGGCCGTCCCCATCGCAGTGAGCATCGTACCTGCCTCCCAGCCGCCGACAAACACTCATTGTTGTCCTCCAGGGTCTCTTCCAGCCTCAGGTTTCTTTTTGCTTTCTAACTTCACCTTACGACAAGCCAGAGGAAGCCTTCCCAAGCTGAATCCAGACCCCAATCCTGCTTGAAAAGTTGTAAAATAACCTCATGACAGTTTCCTGGGAAAACGATGAATGGCTAGATACCAGCCACCACACCCTTTCAGCATCATTCAGCCAGGAGCACCGACCCCTGCAGAGCACCCGGGCCCTGGGAGCCGGCGGCTGACACCCGTGGCCCCGGTCCCTGCGTGCGATGTCCCCTCCCGGGCCCCGCGGGACTCGCCTGCTCCAGCACCTCTCGCTTTGGCATCGCCTCGGGCGACAGTGTCTGGTCTCCGGGCAGGCGTTTCACGCCGGCCACCACAAGCTTTAGGGGTGGCCCAAGGAGTCGCTGGGACTGAGGACGCCTCGGCACCTTTCTGGCGCTCGTGACGTTATGGCAGTGACACCGCGCGCCGCTCGCACGTCGGTGTGCTTGGCCTGCTTGGAAAGAGATGACTCGGGCGCGTTTGGTGTGGTTGGTTTCGGCTTGTTTCTGAGCCTGGTTTAAGCCCCATAAACCCTGTCTGCCTTTAACTCTACAGAAGATGTCACAACTTGTATTCTACATCTAATTTCTAATATCCTATAAAGCTGATTTTCCAATATTAGGAAAATGAGATTTATGGTATTTTTGACTCCATTTTGCTAAAGCTAAAGCAATAATAGTATGGGTGACACGACAAAACCTCACCACTCAATCTAACCTTGTAGTTGGGCATTATTAATAGTAAATGCATATCAGGTAGTCTCATGATGGCCTTGAGAATAAGAAATCTTGTCTGCCAGGTCACAGTTCTCCAGGCATTTTGAAAAATGACATACATATTTTTACTAATTTTTTGAAAAATATTTTTCACTATTCTGCACACACAGAATTTTATCCGGTGTCATAAAAAGACTTATGCAAAAAGCCCCACTGATCTCGGTGTTTTATCTGTAAGTACTATATATACTATGGGCAAATGAAGAAGAAATAAAATCCAACTTCAACCTCATTTCAATTTGCAAGTTATGAAAAATGTTTCTAGAAGGTAGCTAATAAATGTGATGGATGCGACCAGCGGTAATCGATCATTTATTTTAAAAAAATCCTGGCAAACATTTAATTCTACTATTCATTAAAATGTTGCCCTTGCGAGACATAATCCATAAAAATGATCTATCTAATAACTATGATGTCAGTGAACTCAGACAGAGGGTGAAGGTAAACCGGGATTTCTAAGAGGCAAATTACAAATGCTAATTCTCTTGCAGGTTGGTGCAAGTGGTCCCCGTGTCCGTTCAGCCCTGTGTAATATATGACTATCAGCCTTTCTCCCCCTTGTTTGGAGTGCATTATTTTTAAATACTTCTGTACAATTTAAGGTTTCCAGTGCTAGGAAGAGGAAAAACAAGTGCTGGACACATATTTTTCCTGCTCAGGTACTTGACTCCATTGCAAGGAGTGGCAGATCGTGCCACAGCTCTCAGCTTGGCACCGGGCCCCCACTTCAGCCCTGTGTGACCTAAGCCCCCCAAAACTGCTCGGGTCTCTGTCTCGCCACATCCCTCCCTTCCTCCAGGGAAGGTCCTTCTTGGCTGGTGCTTGAGGGACCGTGCCCCAGCTGGTGGTGGGGAGAGCAAGTGAAGGACATTTTTGGTCACCTTTTTTCCCCTTTGTTTGGATTTGGGGCTGCTGGAGGCATCTGGCAGGTTCAGAGAGCGGCAATGGGAACCCAGGCACGAGGCAGAGCCGAGCCCAGCTCTGAGCTGCGCCCAGAGGAAACAGTTCAGAGCAGCTGGGCAGAAAGGATTTTTACTCTCTTAGGAAGCACTGAGGATGTTCATTGATTTCTGATTTTGGATGAAGAATAAATGTAATCATCAGAACTGCCCTGCCTGTGAATAATCCATTTTTTTCCCCAGCGGGGTAAGACAGTGAAATGTAGACAAACAGCTCAATTACTGAAATTAAAGCACTGGTGAGAGTCAGTAGCAAGGCTGGCTGGGGTTCTGGCCTGGAAGGGGGCTGAGGAATAGGGGGGGTAACCAAACCAGCCAGGCTGCCTGGGGCCATGCACCGCCTTGCCAGGTCTACGGGATGAAGATGATGTCCTCAGACACGGCAGCGGAGCGGGCAGCCCCCTCCTGCCCACCCAGACCAACAGCTGCCGTCTTATTTAAGGCTGCCCCAGCGTGATGCGGGTGGAGGTGGAGGGAGAAGCGATGCGGTGCCACGCAGGGTGGGCGTTGGGGGCACAGGGCGTGCAAAGCCGTGCTGCTGCAGGGCAGCACGGCCAGGGGATTTGGACCTGCCCCATGCCCTTGGACCCAGGGGAGCCCCAGCGTGTGGCAGAAGTGCACATAGACAGGCTCCTAATGCCTGCTGCTGGTTACCTAAATCAAAATCCTCATTAAAATGAGCAAGTGAGACATCACTGTGTAACTCTAATTAGTTTGAATGGCAGAAAAAAAAAGCCAAAACAGTTAAGGACTAATGGAATTGCTGCCCTATTTTTAGGAGGTGGTGATCTGTTTTTGAGCAGATAAACAATAAAGAGTTTATCCCTGCTGGGGAACTGCAGTGCATTGGGGAGGGATGTAATGCCTGTGACTCAGTATCTCACAGGAAAAGAAGCAAAGTCCTCCATTAAAGTTTAGTTTAGAAAATTGACAGGAACTTAAGTGCAGATCTAATGAAAGACTGGTGCACCTTAGAGCATCCTCTGGCTATTTGGTGCCAGGTCTTGGACATGAAATGCAGCCCACCCCAACGTCCATACCACCTCTGCAGGGCACAGAGACCCCAACCCCTTTCCCCTGCTCCCAAGCATCCCCTAAATCCCCAGCCAGCAGCTGCCCACCCTTAACCAATAACAACACCATCACTCCCCAGGAGTCTTAAAACCTGTCCCACAAGGGCTGCCTTTAGGGCTGTAGGGAGGACTTTGCTCCTCTGGGAGGTGCAGGTTCAGGTAGGGGTGTCTTATCTTTCTTTAATATGACCTGTGAAGGAAATGCTGGTGTTTAATGCTCTTGTTTCCACAGTGAGTAGGGTTTAAGTTCATCCTCTGCTGAATGAGAATCAAGCTGCTGTATCTCCTGGGTGTAAGATGGTCTCCAGACCCACCAGCCCTACAGCTCCTCTGGGGCTTGTCCATGTGGGGCATTAAATGCCCCTAGTGAAAAACAAGGGGTTTGGGTGTCTCTAGGCAGTGGTAGCTGCTGGGTGCTTGTTTGCTTTGCCAACAGACCCTTGAAAGGCAGTGCTGGTTTAGGCACTTAAGGCAAGTCTCTCATTTCCCTGCTGCTCGCTGGGTTCTCACTGACCCAGCGGGAACTGAGGTTTGGTGTGTGGCCGTGGGGCTTCCCTGACACCCCATGAACCTGTTTGGCAGTCCGGCCCTGGCTGCCTCTGCTTGAGCATGGGGCTGCACGTCTGGCAGCAGCTCCTCGCACTACAAGGCAACGGAAGCTGTGAAAAAAATATATCTATGTGTTGTTTGTGATCCCACATGTGTCAGGGGTGTTAATCTCACCTCTCAGGCTGTGCTTCTCTTTTCATCTTTCTTCCTGTGGTGTTTGTGACTTCCCGGACCCGGTGTCCTTGAGTACATCAGTAAGATGCAGAACATCCAGGGAGAGCAAAAGGCTTAAAAAAAGCCGTCTCACCTGCAGGGGTGGAAATAGAAGATGAGGTAGGGGTACACTGAAAACAAAGTGTAAAAAAGAGATAAAATAACCCCAAAACCACAACCAAAACCCCCAGCATCTATTTGTCAGTACCGGAATCACTTTTTTGTCGTGGTGGGGTCAGACCCGCCAGTCCCAGTGCAGAGCCCGGCAGGTCTCGCGGCGGGGACCGGCGGCCCCGAGTGCCGCTCGGCTCCCAGCGCGGCCAGCCAGAGCCGCTGCGTGCCCCGTGGCGTGGGAGCGCGTTGCAGCCGCGCAGCAGATGGAGCTGTCGGCGAGACGGAGCCGGTCCCACTTATGGACGTGCACACCCGGCGGCGGCACCGCTTCGCGGCGGGCCGGGGGCCGGCTGCCCACCTCGGGGGGATGCTGAAACAACGGAGGCGCTGCATGGACGCGTCTCGTCAGGGTACTGCAAAAACTGAGGATTAAAAGCATTTTACCAGGACAGAAACGAGACTAAATCCCGGGTGATGAGGCTTTGTGTTTTAGTTCCTGTGCGTCTTCCAGGCTCCGTGTGTCAAAGCCTGTGAGGGTGGCTGCGGAGCTTTGTGGGATCTGCACCACGTGAACAGGAGCAGAGCCAAACAGAGCGTGCTTTTTTGATAGAGTACTTGCAAATTACATTGAAAACAAAAGCAGTATTATTCATAATTGCTATTAGGTATAATTGGATTCCTTTCTCATCAAAAGAATGGGTCTGGAATAACTTCAAATAATTTGAAGAACTGTATCTGTAGCATCCCGGAGCAGTGTTGGTGAGGTACCAGCCAGAATCCACCAGATATTTCTCTGCAAGTACAAGCCCTGTCTTCCCTTGCATTTATTTGCTGGCTTTTCCACACTGCTCATGGGAAAAATAAGGTGAATTTAGCTGTACCAGACCCCCGAAAGACAACACAGTAAAATTCTTTCCCCCTGCACAGCTCTAAGTCAATATGTAGCCGAGTTGCAGAGAGAACACAACTGTTGTCGTGGCCCGGGAGCCTGTGGGCAGAACCGAGGCCTCAGGGATCCTGCCCTGCTCTGTCAAGACCGAGAGTCTCACCCTGCAATAATCAGTTTTGTAAACTTCACAGTTATTTTTGGCTTTAAACTTCCACATTTCCAACCCCTTTTCTCTCATGTACAATCTTGTACCTTTCAAGTAAATGTTTTACCCTGCCCAAAAATCACCTCCCTCAACCCTGGTGATGCTGAATGAGCTTTGAGGCTTTGCACCCATGTGTTGGGTGTGCTGTTTGCTTTTGGACAGTGCTTTTGCTGCCAGACTAATAAGGCTGTGACGTCTGCTGCCATCTCGTAAATGCTGTGCTGTTGATGCCTGGTGACTTAGCTGAAACGGGCCTTGCATCTGCTGTTTAAACAAAGAAAACAACACTGTGTTCAGTAACATTGCAGAAATACAGAGAAACGGCATATGGAATAAATAAAAGTGCAAATGAAGCATGACTAGTCAAGCACTATAAAAAGCGATGTTGAAAGACATCTCCCTTGCAGCAGGGAGTCTGTACGCCTGCCTGCCTCCTGCCGCGCAGCCTGCGGTGCCCCACAGCATCTTCCCCCATGCTGCTGGCACGGGGTTCCGGCCATGGTGTCTGCAGATCTCTGAACTCAAGTTAGCGTGTGTGAACTTGCTACTTTACATTCTCAAATTACAGAGCAAAGCTGGTTTTCAGCCTGAGCTGGACAACGTTGAATGCGGGCAACACGCAAGCGTTGACTGGAGCGGTGGACCCTGCGGCCACATCAGGGAGGAAGATGCATCTTTTCAGTATGAGCTCTTTGGGCTCCTGTTTGTCCTTGTTTCCTGGTTTCTGTTGCCAGTAACCATTTCTTGCAGCATGCTGGTGTTGAACGGTGGGCTTCCCCCTTGTTGCATCTTCCCAGTGCAAGGTGTCTCGTCACCAGGCACAGCGACAGGGTACGTGGGAGCGGGGTTTGCATCGCCAGGTCTCCCGTGCTGGCACTGGTGGGCATTGCTCTCTGTTACAAAGCTTTACTATTGCAGGTTTTACCACTAAAAGGGGAGGCAGGTCCAGGCACCACAGTGACCTTTACGTGTAGGTGTCTGTCAGCACGACCCTGGGGTGCTTTTAATTCCTGTTTTAACTGCTGCTGACAAAAGGCATTATTTTGAAAGCGGAGAGGAGCAGGAGCCTGAACATGGCAGAGAGGGTCATGGTCGCAGCAGGATTTCAGACTGCACAGGAGAGTTAATTAGCTCCTACCACCTCGTAGAAATGTCCTCCGGAGTATTGATCTCAATAAGTTTTTGCTCAATTAGTGTCTGTCTCAGGGCAGACGTCCTTACCCTTCTGCTTCCCGGGGCGCTGGAAACCTGCTTCCGTGACACAGGCTTTGCCACACCGATCTGTCTCTCGGTGGCCCCCAGGCTGCCCCTGGGGTGGGGCTGGGGGGTATTTTCCTCACCTGTGCACATTAGGCTCTTTTGCTCCTGTCTCACAGGCACCCCGCTTGCCTTGGGCTAGCCCATCCCTCCCATCCTCTTCCCTGCAGAGGCAGCCCCTGAGTACACTGTCCCCGTTAGGTTTCTGGGGCAGCTGGGTTGAAGCATGGCCAGTGCTGGTCACCCCAATGTGGAGATCCTCGCATGGGAGCAGCTGTGCACTCTCAGCGCTGGCTGAAATTCCTCACCATCCTTTAAACGGTTTTTTTCAAGATCTCTTTTCTTACTGTTGCGTACTTACTGCTGCCCTGTCCGAGTCCCCACGGGTGGGGGTGGAGGAGTGCTGTTGGCCCCTGCACTGCGGGTGAACGTCCCCAAAAGCCACAGCACCAGTGCTGGGTGCAGCATGGCCCCTGTGGGGGGGAGGATTTCTCACCATGGGACTCTTCCCTGCGTTGAACTAAGGAGGGGAGGTGGGAAGTCACCGTGGGAAGCGTCAGAGATCTGTTATGTGAAGGCATTTTCACTTTCTGCTTCATCACGATGAAGCCAGGTGGCATCCACCACGGGAGCGCTGCCCAGATGTGAAGCCTTCACACAGGGATGGTCTTGCTCCACCCGGAACATGCTCCACCAGTAATGTGCTTTGCCAAGAAGTGACTTATGGGGCTGGAAGAGATCGCACGGAGCAGGAAGGCCATGTAACACCCAAGCAGGCGGCTGTCTTTGGAAAATGTCAGCTAAATGGGGTTTATCAAGATATGGTACTTGTAGGAAATACTCTTGGAATGAAAGCATGCAAACTGAAGTAACAGCGATGAGTTGGCAGGACCCAGACAAGCCCCAGAGCGCTCTGGGGCCTTCAGGATTCACAGGGAAGAAAGGGCATCTGTTGCTTCTGGGAACTCACAGCCTCTGTGTTTGCAGTCACTTATTTGGCCAGTTAAACTGCCAGTTAAAATATTCCTCCACCTTCCTGTCCCTGGCTGCTTACCCCTGCCCTTTGGCTCATGACAATACAACTCTTCTGCCAGTTGTACTTGGGAAGCAGCTCAGCCTAAAAAAAACAAAGGCAAGAAATTTGGGTTATTGCTGTGTTTTGTTATTCTTCAGCTGGCACAGTTCCCCGCTCCTACACAGTGAGCAGCCCAGGAAGGGAGGTGGGAGCAGAGGAGGCGCAGCAGTGACTGCAGCCCGGGGCAGGGACGGGGACACCCTCCCAAAAGCCGAGGGTGCTCTTGGGGGGATAAGCTGAGGAGCCCGGGAGAGCCAGAGGGGAGGCTGGGGGGGGCCAGGCTGGGGAGGGCAGCCGTGCTCAGCAGCGGCAGGCGGTTTGGTTTGGCCGTGCCGGGCGCAGGCACAGAGGGACGGCATCGGCACGAGCTGCTGGGGGGTTAGGTGGGCGGTGGGAAAGGCCTCAACAGGCGAACCTGAACTGGGACACAGCTCTGTCAATTTATGAGTAAGTGAGAGGGCAGGTTTATTTTAACAGAGTTGTTTTTCTTAGTTAAATTCTGTTATTTCACAGATCTATGAAAAATAAACACAAATGCCCTTTTGGAGCCACTGTTTATAGCATTATGCAACTGTATTACTGTGTTACGGAGATTTTATGGTGTTCAGAAAAATCCTTCCATACGTAGAGGCTTGCATTCCTGAGAAATGTATTTGAAGTCACAGCACTTTCTGGAAAACCTCAAGTCAATTGTGAGGATTAAGTGAATTATTATCATTTTGAAGTACTACATGGGAACAAGGGATGTAAAAGACCTTCTCTGAAGAATGCTTAGTTGCTGGGGCATTTCAGGCCGAGGTTGCAATAGAAGCTGACCTAATTAGACAATTTATAGATATTCAGTTACCTAATTTAAATTGGCTGTGGCTTAGGTGCCAAAAAAATATATATCCCATTTTACTTCCTCTCTGTCAAGTCTTCTGTTTGCAAATTTATTATGTTTTAAAACAACACTGGAGCAGCACTCCAGGTTTGTTTTGCAAGGCACTCTGATTTTAAAGTCATCGTCACAGCGCACTGCAAACAAAGTTGAATTACGGTCTCGTGGAGGTATTTTCAGGTAGCAGTTCAGAAAATCATCTGCTTCGAGTGAAGCACCCTAAGGGACAGCAAGGTCTTCCAGGGGATTGCCTGAGCCTGCCCTGCCCGCTCGGCGCGCTGGAGGCCAGGCTGCCGGCCAGGCCGTGTCTGGCATCCAGGGCTCCGTGACGAGCCCCAGCACAGCCTGGGTTCAGTGGTTATGTACTCGGCGTGACCATGTCAGAGCAGAGATTGCTCAGAGCAGCTCCTCAGGCCCTGCTTTGGGTCCTTCCATTCAGCGCTGCCGCGTTTACCGTGACTCACTGAAAACATGTACTTAATATGTGAATGTTTATATGCTCCACAACCAGGCTTGGTGGACTGCAAGACCGTCCAAAGCAAAGGTTAATGTGACCCTGGCTTTGACTGTTAGTCTGCAGCTGTGTGGCATTGACACCAAAGGTGCGCTATGAATTAGCAGTCCCGGTTTTTACAAGAGTACAACCAGTTTGTGCCATCTGCGACGAGAAGAACCGCCTGTGCAGGGAGGCAGGAGATCAGCGTGAATCACCGCGCTGCTCCGCTGGCTGACGGAGGCAGTCGTTCCGCAGCACAGCATCGCCCTGGCACGCAGCGGGCGGGCGAAGAGCGTCCCCTGCCCGGGGCTGCGAGGGAACCCTGCTGGTTGCAGGTTGCTGCATCCACGGCGCAAGGCACGACCGCTCTTCTGGAAGCGTTCTCAGGGAGGAGAGCCCTCGCTCGCGACTCTCGTCCAGCCTTAGTTGGGGGATGACTTGTGGTGGTCCCGCCGGCACGCAGTGGCTGCCGAGGTCTGGGCCAGAGATTCCCTCAGGGATAAGCAGGCTGAACAAATACAAGGTCTGGGAGAGAAGAGCCTTACAAAGTCCTCCTGGGTGACCAGGGCTGACGGTCCCTCACCCTAAAGGCTGGCTCTGGCTTCAGCTTCAACCCTTGCTGATTTCCATGTCTGCCCGCTTGATGATACTCACAAGACCAAAGATCCCCAACTGTCCGACATACCTTCTGTAAACACCTGTGGGCTGTGATGGGGTCATTCCCCAGGCTCCTGCTCCAGCTCTGCAGCTGGTCCCTTGTGTTGTCCCATTCCCCTTCGCCTCTCGATGCTTCTGTGTTCATTTGTGGTTTAAGGGGATTAAGCTGGTGAGCCCTTGTCATATTGGCAATGGGCATTAGATATGGAGTAGTTTAATTTGGAAGTCCTGACGGATATACTTGATATTGGGAGCTTAATGTGTTTTTATATTTAGCGCTGGTACTGCGACTATTCTAATCTTCTGAGCGAAATTGTGTACAAAAGGGTACGATCCATATAATGAGGTGAAACAGGCAGTCTCACTGGGAAAACAGTCTGGTGCAAACATAAATTATAGGCCTCTCATTAGTCTAGTAAATGACCCTATTTAAAATGTAGCCTTTTTCTCTGCAGCAGGAGCTGGTGGGATTGCAGAAACGCCGTTGTCCTGGGCAAGAGGAGTCGCCCGCCTGTCCGGCAGCGGCTGGTTCCCTCCTCCGCTTCTGGACCTTGTGGCTCCGGGACCGCTCTTGTACCGAAGGGGAGACAAGTGCTGGCCGGGGTATCGCAGCCATCTGGTCACTGGGTCGTGTAATCACTCCCACCGTGGATGCTGTGTGAGCCGCTATCGACAGCGAATGCTGGCTGGGACGTTTATGATAAGCAGCTATCCTGTAATGTAATCTCTAACATTTAAATGCTGTGGAAAGAAGCAGCTGACAGCTTGGATAAATCCAGCATTTGAGGAATGAATATTATTTCCTCTGTGTTGCACCACTGCGGGGAGGCAGGGCCAAGCCCTCCCTGTGGGCGTGAGCCCCGGACATTTGGATCTGCGTCCAGTTAGGCTGGCCAGAGATGAAAATAAAAGAAATCTTGGCTGATATTTTCTTACTGCGGTTCTCACAAAGTGAGGCGGTTGATGGGAATGCAGTGAAACAACAGACAGCCTAAGCAAAGCTGCAGCCGTGTTTAAGTTGGATGGAAAAGCTGCAACCTTAGAGCTGGCAGGAGACCCCGGCAGAGGGGCTGCTCCTCCACTTTGGATAAACAGGTACAAGGAGTAGAGACGCTGCGGTCTTTGGCTCACCACCGCTGCTGAACAGCTCTGGGGAGTCCCCAGCGGGTCACTGTTCTACTTGACCAGCTCCCCGAATGTCAGGATGCCAGCAGCAGCTTGTGAAAAACATATCTGATGCTCTGGCAGCTCCTCGCTGCTGCCTTTTGGATGCCCGGGGGTGGGTTTGGGTACAGGATTGCCTTGGCAGTTGGCTGATGCTGAGTGGGATGCTGGCAGCAAGGAGCCGTCTCCCCCGTTCCCGATGGATGTCTGTGTTTGGGTCTGCAGGAATGGTTCTGTCACCCCAATGCACCCCCCAGATCTGTGGCCTCGGGTGCTTTGGGCTTGTCCTGTCCTGATGCCAACACAGTCCCAGGTATTTTATGGTTGGACTTGATGATCTTAAAGGTCTTTTCCAACCTAAATGATTCTATGATTCTATAATTCCTGCATCTCCCTAAATATTTATTTCAGCTGCGTGCTTTCCTCTCAACTTAAAACTTCTGATACACTCAATTTTCAGGAGGGATTTGGATTCAGGGATAGGCTTCCACAGCCTTCGGCCTTGGAGGCAGCTGCAGCCTCGCTCTGTCTACAGTCCGGCCTCAACCTCCTCGCACACAAGTCAGCTCCAGTCAAAATCAAACATGCTTTGCAGCAAAGGGCTGGCCCCAGGGGCGGCCTCTGCGCTGCGAGATGTGAATGTACCCGAGCACCTCTCAGGAGAAAGAAGGGGGCTGCTGCTCCTTCCAAGCATCTCTGGCACGCCTCACCCCATCGCTGTGTTAATGCACGCCCTGCTGCCCGTGCAACCAGGGCTTTTTATTTCTACCTCCCAAGTACAGGCCAAGTGGGTGTTTAAAATATAAAAAAAAAAAAAAAAAAAAAAGAGGCTGTTTCAGTGGTAGCCCCTCCCTGCTAGAAGCAGAAGGAAACACTGGGTGAAGGTGGGTGCTGTCTCTCTCCTCAAAAGAGGCAGAGCCGGAGCAGGTGCTGCGCAAACACCTCTTCCAAGACTAAGAGAGGGGTTTCCCACGCAGGTCACAGCTGGCAGCTACGGTACCCGCGGTTTATTGCTCTGATGGTCACTCAGCAGTGAAGTGACAGATGATAAAGAGTGCACCTCTTTCAGGAGGACGCTGCCCAGGGGCACGCAGCTTGGAGAAGCCCAGCAGCAAAGACGGGCGCCGGCTGGGGGGACTCGGTTACAGCCCCTGCTGACCCATCGCCCTTCCCAAACGGGGCGAAGGGCAGCTCATCCAGTGTCAGTAATCCAGAGCTGCTGGTTTCCTGCTCCAATTGCGCAGTGTTGATAGCCATGCCCTGTGAACAACTCCATGGTCCTGAATGCCAGCGTCTGCGGGAATCCTGACACTCGCTGCTGCTTAGGCCTTGCCTCGCTGACCTGAGGCCTGGGAAACGGAGTATTTGCTTTCATGTTGCATCTGCTTTTAAATAAAAACAAACAAGCAGAAGATTAATAGTGAAACATTACAATATTTTTGAATTAGCTTTTGACAACTTTAATAAGCACTGGAAAAACGAGCCTGCTCCGGCACTCACAAAAGGCAGCATGCGCTGTGGCATAATGTGTGTCTCCAGAATTTGACACGGAAGATTATTTCAGTTGCTTCCGTGTTAAAAATAAAAACAAGACCAAAACCCAAATAAACCCTTAGTCTCCTTTTCCTCTCTTCAGACTCCACAATCATTTTGTAAATTATAGAAAGGAAGGCAGAAAAAAGGGTGGCTGCAGTCAGAGAAGAAACGCATAGAAATTGCAGTGGAAGGTGCTTAAATACCTGCCTTCAGTCTGATGTCTTCTTCTGGAAGTCCTGGGTGATCAAAACTTTGAGAAGATGTGGCATCTAAATAAAATCTGGTTTACAGCTATGAGAACTAAAAAAGAAAGGTGCAGAAGTGGTAAGGTAAGGTACGATAAGGATACTTGAATTCAAGTATTGCTCATTCTAAAAGGACAAAAAGTGACTTAGACCATGGAGTTCACCTAATGCTTTAAGATCATTAGAAAATTAATTTATTGTTTCTTTGCTGTGGCTGAACTTGGATGGATTTGGATCAGCTTTACCAGCTTTTCCTTCAAGACCTAAGAGCTGTAATCTCACTTTTCCAAACTCACAAGTATTTCTAAGACATTATCATGTGCAGCATCACAAGTGGTGTGATCAGAACGTAAGTGCTGGTGATGTATTTTCTGCCAGCAGCATAAACACACTTAATTTCTCTTCTCAAATTGCTGTGTGTTTGCCTTAGAGGGGAAAATGTATGCCAAGGCCAGGATCGCTGCCTGGCTCAGCCAGGGTCATGTCCGCATCCCCGTGAAGAGCTGAGAGAGGAAACACGTCCACTTGCTGGATGCATTTATCATAGAATCATAAAATCATAGAATGGTTTGAGTCGGAAGGGACCTCTAAAGCCCATCCAGCCCAACCCCCCTCAGTGAGCAGGGACATCCCCAACCAGAGCAGGTTGCTCAGAGCCCCGTCCAGCCTGGCCTCGAATGTTCCCAGGGATGGGGCACTGACCACCTCTCGGGGCAACCTTAGCCAGGGTTTCACCACTCTCATCGTAAAATATTTTTTCCTTATATCCAGTCTAAACCTGCCCTCTTTTAGTTTAAAGCCATCACCCCTTGTCCTGCCACATCAGGCCTTGTTAAAAAAGTCTGTCCCCCATCTTTCTTATAAGCCCCCTTTAAGCACTGGAAGGCCGCAATAGGGCCTCCCCCCAGCCTTCTCCAGGCTGAACAACCCCAACTCTCTGGATTAATAAATATAACGATCTCTTGTACCAGTTCCTGCTGTGCCCATATATTTACTTGGGTAAAATGAAGGCAGTTCAATCCTTAAAACTAACTTTGTCTCCGATGTAAACAAATGACTCCATTACACTAGTGTCTATTTAACAACATTACATTTAGACAACCAGCAAATATTGGTACTTGACAGCAGCGTGCATCGCTCCGGGAGGCACCGGGCGCCTGCGCTCTCGCACCGACAGCCGGGCTGGGAACGGCGCTCCTGATACAGCTGAGAAAGCGGTACGATAAATTGCTCACCATCGCTGCGATGGCTTCTAAACACAACTCTGCTCTGACAGCTCCCCTCTCCCAGCTATTTGTTTTTCAGGAACGTTCATCTGTGTGAAATGAGGTTAACTGGGACCTGTTAGTCACAGACCAGCCTTGTTTCTCCTGGTGGAAAGCAAAGCTTAATTGCCTGCTCAGGGCATGGAAACCAGACCAGCAATGTAGGTGACCCTGCAACCCAGGGGTACCAAATCCCGGCTCTTGGGTCCTGGAGCATTACCCTGAGCAAATAGCTCACAACCAAGCCAGTATTGTGTATTTTCTGAGGATGCCCAGCACACTGTCAGGCTGCACGGAACCTGCGTTCTTTGGGGGCATTCTGTAAACATTCGGCTATAATTTGTCCGGTTTCAGTAAGACACACTAAAATTAGATTTTGTATTTGAAAGCTGTAATGGTTGTGCAATTTGCAATAGAAATATTCCTTTTATTCTGAAAAGTGCCTTACTACCTTTGATTTGAGGTCTTTGCACATGGCAGGCCTCTGTGGAAGACCTAGATAGAGAAAAGACCTTGACATTTTTGCTCTGTTTTCGGCCCAAGAAGGAGGTGTCTCTCTGAAGGGGGCAAGGCCAGCAGGGTTCGGACCCGCTCTGCCAGCATAATAGGGACACAGCAAGGAAGAAATAAAAGCAGGCTTAGCGCTGAAATATCCAACCGCTATTTCTAATCTGCGGCGTATTTATATTGATCCGCTCTAATAGTGCGCATGGGGCGGCAAAGCACTTTACGTAACTCGTAGGGGGGAAGCCGCTACCCCCGAGCGGGCTCGCGTCCCCCCAGCCAGCAGAGAGGGGCGTTAGCAGGTACGCGGGTGGGGTGGTGTGATGGGGTCGAGGTGGCGTGGGCTTGTGGAAGGAAACTGTTCCTCGTGAGTCTACGAGGAGGCTCTGAAAGAGTCAGCGAGAGGGACGGGGGGGGAGCGGGTCTGTTCAATAGCGCGCACTTAGATTTTCAAACAGCTTCTTAACGCTCCTCCAGCCCGTGCTTGTAGCTGACTTCAGCTGCCAGTTCCACAGCGGGAAAAGAGAGATACTGTTAATAAAAACCAAAACGGTAAAACAAAAAAACCTGCAAAAGAGCGAAGACTGAGGTGACAGTAGCTGCTGACCAAAACAGGGTAATACAGGTAGCCAAATCAAAAAAATTACTGCGGAACTGCTAGAAGTGGGCAAAAAGGCAGGCGGGTTACATAAGGACTAATGAGTGACGGGAATTAAGAGACAGCGTAGGCAGGCGGTGTCGGGTTGTGGGGGGGCTGCGGCCACTTGTGGAAGAGGTCTCGGCATCACTGTGGCTACAGCTGGTCCTTTATCTTACCTGCCAATAGTCTGGCTGTACGTGGCATATTAGGACACGTCTTCCCGCCTTATTCGCTGGGATTTCTTAAACTGTGCTCGGTTCATGCTCAGAAACCTTCTTTCCACCAACCTGTTTATCCTGCACATGAAGCCAGAAGTCTCCTTGCAGCAGCATAAGAAGGGACTCTGATATTTTCCGGTGCACGCCCTGTACTCCAGTTGCTGTCCTGCTTGTGCTCCGCTGCTGGCGACCAGTTCCTGTTGAATAGCTGAAATCAGTAGCATTATTAGAGGTTTCATACCCAGCTTCCTAAACTATGTCAGCTTTCACCTACTGGCTTTTAAAGGCCTGAATTTTCTAAGTACCTTTAGTCTTCCACTGCAGAATTATTTACATGTCTTTTTGAATGTTACCTTAAAATACAATTTTAAATACATTTAATTAAATACATTGCAAAAAATTACATTTTTTGCAAATCCAAGGAGATGCTCAGATTCTCCCTCTTCCTCACTTGAATTTCTAACCTCCTCCTGGCAAGAACACAAGTGGGCAGGGCGTAATCCCGCAGCGGTAAAGACTCTGGTTTCACTGCGACACTGAAGGAAATTCCACATTTCTTTGCATAACTGGTGAAAACTTGCATTTTCTCCAACTAGCTCTAGTGTATCCTGCTAATATTCCCAGTAATCTCTCCTGGATGGTGGTTTTTTTCAAGGAAAAAATGTCACGTTATCTATCATGGATTTTTTTTTGTTTTTTTTTTTTTTTTTAAATAAAATTTGCCGTTCTAGTAGAACTTTATTCTTCTGTCAGTCAAAATGCCTCTGGAAAGTAATCTAAGCCCTCAAGCTTGTTAGGGGCATTTATCCTTCCGTGGTGTTAAACTAGGGCCGTGATGTTGCAGCAGGTGGTGTCGATGTCCGGGGGCAGAGAGGGAAGGAGCTCTGAAACACATCGGCACCTGCTGCAGCGTGCGCCGAGCCCGAATGCAGCAGGGCTCGCGCGGCGGCGGCGGCTGTCCTGGCTGGGACGAAGGCCAGCGCCTGCTCGTGTCAGCCCCACAACAGGGTAAAGCTGAAAATGACGTCAGATCCGAAAATCAATCTCCCGGTCAGCATTTTATCTTGCGTGCCTGTTGCACACAAACTAGCACCGGCTGCCCGTCAC
The DNA here is from genome assembly GCF_963921805.1 of Phalacrocorax carbo. Taxonomy (NCBI): domain Eukaryota; kingdom Metazoa; phylum Chordata; class Aves; order Suliformes; family Phalacrocoracidae; genus Phalacrocorax; species Phalacrocorax carbo. Next base: position 23,257,557 of record NC_087524.1, read on the forward strand.
CGTCCCAGTGCAGTAGAGGGGTTCCAGCAGGGGAGCGTAAGCGGCACCGAGACAGTGAGGTACCAGGTGAAAGGAAAAAATACCCATTTTTTTCCCACCTGGCAAGTACATGGGGATGTTTTACTCAGCCATCCCCAATCCAAGTAGGGGATTATGGTTTGGGTTTGGTTTTTTTTGGTAAGCCTTCAAAACGTCATGTTTCATCCCAAAGCACCAGTCCTGAGGGCTCAGCTTTCTGTCACGTGCCCCAGCTGGTGGCTTCGTGCCATTCGCAGGTGCTGTTACGCTTCGTTTTGCAACCGTCATTTCTCCTGGCACCACAAACCACGAGCGCTGTGTCCATCGCTTCACCTGGGTGTCAACGTCGTCACGGGCACCGGCTGTTCGCTCAGAGAAACATAGCAGCAGAGCAAAGAGCCGTTCGTTATCGCTCAGCTCCTGCTTGTCCCTTACAGCCTTGGGCGGCTCAGTTATTACCAGTCCCTCGACAGCTTTTGCGGGGCAGGAGCAGCAGCTCAGTGGGCTGGGGGAAGGAGCGGGCTGCAGCAGCGGTGCCCGGCCAGGGGCAAAACCCCTATTTTGAGTACAAGAACAGAGAGGGGAAAGAGAGAAAAAAAATCCTGGTGAGCTCTGTCTGTGCGCGTGGCTTTGTCCAGCACTGGGAGCTGAATCCCACCGTGTCAGATGCTGTCCTGGAGCAAATTCTGGGGGGATCCTGTCTCTGTCAGTTTGGCTCTTGCCTATGTGGCAGAGAATGGTACTTTTCATTATTAAATAAAATGGGAATTTACTAATTTTTTACTATTGGAAAAGTACTCTTACAATTATTTCGAGCTAGCGTTTAAGCACATTGGTTTTGCTTGTTTATATAACCGAGTTCCAATTATGGAGATTTTATTAATATACGTGGTATGCCTGAGACATTGCATTAAAAATGCAGTATTCACTTTCTGCATGTAAGGCGTTTTGTGCAGACTCCAGGCTCATTAATTTGGTCAGACAAAGAGCACTTGGCTAGTGTGGAAACTGCAATGTTTTACGAAACAGAAGTTTCTTTCCTCCTGTCCATTGCTTCATTTATAATTAAAAAAGTAAATCTCAGTAAATCTTGTCACCCTTTTACATAAAATGTCTGTAGCTGATGCATTAAGCTGCTTCCCCGTCATTACTTTGCGAATTTGTAATCCACTAATAGGCTGCTCATCTCATCCACAGCTCGTGATTTGATTCAGTTTGGTGACATCTTTGCTACTGAAGGTGGCTCCCGGCAGGAGCTGGAGGTGCTGGGGGCAGGAGACCCCCGGGGCGACCATGGGCTGTAGCTGCCCTGTCGCCCTCCTTCACAGCACAGGAGAAAATCCCTCAGCTCCTGCCCTCCCGTGGAGCGCCAACCCTCTTTTCTGTGGCCCATCAAGCCGAGCAATGTGCTCGGCTCAAGCTCTGGAGCTTTGCACGGGGACACATCTACTTAAAGCATGAGAGATTTGCGCTGACACTGAAACACACTTGCTCTGTTGTGTTCAAATATCATCTCTCCTGCTGTAATTATGCTGAATATTTCTGACGGAATCACCAGCATATGCTGTTTGCATCATTGTTTTCAAGCCATGAGAAAACTTTATCAGACTGTTAATGACAAGTTTGCTACTTGTGTAACATGTCCCAAGTCTTTCACTTCTTAAAAGCCTGGAGGAGAAGGTCAAAAACATATGATAATGTTTGTATGATCCAAGGCGAGGCTTTGGAAGACCACAATGAGTTGATTTCTAGAGATTGTTTCTGAAACACTTTACACTGACACCGTGTGAAGGCATCTGCAACGGGGACAACCTTTTCCCATCCTGTAGCATTAGGCAGTCCTGGCTGCAGAGCTGCTCAAAACGGGTGGTAAGCGGGGGTGCTGGGGGAGGATAAATAGTCGTTTTCACAAGAATTTGTTTGCTTTTCGGCAGGCAGAGGGAGTCTAAGACTGAATAGCCACAGCCTTCACTGAGCTGATATTTGCTTCATTGTTTTGCCCTGATTTTCAAAGACTTACGTAGGAGGTAGAAGAGGTTTATGAAAACAAAAACAGAAAAGAAAAAGGCCATACTGTGTGCTCATTCTCAGCTGGCGCTGGTGCCCAGTGCAGTGGGTCTGTGATGGTGTGTGTCAGGCCCCCATGCCCTGCGCTCACCTCCTGCGATGCCCGCAGTGCCCTTGCTGTTCTCCGTGCCCCGGGTTCCCCCAGGCCCAGCCCCAGATGCCCGTGCCGGCCGTGGCTGCCGTCCCGCGGGGCTGCCCGCTGGCACCGTCCCGCTTCCCCAGCCCCCCTCCCCTCCGCCCGCGCCCTGGCTCCCCCCGTGCCGCCCTCTCCCCAGAAACCCCACGGTCGCTGTATTTTTTAGCCTCCATTTGTGCTGCTTTGTCACTTCATGAAGTGGGGAGTCACTAAATCTCCCCGACCCGACAGAGGGCCTGATCCTGAATCATTCGGCAAAGAAGGAAGCGGGAACAGCACCCTGTAGGCAGTCATGGAGCCGTGGTGGATGAAGGCCATGGAAGGATGCCGAGGGACACATTTGAAAACACAGACCATGACCTTCTCTCTTCCTGACCTCATACTCTAATGTCCATATGAAAAAATTGCCGAATAAATATTTCCTTAAGCTTTTCTCTTTTTTTTTTTTTTTTTGGAGGGAGCTGCATCCAAATTTTATCTCCAAGGATTTTCTTAGATGAAGCACACTTACTGCTAAACTGCCAGCGGCAAGTTTTGAGAAATAAGTGTTAATCTCTTTCAGTGGGGTTCTGAAATATGATTTTCACGGAATTGTGTTATGAGCACACACAAGCACACTAACAGCTGAAGATAAACCGTGTCAGTTGTGGTTTATGTGTTACAAAGAAGGAATTGGCAGTAAGTTGCCAATCGTGTCAGTTCAGCTTTCACAGCAGAACCTTCCCTTGATTCCTCCCAGGCACCGGGGATGTGCACGGCGTAGAGTGGAAGGGAGAGAGGGGAAATCGCTCACTCCCACTCTGAATTCACCCCCGTCCCACAGCTGCAGTGGGGGGGGAGGCAGCCGCACAGCAAGTGTGCGGGAAGCTGCACTGGGGGCACATCCGTGCCATGTCCCAGCGCCTGGCGTCTCCCCCAGGGAAACGGCCGAGGGATGCTCTGCAGCCAGCGCACCTCGGTGCATTCCCGGAGCACCCGCTCCCCCGCGCCTCGCTGGCACCTCCCGAGCTGGGCAGGGACCAGGACGGCTGTCCGACCTGCCGGTGGGGGTGTGGGGAGGTTAGCGCAGAACACCTCCGATGATAGTTAACCCTGACACAGCAGCTCAGCCCAGCAGACAGCTCGTTCCTAAGAAATCTTCAAAGGAAAGCGTTGTTATCAGGCACCCTGACGCAGTTTTCCAGCAGGGCTTACCTCCACCGGGTTTTGTAAGCCGGGATGGGTAAGTCATCTCCTTCAAGAACACCTTTTTCTTAGCAAGTTCAGCAACTTGGAAAGGATCAATTTTAAGTAATGGTGAACACTTAGGTAATCTATCGCTGGCCGTTCTATGAGTGGCTGGCCAGGCCTCCGCAGGTAGGAACTCGGAGCAGCCCTGCCCGCTGGCGGCCCGCTGGCCTGCGCCCCGAGGAGCTGCCGGCATCAGCTCCATCCCCGCCTCTGCCCGTTGCTCACACCACGGGGGTTCGTCCCGCCTGTGCTTGGCTGGGTCGAGCAGCCGCAGCAGCCACCGCATAGTCACAGCGGTCAAGCTCTCCTCGGAGCTGGGATGTTTTCACCAGGTTTTAGAACTCGGCTTCATACAAATCCATTAACATAAATTAACACAGAAATTAACACAGGTCCACTGACTTTGACAGAGATACGGAAACAGATTTTCGTTTGTTAAGAGCTGAAATGTATCTAGCCTTAGTTCTGATTTGTGTGGCACTCAGACCAGAACCGGGTTAGGACTTTCAGCAAGATGAAGTTAAAAAACAAAAAGGGGGGAAAAAAAGAGCATTGCATTGCTCTTGCATTCATTTTCAAGTGAGCTAAAGTGTATTAGCACAAGAAAAATGATGACAAATGCGGTGCTGAAGCAAGTTTCCTGACAGCTGTTCTGTGTCGCTGCAGCGGCTGCGCTGCCCGCGGCGCTGGGAGCCCGGCGCGCTGGCGGAGCACGATTCCGCCCGAGCGCCCCGTGCCCGCTCCCAGCGCAGCCCGACGGCCCGGCTGCCGCCAAGGGGAAGCTCCTTCCCCTTTGCCCTCCTCACCCCAGGGAAGGGCTGTGTCGGGGGGGTCAGCCACGTCCCCCTGCCGCCAGGGCTGGGCACCCTCTGCTCTGAAACCAAACTGCCCCTGCCTGCCGCGTCTCCTTGCGGCGGTGAAGAGGGAACAAACAGAGTGGAAGAGCAAGTTGTGGATTTCTCCCCAAAACTGTAGCCGAGCGCAGACCTTGTGTTCATTTCCTATGACATCCCAGTGACTCGAAAGTTTTGACTGAGATTTCCGTTCACACACTTGATGGTCTTTTGCATAACTGCAAAGTGTAGCAGAAAGCTTAATCTCACCATGATGAACAGTAAGGATGGGCAATTAATCATCTGAAAAGTATGCTCCCCGATGAAACACAGTGGAGAATGCCTTAGCAGAAAATTTTTAAGTGATACAAATAATGATGCTGATTCTTTGGATGCAAACATTGGCAAAGTACCATTTCCCATTACGTCAATATTGATAAATGTGCCTTGAAAACCTATAGTACTAGAGTTTAAAAAATAAAATTAACTTGCAGCTAAGAAATTAAGCTGGTTTAATTTATATTTATTGTTTAAAAACAGCCATTAAAAGCTTCTTGTCATAATTTATTCTTGAAATGAGTCTTGCCTTGAGAGTTTCCATAGTTACAGATGTTTCTGATTTTGTAACGTTAGCACAATTGACATTTACTGCACAACGAGAACCTCTAATTGATTTTTCTACATGGAGAAGAGAAAGCAAGTGCTCGGCAATAAGTGTGGTGCTTAATTGCCGGTTTCTGGGGACGCAGTGATGTAACCGTGCGCCAAAGGACTGCAATAACTTGAACAACAAATGATAATGTTCATAAATAATTTGACAGATCGCAAGATAATCTTATCAGCTGAGAGCAGCAGCTGAGGGGTGCAGCTGTGGCATCCACCGCCGACCCCAGTTCTGCCCGGGAACGGCCCCGCAGGCGTTACAGCCGCTCTGCAGCTCCCACCCGGTCACCCCGCGGCGGAACAGCCCCTCGGGGCGCAGGGCGCCGCGCCGTGGTCAAGCGTCCTTGCTTCGTACATGAGGGTGGAAAGTTTGACTTGCACGAAGTATACCCACACTAGAAACCTAAATCTGAAATACAGGAAATAGTTTGGGGAGAAAGGAAAGAATGGGAAGACGGCACAAAGAAATCCTGCAAGGTGCCTACAGCAATGACACCTTCTCACGAACTTAAAAAATAGCACGGGTGCCCCAATTCCCACCCCACTTGCGCTGCAAGCGCCTTGGGATGGTGGAGAAGCCTTTTCCATGCTGTTTGTTCAGCATGGGTAGGTGTTTGCTAGGCTGGCGGCCTAACCAAGCACATCAGCTGGCGAAACCTGACAGTCTAAAGTGGAGATCCAAAACCAGCCGGGGGCAGCCCTAACCTGACAGCCGGCCGCAGCCTGCGCCGTACAGCCCATCGCAGAGCCCTGCCTGGTGCCGGCTGCCCCCGGGCCTGGCTCTCGGCTTCCCCCGTGGCCAAAATTCCTCTGGCCACCAACATGGTAGGGACTTCAACTGACCTAAAATGTTAGCGATCAAGGCAAAAAGTAGTTTTGCTATTCAATTTTTAAAAATGGTATTTTTAAATGTTTGAGCTAAGTTAGCTATATTGACAACAATATTTAACTCATAAATGTGAAGATCTGGTTATGTAGTGTATTATTTTTCAGAATTGCCTTGTTCCATCTTCATAATAAAGGAAAACGATGACTCATGTTGTGGAGAAACAGCATCGATTTATACTGAGAAAAGTAAATCCATTCTCCATTTCTCTAACTTGTGGGACTGTCACTTCAGTAAAATGTGTGAAGATTTTTAAAATGTAATCTTGTTTTCTGAAATTGCCTCTCACTAGGACATTCTTATTCCTTCTTCCCTGGCTGTTTGATTATTTTGAACTACTTCTAATCAGGCAACAATGGGACCAGGAAAGAAGTGTCTGGGGGAGAAAGCAGGGTGGATTAAAGCGTTAAGGCTGTAGCAAATCAGGAAAGATTAGGATTTTCAATTTATAGTACCAAAGACTAATGCTTCTGAGATTTGTAAGAGCAGTTTAATGGGCTGATGTGAAGAGCATCAGGCTAAACTTCTTATCTCCTTAAATCTGTTCTCCTCATCTCCCGCTGTTACCCAGATACAACTTATTTTTTACTGTTTTGAGGGATTCAGAACATGAGATAAAAGCAAATTATGTAAAGAGGCATATGGTACAGTAGTTTGTGGAATAAATTCTGTTTGCAGACTGCTTGGGGATGTTCTGGGTTCTAGTAAAGAGATGCTGGAGCTGTAAGCGGCTGCACCTCTGTCAGGTGGGCTGCAGTCCTGGGGAAATCTTGGGCAGCATTTTCCACAAACCTTGTTCCTAGTTAAAGCGTTAAAGATAATGAAAATTCCTTAAGGAAACTGAAATTACTTAAGAAAAGTATTAAATTATGATGGGAAAAATGCACAAACTCAAGCTGGACTCCAGGGTACTTTAAGAACTAAATTACAGTTTTCATTGAGTGGTGACATGAGCTTGTTTGCTGCATGGAGAGTTGCCTGGGAGTCCACAGCACTCATAAACTCAGTGGGGTTGGATATTAACCACAATCGTACAGCCTAACAGAGGTAACTGGCAAGTGGAGATGGAATAAAGGTGATCTCTTACAGAAGCCCTGCTGGAAAATGAAAAAAAAAAAAAACCAACACAAAACCAGCCTCTTTTTAAAAGGAGGTAAGTCCTTCCCACAGTGAAATAAGTGCAAGAGCAAACATTATTCTGCTTTTTTCCAAGTCTAAATACAAGCGAAGGCATCGTGTTAGTGACAATTGGAGCCCATAGTGTGAGACAAGGAAACAGCTCTAGAAAAATATGGAAAACAGAGCAATGCATTGAAATATCCATGAAAATGCCCATTTGGGGGGACTGAAAGGGATCAGCAAGCAGTGAGCCATCAGTGAAATCAGCACCCGCAAGAAAAGGGAGTAAAATACCTGGAGAGCCATTGCCCTGTGCCAGGGGAAGAAAATAAACATTTCCCAGCAGCTTCACAAAGCTGGAGTGCTGCCTTGTCCCTTCCAGACAGGACATCTAAAGCCCAGGCAGAGTCCCTCCGCTCAAAACAACCAGACAATACTCGGTCTAAAAAACTTCCGGAGCTGATAAACATTTTGTGAGGTGTTTTGGCTGTCAATGTCCTACCTGAGCACTGCTCGGCTCTGCGGCACACCTGCCTTGGCTCAGGGTCTGCCACAGTTCGAAGGAGGCCTCCTGCAGATGGTTCCCAGGGGTTGTCTTGGAGCATGAAGAGCAGCACAGGAGAAATATGTCAGTCCTTAAATCCTGATATGACCAGGTGATGGGGTCTGCAGTCGCATGCCAGCAGTATTGAGGACGCAGTATCCTGACAGCGAACAAGCCCTGACGGGCCGTGTGAGATGTACGGAAAGCATCAGCGGAGAGACCAGCACTCAGGTTCGCTGTGGAAAGAGAAGGGAGAAAGAGACAAAGCAACAGGACAGAAAAATTGCCTTCAGCAGGCATCCTGGGAGGCTACAGGGGTACTTTTGTGGGTACCAGATGTTGGCACGCTGTGATATTTTAGGCCCCTGCTCAAAGATGTGTATCTCAAAATTCAAGCTCTTGATTAACCAGCAACAATATCGCCAATAACAGTGAGGGCTAATTAGGATTTTCTGTTAATTTCTATTCTGCAGCTTCCATGCTTCATTTATAGCCCACAATAATGCAGACCAGGGAGTTATTACATGGGTCAGGAAAGGAGCCCAGGTAAGCCAAGAGAAACAGCAACTCTACCCAGCACTGCCAGCAGGAATGAGCGGCAGTTACCTGCCCTGCCAAGAGGACCTTAAGTCAAGGAGAATTTCAGAACGGCCATTCAGGAGGGCACAACACAGCACGGTGCAGCGCCCAGGCTCTCCCAACAGTGACACTGGAAACACCCTGCAGATGACTGGCAGAAGGCGTCACTTGCCAGCAAGAAAGCGACAGAAGTGGCTGCTGTGAATAATGCTATTTTTAGTGGCACTCACTGCTCAGCACCCGGCTCCCTTCCTCATTCCTCGCCCACCGCTGGGCAGTGCAGCGCGGGGCTGTGCTCCGGGGCAGGACTAGGTGCCCCACCTCAGCACCAAATGGGCGGCTGGAGGTCTTCCAGTCCCACTTTCCTCACCAGTTCATACCTCAGATGTTCAACCAGTATTTGTTTAAATTGGTTGATCGTAGCATAATTAATTTGTTTAGAAGGCTGAGCCAGAAAGTATTTGGCAGCTGGATAGGAAAAACTAAAACAAACAAACAAAAAACCCCCTTAAACCATAAAGCATTGCTTAATTCTTCATCCTTAAGCACAAAACACCTTAAAGAAATCATTAGTTCTGTAAGAGTAACAAGGCAAGAGTTGTTTTGTTTCCAAGCTACAGGTTTTTTGGTGGTTATTGCTGTGTCCATGGCATGGAGCTTCTGCATTCACTGACACCGAGTGCCCAGGAGCCTTGGGTGTGTTCCCCATGGTACGTGGTTCGAGTCAGGGTGGCCGAGCAGAAGCACGGTCCATCTTTTCCCTGTGTATTAATAACAAGGGCAAGACAAGAAAAAACATAATCAGAGCTTTCATCTCTGTTCTCCAAGAGCAACTGTGTCATTTTGGCTATAGATGTACAGTCTGCATGCATACGAAATATAAATGTGAAGTAAGCGAGAGAAACTAGTTGGAAGAAAATGTTTAATGTTTCCCATTGGGATGTTTTCTACACAAATGCTGCAGTTTGTGAATTTCATGCTGATTTGATTGTTGATGCAATCTGAGATTGATAAACTCTAATTTTTATGCTGAGGTACCAAGAAAGTGCCTCGATAGCCAGAGAGATGGTTGAGCTTTTTGCTCCTCAGGACCTACGTCTCTGCTGGCATTCGGATAACCCCACGTGGCAGTGGGGACTTGCAAGGGCTCTGGCTGCAGCCGCGTGGTTAATCACTGACTGTGTTACAGGCAAAGTGTCGGTGTAGCCAGCGGGTTTTCCAGCCTGTGCTTCTCCCCCAGGGCAGGACCAACTCTACTTCTTTTCCATGGCACGTGCTTGTTGAACTTGCACCTGGGAATCTCCAACAATACGGACACCGCAGAGTCCCTGGAAAGTTGTTTCCAGCACTCAGCTGAACTTACGCTGAGTTTCCTTGTGCCTAAAACAGACCTTTCTTGCCTCAAGTTAAGCATGTTGTTGCTTGTTCTGTTTGCTCCAGGGAGTAGACAGCCCCCTGCCCCTTTATGATGTCTCTTTGAGTGCTTGAGGATGGCCACGTCTCCTGTGGTTGGCTTTTCTACAAGCTCAGCAACCTGTCTTCCCATTTTCCCCCTTAGGCTGTGGTTTCTGGTCATTCTCCGTCCTGTCATCAGGACTTTGAGCTCTGCTTCCCTGCCCTTCTCTGCACAGCTGATGTCCACCGGGCCACCCCAGGAGAGGTCAGCCCTGCCAGATGGCGAGCAGTTCCCTTCCTTTCCTCAGAACAGAGAGACAGCTATCAGATTTGGGGTGAGTGTGGTCCTCTGCCTGAGTGAACCCCAGTGATTTGCTCCTGACAGTCCTGACAGAGAAGGGAGCATGTGCTGTGCAGGGATGCCTCTGCAGAAGATGGCCAGCCACCATCGCTGGACGTGGACACCCTGGGTGAGCACACTGCCCAGCCACGGCTGGGGCGTTGGTGTCTCCGGGATGGTGCCAACCATGGCCCGGCCCAGCGTCCAGCTGCGCCACCACATCTTCCTCACACAGCTCTGCCAGCGATCCCTGCTCCCCCCACATCTCAGAGCTGGGATGCCTTCGGGGAAAAAACTGCTGATGCTGCAAAAACCTCACAAAACTTCATGTTGTAGATAAACATCTCTAAGGGCCCAGGCTGAGAATCCCATTCCGGTTTTACTTGTGTCCCAAGACACTTGAACAAAAGTTTTCAGAAGGGAAAGACTAATAAACCAAGACTGCACTTCTCCGGGCCTCTGCTCCCGAGCTGCTCAAGTGAGCTGGTTAAAATTAGCAAGGAATGTGGGACGGAGGAGCCCTGCCTCGCCTTCGCAGCGCCCTGCAAAGCCTGCGGCGCCGCACCGAGCAGTCCTGGCTCTTCCAAAAAAGGCGATAACTGGCTCTCAGGGCAGATTGGGTCCCCCGTGCTCTCCGCACACCCAGCCAGGGCACTCTGGGCAGATGTGGGGCAGGTAACAGCCTTCAGAATGAAAAATGAGCTCTCTAGCAATGCGAGAGGAGGTCAAGGTTTAAACCTCAAACTCCAGTTTAAATATTGAGGAAGGAGTGGGATGAGGCATTCCAGGGTCCTTTTGGGCTTAAGGGGGTTTTTCTACACATCACTGAATATTAATGGAACGCTGAACCGAAAAAGGTAAACGGAGGCTGTTCAGTCACGGACTGCCAGGAGCTTGCTGCATCCCAAAAAGGAGCGTGGATGGAGGGAGCGCCTGGGCCGTGGCAGCAGCTGCCAGCGTGCAGCGAGGTCAGGGAGGCGTCCTCTGGAGCATGTTGCAGAGCGAGGTCCTACAATCTGAAGAATGCAGTAAAAAAATCAGCACAAAACGTCTGTTTTCACGATACTGATGGAGCTTAAAGTAGGTCTGGGGGAGGCCGGGAGGGGCTCGGCGGCGCGGGGCCCGGGCAACCACAGGCCGTGGTTTTGTGCCCCGGCCTCTCCCAGCCGCGCGGTGCCCTGCCGGCCCTGAGCCGCCTGCTGCCGGCGCAGGCAGGGCAGCAAGGTTTCCCGGAGGCTTCCCAGAATTTGCTTCTTTTGCTGGTTGAGATGGAGCAAGAACAGGGATGTCTAGCCACTACCTGACTTTGCTTCCGCAGGCAGCAGCAAGGCCCCAGCAGGTGCACCCTCGGGGCAGGGTGTCCCCGACCTCCAGCACCCCCAAACATCACACCCGAGCAGATCGTCTGCTGCTGCTCAGCAGGTGCCCATTTGCAAAATTGCATGCTGGTTTTTCCTCGTTGTTTCCAAGCAACAAATCATCTGTACTTTGAAAAAAAGCCCTTCTTTCTCCTCAGAAAATACAACGATGGTGGTGTATGTGCCAAGGGACAGTGCGCCGTAGCTCGGCTGCAGTGCCAGCTGCTCCATGTATACCTGTTGTACTACATAGCATTCACCAAGACACAGAAAAAGGTGGGGAAAGCCTATATTGTGAGATAACCAAGCTCACATCCAAAGCCCGGATTATCTACTAAATCACTTCATTTTTCTCTTCCCCTGCTATGCCTCTCCCATCAATTCAGATTATAAGCTTTACAGGAGTGAGGCCATCCTACCTCTGTAACAGCAGCACAATGAAAAAACACATATTTACTGGAAAAACTCCAACACACAGGTACTTCTTTGACTTTTTTTTTCCCTGCAACCTGTATTTATTTACGATGGGAGTTCAAAGCAACAGCACTCAAGTGAGCAGCTCCCAGTGGCAAGCCAGAACCCAAGGGCTCTCTTTACTATTGCTGTTCTATTTTAAGAACAGGGCATTATTTTAAATATATTTCTTATGTTTGGTTTCTGTCAGAGTCAGTTTGTTTAATTAATAGGCATATTTATTTACTGGAAAGAGGAGGAAAGCAAGAGTTAAAAGGATACAACTAATACAGCAAATATTAATCTTGTCCCCAGCAAAACCACTGGCAGCACCTTGGAATTTTTTCAACTTTTCTACAAGGCCTTTAGGTTGTAGTCAAAATAATGTCTTAATCTGAGTAGTCCCTGCTCCAAGGTCTGCAACAGTAAGGGCTTGTGCTGAAGAACAGTCTTTGCCACAAAAAGTAATGGAACTCTTTGGGCAACTCAGGAACTGATGCCAAAAAATGTAATTCCCATTTATCTCAAAAGGAGATTCCTTATGGATGCTCAGGACCTATGGCATAGTCACTTTTCTGATTTAAAAGGCAAAAAATCTCCAGCAGGAGAGGACAATAAATCAAATTTAATTTAGTCTCCTCACTTTTACCAAACAGAGTGGCTCCATCCTGTTTCATGGAGACCATTAAAATTAAGAATTGCCTTTGCTGAGAGGTGACACAAACTTTACATTTCCATGAAAACTGAATTTTGTGTTAAAAAACAAACAAACAAACAAACAAAAAACCAACAACAAACTGAAAACTCAGCTTTTTCACTTGGGTACTCCCATTTCTCTTTAAAGAGAGTGCCTCCAACCAAACATCCCACATGAAGGAAATGCACTTGGAAGACGTTAAGTCCCAGTGAAATATTTGCACTTTGAGCATCACGTTTAGGTGAAATGTCATTTCCTTGAAAAATGTGTCAAGTGGTGAAGATGATTAAATCCTGAAGCCAGTCCCTAGCCTGCCTCATGGTCGTGTCCACCCAAGGAGCGGTGTCGTGCGGGGTTGCTGCTGGGCGGCCCTTCGCTGCCACGCTGGGATGTGCCCTGACCCCCGGGACAGCCCAACCCAGCTGGGTGCTCGGTGGGGAATGGGCCTGCACCACCCGCGCACGGGCCTGGGCTTTAACGGGTACGCTGAATTTTTGGAAAGTGGACTGAATGCGAGATTAATCTCTGAATATTGGTGCCTGAATCCAGAAAAAAACACGAGCTATATGTGAATTACAGTGATGACTTACAAAAAGTAGACCACCTATTTTTTAAGTTCTTGGCGACCTATTGCCATTTCTCTACATACTTACATCAGTGCAGAAAAACATCTGATTTTTTGTTCACCTAAATACCTTGAGGTTTCCTGCCGTTAAAAAAGAACAGTAGTGTCTGAAGTTTAAAAAAAGTAAATACTGTCAATCTGAACACCAGCTGGCTGGAGATACAGGCCATAATTTGCTTTTAACTTTAACATCCATGGTTCCTATACAGAAGCTAAAATTGACACTGACAACCTTTGACCACCCTGACAGTCCCACTAAATGAGTAAGACTATTGACATAAGTGATAACACACATGATTACTGCAGTTTATTTGAGGTTAATGATTTATACAGTGTAATTGTACAGAGAAGTGAGGGATGTTTATAAGCCTTTTCTGAAGCTGTGTGAAGGCACAAGATTTGAGGCACTCGAGTAATTAGCAACATATTTCCAAAACATCCCTTGTCTCTTGACTCACACGCCTGAAGGGAGAACGCTTGCTCACTTTCTTGATAATTTCCCTTTTGAGTGCCCCTGGACACTGCCTTGCATCTGGGTTGACAACCCAGAAAAGTGAAATTAATTTGTTCAGAAAATAAAACAACAATTTCTTTGCTCACAGAATTTGTCAAAGAGCTTCGTTTCTCTTTCATTTGCTTTACAAAATGTTAATTTTGCTTAAACATCAACACATAGCATTTTGTCAAAGAAAAGCATTTTATTCTCATTATGATGTTTATGTTAAGAGGAAAGAATGAGCAGGTTTGTGACAAGAAAACATCTGAGTTTTTCAAAGAAGAGGAGCAAGCTGGGTGTCACGTATTGTTTTGCCACGTTCTCCTATTTGCATGTCAGCGTGATATTTGTAAAAGGTTTTCAAATAAGATGCTTGAGATTCATTTTTAGCCCCCAGCTGAATGCAAGAGAGGCATGGTCCTGCTCCTGCCCGTGCAGCCGCAGGCGATGCCTGGGCAGGCACTGATCAGCCTCCCCAGCAGCCTCCCGCGCGCTCGGCTGTCTGAAGGAAAATGGATTTGACCACAGCCTTGTTTTGAAGAAGAAGCCAAGCAGCTATCTGATATTATCTTTCATAACCTGTTTTCAGTAACCCTGCTCGAGCTTGTCAGAGGTTTTCTCTCTGCTGCGTGAGCTGCTCTGCTCTCTCCGTAGGGAGAGACGGTGCTTTTCTGACGGTGAGCTCCTGTGACTGCCGTTCCCCGGTTTCGGGACCATGGTTTGGGGTGCAGATGGCAGCGCCCCTCCTGCAACAGCCCACCTGCTGTGACGGTGCTCTTGCTGTGCCATCGCGCTTGCTGCGCCACGTGCAGTGTCGGGAAGGCGCTGCAGGCATCTGGCAGGACCTTCCCACCTGGACTCAAGCTCCTCATCATCAGGAGAGGATCCTACCATCTCCTGCCACCGCAGAGGTTAAGGGGGAGTCCCTGCCCTGCCAGTGGTACCCGCCCCGCGGTGTGCCTGTGTGTTCCAGCCCCAAGCCTGTGCTGGCGGGGACGCTCCCCCTCACCAGCCCTTGGTGGCCCTCCAGGGTCCTCCTCCCCTCCATCCCCTCTGAGAACCCCAAGAGCCAACCTGTCTCCACCAGCATGTACTGAGTTGAATTTCAGGCTTTACTTTACTTCGGGCCAGTACTTCTAATTTCTTTGATGCTGGTCTGTGCTCACCTTTTTGCACATTCATTTTGCCCTTCTACTGTTTTATATGTTACCTAAAGCCAACACAATCACACCAGGGAGGGAGCTGGCTTGCTTAGCCCTGGTCTTTCTGTCCCCCAAACACATGCTTTCCTGGGGACCCAGTTGTTTCTCACCAAGTAGCCGAAAGGATGCTTGCGCTGAGCCCTTACTGGTCACCCTGCACTTTCTGTCCTGGCAGGATCTCTGCTCCAGAGAGATGAGATTGATGCCTCCACCTGTCACCTGCATCAGTCCTCTCTTCTGACATCTCCAGCCACGCTAGTCAATTTAAGACCCTGTCAAATTAATCAGGATTAGGCCTTGCTCTTTCTTGAACAGGCTGATCATTAAAGGAGACCTCTAATTTAGACAAGTTGGTGATTCGAGAGGTGAAACGTTTCCTCTTATAACAATAAAACAGCATCTGGGATGCCTTCTAGCTAGAAGATGGTGGAGCCTGATCTTTAGAAACCCAATGATCTGTCTGTTTTGATAATCCTGATCAGCGCTAATTTGAGCAGCATTTTTACTGCTCCCTACTATCCTCTATTTTCTTCTTGCTCCCTTTACCATTTCCCTCCATCCGATATGCTCCTCTCCCAGAAAGGCAGTGTTGGAAAAGCGGATTAAACTTTTACACGGGTGGTTGCGAATAAATGCCTGTGAGAATTTACTACCTGTCAGCAGTTTTAGCTTATCTCTTGAAAAGTGCTGTCTATGTGTGAGATACGACAGTCATCATCGCAGGCTTATCCATCAAGAATTTATCTTCTTTCTTTAAGTATATTGATTCTTCTTGATTTTGTTTTTTCTTTGCTTCCTTTGTCATTTGTTGTTAGCAAAGGCTGATAATTCTGAAGCTCAGTCCCTGAGCAACAAATTGTGGGAGGGCTGATTTGTCTCTGAAATAAGGCTACAGAGCTGCAGCCTCCAGACATCGGCTGTGGTGCCACCATCACCAGAGGCTGCTTCGGGAGAAAGGCATCTGCCACACAACTTTTTTTTAGTATCCTTTTCAGGAGAACTAATGAAGGCATCTCTGCAAAGGTTTTTTTAGGACCCATTCCCAGTAGCTCTTCAAACACGAATACTACAGCAGATCATCAGCAGCTGGATGCAGAGGCATGTAAACCAGCCCTTACAGAGCACCAGTGCCAAAACAAATAAACTCATACGGTGGGAAAGCACAGGGCTGCATCCCAGGGGTGAGCCCTGCCCTCAGCGAATCCTTTCCAAGAGGCACGCTTTCACTGCAACGTAAATTTTGTTTTACATTTACTTCACTGGATGTCCTGAAAGGCCAAATTCCCTGATATTCAGGCGCAGTTAAACCCCCTCTTGCTTGTCCTTGTCAGCTGGCTGCCTCCTGAAGCAACACGTGACTGAACAGAAAGGAATTGAGGTAAGGGTGGATATATGTTTATGCATTAAAAAAAAAGGACACAGAAAAAAGAGACAACATGAGTCAATGTTAAAGTAGTTGCAGAAAAGAGCACAAAAATAACTTCTGTGACAGCGCCAACATCAAAGGCAGTATGTGATGAGAGAGAGGTCACAGAAAGCACAATTAGGCGCAGATAAAAGCATACCTGGGGCGAGGGAGAGAAGAGAAAGCAGAAGAGCTCGGGCACAGCAGGTGCGGAGTTGACTCCATAGAGACTGAAAAGCCCCGTCTACTTAGAAAATAGTTGCAACGGGAAAACAAGCATGCTTAAACCACCCACCTTTCTTCTTGGAAAAGAGGACTGGCGGGTGGATTAAAAAGCAAATCAGTCTCTGTAAACTTCCCTTGTCTTCTCTACCACAGCCATGACAAGCATTTTGGTCATGGTGGTACATTTTTTGATACTTGCTTATATCCTGTGGAAAAACCCCAATGAGTAAAGTACAAGAGCCCGAGATGCGTTCCAGTGTGCCTGTGCTCTTCCAGGCACTTGTCTTGGTGCTTCATTTTTCTGAAGCCGAAAGCTTAAACTCCAAACCTCATACACTACACGAGGACTGTGTTTGTGCTCACAGTGACACGGACTTTGGGCAAAAGGGGCAGGCTTGATTTCTCCAAGGTAATGCAAAGCCTCCAGCCAGGCAGGAGCTCAGCAGTGCTGAGTCCCTGAAAGCCACAGCCCATGGGGCAGTCGCCGACGCCGGTGTCTCTGCTGCCCGATGCACATGAGATATGGGGATGTGGCTGAGAAGTACAGAATGGTTTGGGTCAACACTATGCAAAACCATACCTGCTAAGTCTGTCAGCAACCAGATTGATTTGCTGAACAGTGACAGAGCTTCTCTGTAGTAAGAATAAAATTGTTTAAAGAATAGCTGTTTTATATGAATCAGAAAAAAAAAAGAAGCAGAACACTAATTTTATTTGTCAACACCAGCATAGAAGGAAGTGCAGGAAAGAAATCAGTTAACTCATGGCATCTGAAGGACTCAAGGGGAAAGTAGGAGGGGTGCAATCTAGGAATACTTGAATCTTTTTTGCCAGAACTGTGGGCTGAACTTTCCTATTTAAATGTGTCTTTAATGTCTTTATATAATTAATTTCTAAGTTGGTCACCATGGTACCAATGGCAGACTGACATGAATGAAAATAGACATCAGCAAAGACGAGACTGGAGAGTAGCTGGATGTTGGTTTTGCAGTCTCTGTTGGCCTTGGATCCACCAGCTCCCAAGAGAGTGAGTTCCTCTGGCAAGGGCTGATCACCAAGCTGCAAAGCTGCAGGGAGCAGGGCACCCTCTGCCTCCCCAGAATCGCCTCCCGGGGATGGTGCAAAGCTCTTTTCCATCAATCTGAATTTAGGACCCCAGTCCCAATGTCTTGGGCAGGGAAGACTGATGGCTTTATCATCATCTTCCCATGTTTCCTCCTGCCGATGATCAGCAAAGGTAGATTTGCTCCCACAGTAATACAAAACACCTGCTTTTTTTATTTAGTCGGCAACTGTGTAAGAAATAAGTGAACCCTCACACTGTATGTTCCTAAATTCAGCATCTCCATTCCCTTCTGTGCCTCAATAAAGCTGGAATAAATCTCAATAAAGCTTATTTAATGCAAGGCTGGAACTACAGTTTCCAGGTCAGGTTTTAGTGCCCCAGTAACCGGAGGATGACCGCCAGCAGGGCTGGGGCCAGTGGTTTCCATCCCAGCCAGTCCTGCTGTGGTCGTGCCCAAGGCCACTGGAGGGCGGGAGGAAAGGGATCCCATGGGGGTCAGGAAGCAGAGGGCTGGCTGGTCCCCAGGAATGCCGCCCTGCACTCAAGACGTTGTTTCCAAGCAGCATCCATCTGAAACCCGTTTGCTGGGTGTCTCAGAGGAGAGCAAGGCAGGGGGAAGGTGCTGATGGCGCAGGGCTGCCACCCCAGCTCTGTCGCTTGCCTCTTCCCCTGGAGCCCTCCCACACTGTCCCTCCCCCTCAGCTGGGGCGGCAATGCAGCCCAAAACAGACGCCACAGATAACCGAGGTCCTTTCCGTGGGTCGGACGTCTGTGGGTTGGCCATGCCATGCCACTTCTCCCAGCCTGCGGAGCAGGTCCCCAGCTGGCCCTGGGGAGCCCCTGGCCTCAGGGACCCCCAACCCAGGGGAGCCCCGGCCGTGGAGAGCTGGGCCAGCCTGGCTGCAGGGGGAGCTGCTGCTGGACATTGCATGGCATCCCCCTCTCAAGGACAAAATACCCACAGCTGGAGAGGGGAGAGTGCAGACGCCCTGAGGAACAGCTGACTAGCTGGATATTAATTAAAACAACACCAAATCTAGGGAAATTAAATTATCTTTGACTGGTTAATGACATTGCAGTGTGTTCTCCAGTGAGAGAACTAAAATGTTGCCATTGACTTTTGGCATCCACCGGGGCACCACGGAGACAGATGTGAACAGCAGTTTTTTGCCTCAAACAGAAGAAAAGCCCCCAGTCATTCCTGGAGTCCTGCAGGAAAGCGGCTGGCCGCGACACCAGAGTTCCCCCGCGGGGCCGTGAGGAGGGGACACGGGGAGCACCTCCTTGCGGACACCATCCGAAGGGCATGGCAGGAACGGGGCTTCCTCCTACTCTGTGCCTTGACTTCTTCCTTGAAGGAAGTCTCTGGTGGAAGGATTTACATATGTCTACATTAACGTACACAGAGGGTGGAAAAGGAAGTTTATAGTAAGTGGAAAGGGTGGACAGTTTTCCAAATACACTGTTTACTGAGCCTTATCTAAATGAACCAGCCATGCTTGGCCATCCAAGAAAGGCCTGGGAGAGAGCACTGTGTGGGACATTGAGGAGTTCAGTGCTGCACTGAGATAAAACAGATTGAGATCAGAGTCACAAGGGATTAGATAAATAAACTGCTTTCCTGCTCTAGAGAGAGGCTGGCCATTCCAGTCATTAGGCTGCAGAGAAAAAAAAACAGCTAGAAAGGAAGGCTGTATCAGTCCTTTATCCATTTCTGATCCATGTTTAACAAGCGGCAGCAGCATTTCCAGGCTATCACAATGCGTTTTCTGAGACAGATGATCTTAAGAGCAAATTACTGCGAGTGTCAGTTCCTTATTCCTCAGATGAGGTGGAAACCTCAGAGAACAGTGGGGCACGTGGTTCATGGAGCACATGGTTGCTGAGTTAAGTTTACACTTGCACCCATCAGTGGGACCCCGGGTGCTGGTGCAGAGGCTGGAGGCCCCCATCGCGAGGAGGGGGTCCCTCGGGGTCTGCTGAGGCAGGGTGAGGTTTGGGGTGCTGCGGCGCAGCCAGCCGGGGCCACAGAGTCCCTCCGGCGCAGGCTGTTGTTCACGTTTCTCACATGCCTCCTGTGACCTCATGGCTTGTGGTTTTCCTCCCTGTTCAGTATCGTAGTGGTGCTGCAAACACTGAGTCCTCAGACAGCCTGTTACGCAGCCCAATCAGGGTTCAAAAAAAATTTTTGTTTATTTCACATTTTTTTATTTGTTTCTATGAAATTGAAAGACAATTTTTAACTGAGAAAAATTTGCTTCCATGACCATCAAAGTTTCTGTCAGAGGCAAGTGCCGTATCTCTAGGAAGCGAGGTTCAGCCAGTTGCTCTTTTGGGTTTGCTTGTTTTTTTCCAGATCCATTGTTTTCTAATCTTTTGACCAATTTCAACGTAATTTGAAAGAGATTGAAGTATGTTACCAACTGCAGGTTTCACTGAGGTGGTGGGGCAGGAGGTCCCGCCGGGAGGAGCGCAGCCGGGAGGGACCCCATGCATGGGTGCAGCAGACCCCGCTCCTGCCAGACAGACAGACGGCGGCTTGGCCCCAGCCTGCACTTGCCAGCGCATGTTTGGTCCGCGGGTGAGGGAAACCGCCTGGTCTAGACCTACTTCTCATTTAGTGGTCTGCCGAAGGGCTCAGGATTAATGAGGTGATAATTTGGACTCCCAAGTATTGCGGCCAAGCCGCAGCCCGACAAGCACAAAGTGAAGCACCGAACTATTTATGTTCCAGTTCCTACAGCTATTTTTAATACAGCTTCAGAGACTTGCTGTATTATCCTTCCTTTTTAGCATCTGCTTCTTTTCTTAATCTCATCTCATTTTCCCTGCCCTTTATCTTTGGATCAATTTATACCATCATTTTTATCATGGTCTAATCAGAACACACTTTATGATTTCAGATAAATGTAGTCATGGTAATTTTCCACTCCATTTAGGTCAAGTCAGAATGAAACAATTTTTTTAAATCCTATCTAGTAACCACCAGAAATGGCTCCTTGTTAAACTATCTGTTCCCTTGCTTTTCTAACATTATTAGATTTTAATGTCAAGTGTCAGTCTCCTTTTTGGGTTTTTCAGGGAATTGGTTCTGCACTGCAAGCCAACCTGTAAACCCTGGAAAGAAAGGCAGGGCATCCCTTTTCCCTCCCCGCAGCATCCACGGGAGGTGGCTGGCGGAGCCCTTCCCCTCCCTCTGGCCCCACCAGAGCAGCTTTCCCGGGACACCTCTCAGGCCACGGCAGCTGCGTGGCCTCAGCCGCACCGCCACACACTGGGCCCACGCGCGGCTCCTCAGCAGCCACGATCGGCCGCCTCGGAGGGGGGCTCGCCAGGCGCCCACACACATGGGCACTGGCTGCGGGTGGGCACTGCCAGCGCCGAGCACGCAGCAGACGCACTAATCTGCACTAATCTGCACGGGTTTGGTACTGGCTCCACAGCATCCCCTTCGAGATGGTCGTGTTTGGGATTTACCCATTTGGGGGTGCCTGGGAGGACACTGCAGTGGGTTTGGGAGTGGCAGCAGAGGTCGGTGAGGAATCCCAGTGTCCGAGCCCTGTCCCACCACACAAATCCGGGTTTTGGTGCTGTCACACCAGTGGCAGGGCATGTCCTGTGGCCCTGCCTGGGGTTTCTCACACTTTCTGCTCCTTGCCTCGCTTTTCTGAGACACTCTGTTATCTTTGGGTGACACACACTATCTGAGCTTCGATAATGTTACCCACAATAATATTATTCAGATTCAAGCAAGCTAGCAGAATGTTATCAATCTTTTCTTTTGATATTGCATGATTTCAAAAACATTTATGGGCCAAATTGTCATACTTCTCTATTTTGTCCTTTCTCTGAGGATGGTATGGGTTCCAGCTTTGAAACGCAAATACCAGTCCCGGTGCTCTCGCTTCCCTCGCAAAGGTTAAGAATACATTTATGGTGCTGTTCCTGGATGGATGGAAAAGGGCGGGAGGTGGGGGCCGAGACGAAGGCGCTGGCACCGCGCAGGTCCCAGCTCAGCCACAGCAGGCTTCATAACCCTGCGGGTTTGTATTGGCCAGTTGCATTTAGTTCATATTTTGTTTACATATGAGGGGTTGTTTTGATTGAATATTGTAGCTATTGGCAAAGATATGTACAAGCCTTCTGAACGTGTGTGAAGTGAGGACAAAAGTTTTCAGGATAAACATTATTTTAAAACCTGAGAGTAATTAGTGTAGTTAAACATTTCAATTTTAAAATCGTAGTATGGCCACTGGCCAGTGTGCTCTGAGGATGGGCGGCAGAGCCCAGGGGACCCTCCGCAGAGGATGAGTTCAGCAGAGCTCTGCATCAAGTCCGGTGGTGCCGACAGGGATTTGGGCGAGGGATAGCTGCTAGCACTGGGGGGCCCGGGCAGACCTGGCCCCCACCCCAGCCTGACGGTGTGCACAAAGGAAGGGGAAGGAGGCTCCATTTTCACTGAGCAGCACCAAGCTACCAGGGCGAGTCTGGAGGATGTACAGCGCGTTGCTGCGGGATCCAATAACTGGATGTGCCAAAAAAAAGGTCTGCTCCATCTGTGCCGGCTGGGCGTCTGGCTGCAAGCACCCTCTCCCCATGCCTGCTGGAAGGACACAGTCATTCCTTCGCCATAACCCCATGTTTTCTTTCAATGGCACGTACAGATTGTTTTTGACCTGTCTCACGTCGCCTTCCCTGCAGCCTGGGCTGGCGTGCGCCCCGTGGACCGGCGGCGGTGTCTCCCACCCATATAAGTACACTGAGAAGAGCGCGGGGGCTGACTCACTGCGGGTCCCAGGGGAACTGTCAGCAGCCAAGATGCCAGCTTGGAGGAGAGCTGTTTCTGCTATCCCAACCAGGCATGCAAAGCTAGGAGAGGAGAACAGGGAGAGAGGAGAGCTGAAGCAAGCATGGCTGTCTAGGAAAGGCACATGGACACATAACAGCCTGACCTTCACTGACCTTCAGCAGCCAGCGCGGCCAAAAGTGGATATTTCAGAGAGGCAGGACGGCAGCCAGCCCAAACACAGATCTGGGCTAAAAATGCCCCAGATGCATGAGATGCTGAAATTTTGAGATGGTATCCAAAGGACTCATCATATTCAGTCACATCATCTCTCTTCTGTGAAGGATGAATACATGTGTGAACTCCTCTAGAATAAAATAAAATCTGTGTTTCCCAGTAGTCTGCAGAGTTTAAATTCTGAGGCTTACACTACAGATATTGCTGCTTAATAATTAAAGGTGGCAGCACAAACTAGTACCAAAAGTGCTAAAATCAAAGGGAAATTACTTGGCGACGCTTTTATTGGTCTCTAACAGATGTCAAACCTCAGCATAAAAAGCTTAACTTATGCATTTTCTACTTTCAAAATGAAACTGAAATGGCAAAGAACAGACTGCCTAGGGATTTATTTCATGTCTTTCACTGAGTTAACTAAGACACCTCAGGACACCTCGGTGCCAGAAACCCCTCTTTTCAAGGAGCAGCCAGCCGTTACACAATGAGGTGACACAAGCATGGCTAATGGTGACCCAGCATCAGTTCAGCTAGCGCCTCAAAGAACATGCAAAGCTGCTTACAGTTCACAACGCTACCCCTTTTTTATTTTTGGTGCTTGGTTTAAAATGCCCTTTGACTTCTGCATTTTTAGACTGCTTTAAGGTCATGACTTAATGTTTCTTTCCCTGGTGCTGCCAGCCCATATGCAGGGCAGTGTGTGCTGGGCTGTTAATTAGAGCACCGACACCTTATGTCATGCAATAAGACCACAAATGACAAAACAGAAAAGCTGCAAGTCAAGTTGTGCCATCAGCATCTCAACTGACCTGGAATAATACTAGGATCACATGGCAATTCAAGTGGGAAGGGACCTCATGAGGTGGGCAACCCAGCCTCCTGCTCCAAGCCAGGTCAGCTGTGCAGTGCCTTTATCCAGGCAGGTCTGGAAGCCATCAAGGATGGAGAGTGCACAAGCTCTCTCAGCTGAGCAACTCTGTTTGACTGTCTTCGTGAGGAGAAAGCTTTTCTTTATAAGCGCTCTGAACCTCCCCGCTGTCAGTTTATGCCCATTACCACCGCTATGGGTTCCTGTCCTGTAACACCACGAGGAGCCTGGCTCTTGCTCTCTGTCTTCACTGGCCTCCCCGTAGCTCCTGGCCGGGAGCCCCTGCAGCCATGGGCAGGACCAGGCAGCATCCCCACGGTGCAGCCGGCTGCCTCGGGGCCCCAGCCCACGGCCGGGGCATGGCTAGCACAGGAGCCGGGGCTGCCTCGCTGGGCACTGCTAAACGCATTCATGGACTCTGGTTGGGGAAGGGGAGAGTTTTTTAATTTTTAAGACATTTGTGACTTACCCAAGAAAGGCGGCTGCTACATCCAGCCATTGCCAGATTTCATGTGTCCTGCTTTTACAGAAAGAGAGAATAATGCCTCATTTCCTTATAGGTTTTAGCTCCTCTTACCATGAGGGTGCCATTGACACTTACTGTAGGAAATGTCCCGTGACAAAGCTTCCCATCAGGTTGCAGTTACTGCAGAAGCAGCTCTGTGGAAACACAACTATTGTAAGAACTGCTTTAATAAGTTTTGAGCAATTAGCTGTTTGTTTTGTTTTGTGCTTTGATGGGGGAGAGGGGAACTGTTTGGGGTTTTTTAATATTTCTTCTAGGTACAAGTTAGGAAGTAAACAGTCTTTAAAGATGAAGTGAATGTTATCAAGAGTATGGTGCTCTAATTATAATTACATAACTCATATTTCAATTTGATGGGAATATTAAAAGGATTCCTGGGAGAGTTTTGAACAGTCTAAAAGTGCAACAGCATAAAACCCAATAAACCTTGCCTCCTTTTAGAGGACATTTCCTTAAAGGGCCAGGTTTAGCTGCCAGTGCTGCAGCAGTTGCAGAAGTGCAATTTCCTCAAACTCCCTAAAAGATAAACTAACTTTCCCACTAGAATTTTCTCCTGTCCATGCGATGGAGTAATGATGGTTTTTACTGTTGTCAAGGCCGGAATCCAGAGGACTGGGCGAGTGGATACAATGAATAAATATTTTCAGTGCACGCCTTATTTGTATAGAATACAAGTTGTATTTATAGCCCTTATGAATACAAGATGGATGTGAGTCAGGAGAGAACTGCGCCTGAGTGGGCAGGAGCATTTGGTGATCTCGACGGGCGTTTCAGAGGGGCTTTGGGGGGCAGGAACATTATCGGGCTTCTCTCCCTTTTAAGTCCTTGAGCTGCTCGGCAGGTCAGGTTCCCACAGGCAGCGCAGAGCTGGGGAGAGCCAATGCCACAAGAGAAACAATTGTGTAAAACTGCCTTTCTCTAGAGCTGTGCTTGTATCTGTAGGGCCGAACATATGCCCCACTTTCTGTGGTTCATACCCCAAGTACACAGCAAGTCGCTGCCAAGGACAGGAGGAAAGTGCCCCTGAACTCCTCCACGGGTACCCGAAAGGCTTGCAGCACCGCCTGGTACAGCCCAGAGGCTGCATTTCCTTGGCCCCGTGTCAGAGGAGGAGGGAAGGTTGTCTTTACACCTCTCTGCCTTAACAGCAGCTGCAGCAGGAGCTGGGAAGCAGACCCTCAGCTGCAGGTGGTCGTGAGTGGGATGTGTCTGTGGTGGTGCAGGAGGAACAGGAATCATCCAAAAGCTCCTTGAGTGCCTGGACCAGGTGCCTGGAGAGGCCTTGGGGTGAGGTGAGCAGAGAGAAAGGCAGCTTATCTAGAGCAGGTGGAGAAGCAGGACGGCCAGGCTGACCTGCAGCATCAGCACCAGGATGACCTGTGCCGTGAGGGTGGGGATGGGTCCCTGGAGCACCCCCGCCGCTGTGGCCCCCACGGACTCTCCGCTCCCAGCAGAGCAGGCAGCCCCATGCAACCAGGCGACCGAAACGGCCTGAAACACCCCACGGGCATGTCGGGTCCAGGTGCATGGGGCAGCGGGCAGCCAGCGGCTGGGGGGCAGCTCTGCCCTGTCACGGAATGGGGAGCACAGGGCTGTGGGCTGTGCAGGGACAATGGCTGCTTCGCACAGGGAGCAAATGTTAAAACAATGCCGCCCATCCATCTCACGTCCCTCTGTTTGTTCAGAAGATTTAACCAGAAGTTTCCCGGCCTTTCTCTCCCCTGATTTCTAAATACAGCCTGTAGGAAATACAGCATGTGCTCCCCGGGGGCCTGGAGGCAGGGAGGGGTGACAGGTCCCAGTGGGAGGTGGCTTCAACCCCCGCGGCCCAGCAGCGAGGGACCTGCAGCCTCTGGGCCCCTCAGTCCCCTAAGCCCCCCGCATCATCCCCTCAGCCCCTCGGCCCCTCGGCCCCTCAGACCCCTGAGCTCCCTGCCTTGGCCCATCAGCCCCTCAGCCCCCTCAGCCCCTCAGTCCCCTGAGCCCCACCCCACCCAGTCCCTCAGGCCCCTGAGCTGCCTGCCTTGGCCCATCAGCCCCTCAGCCCCCTCAGCCCCTCAGCCCCCTCAGCCCCTCAGCCCCTCAGTCCCCTGAGCCCCACCCCACCCAGTCCCTCAGGCCCCTGAGCCCCCCGCCTCAGCCCCCTCAGCCCCTTGGCCCCCTCAGCCCCTCGGTCCCCTCATCGCCCTCGGCCCCCTCGGCTGGGCTCCCACACCCCCTCCGAGGCCTGGCTGCCTGCCCCTGGCCCACACGCCGGCCTGCCCAGACAGGGGAGGGACGGCCTTAGCAGAGCAAGAAAGTCAAAATATTAAAGCTGTTTCATTCCCACTAGGAAGAACAAAAATTCCCTTAATATTTGGGCTACCGTCATCTTTTAGATCTTCAGGCGTCACTATTTCGTAACTTGGGCATTCTGTGGTTTAACTGTTTCATACCCTGGAGCACTTTCTGAAATAAATTTGTTTGGGAATCTTACTTCTCACAAATGAGGACCACTGGCATTAGCATGGGATAAGACAAAGAAATCTGAGTAAATATCCTGACTTTCTTCACAACTTCAAATTTCCGTTGAGTTTTCAGGTTTAGTTGAATTTTCTGAGTTTCCAGTCATTGGTCTAATGTAAACTGCAACATACTTACTGGGTTATTCATCATTATTTCTCCATGTATTCTCAATCTTGACTCAGTCATAGTGACATTTCCTACCTGGGAATATAAAGTCAATTAAAAGTCATGCTCTGAGGGTTGTAAGCCTTCCCAGGAAAATGTTGTCACAAGCAAAATTACACAAAATATTGAAGTTAAGGTGTTGGTACTATTATGATAAATTTTGAACAAAAGAAGGCTTGATGAATCGTACTGTGTAATATAGTGTCTTGTTTAGTATTACATTGAAAACTAGGAGATTAACTGAGAACTGAAAACCGTTCCTGAAATGTGCACTCTTTTGTACATGAATAGCACCAAATATAGGTACAGATTTAAGCATATGAAAGTGTTCCTGTGACATTACTATTTATATGAGCTAGTATTTATGGAGCCAGATTTTAGACCTGATGCTAAACCCTGTTTGGCCTTCCCAGAGACACCCTCTAACCAGGTGTTTAAGGCTGCGCTGTACACAGTTCACGGCTCATAGACACAGCAGGGCGCCCGGTGAACGGCTGCGTGGCAGAGGCTTGGGCACCGGGGCCAGGGGATCCTGCATGCACCGGCTGAATTTATGAGTAAGGAAAAGTCAAAGTGGCATGAAGAAAGCCCTCCCTAGCAAAATGTTGCTATTTGGTAAATGTACTGACCTCATAATAAATGCTTTCTGGCTACAAAGCAAACGCTGTCACAACTTTCTGCAGTTGTGCCAAGCCATCTATGCAAATCCTTTTGTTCAAGTTTCTTCTGTTTTCTCTCCCGAGATTTTCTAGGCTTGTTCAGCCTATACTTAGCTCAAAAATGAGGAAAAAACCCTGACACTGGAATATTTTACCCCAAGGATGGGTAACTATGAATGACTAAATATGTCATTACCTGCATGAGGAACATGACTGCAGTTACACGAGGCCAGAGGTCCTCCCCAGCCTGCAGTGAAGATGTGGCCCCAGGCTGATGCTCAGGGTGGGAGAGGTGGCTCCTCCATACAGCAGGGACGGCTCAAAGATCAAACCAGACCAAGTTGGCCTTTGTTAAGCAGAAGGCAACATTTCTCTGGGCACTTGGGGAAGCTGTTTTGGGCCCCGAGCTGGTCACTGGCCCGGCTGCAGTCACAGCAATAGTTGTGGCACTGGGGGAGTTTGGGGTGTTTTCAGGACACACTGCTCCCTCGCGCCTGGGCCATGTGCCTTTCCCTGGTGTCATGGCTTTGCTAATCATCAGCTGCAATTGCACCCCAGGCAAGGCACTGGTGTCAGCACGTGCTGCTCAGAAAAAATGGGGCTTCTCCCCAGCACCCTCCTGGGGCCCATGGAGCCGCCCCACGCTCCTGCCAGGACAAGAAAGCTAGCAGCTGTTGTTTAGCATGGAGGGGCAGATCCTGAGAGCTGAAGAGCACTTTTGCCTGAGAGAATGTGATTTAGATTAACTATTTTTAGCTGGATCTAGTGGGAGTTGAAGGAGAGTGTCTTCCAGGAGATGCAGAATACCACGCTATATTGGGCGCCAAAATAGGAGCAGATGCTTCCAATTACACTTAATTCACCTCAACTGTAGAAAAAGTCAAAAACATTTATAGTTACACTAAGAATATCTTTTTCTGAAGTTAAAAATATTTGGCACTGAAGACTGTCTGTGTTAAAGAGCAGTGACACTTGTGATAGCTGTCAGCATCGGTGCAGTTTGTGACTCTTCACAGAGTGCTGCTGCTGCTACCACGGAAAGACAGGTACGGTTTTGGAGGGGGTTTCACTTCACACTCTGTCTTTGGGACAGTTTATCCTGTGTCTGTTTTCTGACATCAGCAAGCTCTGTGGTGTAGCTCTGTGGTGTATTAGCATGTCCAGGAAAAAGTATTTAGTTAAACTCCACAGAGGAATATAGTCTGGTGCTAGTCCGAAATCAGGCAGTTTCACAAAGACAACACCAGACCACCCTGTCCAGGTAAACAGAGGCTAGGATTAATTTCTGTCTTACTAGAAGTCACAGTGAAGCTGAAATCACCATAGGTCATCACAAACAATAACACTCTCTAATACACTTGGAAAGTGGAAGATGTTTTGGAGTGGCATTGTGCCTATGATTCACCCAACCATATTCTTGTCAGAGGAGAAGAGCCCTCCCAGCTTTCTGGTGGTGCCTCTCATGCTCCGGGGGAGGCAGGAGGAACCAGGGAAAAGGAGCTCATGTTCGCAGCGCTAGGACCGGTTCTGCAGGGAAACGAAGGGCTTGGACGGCACTTTCTCAGCTGCCAAGTCATGAGTCATTATTTCCTTTGGCTTTCCTCTCTGACTAACTGTTTCCTTCAGTTACGCTACCCTATTTATCAGCTGGAGACAGACATCAAAGTGCGGGGTTTCCACTTGCTCCTCCCTGGAGGGCAGGCGGCTCCTGCTCACGACACAGGGGTGCCTGTGCTCAACTCCTCACTCTCCTGCAGCCGGGGCTGTTGGGCACGAGAGGTTCTGCATCCCAGCCCTGTGCCCCAGTGGCCCCCCTATCCCCAGGGCCCTTTTGGTTCTCCCACAGCCCCAGCCCCACCTCTGGCACCCCCAGAGCCCAGGCTCCCCATGGCCTCCCTCCTTGTGCTGTAGGCTGGACAGGCTTTGACATTTTGTTGGACTTAAGGGGGAGAAAAAGTCATTCAGTCAGCACTGATTTCCTAATTCAGTGTAACCTTTTCACTTCCAAGCTAAGGACAGCTTGACATTTCCTCTCAGCTTTGCTCCTGACGCCACTGCGCATCTCTGGAACACATTGTACATCATCAAACATTTGAAAAACATTAAACTAATTTTTAAAGCCCTTATTCACTGGATCACCTACTCAAGTTGCCACCATTGCCATTGAAAACCTGCAGTGCCTACAGGTCTGCTCTGCCTGCTCTCCACTGTTTTCCCTGCCATGGCCATGACCCGGTGAAGCCGATTTTTTCACAAGGACACCCAGAATGAATTCCCACCATCTTCCCAGGCAGTCGCCTCATTGCCTTGGTGGTGAATTTGAAGCTTCCTTGGCACACACCACCTTCATGTCTCTTATTTATACCCCTCTGTGCCCTAAAATGATGTGTGAGTAGCCGCTGCAGGCAGTCCCACTGTCCCACCCATGTACTGCGTGTCATGGGATCCCTGCACCTCCAGTTTATACTGCTACTTTACATCTCCTTTGGTTTTGGATGAAGGAGCTGAATGCCCTGGCATTTCATATTTTCAGTTTTTCATTTCTTGGAGGCCAACCTTTGGTGGGACTGGAACAAACACTACCATCCCCAAAGGCTTTAGCTTACTCAAATGCCAGAGGGACCAAGTACCAGGGAAAGAGGCACAGTTTGTGTCCATAAATCTTCAAAGAGTCATACATAAATTTTGTAGTCATTTTCCAAGAAAAATGTGAATGGATGATCATGCTGAGAAGATGCAGTATGGCAGAAGTAAGACTTCCATGTGTTTTGTGCCATACTTTTGTTCTTCAAACTAGGGACCAGCCAGTTTTTTATAGCTCTTCACAGTAAGAGCAGTAATTGCTTCCAGTTCCAACACACTTTCCCCTCTTCTCTTCCTGTATTTTTTCCATTCTACATTGTCTATTATGGCTGGCATAAGACATGATTTACATTTTGGTGACTGATTATGGGCCACAGGGATTCCTAAAAGGTCACAAGCCAAGAGCTGCTCCTAAGTGGTGACGCTGTAGCCATGCTCCATGCTCGTTATGCAGACCACCAGAACTTGATTCAAGTCATAAATAATCACTGACAGTCGAAGCACGCAGCTGTAGCATTTATGCCATGTGCAGGAGGACAAAATTGGTCTTACTTTGCCAATACCGTTGCTGAAATGTAAACTCCATGAATGCAGTATTTCTGATTCTGTACCAGGTTCCTGAAAGCCAAATACCAGGATCCTGAGAAACCTCAAAGTTAAGGATTGAAAAAAGAACTCCTCCAACTTAGAGCTTTTCTCTAAAGCATCAACATTAAACTTTCCAGGATAGGAAACAGAGAAGATACATATTACCCTTGGAAAAGGCACAAAAAGGAGGTCAGGTCCACTTACATATCACTGTGCAAGCTCTGCAGCAGAAAGGGAAGGAAAAGTTGGCTTTCAGACATGGAAATATTTCCATCTTAGCTACCTTTTAATAGCTTTCAGTGTGCCCACTGCTCTGCTGTCTGAGTACCCCCCAGTGACTTAACACATGACCAGTAGCTGCTCTTTGTACTTCCTTCGCTATTGCCCTTCTCAAAGGGAAATATTATTTATCAAGGCAGAGAACCCTTTGAAAATAACATCTTGGATGAATTAGGTTTCCTCTCTGTGCTTGATTTATTGTTTCTAGATAATGCAATGGGAACAAGCTCTGGCCAGGCTCTCTAATGTACTTTTAAGTATTGCCAGTGCTTAAAGGGATCGTGTGAATGTTAAAAGCATACCTCCATCTGCAAATTTTGCAGGTAGCATTGCTCCAGACAGCATAAGTATCATTAGCCTTGAATGAAATTACCATGAAAGAGATTAAAGGGCTGCTTCCCTTTCACTCTTTTGACATCCCTTTGTGTTCCAGAATCAGCCTGTGTCTTGTTTCCTATTGATTAAATGGATCTTTTGCCCAGCAGTCATGCACAAGGGGAAAAAAAATAAAAATAAAAAAAAGGCAAAAAAAAAGCCCAAACCCTACAGTTTGCAGAGAAACTTAGTAGTCTACATTGTTCCTCAAACTGTCTGGAGTTGTTTCTCTTTTAATAACAATTTTTCAAGCTGACAGCAGCTCTTATAAGTAGTTTTGGATTAAAAAGGAAGGAAGACATCCCAGGACTTCATGTTTCTAATTATGCTCCCAGAGAGCCTTCAAATGACTTTCATGAATTTATACCCAAAGCAGCCAATTCTCTTGCTGCTCACACTGTTTTTATTCTGATACAAATCTATTCACTTTAATGGGGCTATTACTGTTTTTAACAGGCTTACATAAGAGGAGAATGAGATCCAGTAGGTGGTCTCTATCTCACGTCTTTTCCTTGGTTTCAAACAGCTCCTGAAGGAAGAAAACCAAATTAGTTAAAAGGAGGCCAAAAAGTCAGATGTCGGAAGAAAGGGTAGCAGATGCCCATCCACTGTCGATTCCTCAGTCCCCAAGATGAGACCGAAGCGTCGCGGGCATGGAGCTTTCAGAAGCCAAACGGCTGCTGCCAGGTCCCAGACGCCCCTTGCAGGTCCCACAGTCAGCCGCCTTCCATCAACGGCCCCAGAAGGGAACGAGGGGATCCCTTCGGCCAGGCAAGGCTGGGAACCCAGCACTCCTGAGTGAGCCGGGGGAGATACCTGTGTTGCTTTGGATAAAGGGCTTTTCCTAAATAATTGTTTGTATTTACAATTAAGGGAATCGTGTCCTTATAACAACTCGTCTTTTGATTGCTGTATTTAGAAAAAGGCACTTTGCACTTTACCATATTCAGGTCTTACCTGTTACTGTACTTCTCCATCGTACTCACCAGTAACATGGTACATACAATTAGTCCACGGTTAAGGCTGATGCCACAGCTACTGACCCACCACTTAGCCTACGGACACCGTGCCTTGTAGACTTTTTACATTAACTAACGGAAGTGTTGGGTTTTATTCTCAGATTTACTTTCCCCTGCTAGGCTTCCTGGAAAAAGAAAAAAACAGGATCATGAGAGTATTTTTCATCTGGTTATCTATCTTTTGACACCTACTGAAAAAGTAAAATACAATTGTTTCTTTAAAAATGAAAACAATTTTGGCTACAAGAAGGGCAGTAGGCAATAATGTTTCATAAAGGAGCTGAAAATCAGCTCTGCAAATGGTGAGATGTCTCTTCTGCTAGCTTCTTGAGAGAGGGGAGGAGTAAGAAAGCATTCACTGAAAATAACCTGCATCTTGCCCTGGGGTTACTCTGTTTCTTGTCCTTCCCAGTTGCCTCGTTTCATGTCTTAGAGCAGAGGGAAGGAACGAGCGGTGCCTGCCATCCATGCGCCTGCCTGCACCTCTTCCAGGCAGTCTCCCCACCTGAGCCCTGGCAGCCATCGGAGATGGAGTGAGCTAGTCTGCTGCGCATATTCTCCTCCGGATATTTTGCGAGCAAGTATTGTGCACAGCTCCTACTTCAGAGGATGAAAAAACTTTTAAAAGCAATTTACAAGGTTTTATATTCGTTAATTTTATTGCTGCTGTATTATTTGAAGTAGTGTGAGGTGGAGAATCCTGTTGGCAGGGAGCTGCTTTTGCACTTGCACCTCACCAAACAACTATGCTTAGCATTTAACACATGTCTTTGGCCAGACTATATTTATGAATAAGGATCGCACACTTTGTTTCAGGACTTGTCTTACTGACAACACGACTCCCAGCTACTACGCCTGCTTCTAGAAAAAATCTCCGTATAAACCTGCTCCATAGTGGGAGAGACAGGAAGGAAAAGTTAACTCTTCAGAGGACTTGAAACTCACTAAGAGATATGTTTTCACTTCGGCATCTTCCCTTGTTCTCTATCACTATATCTATATGGAAAGTCTCAGCCGGAGGCATCGTACCTGGCAGGTACTGTATACCTGACCAGGAGCTGGCATGGGATGGTAATTCTTAACTTTCATCCTCCCTTGCTAAAATGCAAATATATCACTGTGACGTTCAGGTTGGGTTCAGTTCAGCTCCTGAAGGAGCCCAAAAATCACACAGCAAGGGATATGCTGCTCACCGGCACTACTGCTACGACCGCTGTCGTCCCACAAGTCCAGGAGGCTTCCCCACTCGGTGGGAGAAATGGAGCTGACTGATGTGGCAAAGAGGGAGTTAATCCAGGTGCTAATTCAGGCGCAGCTGTAAGGCACCCAGCTGCAAAGGTGCCCTGAGGAGACAGGCAGCAGAGATTGCTTAAATGAGTGTGGGAGAGAGGGAGAAGGGAAAGGACAAGAAAACAAAGCAAAAGCAGAGCAGGCAGGAAAGCGGGAGCCGTTCCCTGGCTGAGGGTCTGGGGCAACCGCTGGGAGAGCTAAGAGGTGAACAAAGGTGGTGCCACCTCCTGCAGCAGGTGGCTGATGTGCTCCTGGGTGGGTTGAGGACATACCCAGGCTGGAGTGCTCTTGGTCTGGTTTTCAGTGAACCCAGAGAGACGTTCCTGACTTGCGACGAGGTATGACTCTGTTCTTCTGCACTAACCGCTCACGTGCACGCTCACCTCAGAGAAAACACGGGGCATCTCAGCACTGATGTGGAAGTAGTGTGCCTACGCTAATCCCGAGGGAAGAGCATGCACCCAGGTGTTGAGGAGCAGTGGAAGCACTCTGGAGCCACATCTCTGTTTACTTTGCACCGCCTTGAGAGCCCTTGCACCTTGTTGGGTCTGAGTGTGGAGCGAGGTCAGCTCAACAGCTTCGACTTCCCTCTTGCCAGCCTGCAAGAGGGGTGTTTTCATCAAGGTCTGACTGCTCAGGTGTTGCTTTTTAACATACAAACCCGTGAGGCAAAGGGTGACTTTTCCTTGCTAAGTTATGCTCGTCATGAAAGCAACAAAGAAAAAGTAGGAGGGAGGTAAAGCAGTGTTAAAATTGGTTAGACAGCTGTGGGCCATGGAAACCTCACAGCGAGCCTGAACAGCAGATGATCATATAGCCCTGGGAGGTGTTGATGCCACCTCACTCCTCCATCCTCGTGTGCATGAGCAAGCCGTGGGACAGAGATGATGCGAGTGTCAGAGGCGGGTGGCAGTGGCGCCAAGGGACAAGCGAGTAACTGGGATCGCAGTCTCCAGATGGTTGGGTTTGTGCTGCCCACAGCCCTCAGGCAGCCCCAAGGCTGCCGCCCGAGCTCCAGAGCCACCAGGGGATGGGCCAAGTCACCCAGGGGTTCGTTTCTACAGCCAACAGCAGCAAAAGCCTCCGCAATTCCTGCCAAACAGTGCCCTTAGTCCATATTAAATAATTTCACATCAATTTTGCAGGGTTTTTAACCTGAGTTTGTATATTTGCCAGTGAAACGCAAGGGGGAAAAAGCCCCCATATGTATATATTTTAACATAATGTCTCAAAGTTTTTGCTCGCCTTAAGATGGGAAACTAGCATGGACAAGGGCCACCACCGCGCCCAGCCACCAGCAGAGAGCTGCACAGGCGGGGTTTGCTGACCTGCAGCTGCAGGGGAGCATCCCCGCACCGTGAGACCGTGAGCCCAGCTGGGCCGGCGGCTGTTGGCACAGGGGCCTCGGCGCTTGCCGCTGCTCCCGCGTACTGCTGGGCTGTGGCAGCCCGCCACAGCACGGCTCCTCGCAGCCAGGTGCTTCTCCCCACAGCACAGAAGTAAGCAGAGCCGCCTCTTTCGGCCTGCAAGTCTATTAATAGCTGAAATTCATTTTACTCTCAGGATAAGAATTACTCAGCTTTTAAAGCGTGAGATGGCATGGAATTAACTCTGCTCTTAGACAGCTTTTTTACAGAGTGAAAATGCATTACTTCAATCTTAGGAACAGTGTGAAATACAGTAATCTGAGAAAGTTCTCTGGTTTTGTAACTACCAGCCAGTCACGGGTTTTGGTCTGTAAAAAGTGCACTGTATAAAACATCAGTTAAATACATTTTTCTTTTTTTGTGCCACAGAGATAAGTTATGTTTTCAAATATACCTTTAAAAAACAAACAAGCAAGCCACAGAACGAGGGTACTAGCTTCTTGTTGTGGTGATTCGCAGAGCAATAGCACCTGGTCCCTGGGCGGGGAACCCCGCAGCTGTGGCACACTGAGCAAGCCCAAAAGCAGCGTTTGATCAGGGAACTTGGCGTTTTCCAAAAATGTCACTCCACGCAGGCACCCCAGAAGGCTGTGGGGTCCGTACTCCAGACTGCTGCCTTTCAGCTGCAAAGCAGTACATTACGTACAGCAAGCAGTGCACACTGTCTTCTTTTGTGGCTGGAAAACGCTACCTAACACGCCAGGAGCTACGGATGTGAGCTGTAGCATATTGCTCTGCAGCATTTTCCTGCACGGTCTCCAGAGCAAGGCTGCTGCTATCAAAGCTCTGGTTTGAAGCTCGAGGCAAAACTCGGTATGATTTTGCAGAAAGTAAGCACTCCCAGCCTTTCAAAGCACACACTGGACGCGGTAACCTCCCCTTCTGATAGCAAGCAAAGTGTTCTAATGGCTTGTCAGATTGTTTCAGAAGCAAATTATCTGCAGCAGTTTTACAGAAATGTGATGCAAATGTACCAAAAGTGAAATCTATGACAAACTAATTTCTCGCCCTGGAACATTAATATATAAATACTTTAGCTAGAATTCAAGCCCAAATTGCTGGCGGCGAGTGCCTATGGCAAAACCCACTGCATTACGCTTGAGAGATGAAGATGCTGAGAGCACTTTAGGCGTAGCCGATCTGCCTCAAGCCACCATAAATGGCATCGATGAAGCTCTGCCGCCTGCCGCTGCAGCGCAACGGCAATCCTGCAGCTCCCGCGGGTGCGGGGTGGGCAGCCGTGCCGCGCCGCGCTCTGCCGCGGCCAGGGCCTCGCCGAGGCGGCTGTGCCTGGGCGGGCGCGGGGCTGCCGCTGTGGCGCGGGTTGGGCCGGCAGCCGCGTGCCCGTGTGCCGTCAGGCCCGGCCGGCCGCGCTGCCTAGAGGAATCCACAGCTGAGGCAAGCCATGATCACTTCAGCACGCATGTGCGGGCAGAGGGCAGCCTGCGGCGCGGTGGTGTTAGCAACCTCATGAATTACTGCTTTTGAGGCAAATGTCCAACGTTTGGGTCGGCTCCAGAATTCTCTCCAATGAAGCGCGGCAGGCCATTGGGATCAACTGGTATCAGTTCTGCTCTCCGACAAGGGAGTTTTTCTTTGGCTGGAAAAATCTGAAATATTAAATAGGAAATTTAATTTACACGGTACTTCTGGCTGTGCGCAAAGGTTAATCTTTGCGTATGTATGCAGGTATAGTGTGAATGGAACATTCGCCACGTAAGACTCAGCTGGTGTGAATGTTTGCAAATAGGGAATAATAAAGAAAAAACAATGCTGACTAAGGAAAGAGTCATTCAGAATTAGGACAAACATTTGTGAATGCTGTTTGAAGCAATCTATTGTCTCCACTGAATACATGAACACATGCCTGAATACATAGTTAATCTTTGGCACACTGTTAAGCTATAGTACTTTAAATAAAATGGTACAACTGAACCTGAACTGTTCATTGACATTTGCTGTCAGGATCACTGTAATTCTCTCTTTTTTTTTTTTTTTAAAGGGATCCTTGCTACAGGGCTGAGGTTTCCCACACAAGCTAGCCAGCAGGCAAGGTCTGTAATCTTGTTGGGAGGAGTTTTTTGGGGCTAGAACAGCAGCTGCAATCAGCCAGGCGTCGTTCTGGTGGGTTTCCTCCAAAGCGTGTGTCGCACAGTGCCACAAACGGGGCGGATCCCCTGCACGGGGAAACCTCCTAATTGTGGCCCGTCACCCTGGCTGGGCGCTGCCGTGCCATTTGCCTGCTTCTCACGGTTTAATGCGCGTAAGCGCCTCGCCACGCGTGTCCGTCCTCTGCTCCATCCTCTGCTGTGCGCTCGGCTCTGCCGCCTCGCAAAGACTCGCTTCCTCGTGGCTGCCCAGCCCCCGTCATTAACAAGATTTAGCTAATTAGCTGCAAGCAGCGCGGCTCTCCCTCAGCAATGCAAAGGGTTCACTATTTTTATCTGACTCTGGATGTTTTTGGTTCCTGGGGGATTAAGGTCATAGGGCACATATTTATTCAGACGCTGGAATTCTTACATCGTTTTTCCATTACTGGGTTCGGAAGGAGGAGCCTCGGCCTTTCAACTGCCTCTTCTTCTCCTCTGGCTGCGCCTCAGGCGCCTGCTCGCCCTCCCTCCCTCCCTCCTTGGCGTGGGGAGACAGCGTCTCTGAAATGAGAATGTTTTTTACTTTCACTAGTGGTACAGAGACATGCTAACCAAACATCTTATTTTCAAACACAAGCGGTATCCAAGGGAGTGAGGGAGATGTGTAGTCACTTCATACAATGCACTGCTGTTTATCTGCAAGCAGGAGAGTTTATTCTAACGTGGTTTTGAAACTATTGCTTCCATATGTTGCTTGAAAACAAGGATCCTGCCTTACAGGACAATTTTATTTTCCTTCAGAAAAATTCTGCATGGGTAAAACCCTAAAAAACCTCCACGACCTGAACTTATTACTTACGGTATTTCAGTAGTTCCAATACCTTGACGTGTAGCCTGAAAACATTCCCAATACAAATGCACCTCTAGGTAACTGAATCAGACTATATACAATGCCTTTAAGCTGGACTGCTGAAAAATAAGTAAGTTTTCATCAGTAGTTTTAAAAACAGGGGAATCAAGACATCTTCTTAAGAGTTGCCACTATCTGGCCACTAATACCCAGGACTGATTCCTTGTTGGTGCTTAACTGCAGTTAGTGAGGGAATTAACTGCTGTCGTTTTATTTGCTTTCTAGTGGAAAAAAATGCACATTATGAAGCATTTTCTTCTTGTGTGTAGTGTTTTAACATCCATATGGGATATGATAATATCCAAGTGAGCAAGAGTCCACTTTAGAAACGCACCTCCTGCAGAAAGACAGTGAGGTTTGTGATGAGCCTCAAATCCTGCAGGAACTTCTTCAAGAGCCTCAGGCTGGTCCTCACAGGTATGCCTTCTGCTCTTAATTTAAAGCCGTGTACATATTACCACCTCTTTTCCCAGATGAGCATAGCTACTGATCATGATCTTCAGCTCACGTGCATTAATCTGCTGGAGGTGTAGGCTCTAAGCAGCGGCTGGCCTTGCAAGAAGAATGGAGATCCTGAGCTGGGACAGTAGCTTCCCAAAGACTGTGGAGCACGCCGGATGGGTGGGCTGTGCTCCTCCACCCAGGTGAGGTACGCCATAGAATCCGTCTCCAGCCGACATGTCGCATGGCTGTAGCTCGGGTGAGAAGCAGCCACGCGCACAACGGTGGCCATCTCTGCCCACAGCAGAAGCAAGGGCTGCCAAGCAGGGATGACTCTCACCCTGCTGAATAACGGTCTGCGTGAACCTAGTGAAGAGTCGTGCAGAGCTCCTTAGCTACAGCCTGCATCGACCGGCTGCTGCTGCACAGACCTGGAGACAGCAAAGGGCTGAGAATGTTCTCAAAGCGGTTTCCCTTCCCTGGCTCCCCTCCGCTCTCAGCACGGCTGCCGTACACAGGGCTGGGCTGCCACCTCTCCTCTTCCCCGAGCGGGGGCTGCCCGCGCATGGGCGGGCAGCGACGGCAGCGATGCGGGGGACGTGTGGGAAGGGTGAGAGCTGAGCTGTGTGCATGGGTTTGGGAGCCCTCGGAGGTGGACGGGAGACCGCGCTGATTGCTGCTGCAGGCCGGGCAGGGGGTGCTGGGCTTGCCCCGTGCCAAAGCCCCTCGGAGAACGCGCCTCGGTGGGCCAGCGGCGGCAGCTGGCAGCAGGCAGGGGAAGCGTCCTCTGGCCGTCCCACGGAGCAGCTCTTGCTTTGACAGCTTTGACAGCTCCGAAAAAGGGGATTACCCCGGTGTTGGGGATTCACCAGCAGCACATTAGATGTCAGCGTTTAGTTTGTCTCTTGTAACACAGCTTTGGCTGAGAATCTGAAACCTCACCAAGTTATGGTTTAGGCCTGATTTTCTGTTCATGCTAAGCTCATCTTCAGCGGCGAAGTAATTTATAAATTATGACCCTTTTCCTCCCATCTTCCCACACAGTAAATGATCCCGCACAGGTCAATGATCTTTAAAGCCTGCCTCAGTTCTGAGTCTTCTTTCTATCTCATCCACACTGTAAAATATGCTACAAAATAAAAATGATTGGGCAAAGAAGGCAGAGAAATATGGTACACATTTAACAATAAAATTTCTATATAGAATTCCATAGTGTATTGAATCTATTTAATGAGTTTTCTAGATTAAGCTGAAGTCTAGGGAATTTTTATTATAACGCCATATCCCGTAAAAATATCTATGGTCCTGTGAGAACAGACACCATATTAATCTATTTCTTTAATGTTAGGTGATTAGGTAATAGACTTTTTGCAGCAATGATATTGACACTATTACTGCTTGTGTAATTCAATTAAGAAAAAAAGTTCTGCTCCTCAACGCCTTCTCCATCCCAGCCCCACAACGTGGTGCAAAAAGGGTGTAAATGCAAGTGGCTGTGTAATCTATGGGGTATATACCAAATACCATCCCCGTTTTGAACTATATCAGGACAGACGACGTTTATATTTTTGTACCAACCCGTGGGCAGATCACGAAGGGGTGGAGAAGACCAGCTTTATGAGGAATAGCTTGCACTTTGCCAACCCACTTCGGTAGCGGGCGCAGACTTTGCGGCGCCCAGCTTTTGCCCCTGCAGGAGCTGTGGGCAAGCACGTCCCCGGGCCTGGCCTCCTGCGAGCCCGTTCCGAAACGCAAGGAGGATGCACAGCCTGCCATGCGTCCTCACCGCGATGTCCCGCCGCTGTGCTTTACCACCCAGTGCTTGAGGTTTGCTCAGCAGATTTGAGGAGAACGGATATTCTTAGGAAAATCTGGGTGCAGAAAAAGAACAGGATTTCTTATGGTGGGGTACCTGATAGTTTGCCTCGGGCAGCGAAGGGTTAGGAGCCCTACAGAGAGAGCAGAATTGGCCTAATCACACGGACACACACCCAAATGACATCATATTCCTCGTTTAAAAGAAGTCAAATTCTGAGAAATGTTAAGTGGCTTAAATTATAAATTAATGGCTTCCCTATGTGAGAACTGTTTGCTTATGAAACCAGGAAAACTGCAAGCGCCTCGTACACAGCCCACTGTGGAAATACCTTGAGGAGGGGCATAGGCAGCCCCACAGATCCCTTACAGAGCTGCTTGTGCCACCAGCAGCAGCCCAACCGAGTCCCCAGTGACCCCCCGTGTTCCCCCGTGGGGCCCGAGGGAACCGGCCGGACCCGCCCAGGGCGGTGGGACCCCTCTGCAGCACCAGCCCCGCCGCGGCTCCCGCTGCGATTGCTCCGGTTTGGTGCTCGGTGGCATCGCCCAGTGCGCCCCGCTTTCTGGGACTGGCTGCTCAGCAAAGCCTCTGGTTTTACCACCAGGACAGAATTTATTTAATAAACAAAAATTAAAAATCCTGACTGTCCTCTGCAGATATCCAAAACCAATTTAATAATTTTAAATGACCAGAGGTTGGGTAATCCTTCTTATGATTAAAATTTCTGGCCTTCTGGGACGAGGTTTTTAAAAATATTAAGAAATGGCTTAGCATAAGTCATTAATTCTCTTAGCGTGCCACCACACAGCTCACAGGTCCCCTGCGGTTTTCTGTTTTTTTTCTTTGTTTTTAGGGAAATGTTCGTTCTACCAGGCATAAATTAGCAATATAATAAATACAACTTTTCAAAAACAATATATGTAATTGCATATATTGCAATATCTATTTTACGGGTATATTCATGCTCCACAAGCTGTGCTTTGTCCTATTACTTTTTCCTGTACTAATCCCATGAAGCTGTGGTCTTTTGGGTTTTTTGTTACCATTTTATACGAAAACGAAGGATTGATACCACAGAGTGGAGTTGGTGTTTCCTAATATCCCCTAAACCACAAAGTGTCTGCTGTTTCAGTAGAATCAGCTGAAAGTACTCAGCTTTTTACTCTATACTTTTTACTCTATACAAGAGCTGGAAGAAATGGTAGAGTTCACAAATTGTCTCAAAGAAAGCTTGTCATTGTGCTCTGGGAGATAGTTATGCAGAGGAGTAATCAGTGGTTAGCTAGCCATATCCTGCTTTTTTAATCTGTTCCATATATTTGTAAAACTTTACATATCACACCTTCATATACCTCTCTAAAACCTTGTAACCGTAGAGACTAAACTTTGGCAATGAGAAAACAAACCTAGCTCATCGCCAGCAGAGCGACATACACCGAACTGTAATTAATTTTGAGTGATCTCAGCAGAGTGAGTGACAATCGAGTCTGAGCTGCCCCCTGCGCTCTGCGGGAGAGAGGGCAGGGCGGGAGCGCGCAGCAGCTGCCGGCGGCACCAGCGGGTGCCCGCGGAGCTCGCTCCAGCCCGGCGGCCCCCGCCATCTGCAAGCTCTCCGTCTCCTGACGGGTGCGTGGCTGCTGGGCTTGAACCGTAGCAAGGCAAGGGTGTTTGGCTTCGGAAAGTCACACGTCCTTACCCTTTGCTACGATGACGATGGCCTTCAAGTACTTTTTCACTTTTGTATCAACAAAAGATCTCAGAGACTGACCATTAGTTTCACGTACTGCCTTAGAGAGGACAGGGCTAAAACCCAAAGGTTTTCCTCCCTGTCCTAAGGACCAAGAGTTTGACAGCTGAGATGCTGTATTCAGCAGCGCTGCGGTCCCTGCCCACGCCGGCCCCTCCGTGGCTCTGTTGGTGATAAGCGATGGATGGACAAAGGCCGACTGAGGCCGTGAGCGACAGGTCAAGGGTGCATTTTGTTGCTCGGAACATCAATGACCTCGCCAGCTTTCTCGAGTCTGAGGAGGTTCAGACTTGGGACATTTGAAGCAAACCCAGGTGAGTCAGCAGAGCATCGTATGTGCATCTACTCACATTGTCCGTGCTGAAGCGACGCCCCGGAATGACCACACCGTGAGCCCGATGGCTCCTGGTGACGCCTCTCCCACCTGGCTCTGCTGCGAGACCCCGGCACACAGCGCTGGCCCTGCAGTCCCGGCAGCTTCGGAGCACTCAGGATAACGGAAAACCCCTGTGGCAGCTGCTGCATTTATGGCCGTATTGGAATAAATTACCACTCAAGCTGTATTTCAACTGAATAAATAAATGGTGTTGCAGCTTTCCAACGCCACAGGCCCAACCTTTCCCAATTCCTGTTGTTCAGAACGTGACTTCCTGCCCCGGAGTGCAAACAATGCTGGGAATGGCACGTGTGATTTCCCGGGGCAGCGTCCTCCTACCCGGCACCGCTTTGAAAGGGTCGAGATCATGTGATAAACAGTTGTTATGCCCTTCTCCAGGAATAACTGCAAGTCATTTGTAGACGAAACACCCCAAAACATAAAGCCTACACAATGTTTTAGGATTTCTCAAGAAGTGCTTGCAAGGTATGACTGTTTGTGAGATGTACGAAAGTAAATATTTGGATGGCCTTTAGCACTGGAACAGCAGACCAGATGGATCTATCCAGAGCTAAATCCTCATAAGAGAAAGAACTATGGGAAGATAATAAATATGAGAGATGCAAAGAGGTGGAAGACTGTACAAAAAAATCTTTTATTCTGCAATAAGGTTAAAAATGGAAGTTGACAACACGATTTGGGGAGGGGGGGGTTGTTTAGCTTCTACAATAATACTTAGTTTGGCTTAAGTTTAAAAAGGACAGAATTCTCTGCTAATCTTTATTTGATGACTGACAGACACTTAAAAGAACAATCTGAAAAATTCCTACGTTAGGATACACCTCAATTATTATAGGAATTCAGTTAAGTCTCATTTGGAAATGTGTGTGATATAATCCTACAAAGCCAGCCAGAGATTAAGAACCCACCAGAAACTGAAGACTGAACTAATACTGCTCTAAGAACATTTGTGGAACGCCCGATAGGAAAAAAATAGCCGCGTAATGGCAGAACTAAGCTTTAATGAAAGACATCATTAGTCAGCAGTCTGAAAGGCTCCAGGAAATACAGTAATAGACACATCACTGCCTGTGTCTCACAGTTTAGATCCAGACCACACTGTGGGCTACCCATACAGCGGGTAAACCACTGTGCCAGTAATCCTCCCAGTGCTAATCCAGCAAAGGCTTTGCTGGAAATATATTTTGAAAGATTAAGAACGTCCCTCGTTCGCCCTACCCCCCTTTCTCGTCTTGGCTAGTTGCAAAGGCTGCCGAGCATCCTTGTGCTATGGAGCGCCTCGGCCCAGTGACAGCAGTAACGGCACTGGAGAAACTTAGAAAGTAAGTAAAGGAGAGCGGTGATAGTTAATGCTCAGAGGACACAAATCGCATGGCACAATGGGAGAGTAAAATAATCACCAACACCGAATGGCAAAGGGGTTTCGATACCTTTCCTGCAACTGCCCGGCCTGGAGAATGACGGATGTGTGCTGCGGTTGCTATGTAAATATAAGCACCCAGGTGGAAGAGGCCACGGTAGCGTACAGCTGTACCTGCTTTATCTTGCACATATTCAGTAGGGAAGAATGGGGAAGAGATGGTATTAACTGTCTCTCTGTTGTATATCAACTAAAGCTAACATAGCTGAAGATGATCGTGTACACATGATTACCAGGGTGAATCGTGCACTTTTCTTCTTGTTCAGGATATTTTTGACACAAGGCTCTTTAAAGAGCTCTGTATTATTAGACGAGGTCATCTCACTGGTGCTGATACAGCAATACCTCTCTGAAAGCCCGTGGTGCATTCGCTGTATATTTTGGTCTGTTACATTAACATATAGATGTTTACTGGCTGTTAAGGCGCTTCGTTCGGCTTGTCCCTTTGCCAATAGCAGCAAACTGTCCTTGAGAACGCCACGAACTGGAAGTGCCCCGAGCACGGAAGACACCCCAGCCCCGTGTGTTGACCGAAGTC
Organism: Phalacrocorax carbo; assembly: GCF_963921805.1. Classification (NCBI taxonomy): domain Eukaryota; kingdom Metazoa; phylum Chordata; class Aves; order Suliformes; family Phalacrocoracidae; genus Phalacrocorax; species Phalacrocorax carbo. Next base: position 23,301,557 of record NC_087524.1, read on the forward strand.
TGAAGTCTGCGTGGCACAGAGCCACCGAGGAAACGCTCAGAAACTACCCGCACAGTCCTGTTCACTCGTTGCCAAAATGAAACAAAATCCGTGCGCATCACATGGAGCTTCCTCAAACGAGAGGCTCTCAGAAAAGAACAACTGAGGTCATCGTTGCTTTTTCTGCTTTCCATCATGAACAAAAATGCATTCTTCTGTGTTTTCTATTTGCAGTGCCATTGGACAGGGGAGGTTCCTAGTTGAATGTTTTCCAGATAAAATGTGCTTTTTCTGCAGATTGGCGTGACAAAGAAAGAAAAGCTCTGCAAAAGCTGCCCATCCCAACACACAGCTTATTATTGTCTAGATGTCCTGGTGCCATCGTACGTGTGGCCTTTAAACTGGCCATGTTGGCCATGTCCACCCCAGACTTGTCAAGCCTGTTGGCTCACCTCACACCTGCCAGTGGGAGGGTTTTAATAGCTGCAGTGTCACTGCTGTTTTATTTTAACAGGATCAGGCTTAAAACAGCTACACCTGGCAAATGGCACATGGTACAGGGCTCTTGAAGAGGCTGAAACTGTTAACCTCACGTGATAAGCAGAAGCCAAATACTAAGAAATGAAACATGCTCAAGAAGCACCTGCTATATTTTTAAATGAGTTTTTTTTCTGCTTGTGGGGTTTTTTTTCCAATAAATACACTTAAATTACTAATAGCATTTTTTCTTATAAAATGTTGGCATCCATTTCCCCCATACAAACCAATTGATGCTAACTTGGTAGCCAAAAGATTTATTATTATTTTCTAAATATTCTCAAAACATTTTGTGAATCTGAAAGATGCTGGACAAAAATCCAGTCCCCTGGTTACTGTCACTGGCTGTGCCAGAATGACATCCTGCGACAGGCAGGATGAATTCCTGCGTGCAGGAGCTCTGTGAAACGCTCAGCCTGCTGCACTGCTGGCACCCCAAGAAGAGCTTCACGTGTCAGTGGTGGGTGTAATCTGTGCGCCAAAAGTGGACTGAGAACAGCTTCACACCATTTGCGGGCTTCTCTGCAAGTTAGATCACAACAAACGGTGCTATAGGGATAAACGTAAAACAAAAAGTTGAAGTCTCTTTTTTTATGTTGCCACCTTCCTGTGGTTCCTGCTCCGGTTCTCGCAGAGTGTTCAGTGATATTTTATACAGGGCAGCGGAATCCCGAAACAGCGCAGAGGTGTTGCAGAGAAAACAGTGCGGCTGCCTGTTGTTGAAGGCATGGGTTTATGAGCCATGAAGTTTTATTTCCATGCATACTAGTCCTACTCTTTAAGATCCTTATAACTGTGGACTTTGTAACCACACAGTGACAAATAGCTGGCGTCGCTGCTCAGGGCAGCAGCGAAGGTGCCGACGTCACTCCCTGCCCTTCCATCAGCCGTTGTGCCGTCACCTGCAGCTGAGCCGGCGTTTCTCCGCCGGCCTGACCGCCTCCCGCTGCGCGAGCCGCAGGAGGAGCAGCAGGGTGAGGGGCTTAGTTCAGCTGCAAGCAGCCGACGGACGAACAGCAGAAGAGGTGGGGAGGTTTTCCCCTGCGGGACAGCAGCGATCCCCGTCACTCTTCGGGGAGGAAGAGCCTCTAACCGCACGTTCACGCCTGTAACTGAATTCCCCAGCGTACGGCGCTGAGCCTCCTTCCTTTTGGAGTGGACATAAAGCATAGGGAAAATCCAAATGCAAGCGACTATAGAGGCTCGCCGAAAGGGAATAGATTTTTAAGGATTTGGCCTGAAGTGTTGCTTTTAAGTGCCGTTTGAGGTTTTTCTACTGCCAGGCTTCTCTGCTGGGAGCAACTGTGGGACTCCAAATTTAATGGTGTAATTTTGAAGTGCCTGGGATGGGCATTCATCCTAAGACCAAATGTGCTAGCTTTCTGAAGGGCAAAACTCCAATGATAATCAGCTACGTTACAGCAAACACCTCTATCTAACTTCTGCAGCCCTTGAGCAGCTGAAAGAAACTGAATTTCACTGACGGTATTAGTCTGCGATATCCCTTCTGTTCTGATTTACTCCTACATCTGTATGCTTAGCATAGATTAAATCCCGTCCTACTCATCGCTAAGTGCACACTGTCTTTTCTGTAAATCAACCTTGCTACAAAAAACGACAGAACAGCAACATTAAAACAATTTCAGGCACGCTGGAAAACATAATGGTGCCCTTGGCAATTTTCTTGAATAACAAATTCAGTGCCTACGTTTCATTTACTTATTTCCTGAGGGCTTTTCTCAGTGCATAGCATCGAATGTCACTGGGTTTGGTGCTTATTGGGGTACAGGGAGCTCCGGCCCTGTGGGAGGCTGCCCTTTGGGAGGGGAAGCCTTGGGAGGGCAGGAGGAGGAGGAGGGCAGGGAAGATGAGGAAGGTGCCGCTGCATTCAGCGCTGCCGGTGCAGAGAGCAGCATGGGGCAGGGTGGGGCCAGGTGGGGCAGGGCGGGGCCGGGCGGGGCAGCCCTGGAGGCAACCTCTCACCCCTCCGGGTCCCAGCAGGGCCTGCTCGCTTCCCACAGGGTTACTCGCCTCATCTGCAAGAAGTATAATGCAGAGAGAAATTACTTGCTCTGGTGGCTGAAAAAATTGGATCCAGGCTGCGAACTGTTGCCGAAATCCGCTTGTCTGCCAGCGGCGAAGCAGTGTCATATCGCAGCGGTTCCGCTGCTTTTCGGTTCCAGATGCTTTACAAGCTGGTGTTCAGCGCGGGCCGCCTCTGAAGTCTCTGGAGGGGACGCTTGGAAGGACGTGCTAGCCCGCACGGCCATGCCTTCCCGCTCATTGCTTGAGCAACGCCCCGGCACCGCCGAGGAACAGCTTTTCCTGGGGTAGGTAGCTTTTCTTGTCAGGACAGGTAACGGCAGCAGAGCTGAGCGGCGTGTACCGAAAGGGACTGAGGACCAACGGCACAGCCAGCGTGCCAAGGCAGTCTTAACTCATCTGACATGTGGCGTGTTTGCCTTGCTGACCTTAAAACCTAAGTGTAACACCTGCATGTAATTTAACGTAGACTTGGCTGAACAGGGTTCCTACCTGCACACGGATCTGCTGAGCCCGCCAGCGGCAGGCAGCGCACGCTGCAAGCTCGCAGTGGTCCAGGGAAGCTGTGGTGCGCGAAACTGTCCCCGTCGCCTCAGTAACAGCTCAGAGAACTCACTGCTTATCTGCACCGTCTTCTACGGGCAGGACACACGGCATCTATTTGCTGAGCTATTAACGGCTTTAATGTTTATCAGCTGTAATTTGAGTGCTAAAGCTGATCAGCTGCAGCTGTACCAAATCACAGTGAGATGCTTTAAATACAAATTGTACCGTGGGTGTGGGGATGTTAAGACAGGAGTTTCAAATTCACAGGAAAACACAGACAGCCCATAGGAACAACCCTTAGAAACGCTGAAAGATATTTCGGCCCCACAAAAACTGCAGACCCCGTAGGGGCCAATGATATTAAGGAGTCATTGTTCAGCTGAAAGGTGAAATCTGAACAGCTACAAAGATATTTTTAGTTACACAGGAGCTTGAACATTGCCAGAACACAGACGCTAACGTATGCCTTAATATTCCAACGTCGTTAAAATGCCCCGCACTGCGTGGAGCGTTACCTCAGCCGTTGCTGTCATCTCGGCTTCGATGCTCCGCATGAATAATAGCCACGGCGGTCCCAGGGCCAACTGGAGTTTTTTCAAATCAAATGCAAGTATTCTTTTCATACCTGTACTGTACATACCTGTATTCATTTCTGTTAAGGGAATCAGTATGTTTTACTCTATTTCACTGCATGTTCCAAAGTTAATGATATGACTGTTCTCTGCTTGCTCAGCTGGAAATATATATGAATTGTATTAATGTGCTTGCTTGCAAGATTCCCTCCCTCTCCAGTCCTAACTTCCAGTGAGGATAGCTCTCGTGCGTGCGTGGGCAATGAAGTGGCTTGTCCGAGGTGTGCGCAGCACGTCTCGGAGGCCAACTGTGTCTGCCGGGGCCCCGAGAGCACTGACCAGCCCCAACATCCCCGACCAGCCCCAGCTGCACCCCCCCACCCACTGGCCCAGGACCCCATTTCAGCCAGTCCAGGGCAGTCGGTCTCCAGCCTCGCCACAACTCTGCCACGGCTGCTGTGGCCCCCCCAAGCCAGGTGGCCCTTGGTGCCCCCCCAGCACCCCCAGCTGCCCTGCCCGGGGTGGGGGGAGGGGGCTCTGCCCCGCTGCCCCCAGCCCCTTAGGGAGCCTCCAGCCCTTGTGTGCCCTTCCAGTATTCTCATATTCACATCTAAACATCCATGATACGAAAAACTGGTAAGAAAACATCTTCTTGGATCGCTGTACAGTTTTTCCCTGTTGAGCCGTTTGCAGCTCAGAATTGGCTCCCCACAAAACTGACCATGTTACAGACCCAGGGATGCACTTAAAACCACAAATAATTTTAAGAACATTTATGACTGACGTCAGAATTTTGAAATGTAGATTCCGAATCTCGGAGGCTTCTTTCCTGAGAGTCCAAGTTTGTGTGGTGTAAAGCCGTACAAAACGAAGCAATACGAGTGAAGACAGTGAGAAAGTGGCACTCGGCTGCAAAGCTCGTTACCTGGCCTGCAAACGAGGTGTAGTGACGGACCAGCGCTCACCTCGACTGATTTCAGACACATCACGTCTTACGCTTCTTAGGCAGCTGTTCTGGACAGTTATCGCAGCAGGTATAGACTATGAGTTTTAATTTTTATGCACAAAACACCCCAAAATGGACAGCAATAAATATCTATTGAGAAATATAGCTGGAGCTGTATCCAGCTCAGAAGTAGTTCACAAGAATGTCAAATTACTTAAAAATAAATAAAGGACATGTACCTAGCACAGCACTCTGAAATCTACAGGACTCGGTGTGACACGCTTTCATTTGACATTGGCAACGTTTAGTCTGAAGTACGGATTAGATACCCGAGTACCAGACTTGGGGTTCTCCTCCTCTGGTTCCTGTGGCTCTGTGAACAACATAAATTCAGGGAGCAGCCACCTGTGCGGCCCTTCCTCACTCCCAAAGCGCGAGCTAAAAAAAGACAGTGAAAACTCTGAGGCAGTTTCCTTCAAGCTATGTTTTGCAGTCTAGAAAGTACAAAAAGGCCCATTAATCAAATGCTGGGATAGGCTCGCAAAGCCCACGGAGACCCGTCTCTGAGAAGAACAGAGTGCATCCCTCAGGGTTATAAAAGAGCTTTCAGGCAGCAAAATATTGTATTGCATTTAAGGGTTTTAATCCGATATAGTTTGTTTTTCTGCTGTTTTTCCTGCCAGTATAAAAAGCTCTTCATAAAGATCTTTCTAATAAACGCATAAGCCAATTAGTAAAGCCCTAAAGACAGTGATGAAAGTACGTCAAATGTGATTACAGAGGAATTGCACAAGGGCGTATGAGCGCTTCCTCCATTATCGCTCCGCAACGCACAGGGAGCCCTTTCCACCCGGCTGGGAGTCGGAGCTCCAAGCCCTGGCCCTGGCGCTGCTGCGCCCCAACGAAGCTTTGGCGGCCACGGCTCTGCACGTTCCTGGGGAAATGTGCGGGGAGCAACGCGCCCCACCTTACGGAGCCAGCAGAGCAGCGACATGGTACCGGTAACCACTAACGCCTGCTCTAATAAAGTAAATTCTCTGCGCCACTGCAGTTAAGTTGTGTGTTATTTTGTTCAGGACAGAGATAGGTCATTTAGCAGATCTTGTAACCACAATCTTCTCTTTTCCAAGCGCAGTGCAATTAATATCTTACATACACTTTCAGAAGGTGAACTCCTCAAAGTCTAAGGAAATCATAATTATGAACAAAATTAGGTAAGCATTGCATTAGCGTTAAGCTCAAGTCTGCCCAATACCCTCCTTCCAGCCCTACCAGCCTAGCCCACTGCCAAAACGGATCTAACCTGAACTGATGAGCGCCTCGCCGCCGCAGGGTGGCCTAAGCCCGCTGGCCAGCACGCGCCGCGGCTCCGGGAGCCCCTGCGCGGTACCCAGCGGGTGCAGGTCAGAGGCAGGCCGCAGCAGCGCTGAGCGCGGCACCCGCTGCCCCACGCCGCCGGGAGCCGCAGCGGTGGGTGCCCGCGCCGCTCCTATTGCTAAGAAGCTCTCGGACAGGTGCTGCTCGTGACCGCCCCATCTAAACCCGCCACGCGCCCTGCACCTGCCCTGTGCCCGCTTCCCAGCCCCAGCCTGAGCACGTGGTATCACCTCTGCCTGAACCAAGCGTGGACAACGACCTGACGAAGGCCGAGCTTTCAGAGTGCCAGGAAGGCCACGGGAGCAAATGAATGGAAACCCGTTTTCTGTTAATATCGTCAGGTCTGTTGCCCGGGGAGCTGGCCTGACCAAGCTTTTGGGGGAGGTTGCTGTACTTTTTTTCAGCTGAAAAACTGAATTTGCTTCCAGCCAGATTTTCACTGGTAGCAAGCTCCACAAAGAGGCAGCATCCGTCTTCCAACCCCCCACTTGAAACCCGTTCTCCTACACTCTTCAACCCCAGCCAGGCTGTAGGCTCGCCAGCTGCAGCCCAGGCCCCAGCCATCCGCGCTGGGAAGGCACGAGGCCGGATGATTTGGACTTTCGGCACGTGTCCGGTCCTGCCTCTCACCACCGCCTGCCTGCCTCCCTCTGCACTCGTGGCCTTGCCTTCAGCCTGCCCGGGCCCCACCATTCCCGTCCGACAGCAAATGATGCTGCTCTTCGCTTGCCTGCGTTTGCCTGCGCTCTTTGGAAAGCGCATTGCTGGGTTTGGGGTACCACACGTGCCAATCTCTGTGCCAATTTCAATCCCATTTTCTATGAACCTGCCAATGAATAATATCAAGTAACTCTTTTGTTATCTTAGTTGTGCTTTATTTCAGTAAGTAAAGCTGTGAAAGTATTGGAACTTGGGTCAAAAATACAATGGTCCAAACCTACAAGACAACTTATCCGTGGCATCTGTGGAAGTGGTGACATTGTTTTCCAAGCTGTGTAATGAAAATTCATGGGGATGGTGATGACGTGCACTTCTCTGACCCTCAGGCTTATTTGAAAAATTCATCCTCGAGACCATTTTTTCCCTCATAGTGGCAAAGCTACTTAGTAAAAACTAACCTGGTTCTTGAGCCCTCTTGCTCAAACTTAATATTCAAGGCAGGCACCAAGACTGAAAATATTCAGACTGCGCTGTCTGGGTTTTAAGGGCTGGAAAACCAGGAGCTGTAACTGGAAACATTAGGCAACCTTAGCTAGTAGCGGTGCTTTCCCTACAATAACAAGACCAATCAACACCCATCACTCTTCCATCTCTGTGCGGAGGAGGAAGAGAAATGCTCTGATCTGCATTTGCACCGTCATCCAACTGGACTTGGCCCAGGGGTCAGAGCTGTGAACCTCTGGAGCTAGAGATAGCGCTGGTGTGGATACAGCTGGAGGCAGTTACAACTCCTGCTCCCCGAATGGGATGCCAGCGGCACTTTCATTCTCATTCTCATTCCTTTTCCTATTTCCCTGTCATTATACTGTCACATCTCCCCTTGCAAGTTATCCATTGCAATATTGGGAGCAAAATTAAGTGTCATCAGCTCTACAGCACACATGCAGGTTTAACGTTCATGTCAAAGGTCACGTAACACAGACTGCAGTATGTTTTTACATATTACTCTCTCACCGTTGCCACTGGCAAACTTTGATATTGGGACATAGATTTGCTCCTCTTTTTTGTTTTTTTCACGTAGCACAGATATAGGTCTTGTTCATCTGAATTTACCAAGTATTAGCTCTGCTCAATTTACCTTTGCAGAATCCGCTCATGTCCCCTCTACACCTCCCCTGCTCTACAAAGTGGCTGGCAACGTGCCTCTTCCATCAGTATTTGTGCTGGGCTTCCGCAACTGAGCACGGAAGCGCCGCTTCACTTATTCCTTGCTTTTTCTAATTGGAAACATTTATTACTGGTTGGGTGTTGCCATTTGATGGGATGAACAAATTCTGACCCTGGAGGAAACTGCAAAAAACCAGCTGCAGTTAGGATCAGTTGCCTGAAACAGTGTAGTCTGAGTTCTGCATCTGCCGAGACACTGCCCTGAGTCGCGAATGCAAGCGGCTGCAGCCGCCGCTGAGGAGGGTCCAGAGCAAGGGGGCAGGCTGTGTGCTCGGCGCCGGGCTGGTTCACACCTCCTTTGCTTTCCTCTGGGGATGCTGGGCGCTCTGCTCGGCCCGCGCCTCCCCACAGGCATCCACAGGTCTAAGATATCATTACGCTTTGCTTAATGTTCAGCATTTCTTGCTTTTGGAAACAGCATCTATTATAATCCATTACTGGGCGAGTCAGCTCTCAGGAATTCTTCTGAAAATGCTTTATATGTGATGCTATATTTTATGTTCCTGTTTCCTCAGGTTTTATCCACTCCTTTCCTTGAAAAAGGCATGGGATTCACAGACATCCCCTCAGTCATTAGTCGGTCAACGCTTTACTTTTATGCAGTTGCGACATTTTCATGCTGTAGTACTTCCTCTGCCAACGAAATTGGCAAAGCACCTCTGCATTGTAGCTGGGTGACTGCTGCCTGGGCTCTTTACAAGTAACTTCTTGTGGTCTGCAGCCACTTCCTATTCTCGTTTCCTGTTCCTGAGCACTGCCAAACTTTTCACCTGGATGCCATATGGCTCGGGATCCCTTTCCAGCTGGGTGTAATTTGACACAGCTTCCTCCAGCATACCCTGACTTTGATGTAATCGCTGCGGGCTGAAATTTCTGAGACTTGTGTGCCAAAAACACAGCAGCGAATGTTTTTTCCTCTCTCTCTGTCTTCTTTTTTCTTGTGGGTGAACATGTCGATATATATCAGGATGGTGTCTGATCAACTCATCTTTGATACCCTTGATGGCTGCATCCAGGTAAGATCACAGTGTCTACAGTGCAACTTTACTTTAACGGTTGTGTTGGGACTTGCACAAAACCTTAGAAGAAATTGTCCAGAATAGCACTGAGTATCTCTGGGCATAACCGTATTCTGCACTGCATTTATCCGGAGGTCAGCAGGTATCCCACGTATCACAGAATCCCAGAATGGTGGCGGTTGGAAGGGACCCCTGGAGATCACCTTGTCCAGCCCCCCCGCTTGAGCAGGCACACCCAGAGCATCCCAGCAGGTTTTGAATGTTTCCAGGGAGCAGGCTGCCACAAGTTCAACTTGTTTTTTGCTTGATTGTATATTTAATTTGCACCGTCTGACAAAGAAGGCCAGCGGTGACAATCTAGCAGAGCTTTTGTCATTCCACTTGCATCCCCACCTGAGAAAGTTTGCCACAAAGAGACTCTACAGGGCTCACACGCTCAGCGTCACTGGAACGGCCATCTCCTCTCGCAGGCTGGTTGACAGGCCCATTCACCCGTGCCTATCTGAGAAGTGTGGTTAGAAGTTCCAGGTATTTTTCTTTGGCATTCAGCTGACAATTTCTATTATCATAATGGTATGGAGAATCCCAGAACTGAAGACTGGCTTTCTTTAGCTCTTTTATTCCTTTCCCTTAATATTGAGAAAACCTTGTAGCCAAGTGCCTTCACTGATGTCAGCTGTTTCAGTTGGGTACGAATCCCTTCTTTGCCTGCTGCCACCGTGGCTTGGAAACTATTTTTCTGCCACAGATGAAATCTCATTCACTGCAAGGGTGAGCAGCTGAGCTTGTTTGCCTGACGTATCTTTAATTTGGGAGAGACTTGTAAACTGATTATAAGCACGCTTTGTCAACTACAATGCAATATACAATGATTTTTGCATAAACCACACCTCAAGGCCCATACTGAGATGCGTTTTCTTTGCCTTGTGTTTGGAGCCATACGTGATTATCTGCTGCCCGTCAGACACCTCTCCCTGGGGAGACACAGCCAAGACCTGGGGAGAAATAACGTTCTGCTGAGGAGCAGTAAAAATATTTCTCTAACAGGGGCACACATATTTCTCTGGCCAAGCCTTCTTGATCAGTGTGATGTCTTCCTACTCAGTGTGATGGACGTTCCCGTCTTTGGTGATTTCCCTGTCACCTCCACCAGCGTGTGTCACCTGTCGTACATCCTTCACCATCACGCTTTCTGCCGCAGTACCCCCAGATCTGCCCCTACATTTTGTTTTCCCCCCAGTTTCGTGTGTTTGTGCAGCTGCTCTTGAATCCAGTTTGGATTTCCTATTTTCCCCGCTCTGCTCGGTGACTCTGTCCGTATCATTTACGCGCTGTTTGGACAACAGCTTCCCCAGCTCTGAAACTCAGTAAGACCTCTGCAAGCCCTGTAATATGAGCTTCTGCACATTTTGTTCCTATTACTAATCAGCCATGAAATATAGATAATCTTAGGAGCCAGCTATTTTGCACGGCCTAGCAAAGACCGATTTATCATTTCTCCTGTTTCTTAAGCAAAGTTATGGACAAGACTCTGTCCAGAAACAGTATTTTTGTAAGCTGAAGATGACTTCGGTGCACTCCAGGCTCCGCATGGGCCATTTCAGTCCACTCCTCCAAAGGCTCAGAGCCTGCTGGGGGAAACAGCAGTTTGTCCGGCACTGCTAGCAACAAGCTTATCTCCCGTTCTTTATGACAGAGCCTTATTGCCGTGCCCCGGCGGTTCCACCCTGGAGACCGCGGAACGCCTTTGCCAAAAGCATCCAAGCCCGGCCGGGGGAGGGGGGAAGCCCGGCGCGATGCGCGGGGGGACTCGCGGCCGGGGGTGCCCCCGCCTTGCGCTCCGCGGCACCGGCGGGCGGGCGGCGATGCGGCACGACGGCTGCCATCGGCGGGGCGACAGCCGCCCCCTCCCGGGGGAGACCCGACCCCCGGCCCGGGTGTGACCCCGCCGGCCCGGGGGCGCCGGCAGACCCGCCGCGTCGCGGCCGCCACCGCAGCAGCCGTTCCGGGCGGGCGGCCGCGGCCAGGGCTCCCGCCGCTCCGGGCCGCCCTGGGCAGGGCCCCGCCCCGCCGGACACCGCCCGCCGCACCGGCCCCGGCCCCGGCCCCGGGTCCCGGCCCCGGCGCGCCAGGCCGCGCTCCCGCACAGGTGAGCGCCGGCCCCGCCCGGCCCGGCCCCGCTCGGGGGGCGGGGGACGGCGGCCCGGCCCGGCCCGGCCCGGCGCGGCCCTGCCCTCCGTGTGGGGCCGGGCGGCGGCAGCGGGGCTCGGCGGCTGCCGCCTCCCGCGGGGCGCTTCCCGAGGGGTGGCGTTGCCCTTTTAAGAGCCGCGCGGGGCTGCTGTGACGTCGCGGGCGCAGAGCCCTAGCCCGGCCCGCCCGCCGCGCCGCCAGAGCCGGGAGCGGCGGCGGTGGCGGCGGCAGCAGCGCGGTGCGCGCGGCGCCCGCCCAGCCCAGCCCGAGAGCGCCGAGACCAGCCCCGCCGCGCCCGCACCGGCCGCCCCGTCCCGCGCCGTCCCGCCCCGCCGACCTGCCATGCGCCGCGGCCCGGCGCCAGCCTCCGCCGGCGGGAGCCGTCCCGGCAGCAGCGCGACGGCGGCGGCGGGCGAGCGCTGAGCGCCGCGGCCCCGCAGCAGCCGCAGGGCGGCCGGCCCGCCGCGGCGCGGATGTCCGCGGGCTGCCCGCGCCGGGAGGACTCGCCGCCGCCCGCGCCCCCCGCCCGCCCGCACCGCGCTGACGGGGCGGGCCAGGCGCCCCGCTCGCCGCAGCGCCCCGCGCCCGCCCCCGGGCTCCCCGCAGCGCCGCCGGCCGCGCTCCGCGCTTCCGCCCGCTCGCCGCCATGGCGGTGAAGGGGGCCGCGGCCGGCGCCGGGGTGCTCCTGGTGACGGCCAACGTCGGGTCCCTCTTTGACGACGTAAGTACCGCGGCCGCGCGCGCCCCGCCGCGGGAAGGGGGGGGGGGGGGGGGGGGGCTGGGGTCTCCGCGGGTAGCGTCGCCTCCCGGGCCGCCGCCCCGCGCCGGTCCTAGCGCCGCCGCGCCGCCCCTCGCCCGCGGCTGCCGCCCCGTCCCGCCCGCTCCGGTCCCGGCCAGCCCCGGGTGCCGGCGGCGGGCAGCGCCGCGGGGCGGGGGGTGTCCCGCAGCCCTCCCGTCCCGTCCATGCCCTGCCAGGCGGCCGGTTCGGCGCTGGGGTGGGGGGTGGGGGGGGGGCTCCGCCGCCGCTGGAAGCCCGGAGCAAGGCGCCGGCGTGCGCAGCCGGCAGCGAGAGGCATCCTCCGGGGAAACGGCTCGTGTCGCGTCCGTGCTGCTGGCGTTGTTATCGGTGGTGCCGCGGGGTGTAACGTCGGCCCCGATGGCTCAGGTCCTCGAGCTGAGGTTTCTCCTGAAATGTCAGGAGAGCGAGGACGTGGGGTGCCCCCGCTCTCGGGGGCGTGGGGGGGGCAGCTCCTGCCGTCCAGCCGTCCGCGAAGGCGGCGGCTCGGCCGACCCCAGGCTTCCCCCGGAGATCTCTCTGCGTTGTCACATCAAAGTACAACGTAACTTCTGTCCAGCGTAGTATATTCGGGCAGACGTTTGGAATATTTCTCATGGCTGCACGTAGGACGAGCGCAGGAGTTGGTACGGGTACCATTAAGCGCAGAGAGGAATGCTTTCATGTAAACTCGTGTAAATCAAGACAGATATTTACAAGTACCCGGAGCAGCAGCCGGGCGGGCTTCTAAACCTCGCGGGCTGCGCCCCGGGGCAAGCCTGGAGCCACTGGAGTCGGTGGCACAGCGCTGGCGGGGGGGGTCGCGGTGGCACGTCGCGCACCGTGGAGGGAGCGTTTCCAGGGCTGCGGCGGGCGCCTGGCCGGGCGCGGGGTCCAAACCCGCGCCGCGCCTGCTCTTGCCGCCTGTGTCGGGACAGGCCTCGCTTCGTGCGCCAGCCCTGTGCACAGATCGCTAAGGGCGCTCCGGTAAGCATCTGCGTGGGTTTTTTTGTGCTCCACCCCCCCCCCCACCCCCCCCAGATCTTCAAAGTTTGTTTTGTTTTTTCATCATCTCGAAGGCTGAGTGAAAACGCGCGCTGTGATACACTTGTAGTCAGAGAATGCAATTCTTGTTTTCACCAAGGTTAGTAAACTTTGACAGATGATCACCGCACTTATTTTTACACTTACATGTGTCAGTTCATATTAAATGAACAGTGTGAAAATACTAATGATTATGGCCATAGGCTTGAGCGGTCTCGCTCGCGAGTAAAGCTGCATGGTGCGCGGTAGGACGTCGGCAGGAGTTACTGCTGTGTGTTCCTGTTACCTTTGCCAGAGCCTAAAGATGACGCTGACTGACCTGAGCCCGCGGCCTCCCGTGGCAAGCGCTGTGGGTCAGAGTGCTCTCCTGCCTTCCCTTTTGGCTGAGGGGGGTAAAGGAACTGCCCTGGAGCACTGTCACTTAAGAAATCCTGTGCTCTCAGACTAAACGATTTCCTGGTTGTTCCTAGTTAGTGTTTGAGACTCACTGGCGTTCCTGGAAAAGGTGAAGCGTCTTTGTTATCGTTTGGTGTGACCAAAGAGGAGAGTGCTCCGCTCTAGCAAGCGACTCCCTTGTGATGAAAAACTAGTTTTCTACGGCAACAAACCAGGCTTATTTGGATATGTTCCACTGCAGGGTGGAGAATGGAAACACTGGTCTGAACTTTCATGATTACGCTTCTCCTTTGTTGCTGTTGGAGTTGGGACTGGTCACTGCCCAGTCAGGTTTCTGGAGTAATGGTGGTGAAATTCAGGCACAATAAAGATGACATTATCTCAGTTTGTGGACTTAGCTTTTGAGTTACACGTTGCAGCTGTCAGTGGCTCTTCCTATTCAGCTGAGCAATAAGTTTCTCTGCTATGACCTGAAGTGATTTCAGTTATGAATAAGGACTCCTGCTTTGATAGACTTCACCTATGTGGGGCTGGAAAGCCATTTCCAGTTCCTTTAGTCCATTTTTTTTTTTCCATTTCTGCTTTCAAGTATCAGTTGGTGATACGCACTTCAATTAAACACTACATTTTTACTCAAATTTTGCTCACCTCAGGGTAGTGTAATGGTATGTGTTTTCACAGCGCAGTGCAGAAAGCCCAAGCAGGCGGGATGGTCGGACTGTGTATCCTGCGCTGACACAGCCCTGCCTTCTCCTGCTCTGGGGGTCTGAGTCATCGCGGGGAACACTGGGAAGTGTTCTGCACCAAGGCTCTGCTGGGGCTTCTCCAGGGCAGGTGCCCCCGTGGAAAGGGCTACGTAGGCAGGCTGGGTCCGGGCAGGGGGGTTCTGGCGACGTGGGTCTCCTGCTGCTGAGGCTGCCCAGCCCCTCCGGGGCTGCGCTCTTGGTCTTAACCCATACGGGCGGGAGTTCTGCATCCCCTCCCCACGCCGGCAAACTCTGCCTGTTGGCTCTGCGATGAACCTTTCTCCGATTTGTTTCAAGTAGCCTGAACGTCATGTGTGGCAACAGCATGATTTGCACTTCAGATGTGTTTTGTATGAGTGCCATTCACTTGGCTGGCACCTGCTGTACGTGCCAGTGCTCTTTAGCTGAGACCACTATTTTATAGAAGAATAATTTAAAATGTCTTTGACAGACAGGTTCCTCTGGGCGGGGTAGTCTTTCCTAGATCACTGGTATTGCTCACCTGGCTATATGTTTGCAAAGAGGAGGAAATTGCCTTTTTTTTTTTTCCTCTCTGATTGCCAGAAGCAAGTTATGATAACATACTGGTTTGCTCCTGCCAGGCGTCCACATCCACTAATAACCTGTTGCAACGCTGACCTGGGAGCTCATGAATAAACATCTTAATAGTGGAGAAGGGACTGTGCTGTGTTTGTTTCATTCCTCGAGTAGTTCTGCTGCTTCATTAAAAATGTTGATGCAGTATTGGATCTATGAGTATTCTTCCAAGTTTCATGAACACGTGCATCTCATGAATATGTATGATTTTTTGTACATTTGTGTTTACTTAAGCATTTAATGTTTGTCTTGCTCTATAAACACTTCCTGTTTGTTATCACAGTGCACTCTTGCTAACAACAGAAGATGGAGTTCAGGTTACCTGTGGGTCGCTCTTTCTCTCTTTTCCCTTCCTCTGATGCCCCTGGCAGGGGAGTTGGACTAGATGATTGTTAAAGGTCTCTTTCAACCCAAACCGTTCTATGATAGCAGCCTCTCCTTCCCTCTCCCTCCCTGGCCAGTTTCCTTGCCTTCTTTGCTTCCTCTGTCTGCACCGATGAGGTTTCACATTTACCCTTCAGTGACCCGACCGCTCTCATGGCTACAAAATCAATCCGCCTGCTGCTTCACTGCTTTTACCCTATAGGCTTTTAATTACATTAATGTGCAGTCTTTTTTTCTTATCTGCTGTATCCTTTCGTTCTCTTCTAAATGGCTTACTGCTGTTTGTTTTCCTTTGGGACAAAACCTGGGGGTCAGGTGTGAGCTGCTGACGCTGGGCCTGCGAGAGCTGTCAGGCAGCGCGAGCTTGTCCTCCCGAGGCTGTCTGGGTGACCGGCAGACAGTCGTACTGATATCCGCAATGAAACGCCGTGAGCTGACGTGTGGAAAACTCCTCTGAGGACACTCTTGGGCTCACGAGCGATCCCGGCGCCTTCTGCAGGACTCTGCTGAGGAGGGTTTTGGGCAGGGTCGGGGGCATCTTGTGCCGAGTGTCAGCGGAGGGGGTGTCTGGATTTCACTGCAGGATGGTTCAGCCCCTGAGTGCGGTGTGTTTCTGGCCAGGGAGCGCAGCAGGCTGGGCTGCAGATGAACGGGCGTGAGTGGCAGGAGGCATGTCTGTCCGTAGTTCAGGCAGGTCCCTAAACTTGTCTGCAGCGAAAGCAGGCAGGCAGCCTTTCCATCCCCGCTGCCTGGCAGATGTCTCGGAGGCTGTGGGACTGCATGGAATGGAGAAGCTTCCTGTACCGCCTGTTTCACCATTGGTGCAGCAAAGGAGCTCTGATTCCTGCTGGATGGAGGCAGGCGGAGACCTTCACAATCAGTTTTTGTTGTTGTTTCAGAAGCTTTGTTGCTGTCTGTGTGTTTAGCTGGGTGCAGTCACAAACACTGAAAAAACACCTTAGTGCTCACACCTGGAAATTGTCTTACTCTGTTTCAGTCCTAGGTGACTTTAACAGTCCATGTTTTTTAAACCTCTGGGCATAGATCTTTACCCTAAAGACTTCCAATATGCCCAGCGGACTTAGCCGTGCAAGTTCCAACATTTCTGACTGGGTTGGGAAATAGTTCACTTCTTCCAGTTTCCTTTGAAATTGGGATATATGAGCCCAAGTCAGGTAGGTACTTCTGGAAACGTTTCCTTCTGTCTTCCTGCCGCTGGATGTACGTAGCTCTTTAATGGGAGGCCAATGCGGTTTGTAAATTCTCAGGACAAACTAAGACCAGAACAGATGTGCAGTGGTGACAGGCGAGGTAAAAGCTAAACAGAACATGTAAATTTTATTAGTTTAAGAAAGAAGGAGGGGAGAAAGTAGGTTAGGGAATTGCTCTGAGGGTACTGATACTCAAGATCTTTAAATGACTGAAGGCATTACTGTCCTACCTGTACTTTTCTTTGACTGTACAAAATACTGGCCTTCATAGGGCAGTAAGCTTTCACATTTCCAAGTGGCCTTAACCTACTCAACATCTGGGTGAAAGTCTCCCTTTCTCACACAGTATGCAGAGAGGGCAGGGGTGGGATTTCTTGTTCCATGTCCTGTTCGTAGTATTATTATTGTTATAAGTACACTTATTGCTTTAATTCTGAGTATGAACTTTACTAAGAGAATATCCTTTACTTCCATCAAAAGTTGAAGTGTATCAAATTAATTTGAAGTAGAAATACTTCCCATAATAATTTTTAAAAACAGTCTGCTCTTCTAATGGGTGGTAGATCAGGTGTGATAGAGACTTCTACACTGTGATCTTAATTTTCCAATCCTGAAACAGTGGGTGTAGTTTTATTTTTATATTGGGTATCTGTGAATTTAGCTGGTATTAGGTGGTAATGATAAGGGGTTTTCTGGCTTTGGGTTTGGTTGGGTGTTGTGTTTTTGTTTGTTGGTTTTTGGGGGTTTTTTTTGCCTGTTTCTTCCCCCCCCCAATTCTAATTTTATGGAACATGGAGAATGTATTAATTAAATTTTTATTTCTAAATAAGTATTAAGAATAGCATGTTGCAAGTCAAGGCACCCTCTTGTCTTCAAATGACAGCTACTAGATTAAGTGAAAGATAATGTTTGATTCATTGTTATTTTTAAAAAAAAACCCCACATTATTTCACTGCTGAGACTCTTATTCCATCCTTACTGTCAGGCTGGGTTGATGTTATCTGGAATGGAAGAGAAAACCAAACGAATGTGCCCAGATAAACAGACTGTTTCTATGAGATATTAAATGTACGGAGAGTATTTCTGCCAGACTCAGTAGGGCTGACAGTGGCCACGGGCACGTTGCTGGTAGGGAGGGTGAGCTAACGCCCGCTTTCTGGCCAAGCGGGACGAAAGAAGAACGCAGGTCGAGGAGGAGGAGCAGAGGCAGATGAGGGAGGAGGGCCCTGGTCTCGTTTTGCCAGAGGCCTCATATGCTTGCTGCGCTCCCCAAAGCTTTCTAGCAGTTGGAGAAGGAGCCCTGGCCGTGAGCGGGTGGTCGTGGCAGGCCTGAAAGCCCTCCCGGCTGGCTTCCCAGGGCCGAGCCTGGCGCTCGGCAGCTCTGGCTAGCTCCTGAGGGCACTGCCCCCAAACCCGCTTTGTTTATCGCCTGGCTTTCTGTGATGCTGTAAAATTGCACGCTCGTAACCAAGGACTTCCATTTTAGGAATACATACTTCTGAGCAATAATGTAGAAGGCCAATGAAAAAGTGTTTTTCCGTGTTCTCTGTTATGGGAACCCTAAAAATAAGTAATCTCTAATTTCTCTTTATCTATTTCTGCACTCCTCACTTCCTATTTTCTGGTTAGTTTGGTGTCATTTTTCTGATCTTAATTTTTTTGTTGAGTGACACTGGTAACTTCTTAAACGTTGTTGCTGCCTTCTGTTTGTTTGGTTTGGAATCTCAGATCAACGTTTTCCTTAGTTTCTGCTGTACTCATGCTGATTTCTTTTTTTAGGAGACTCTTGTTGTACTCCATTCTAAACCCCCTCCAGGAGGTGAAGCTCTGAGGTAGAATGGAATTTGGTGCTACCTAAAACTTCTTGAGCTATGTGAAAACGGTGATGGGGAGGAGAAAGCTGTTTTGTTACCCTTTGCAGTGCTTGTGTGTTTGAAAAAAATATTTTTGATAATTGAGGGATCTGTTGTATCTTGAGAATGAAACTGTTGGTAACGCATTACCAGCAGGATACAGCTGTTGGCCCAGATGTGCAACGGAACAAAGCTGAGTGGTGGCCCAGCGTGATGGTGCTTCGTTTTGTGTGCTGTTCTTAATCCACTGCTGTAAAAAGGTGTTTTGGTTTGAAACTCTTTTACTGCCTCTAGGCTTCTTTTGCTTCTGCCACTGGGGATGAGCTCAGGGACATGCGCATGGAAGCTGAAGTGGCTTAGGTGGTGCGTCGGAGCTGCACCAGCAGTAATGCCCATGCTGGTCTCTGTTACTCAAGTGCTTTTTCCAGGTATACAGGGATAACTTGCAATCGTTGATACTTGTGCTTTAAAAAAACTGTAGGATGGCTGAGGGGGGAGGATTGTACCAGTTTGTATCTCTTCTTTCATTTAGTCTTTAAGTAGGTCATAGTGTCAAGTACGTCCAGCAAGAAAGGTGTGCTCGCAAGCATGCGGTTTTGACAAGGTCTGTCTTAAATCCTTCACAGTTGCTTGAAGAGCTAAATACTCATGCTGATTTATAGCTTCCTAGGTGCCAGCTTCCCAAGTAATTCAGCTCTGAGGATCCCTAGGCTAAGGACGGCACACCAGTGTGTGCCGGTGGGGTTATCCATCAGCAGTGCACCCTCTCAGGAGCATCCCTGTGCCTGGCTCGGTGCTGTGCTCCTGGGGTGCCTCCCCTGTGGGCTTGTGTGGTGACTGCGCAGGTCCTGCTCGCAACCCGCCCTTCGCTTTTGCCCCCTGAGGTATAATGGTGGCAGCTGAGAGTGAGTCGCAGAGCAAATTCCCCTTTGAAGTATAAACAAGGATCGAGATCCAAAGCAGTTGGCGCAGTAAAGGAGCGACACGTTATTGTGCATCCGCATACTTGTAAAATCTAAAAGCTCTTTTCTAACTTGATGAAGGTGACTGGAGCAGTAATAGTACAGGCAACACAGAGGGTGGGGTTTTTCTTCCAAGGTGCAATGGGAGTAGGATACCATAGGAAGAATGCTTTACATGTGAATCTGTTAGTTTATTAGCTTGTAGGAGCATTCTCATGAGGGTCAAACCTTAAAGGTTTTGTTGCTGTTTCAAAGTTCTCATCGTAAATTTTCTCACCACAGATTTTGACTTCAAAGAGTTGCACATAGAATACCAGTCAAGCTCTCAGATTTCATGATTTTTCTAAAAGGCTGATCTGTTGTTTACTTTTTCCTCTTTTTCCCTGTTCTGTTGTTTATTTCGTCATAGTGTTTATATCTTCCACCCCCTGCAAGTGAATTTCCTCTTTTTATCTCAAATGCTTTCTTTCCCTTTCTTGTACTGTGTGTACTAACCTTCTCCTGAAAGCTCTCCCCCTGTTCCTCTGTCACTTAAAGCGAGGATGTTGCTGGGAAAAGTAGCCTCTCCATTTGCAGTCTTGCATGTGCCTCAGAAGCCATGAAGAACGTGGCTTCGGTTACCCTGAATGCGTTGTTTGTTGCCCCTTGAAGCAGGAGCTGTTCAGCTGCAGCAGGGATTGGATGCGGATGAGAGGGATCTGGTTTATTAATGCACGTCTTCGGGGCCCCGGGGGTGTGTCAGGTAAGAAGCCTGTTAAAGACAGAGCCAGGATAACGTACTTCACTGGAGGTAACTCCCGTGGTGTTACAAAACGGTTCCATGTGGAGCTTTATCTTGGCCTTTGAAATATTGTTGTGCTGTCTTTAATGCGACAAGCATCTCTCTCTCTGTCGAAGAGGCGATTCCACGTGGTTAAACTCAAAGTTTCTTCTCTGCCAGGGTAGACCAACACACCGTTCCTGGGCATCCAGGTGAGAAGAAGAAATCAAATGACTGAGCTACCTTGGAAGACAGACTGGCTTTAAGTGTGTGCTCTGGGAGTTGTTTCCTCTCCACCCCCACCCAGAAGACCAGCCACTTCGGTTGTAGCTTTGCCTTGTCTTCGGCCGCTAAACTCTTAACTTAATTTTAAAAAAAGGAAGAAGGCAGGCAGGTCTGACTGCAAGTCAGTCGTACGCTTTTAGTATGCGGAAGACCTCAAAATGTGTCTATGTTAGTGTAGTCTAGTACTTTATTCGATAATTTCTAGCCATCTTTTTTTCATTCTCTTGGCAGAAAATAGGAAGTGGTCACAGAAAAAACAGACTTTCTGCCTTTGGTGACTGCTTGAATGGCCTATCACAGAGTCATTTAGCATCCTTTTTGCATCTTTATTACTGAAGTGGTAAGAAGTCTTCCCCGTATGAAAGTTCCAGGGAAATATGTTACTTCATATTGTGGAAAAGGTCAGATTAAGCCCAGTAATCATCAGACTGGGGAAGAGTGAGTATTGAAAGTAAAATGTTTCTTTTACTACCTTTTTTCCAATGGTGTCTAGTAGTTATTCAGTGCTTTTAGCACTATTTTCATTATTCATACATGATTTTTTAATGCAAATGTATTAATAATAACTTTAACTTCCATTTTTAATGTTATTGCAAAAATGTTTATTGACAGCAAACGAAAGTGATCATTGCTTTTATATGATATTTTAAAGTTGGATATAATTGTTTTTATTACTGTCTTCAGTTTGTTAAGCACGTGTCTTCATGAGTCAGTCAGCTTTAACAGACAATATCCTTAAAAGCAGAAAATGAAATCTAAGAAAAGTAATTTAAAAACCCATGACAACACTGCAAGTTTTCTCTCGTGGTATAGGTAGCTTATGTGCTGATTCAAGAAGCTTTAAGGTGGTATGACTGTCACTGATACCCAGGTATTTACCAGGCTGGAGCTTGGCTTCAGACCTGTGTGCTGTAGTTCGAGGTGATGCTGGCAACTGAGGGGTGCGATTACAAATATGGCGTTGCAATGGGAAGAACTTCCATTTCACGTCGTTCATGACTGTAAGAATTTTCACTTCAGGTTTTGGTTTGTCCTCAGTAAAACACTTTCTGGTCTTTTCTTGCACCTTTTCCCAAATCAATGAAAAGCTATCCTGCCTATAATTCCTTGCCAAATAGATGTTTTTAAATGCCCCGCTGTCCCTTCTTTTCCGTCTCCTCGGTTTTCCCTGGCTTCATCTCATTTTCTTTCCTAATACAGTTTGCAGTCAGAAACGCTTGTGAGGAGACTCTTTAACATGACATGAAATTGTAGCAGGGATAGAAAAAAGCCATAAGCTGAAAAAAAAGTGATTGAGAAGGAGCAGCAAGGTGATGGTGTGGTGAAATGTAGAGGTCTTCCTTCTGCCTGCGGTGTCTGATGGGGCTTGGCTCATACAGGGGCTGGGCGCAAGGCAGAGGTCAGCAGTCTGGCCGTGGTTTATGGTTAACCTGAGCTTTAGGACTGAGGTGTCACTCAAGAAAGAGAAGGCCTCATCTCTTACATGCACGTGCTCTTAATCGTATGGCAAACACATGTTTTTGTATTTGTCCACTACTTATGTCCGAGCCTGATGCCGCAGCCAGTGGGCCGGTTCTCCGCCACCGATGGCCTCGCCCCAGTGCATTTTGGGGTGGCTGTGCCTCCATAAAACGAGCTCCCCGCCCGACCGGGGCCGAGCGCCTGGGTGCGCTGCCTCTGGGGCCCGGGCTTGCTCGCCCGAGCTGGGAGAGCCTTCAGCTGTTGAGTCCCCCGGCCATTCCCGACGCCTGCCCCGTGCCCTGGGCCTTTTGCCCCCCTCCCTCGGGAAGATGGAGGCGGGCCTGGCGTTGGTCAGGAGGCAGTTGCTGGCGGTGGCCGGGGCATACAGCAGCAAGGTGGGCAGAGAAGGAGCATCCCTGTGAGCAGGGAGCACTGCATGGCAGCAAAGAGGGCTGTCTGGTGGCTCTGCAGGGAAGGAGAACAAATGGGGTGCTTGGCTGAGGCGCAGTCATCCTGCGGGAGCCTGTTTGTAAAGAGTTTAAAAAAAGAACCTGGAATTGCCTACTGTTTTCAAAGCCTGTCTGCTGCTTGCTGTTCATTGACAGCTCCAGAAGTGCTAGCAGCATGGTATTTAGTCACTGGGAGAAACCCACGTCTGTTCAGTCTTCAGAGAGCCAGAATTAAAAAATGTTAATTTGTAATGGTTTGCTGATGCACATACAGAAGCCATGCACACATCTTTTCAGGGATGTAGGAGTAGAGTATACTGAATGGCACTGAAATGAGGTTGTTTGGGTGTTTTTCTTTGCAACACAAAATACGCGGTGTTAAATTCAGGACAAATTTGGAACCAACAGAGTGTTATATTGCAGAACTCATGGCTGCAGATCGCTGTACGGGGATACCAGTAATGCGCATGGTTCAGAGGGCCCGCATGCCTCTATTGTAGAGGAGAGCAGCAACTGCTCAGGACTGTCCGTTCTTCAAAACAAGCTGGGGAAAAAAAAACTGCTTCAGGGCAGAAGGTGTTTCCCAGTCGTTAGCAGGAGGAAGGGTGGTTCGGTGGTGGGAATGCTGGTCTAGGCTATGGAAATCAGGGTTTGGTTTGCATTCAGCCACAAGCGTCCTGTGTGACCCTGGGCAAGTGGCATCAGATCCCCGAGACGATTGCACCTCAAACCGCCACTGAAGGCATTCCTGTGCATGCGACAGGCTGTGGGCACGGCGTCCTCATTCTCTTTCTGAAAATTGGAGGATTTTAGAAGGATGCTGTTAAGGTAAAGAGGTTGAAGATGGTGAGGTGGACAGCCATGAGAGTTCGTGAGCAGGTGAGAGTAACTGCTCAGCTGGAGCAGGCTGTGCGATGTTCCCAGTGTAAAAGGCTGCGTGTCCGAGTCGAGCAGCGAGCTCTGTCTGGGTAACTGGGCAGCATGGGTCATGGGTGGTGAGACCCAGGGTGATGGCTCATTCTTTCCTGTTTAGTCTGAGGAAGGCAGAGAAGCCCCACATACTGACTTCAGCATGGCTTGTACGGGCATGCACAACATTTTATTGCTGGAGAAGTTCCTGGCTAAACAGAGGCTTACTTAATACAACTATATGAGCCTCCTGCTTAGTGAGAGGTTCCTTTGGTTTATGCAAGCTCATATGAATGACAAAACTAGCTCTTTAGATAGACATTAAAAGAAAAAGTCTGTACTTACTGGAATAAGTAAGAACAGGGAGAGATGCTCCATCTCAGTCTGCATTTTGGTAAGGCTTGCAAAGACAGGTTGTTAAGTAAGATCACCTTTCTCTAGAACATTCAGAATTCATTAAAGGGTTTCACTAGCACACCGCAGAAGGAGCGGCCGATCGCAGGTGTTAAGTACCATGGGAACATGCCGTATCCAAAACTCGTTTGTTGTACTGTGCACAAGGTAGAGCTGCCTCTACTTGTTCTCTCTTTGTTTTCCAGTTTGCATTGCATTCTTGAAAAGAGATTTATTTTTTTTTATTGCCCTTGAATGTATCAGCAAGCCACTGCATATTAATGGATGGGCTCTTCAGAGCAACTGCCTACCGTGCCATTAGCGCTTCTAGCACTGCAGTAGATGAACAGTGAGCGGCAGGCAGGCTTTGTGAGCAGGATGTAATTCTGAATTCTTTGGTTAAAGCCTTTTAAGTGATCCCATGGGAGCTTGTTTTAAAGTTTGTTTTTCTGGTGTGGCAAACTGTCTAATTTTAGAGGCTTTACCAATCCCAGTGGGGAAAAGCAAAACTGGTTTTCCCATAGGAACATCTCAGAAATGTGTGCTGAACTCTTTGGCAGTGTTTATTTACATGTCAACCAAACATTAAAAGAAATTGTTCAAAAATCACTTGAAGAAAGTCTGAATTCATTAAGTACCATCAGCTAGTATTAGCTATATTTTAGTTACTTCAGAATTCTTGTTTATTCAGGGACAGAATTAGTACTTTTCTTGGACTAACTGGGTAGTGAAAACCTTTGTGTGTAATGTTGGGCCGACAGCTGTCGTTGGATCCAGGATTGCAGCAGATTTGCACAAAGGTTCCTTCTGACAAAAGCATTGGCTGTTTGTGCACCTGATCTCACCATTCAAAATGATTTTTAAAAACAGCTATTTAAAGAGAAAGTGTTGGTCTAGAATTCTTGTTGCGATGCTTATTGGAGGGAGAAATAGAAGAACTATTTTTTTTTAAAATTTATTTTTAACTTTGAGTGTTGCCAGGCACATGGAGTCAAGAACTGGGTAGAACAGTATGATAGGACCAGCCCCCTCACTTCAGAGCGCTGGCCATGACCCAAAAATCTTCTGCTAAAGCAAGTTTGTTTTCATGAACTGGCAATGTCGTTTCTGTGGGCTGGAAGGACAGACCTTATCCAGGCTTGGCTGTGTGGAAGACCATGAAGCCAATTCTCATTTATCTTGTGGGATAGTGATTTTTAGCAAAAAGGAAGCAAAGCCTTTTCCTTTCAGCTATCCTTATTAAATATTAAAGTATTTGTGATCTGTGACCACTGTGCACATTTTACTTCTCTCAACAAAGATCTTAAATGTAATTGAGGAAAAAGTGGAAAATGAACTGATGCCGTGTGGATCTGCTTGTTCTTACAGGCTATCAATGCCATTATAGTCTTACTGAAGTGAGTGTGAGGAAGGTGCATTGTATGCCCGGATCTGTGAAGACAGAGCTGTGTAAGCCAGGTGAAGGGACATATCCTTGACTGAGTAGGTGGAATTTTGGTGCAAGACTCACTTGAGTTGCTTAAAATAATGAGCCATGATTGGGTTTTAATTTGTATGTGATTATTCAGTGTTGTACAATGAAAATCCATATTAAAAAGATAAAAGGTTTTCTGTATGTTACATTCAGAGCAATGCAAGGAAGGTGCATAAGGAAGCACCTTTCTGCTGCAAGGGTGGCCAAGCACTGGCACAGATTGCCCAGAGAGGTTGTGGAGTCTCCATTCCTGGAGGTATTCAGAAGTTGTCTGGACACAGTCATAGAATCATTAAGGTTGGAAAAGACCTCCTAGATCAAGTCCAACTGTCAACCCAACACCCTCAGGCCTCCTAAACCATGTCCCCAAGTGCCACGTCTACACATTTTTTTGAACCCCCCGCAGGGATGGTGACTCCACCACTTCCTCGCGCAGCCTGTTCCAATGCCTGACCGCTCTTTCAGTAAAGAAATTGTTCCTAATATCCAACCTAAACCTCCCCTGATGCACTTGAGGCCGTTTCCTCTTGTCCTGTCACTGGTGACTTGGGAGCAGAGACCAACCCCCCCCCTCACTCCAGCCCCTCTCAGGCAGCTGCAGAGAGCGAGAAGGGCTCCCCTCAGCCCCCCCTTCTCCAGGCTAAACCCCACCAGCCCCCTCAGCCGCCCCCCAGCACACTTGTGCTCCAGACCCTGCCCCAGCCCCGCTGCCCTTCTCTGGACACGCTCCAGCCCCTCCAGGCCCTTCTTGTCCCGAGGGGCCCAAACCTGAGCCCAGCACTCGAGGTGGGGCCTCCCCAGGGCCGAGCACAGGGGCCCCATCCCTGCCCGGCCCCTGCTGGCCACACCAGTGCTGACACAAGCCCGGGGGCTGGTGGCCTCCTTGGCCACCCGGGCACTGCTGGCTCATGCCCAGCCGGCTGTCAGCCAGCCCCCCCAGGGCCTTCTCCGCCGGGCACTTCCCAGCCCCTCTGCCCCAGGCCTGGGGCATTGCCTGGGTCCCGGGCAACTGATTCTGGGTGACCTCGCTCAATTAGGAGGTTGGATGAGGTGACTTCAGAGGTCTCTTCCAACTTCAACCAGCCTGTGACTCTATGCAGCCAGACATTATACTTTTTTTACCTTTGTTTTTTTGTTGCTGATGCTGTTCCCTGTTGCTTTCCAGCACTTTCAGATGACTACCTACTTCTCAGTTCATCTTTATGTGGCAAATTCTCGTTCCCTTTTAATCTGCTTTTCTGTTACAGACATAGACCATTCCCAAATGCTGTTCCTCATTATTTCAGAACTGGAAAGGAGGTAGAAGCACAGGAGCCAGCAGACAGTTGCAAATGACTGAGCTGGTAAGAGCAGTGGATCTGCAGGGTTCGCTGGCAGCTGATGAATACAATATTTACCCCAAATGAAGTAACACTAAAAGTGCATGATGGGAAGTGATTAGATAGCAGAATGGCTGCTTGACTTATATGTTACTATTTTATCTACTGCTGTGTTTTCAATATTACTGTTTGTTACTTGAAGTAAATGATTGGTGCAAAGAACTGAGTTGAGAACTGGGAAGAGAAGTTGTCATACTACAGAAAAGAGGGGAAAAAAAACCCACCACCAAAACAAAAACCAACAAAAAAAAAAACAACCCAGCAAACAAAAACTATTCCTCTTCTATTCTAAATTTTTGTTCAGTCACTTGGTAATGTAAGGCAAGATGACCTGCCATTCATATTTGCAGTAATTCATCTGGTGTAGTCAGGGCAAGGAGTTAAGCTTCTGTTACCCTTTTAAAAACCCCCGCATCGCTTTGGAGAAGGAGCGTGTCCGCTCTGTCCAGCGGGCCGTACGGAGGTCCTGGTCTTGAGCCGCAGAGGCGTGTCACGGAGGTTGGCTCGGTTGGCTTGCCACACTGCACAGGACTGGGCTTGCCTAGTGCGGGGAGGCTGCCCGGCGTCGCCTCCGGCAGCAGGGCAGGTTCAGACCCTTCCCTCCGCCGAGAAAAATTCCACGCCTGATCTCAAACTTGACTGCTGCATGGCTCAGCAATGTCACCTAACTCACAGCTGCGCCCCAGTGCCCCCTGTCTCCTTTTTTTTTTTCCCCAGTGCGGAGAGGTGCCACGTGCTGGGTTAGGCGCTCCGCGGGGCAGCCAAAGGCTGGGGAGGGTGGGCAGCCCGCCGGGGTGGGTGCAGTGGGTGCGGCGTGGCAGTGGGTGTCACAGCCACGTTAGCTCACAGGTGGTTTCTCGGGGGGCGAGTTGCTCTGCTGGAGCTGGGGACGGCGCAGGCAGGCGTGGCGGGTTTCAAGGATGCTCTGGGTCGCGGTGGAAGGCGAGGCCGGTGGAGGCTCTCGGGATCGTTGATATTTACAGCGCTGTCTCCCCACCTCCCTGCTCACTCTCAGAGTTCAATGCTTGAATCTCTGCTGTTCTCCTGCAGATCTTGCAACCCCTGACAGCCCTCCCCCAGCCACCCCTGGCAAGTCTCCTAGCTGCCGCAGAGGGAAGGAGGGAGAGGGGGCAAAATGCTTCAGCAGTCCTCGAGAGTGGGACTTTCTGCCACTATCACAGGCAACCGCTGTTGTTCATGAAAGGGGCTTTCCAGTGCAGCCATGGCGGGATGAAGTGGTGCAGAGGGGAGAGGCATAAGCGAGGGGCTTATCAGGGTGCAGGCGAGCTCATCCTCCCCCACGTCAGGGGGTTCGTGCAGTGCCCCATTGCTCCCACTCCGTTGCGCCGTGGGGCTTTTGCTTCGCCTCTGCCTTGTTCTGGTTTCCCTCTGCTAAGAGGCTGTTCCTGAAGGCGCACGAGTCCCGCTCTTCGGGGTCAGCAGGGGCTGCAGGAGCGAGTGCTGCGCTGCACATCTGAACCTGGAGCAGTGAGGTTTGTGGGGCAGGGTGTGCTGGAGGCAGATGGATAGTCTCAAAGCTCAGAAGTGATTCTGAAGCTTGTGGGTGTTTCATAGGAAGGGATGTTCCCAAAATCATCATTAGGAACACTCGTCATGCTTTTCCTTAGCAGTCAACAACCTGCAAACGGAAGGCGTTTTTGCAGCTATGTGAATTCCTTGTTGGAGGATTGTCTGTCTGATCTGCTGCTCAAGGTTGGCAGGCATGGTTTTATCCTGAAAGCCTGTGCAGGGCTGTATCTTGAAGACGGTGGCAATGAGGGGACCCCATTGTGCTACGCACCACAAATGCACGGAAGGCTGCTCTCTTCTGAATAGTTTGTGATTTTTAGGTTCAGCTCCCGCAATGGGGTCCAGAAGCGGGGACAAGGACTGGAGCAGAGGAGGATGGGTGGTGTTCCTATTTAGAATCATAGCTATCTCACTGGGATGTCACACAAATACAGCCATCCTAACAAATATCCTGGATAAGAGACACTTGATTAAACAACGCCTTCCCCCCAAAAAAACCTGACACCGCACCCTCCACACACCACGATCACCACCCCCACAAAAAAAAATCCCAACACAAACACCCCAGGCCCCCAAATCCCCAAACAGTTAAAAATTAATGTTGCATAGCCTTGTACCTTGGAAGCAACTTGTTACTGTTTTTTCTAACAAATGTAAGAATAAACCTATGGTGAATTCCCTTTAGTGCTGGTGAAAAGCTAGCTTTGCGGAAGAGACTGTAAATACTTGGATTGCTGAAATGTGTTCCTTAGAGCTCCTTAGAGCTTTTGTTAGAAATTGGAAAATATGTTAGCTAGCTCTTTAACTATGTTTGCTTGAAATATACAGATACTGACATTTCCTTGCATGAAATCATCCTAGAGGGAAATTTCTCTAGCTGCTCTGGATTTTCAGAAGGTTCAGTTCTATTTTAGTTAGTTGAAAATTGTGAAGACGTTATCCAGAGATCTCGGCAGAAGTGAAGTTCTTACTTTGTCTTTACAGCACTTCTTCCAAAATGTCTTAATTAAATCCATAAACTTAAAAGCTTTAAGAAAATAGAAGCAGTATTAAATGAGTATATAAAGAAGTAGAACTGAAGGGTTTTTTTTATTGTGTGAATTTCCAATAATGTTTCTGAAATGTGACGTTCATACAGACAGCTTAGCAGAGTATTCTGTGTGTTGTTTTATTTTTCATGCTTTTCCTTTATTAAAATGGGTATTTTTCCGTTAGTAGTATATTTTAAGCTAAAGAATGTGAAGGTTATGGTGTCAGTGCAGATAGGTTAGAGGTGTTCAGGGGCTTCCTGTACTATCTGCCTGATGTTTCAGAACAATGTGTTCCTTTCATTTGAGTGCCCAACATGATGTATATACTTACATTCCTTAAAATAACTGTGGGGTTGTGCAAGTATTTTTCTCTAGAGGAATAAGCAAATCATAATGTGAAAATACAATAGGTAGATTAATGAAGAATAAGTTTGAAATCAGGAGATTTGCTTTAGTTGACTTTTCCGTATCTCTCTAAACACTAGCTGTGACTTACCATGGCAGCCAAGGGTGTGCTTTTTCCAAATAATTTAAGTAACCATGAATTCAAATGGCATTCTTTAATTCATTCTGGAAATAGATGTTATCAGGTGTCTGAGAAGAGGTGGTAGAAACTGCATTCCTCCCCAAGTGCTCGGTTCTATATCTGAGGGAAAATGCTGTTTCGAGCTCTGTATTTGGAGTATTGAGACCTTTGAATAAAAGATCTCCCCACAGGTCAACGTACTCTGGAGTGATTTGCCTTTTCATAGAACTGTGGCCCCTGCCTGTCCCTGGAGAGGTTATACGCTGCTCTTATGCCTTCAAAGGTGGAAGGCAAGCTGAACGAATATTGGGGGGAAAGTATGTCTGCTTTTTTATTGTGGTGTTGTCTTTGGCTGCATTTTGTGAGTCTAACATCTTCCCTCTGATCACTGAACCCAGTGATCTACAGGCAAATTTGCCTTTAAAAAGTAATAAATCACGTAGCCTATGGGAAGTCATTAAAAAATAGCTAGAGAGGCTACGTGGCTTATATCTAAAGAGGATTGGTAGAGCCATTGAAACGCTGCTTCAACTAAATATTTCAGGCCTTTCTTTCAGTTCAGAGAACTCTCTGAATTGCAGCTTTTTTTGGTTACTGTTCCTGTCACTGTAAGTGGCGCTGGGGCTAACGGTGGACGTGTGTTGCAGTGGTCCCAAAGAGATCTGCCGAATTAGTCCTAAACCCAGTGCCGCTCCCTGCATTTACACCCAGTTTTTGTCCTTTGTTGCCTTTTGCTAAGGCATTGTGCCGACAGCTCTGCACACGTGCTCTGGCCTCACCGAGGGGCTGGGTGCCAGAAGTTCATGTTTCTTAAGATGTCTTGACCGTGTACATCAGTGAACAGGGTGATGGGGATTTATCTCCAGAGTTTAGAAATGTGGCTTGGTTGTTTTGGTGTTTCGTGGTGGCAGTGATCTGGGGGTGTGTGGGTGATGGTTTTTGTTGTTCTAGGTGTGTTTTGTGTTTGTGGTGCGTGATGGCTTTTTTTTTTTTTGTCTAGTTATTTTGGAAGGGACTGACTCCTGACAATGAACTTCAAGAAAATGTGATGTGCACAGGTGGTGATAAATATTGCCATGGTGGACTTTTTCATGTGTGTTACTAGAGAGATGATAAACCTCTTCGGTCCTTTTTATCCTCAGCTGGGTTTGAAAGGGTAACCTGGACTTGATGGCAGTGTGTTTTCTTGGGGCAGTGCTCTCCCCCCGTCTGTTTGTCTTGCACCTTTTCTCCTCCTTTTGTTATTGCATATGCTTCAAAGATGGATAAAATTGAAATTTTCTTGTCCGAAGCTGTGTTGCATAAATATTTCTGAAGTATATTGTGAGACATACTAGCTATTTAAAAATCTAAAATGGGAGTAGCACCTGGGCTAAGTATAATATTTGTGATTATTTAAGCTCGTGGCACCTGGAGAGCCCAGAGACAAGTACAGTTTGCAGTACAAACGCACTGTAAGTGATGGTGTCTACTGAGAAGACAAGGTCTCTGTATGAGAAAACAGAGTGTCTGTAAAACCTTCCTAAAATTCAATGCCTGATACGGAACCTGGAGTGCAGCAAGAGCTTTACCTTGTGGAAAAATGCAAAGCAAACGCCAACAGATGTGGCATTAACAAAGCTCATTTAAATTTCCTGTGTACCTGACAAGTGAATAATTGCTGTGTGCTCCGTTAGCAGAGCTGTAGGTACCTGGTGCTTGGAATGTAGGTTTTGTGTTTATAGAGCTGGTTCTATAGTTTTGCACTTTTTTCTAATAAAATGCTGGGGTTTGCTTAAATAATGTAACTGAAGATACAAGCGAAGACTACTTCAGTGAATCCCTGCACCATCAGTGAAGTCTCCACAATCAATGCCCCGCTTGGTTCCCGTGCTGTTTGGTTCACTCTTCCAACGCAACGCCTCCTGCCTTCTCCCCTAATTCCAGAACACAAAGGTGCCTGGTCTGAAGAGGAAATCCAGCATACCAGTGGTTTTGGGTGTGAAAGTCAAGGATGGCAAGAACCAGTCCTTAAAAAGCCTGCATTCCTTGCAGGTCTCCAAAAATGGCCATTGTGGGTGTTCCTGGTTAGTGGCACCAGATATTGTACTATTTGTAAGGCAGTTCAACAGCTCAGTAGGCGTACTGGTAAAAATTTAAATGCGCAGTTGTCTGAAATGGCTTCTATCTAGGCTGCCTCATTTTAGAGAGATTTACTCATCTCTCTGATAAATTGCAGAGCATGAAACCAAGGCAGGGGGCAAAAAACTGCTTGCTTTTATTTAATAGTGCTTCAGACTTTCGCTGGAATTTATCGCTGTATCTTGTTTACTTATTTGAGTGTTCTTTGCAAACATTGGCAGCATCAGACTTAACCTTAAAAAAAACCAAAAAGGAAATGTGCTATTTCAGTTCTACCTTGTTTTGTTTAATTGAGTAGTTTTTGAAATATGCCTGCCATCTTCATTTGGCAAGGCCTTCTTAAATCTCTAGCCATGAGAAGCACTGCTTGCCATCTGGGAACTGTTTTTTCTTTTTCTTTCTAAAGTTACTGGATTTTTTTTTGTGTGTGGTGTGTGTTTTGGGGTGTATATGTATTTTTAAAAATGTATTTATTTAAACACTGCGCAGACATTTCCAGCAATTATGGAAAAGTGACTTCATTTCTGACAGCAGCCATACGATAAACTTGCTGGAAGCTTCCGCGAGCAGCTCCTTTCCCGTGAGCTGGAGCGTGCGGGGTAGAGCCCTGTTTCTGCAGGAGCGGTTGCTGCTGTTAACGTTAGTTGTGCTCCGTCATGGAGCATCGGAGATAATATGGAAATGAAAACATGCAAGTTTCTGGATTTGTACCAAGTAACTGCTAATTTTGGTAGTTCAACAACGTTTAGGACTGGCATATCTGGAAAGAGGCCTTTTTTAAATTTGTGAAACAGGATGGGTTGTTTTTAAGACGTTATTTAAAACAGATTTAATACTCTGCTAGTTTTCAAACCTGACAAATGGCTACAGAGTACAAATCCCAAACGCAATCGTTGTTGGTTATCTTCCCTCAGAACAATTTCTATTAGTCGGTGTGTTGGAGCAATACGTATCTCACTTATACAGACCTCAGTCCTTCCTGTCAGTGAGGAAGACGAACACTGTCGCGTCCTTTTGTTTAGTAAGCAAAAGCTTATTTAGAAAGCAGAAAGTGCGCTTAGCTTCTCAATTTGTGCGTTTTCATCTTTTGAACCTAGTCTTCATTGTTTTAAAACTACTGGATCTCATCATTTTATACACGGTTTCTCCCCAGGCTGGGAGAGAGGCAAGAGATGCCTGTTTTCCCCCGTTCGGGGCCGCTTCCCTGGCTGTGGAGGGAAGGAGGGTTGGACTGAACCACTGGGGCAAACCTGCGTGCGTTTGTGCAGCGCTGGGCACCGAGGCTCTTGTAGCAGGCGTTATTTTCAGAGTGGGTCTAGGTATAGGTTAGGTGGTCCCCGAACGTGGTTCCGGGTGCTTACTTGGCTGATTCCTGAGAGCACCGTGGCTTGGTGGTATTTCGAATGTTAGACGTAAGCTTTTAATGGTAGTCTTTCATGAAAATGATTTGAGATTGTTAACCTAAGGTTTGGGCTCAGCATAGTTGCTTCCATTTCTCACATAATTCAGTGGGTTTTCATTAAATAGCAGAGAAACTCTCTGACTGTACAAGGGAAGTCTGGAATAGGAAGGTGGCAGGGTTGGGTTTTTTTTGCTACCCCCCCTTTTTTTTTTGGTGACTTGACTGTCACAAGGCCATTATGTCCAATGCTCGTCTGCCAAATAGTTTTATTTTGATGAGAGATTTCATAAGCTAAAACCTTTATCCATGTAAGTAGCTTCAGTGAACCCTCAAACTTTTTGGTGTTAAGTAAAACAAACAGGATTTTCCAAAAATATAAATAGTGACCCAAAAATAGCTGTTTACAAAGATAAACAGCTCAGAATGGGGCTGGAGAGTAAGGAGGTGTGTATGATTCAGGAAGGAAATAGGAAGCATTTTGAGTGAAGTAGTGTGTGAATTCTCTCACCCTTTTGTATAAGATAACTCCCAAAGGTGGTGTTTTCCTATATCTGCAAATATTTATTGCATTAGGTGGGTTGGTATTTTAAACAAATTAAAGCTCTTGATGAAATTTAGTGTAAGTTTCCATATGGAAACTATGTCAAACATAATCAGAGCAGACATGCAATGCATTAATAATTGTCCTTAGCAAATCCTCTAAGGCTTTGAGAAGATCTTTGTGTTAGGGATTAATATGCTTTTTTTTTTTTTCAGATACTCACAGAAATAAGACTAATTCTTCTCAAAGTGTATTAATTACTTGAAAAATGGTTTGTGAAAATAGTCACAATGCATCACTGGTTGTGAAGGACTCGCCATGTGTTTTTAAAACCCTGCCATTCCTTTCCCACGCTCCCTGTGGGCCTCTCTCACGATATGTTGCAGTCAGATACACTTCATGGTGTTATTACAAATGACGTGGATTTCTAGTTATCTTCAAGCAGAGATGTTGTGACTACAGTTAACAGCTACCTGCAAGTGTTAGTGGATTTTTTTTTATTTAATTATCTCCTGAACCATCTTCTTGGACAACTTTTTAAAACCTGATATCCCAAGTCTTACACTGGTAGTGCAATATTTTTGCTGTATTTTGCTTGTCTTTGTCAAGTATTGTGCATGGATGTATACAGATTGAATGCAGTGTGTTTCAGGCCAAGGTTGTAGTAATAATTTAACAAAAATATGGGAGCAAGCTAGCTTTTTTAACAGTCATTACTTTACACACACCCCTCCCATACAAAATGTGTGTGTACAGATATATAAAAATTTTATATATATATATATATGTGCCTCTCTTAGGTAAAACAGAGATGCAAGGACTAACCAGACAGTTGTCACTTAAAGTGACAGGATGGAGTGTTTACTAACACTTGCAATGGGACTTTGTTTCCCTGAGCTTGTGTAATGTAATTAAAGTGTTTTCAGTGCAGGGGATGCCTGGCGCGATAAAAGTAGCATACCTGAAGGTGGGCCTTCTTGTCATGCTGTCTCCTCCCTTGCTGAGGAGGGGGGCGTAAAGGCCACCAGGAGAGCAAAGTTGAGCTCGGACATCGTCTCCTGCCGCTCCCCATCATGAAAGTCCATGCGTTACGTTTGCTGCCAGGATTTGGCGCCTTTCCTGCTCAAGAAAATACAGGTTACGAGAGGAGATATATTAACATTATTAACACTATTAAAATACTGTTTTCATAGAGCTAAAGTCCTCTTGCTGTTAACTCAGAGGTGATGGTAAGCGGGGGAAAAGGAGCTTTCTTGGTTACTCCCAGGAAATTGGGAGACTCCTGCCAGCCTCACCTTGCCCTGGCACGGGCTGGCCGTGGGGGCCGCGGGCCCCAGCCACCGCAGCAAGCGCCCTCTCCTAAGGTGTTTTCTCTCACAAGTCCTTTTTCACTCGGGCTTAGAGAGTTCATTCTGAGTTAAAACACCAGCCCTAGAAATTAACCTTTACCAGTTCCTCTTTCCTTCTGGGAGTACGTTACTTTGTGAAGTTGGCACATGGGATAACACTAAAGCAATGTGTTACTGATTTACACTGAAGTTTGGTTTTTTTTTTGTGGTGTTAGGTTGTGGATTTTGTTGTTGTTGTTTGGTTATTTTTTTCTTTTTTCCTTTTTTTAAATTTCTTGTTTTATGCCAAAGCGACTGCTGAAACTCTGAGATTGTTCCCTTTGGAAAGTGGCTTCAGCAGCAGCTATCTGTGGGACACACTGCATCTTAACAGATGACATTTCTAGTGAAATTCTGCAAAACAAAGCTCCATATAAAAACGTTGTGGCTAGGTGCAGTGTTGTATGTTTGAGGTACACTTGGTGTGATATAATTTTGTTGGGCAGGAAACGACCTAATTCTGCCAATGGTTGTTTCTTCATCCCACCAATTTGGAGGTACCTCGATGCCTGCTTTTTTTCTCTTCTAGCCTTTCTCCCCACTTTTCCCCACTCTCTGTATCTTTGCAAACACATTAAGGCTGTGCTTTGTAAGTTTAATCTTTCCTTTTTTTCTTGAAACTACATATTGTCGAAACAGGACAATCAAAGTGGCATAACCAAAACGGGTCCAGTGGGATATCCAGGGCCCTTCTCCAGCTTCATCCTAAGATGCAGATTTCCATGACAGTAAATACCAGTGACTGCAGAGGAGGTAGGATCAGAACCATTCCCAAGCCTCTGGAGAGGCAAAGAAACAGGTAATTTGATTGCTCTTTACAAACACACAGGCATGAAAAAGATTCTACTGAGAAGCCTCCCTTCTTGCTGACAAAGGGAAGAGCAGATTCGACTTGTCCTGCAAGACATTCCCAGTGCTACTGACACGCGTGTTTCTCGGATGCCTAGCTAACATGTTTTATTCTTATGTTTTGGGGTTAAGTTCACTTTCAGATGTGCCAGTAGATAGGCTTTGCAAAGCTCTTCAGCATCTTTCCCCTTTATCCGCAGCAAAGCGTGTGGATCACTTTATATGAACATCGTCATTCTTATCTCACCTAATTAATTCCCAGCCATTGCAAGAGCCCTTGGCAGCGATGATACTTCCAGCTCTCCTAGCATCTGTTTTCTCTCAACAATCTAATCTGCTGAGAATAGAAATATTTAATTTATTAATTCTTCTGCAGCCAATATATGGGAATGTGGGTGAAATTTATCATAGCCTAGCTGTGATCTCGTGGTTCCTTTTGAACTTTGTGAAGGCTATCAGGGAAGCTTGTATGTACTGAGAGGAATGAGAAATGCTTTTTACAAAGAAAAAAATAAGGGAGAGAGTGAAAAAGAGAGAGGTAGGCTGCCTGTTTAAATTATTGAAGAATGAGAATCTTAACAGAGACAGAGCTGCTGGATTTTTAGAGTCTACAGAAATCCAGAAGCCTGTTAAAGTTCACAGGGTATCATATTCAGACTTCTCATACATGATACCAAATAACATATTAATTTGAAAATTTCCTTTGAGTATGGATTTTAGTGAATGTTTCTGGATGCTCAGCTTAAGCCAGCCTTGGCTTCTGCCTTTCGGGCTAGGTGACCCTGTTGCTGTGGGTAGCATGTGAACCATTTGGAAACAAGGCAAAGACACGATACTTGATGTGCCCCGTGTTAAGCATGTTAACTGCACTTCCACGGAGAGTGGACTTACTTCAGTGAACACAGGAGCAGGTGTGACCTAACTTTAAAATGCCAGTCTGATTTCCACCCTTGTATTCAGTGTTTGCCTATGCTGACTTTTTAAATGCAAGGGGAAAACTACTCTTCCTATGCATAAAATATCCAATCACATTATCTACAGGAATTCATTGTATTATTACTGGTTGTGTTTTTTTTTCTCCCCCTTCTCCTCTGGATGAGAAAATGTATACTGAGCTTTTTATGCGAGAAGGATTAATTAAACTGATTGCCACTACTGTTATTGATTACATCCTTAAAACTTGACTGATCAAAAGTCTCTTGAAATTTATGAGTCATCTAAAATCAGGTCCAATAAATGGACATAATATTCTTCCTTCTCTAAAATCCAGAGCTCAGACGAAGGATGTCTGTCTGTCACCTGGCCGTGCGAGAAAATGCAGAGGGATCTGACTCAGATCAGCGCTTAGCTGCGGAGGGTCACGGATTTGTGGAGAGGGGGGTTGACTTTGTATTAATTTGCTTTTTATACTGATGATGTACTTCGGACATCTGATGGTTTTTTATTTCAGAACCATTCTGTTACCTACTTCTTACGTAGTGTTTTGATATCTCTTACTGGTAGCTGGCATGTCAAGCTTTCTGTGAGGCTGCCCAGGGAATGTATTAATCTTGTATGATTTTTTGTAAGTCTTCTGTGCGGTGATTTTTGTTCTTTTAACTGTTTCTCTAGGGATCCTCTTATTGTAGCTGTCCTCATTTTTACATTATGCCACCCTTTATCTTACCGTTTTTCCTGCTGTTCACATATCAGTAGAGCAATAGGACTGTAGTTTTCAATCCCTTGTGCTAAAATAGGACAAATCTTTCAGAAACACACCAATGATGTTTTCTTCTTGAACTCTGAAGAATTCAGAACAGGCCAGCTCTGTATCGCGAGGAGCCGCACGCACAGCCCATTGTATTCATTGTGAATCTGTTGGCATTGCCAGGAGGGCCGTGTACCTGCGGTATTACAGGCTTTAAAGAATTGCTGTGTTTAACAGTAAGATAGGAAATGAAATGGATTCTGAATAGTTGTCTAGTCTATCAGGATTAATTGTTTATAAGCAAGATCATGTATTAATGAATTGGCACTCTAATAACACTTTATGGAATACTTTCTAATATAAAGCAACGGTTTCTGTGGGTGTTTGCTGCAGAAAAGAGGGAATCAGTACGTACTGATAAAAAAATTCTGGTAGTTTGTTAAGGGGATGCGTATTTAATGGCACGTGTGCCAGGTGTGCTCCTCCTGGGCTGGCAGGGTGGCCGCTCCTGCGAGCGCAGTGCCGCCGGGCAGGGGCGGCTGTGGGGCTCCTCCTGCCCCCGCGCCCCCCAAGCTGCACGGCCCTTCCCTCCGGGCCGGGGCTTTGCCTGCAGCTGGGTCTGCTCCCAGAGGGCTGTTTCTAGCAGCTGTCTGCTGAGCAGGGTAAGCTGGCGTTGGGCGTTGCTTTCGGGAGAGAAGAGGAAGGACCAGGCTGTGGATGCAGGAATGCCGAAGAGCGGACCTGCTGGCTGTCAGTGGGTGCCTCCTCCCCCCACCCGTGCTGGCAGGCGTCCGTGCTGATGCTCCCAGGTGGCAGTCACCGGTCCCGCTTCGAGCGGCTCCAGCAGCGGCGTTGGCTGAGGAGGTGAGCCTGGCCACAGCTGTGATCTTGTCTTCGTATGAAGATTATTTCAGGGGCCCCCCTCCATCTAGTCACAGTTACGTAGACCAACTTCCCTCTCTGTGGTGATTGCATGGTAACATCTCTGTGGTAACGACAGCTCTTCCTTATATGGAAAAGTAATTTTTAGAAAGTCAAGTATTTTTAGCTTCCCTGAGTTGCAGCAGCTGGGAAGGTGGAGGGGGTGGAGGGGCAAAAACAGCATCACCAAAATCTTTCCAGGAGTTACCTGCCTGTGCTTTGAGTACACCAGTTTCCAGACTCGCCAGTACCTTCCCATCCCTCCCATGCATCAACAGAAGCGCTTTCTGCCCGCGTGCCCAGGGCGCTGGGTCTCGTGGCCCAGCGGGTCCCGGCAGCGCTGGGGTGGCTCTGCCCACGGCAGCTCCTGCTCCTGCTGGCTTCGGCGCCGTCCCTGCTGCGCAGCGTGTCCCGCGGGGATGCCTCCGCACTAGCCCAGGGCGGCAAAGGGCCCTTCTTCGGTTGCAGCACGGGTGGTGCCAGAGAGACGGCTCCGTGCGTTCGGTGTCCTGGAGGTGTCCCGCGCGTGGCAGGGCTGATGAGGCCGGTTCTCCTCCCTGGTGCCTCCCAGAGGCGCTGGGTTTGTGTGTGGCCCCGAGGAGCCTGGCTGCCGAGCTCTGGGTCTGGGCATCCTCTCCTGTGCCGGGGGCTGCCGCAAGCACGCGGCACGTTCAGAGAAAGCGAGCACTTTCTATGGGTTAGAGAGAGCGCCAGCTGCTTTGCCGAGAGCCTGGCCTCTGGTGAAGGCGCCCCAGGGAGCGGGAGCTAGCCTGGGAGCGGCGGCGGAGTGCTGGAAGGAGTGGGAACATGCGTGTGCGTTTCCCAGGTAAAGTGGGTCCTAAACAGTGCTGAGGGTCTTCATTCTGGCAAATCTTGGGTACTGCCCTTTTTCAGCTTTTCTAAGAAGGAGAGTAAGCATCTACAGGTGCAGGACACGAAGGGGGATCCCAGGCAATGCAGAGCTCCAGCCCCCGGCACCATGGGCTCTCCCCCGACGGGAGGCTCTGCCGGTACCTGGGCCTGACGGTGTGAGTGAAGAATGGGGAGCTCCTTCTTGTTTAAAGTAATCTCTTGGCTGCGCGTGTTCTGGTTGTCTTATTAACACTTAAATATTTACACTTTGGGAAGTTTTCAAGAAGGTCAAAGGTCCTCTCTAACGCAAGGTTTATTCTCATTACTCCGATGGACTGTTTTTAGAACTAATTCTCAATAGTACCTAAAAGGCTTGCATCCAACACGTTAGGGAGCTAAAGCTAGGTACCAGCAAATACATTTAGAAAGGACAATTCTGATACTCTTGGGGTTCAATTTTACACTGCTGTAATTAAAAATTGTGTTCAGGAGCTAGTCATCTGGGCATCAGGTAAAAATTTAAATCTGGCACTATGCAAAGAAGTGAAATCAAAAGACGATGAAAGTGAAACTTTGTGTTGACTTTGTCCGGCTGGGGTTCCTTTGGGCAGTTCTCTTCAAGTGCATTCCTGCTTGGGATGTCAGACTTCCTTCTGGTCTTCGTAGAGCTAAAGTTTATGCATAGCAGTATCCGAAACCATTTGGGCGTAAACTGCATGCTGGGTGTTGACATCGCAGGAATGGTTCCCTGCTGGTAAATACAGCTGATGAAAAGACATTTTAAACCTTAAGCTCAGACTCTAAAAGTAGTGATAAACCCCAGATCTGTCACCTGTTAAGTCTGTCTTCCTTTTGCCCTTCTACCAAGGCTGAGTGAGGGAGATACCGCTACACATGCTAGAAAGTGGATAAATCATCCTGAACTAGGATGTATGGCAGCAGCCCAGCACCGAAGGCTGGGACGGAAAGCTGGGCTCTGCGTGAGGGAACTGCCATCTCCAGGAGGTGTCCGGGTTCATCCGATGGCAAGCGGGCGTTTTGCTGAGTAACCGCGTGCTGAGGCTGTGCTCGCTGTAGTGACCCTCACTTCTGCTTGATGTCTTCCTGCTCGATCTTCTACGACAGCTTTCGGTTGTTGTACGGTGTTAGTGGGGGTGTCTGCCTGGGATGGCTGCACGGTGCAGCACAGTAAGAGTCAGAGCTCCAGGGGAATCGCTGTCAGCAGCGATGCGGTAAATTTGGATGGTTCTCAAGTTTGGTGTGCGTGTGGTAATCTAGCTAGGCCTAGACAAATTAATTCAAAACATGGAATTCTTACTTTCTGTTTGGGGCGGTGGCGGCGGTCTTTCTTTTTGTGAACTGTCATGTGGAATACAAAATTTTAATTGTAACATTTGCATGCTCTAAAGCCAAGGTTGTGTTATTTTCCATATCCGTTGTGACTTGTGTTTTATTTGATACATTGTGTTTTCTGGGAACCAATGTAGTATCAGAATAATTTATATTACTTATAAAATTATGCAGAGCTTCGGAGTGTTTCCACAGTTTAGAAAGACCAGTTATTTCCCTGTTTCCCCTGTAGAATTCTTTCAGGTACCTATGTATGTTGATTAATGCACCGTTGAGGACCTCTTTTTTCTAATTTGGTTTTGAGTACCATCACAGAAATGAGACTTGCTCTAGAGGAAGCCACTGGGCAAACTGGGGGGAATTTTTGGGCAGGTGTCTTAAGCTTACGACACACACACACACACCCCACACCCCCCCAATCTGTCTTCTCATCCCCATGGCCCAGCTGAAAAGCTGTATCGGTGGCTGATGGTGGGCCATGAGCCTGGGCCATCTCTGCAAGTGAGGCAGAGCTGAAGCACTGTAGGGGAGGTAAAATAGAAGACGACTTGCAAAAATTTGCAGAAATTACTGCAAGGCTGCTCCTTGGCAGTCCTTGTGCTCCACGGCTGCTTGCAAGCCCACAGGTGCAGAGTGGGGCCAGCTGGGACTTGATTCCAAACCACACCTGATCTGAGTTAAAATATAATGAAGAGGCAGCCATTGCTGACCAGGTTGTAATCTGGTGTGCGGAGTGAGGAGGGTCTAGAGGAGCTGCCTGACAGACTCCCAGACTGGCAGGGGCTGGAAGGGACCCCTGGAGCTCACCCCGTCCCACCCCTGCGTGAGCAGGCACCCCCAGAGCAGGGGCACAGGGCCGCGTCCAGGCGGGGGGTGAATGTCCCCAGGGAAGGGACCCCACAGCCTCTCTGGGCAGCCTGTGCCCCTGCTCTGGCACCCGCACAGGGAAGGGGTTTGTCCTCATGTTCAGGGGGAGCTTCCCGTGTTCCAGCTTGTGCCCGTGGCCCCTTGGCCTGGCGTTGGGCACCGCTGGAAAGAGCCCGGCCCATCCTCCTGACGCTGCCTCAGGTAAGGGTGAGACCTACCTAGCGACAGCTGCATGAGTGTGATGTGGGACTTTAACGTCAATATTTCATGAGGTCTGAAATAAGTGAGAGGAGTGTTTGGGGATTAATAGTCTTTAAGAAAAAGCAGAAGTCAAATCTGGGAATCTTCAATAGCTCTTGTTTCTCTCTCCTCCTGGTTGAAGCTGCTGGAATTTCCCTGTTCCTGATGTGCTGTTGCCGCTTGACTCATTTACAGCCTGACGAAGTTGTTTGCTTGGGAATGGCAAATGACTGAGAAACAGTTCAAAGCCTGGCCTCTAAATTTAATGCCTGTTCTGCCTTAGCCTTGGATGCTGTTAAGTTCTGTGTTTAGTGCTTTGTGTCTTTGTGGAAAATAATGTATATAGGATAACGCAGGGTAAAATGCAAGCTAACACACTTCAAAAGCAGCAGAACAGACTGAGAGCTGAAGTACTCAGTTATTTATTATTTTTTAAAATTATTTTAATTGCCATATACGTTTTATTTCCTACAGCGACAACGTGCATTTAATGTAATAAATCACACTTACAAGATATTATTAAGTCTTCAGTTAAAACATGCCATGTCTTTGCACTCTTCTACCATATTAGCAAGTAACGTAGTTTAGCAGAAGTGGCTTTGGAAAGAGTCAGTTGATTTTGAGCACCAGTGTTCAGAGTAGTTCTAGTTTGATCCTCTGGGCTAAATATTTCTTTTAAGGCTGGAGAGCACTTTGCCTATGACTTCCATTCAGAGAAAATACAGTAGGTTCACCCCTATCAACAATAAGTGAAAATAATCTGGACTTTGTTGTTGTTTTATCAACAAAACTTGATAGAAAGGAATATATTTTTGTATGTGAGAGCCCTCTGAGAGTGAAGTAAAAACTTAATGACATGTTTCCATAGCTCCAGAAGACACTAAGACTGTGACTCCGTACTGCTTGTGCTGTTAAGTATTTGCCAACATATTCACTGTATATGCAAGATTTGGTCAATGTGGGAACAATGATGCTTTTCTTCTCTACTCCTTTCTGTTAATAGTTGTTCTATTTAATGGCTCCACTGAAGAGCTCTGAATAGCCGTCTCTTGCGTTTAACAATATCCCTCTGTTCTGTAAGCGCAGAACCGCTTCCAGGATTGCCTCTGCTGGAATTAGAGGGTATTTCATGACTAACCTTGACTTTGGGGTTTAAGGCTACTAAGTGAGGTGGTTTTGTCCCCAGTTGTGTTGGAACTGTGAACGAAACATTTAAAACAAAAAAGTAATCCTTAGTTATCCAAATTTACTAGGAAATTCAACTTTTTAAAAATACAGATGAAGATTTTTGTTAAAAATTAAAACCTTTCCTTTTGTAAATATGAAACGATGCTGTTAGACCCTTCCTGCTCATACTTTAGCTGTATAAAAACCCAACCTGGAATGAGGGAGAATTGCAAGTAGGAGGGATTTAATTAATTTTTGACCCTATCAACTTGCTTGCCTTTAAAGATCTTTGAAATCCCTACCTTAGTTGGCAGTGCTAGTTTTAATATATGCTTGTTTGCACCGCTAATCCATGTAACCTTTTCAGGGTATGAAAGGATGCTACAAAATTTAGGCAGGGTGTGTCGCGCGGACCCTGCGCAGCGTTGTGTCGCTGCTGCCGGTTTGTTTAACCCAGCCTCCCCAGGAGCCGCAGCCGTGACGCCTGCTGCACAAGCACCGTGTCTCCCCGCTGCGTCGTTAGCTCCTGGCGGCATGGCGGTTAATCTTGCCATTATAGCAGTAAGTGTCATTCAAAACTGCCAGGGCCAAAATCGCACCTCAAGGACTTAAATTCTGCATAGGAGATAGATACCCCCCCCCCCCCCCCCCCCATATCAAGGCATATCATTCCATTTGGGTGAGTGAATTTGCAGTCTGTAATGGAAATTCAGCTCTGTTAGATCAAATTGCTCCCCTGAGAACCATTTCTACCAGTCTTTAACTAAGTATTCATGATTAATTTTATGTATGTGCCGTGAATCTGTCTACGTTTTGAGAATCTACTTATATTCACTCCTCTCATTGGGCTGTAAATGTAATATATTGCTTAAAAATCACAGCTGAACTGTAGAACAAACTTGAGCATGTATAATCTAGGCTGCTTCATTAATTGCTTTTTGCACGTGTCATCTGATCTGCATGGGATTGTGCCGACGAGAAGCCCGATCTGGACGGTCAGGGAACTTAGACTGGGGTTTTACTTTGAATCTTTTTTGGTTTTATCCTGAATCATTTTCTGACTGTAAAGCTGCATGTGAAGGGTATGTCTAAAGATGCCTGCCAGAGCTGTGCCATTTTGGTTAAAATGGGACCTCTTAATAAGCTCACTTCTCTGACGCAGAGCCTGCAGTCGCTGGAACGCAGCTCTGGTCTGTGCTCTTTGACGCGCGTGAATGGACAACTGCTGCTCGTGCTCCGTGTGTCCAGGCTGAGATATGACTCTTGGGAGCAAAACAAAGCTGCCCATGGTGGAGATGCAAGGCGGATCCTGAAAGACTACTTGCAGGCTGTTTTAATGAAGAGGCTAGAAATAACCAAGTTACTTCTCTAAGGGGAAATTAATTGCTCTGTAACAATATCCTCATTTTCCCTAGCCTGGTGAGGTTTCCTTATCATCATGCCCTAATTTCTGGTTAGGGGCTGCTGCTGTTGACTCTGAAGTAGCATACTGCAGCTTAATGCATCAGTCATAGGAGAAGACCCAAAAACCAGGAGGCTGTGGCTTCTAGAACCCTCTTAAGCCCTCAGGAGTGGTCACAGCTTCACCATTTTTTGTCTTTTGCACTTTAATCAGTATATAGTGTGAAATGATCACTACAGCTAATATTATTCTATTAAAGACTAGAAAGTGGAGGATGGAGGAGAATCCTGAGTGGGGGGAGACCTTCCTGTCAGCCCCGGGGGGCCTGTCTGGGGGGGGGGGCTGTGGTGGATGCTCTCCCCCAAGAGTGCTTGGGGTTTCTCTTAGGACAGCCACTGCTCCGATGTCAGTGCCACGCTCCGGTTCGTGTAAATGTTCTGTGAAACTAAAAACTGGAATCACAAGGGCTCTGCTGCTACAACCTGTGGCACTTTTTTGAAGTTGTGGTTTTTTGTGGGTTATG
Source organism: Phalacrocorax carbo (assembly GCF_963921805.1). Lineage (NCBI taxonomy): Eukaryota > Metazoa > Chordata > Aves > Suliformes > Phalacrocoracidae > Phalacrocorax > Phalacrocorax carbo. The sequence goes on from NC_087524.1 coordinate 23,346,128, forward strand.
TTTTTTTGTTTTGGAGGGGTTTTTGCTGGGATTTTCTTGAGGGGGGGATGAGAGAGAGATTGGTGAACAAAGTCACTTCATACCTGCTTTATTCTAGTGAGGTTGCTGTAGAAGTTGTCTCTGAGTCTACAGCTGATGAGAGAGATTCAGCAGAATAAGTTTAAAACACCTATTCATGCTAATTCGCAGGGATGTTTTCCCTCTAGGAAAAAAGAGTTGTCCTTAATTATACAGGAGCTGACTCCCAGGAGTGTGTCCCCTGCCTTGGCAGTGCTGTCCAGCGGCTGTGCCCTGCATGGTGCTGCTCAAGGACGGCGTCGCTTGAGGTGCAGCCTTCGTCTTCCTCCCTCCTGGGTGGCAGCCCCGCGCCTCGGGTGAGCTGTTGGGAGGCAGCAGCTCGAGCCCGAGGGATACGGGGCAATTGCCCAGCCCAGCCTGTGCCAGGGGGTGGCGGCTGGGTTGATGGTCTTAATTCTCAATCCCAAATGTATGGACAGTTTTTCTTTTCTTATAGCAGTTCACATATGGCAGCATATATATATTTCTGGAGCTCTCCAAGAGAAACATTAAAAAAAAAACCAACACTTAAAACTGTCCTTTTAAGTGTGTCCTCATATTTGCAGCAGTCTCTTGAAGTGCATCCTCAAGCTGTGGTACCAGGTGAGGAGGGTTCGGTTTAATCTCACTCGAGGGGTCAGAAAAAACTCGAGGTGGTTTTTCCTAGTGTGACCTATTAAGCAGTTGCAGTGTTTCAAAATTTGAAAAATTTCATGAGGAAAAAGTCAATAAAAGTAATCTTTACTTTTTTGTCAGAGTCTAACTTGAGCCCGAAGCCCATTTTCCTAAACAGGAAAAGAGCCATTCCAGTGCCGTTCAGAAATGTTGATACTAGGTGAAGTGCACTTCCTTGTGACAGAGAAAAATAGAGGTGTTACCTCATTGCAAACAGGATATCTCTTAATAGTTAGGTTTAAATATACAAAATTTTCCATAGTGGCTTTGAATTTATGGAGCTACGAACAAAGAATAAATTTTGGCTGTAATAGTATTATTATTGGCTGGCTCTCAGGAGATTTCCACTGATACCTCATCATATTGCTCGTTTGGGTTCTAGTGTTGAATCAAGCCTACTGCTTCAATAAATGTCTCCACAAAATGTTTGTGGAAATTGGCTTTTGTGTTTGTTACGTAGGGTTGCCTTACACCGTAGCAATAGCAGTTCGGGCACGCCAGCTTCAGATCCCTCTGGGGGAGTGCGAGAGCTGCTCACCGGTGGGGAGGTCCACTGCCTTCCCCGAGGTCCATCCCTGTGGCAGATGCACTCTTGCTTGTAATTATAGGAGATTTTTGAGATAGAAAGCCAAGTTTTTAAAATGAAGATGTCTTTACCACCATCCCATCCCTCCCCCCAAGCCTGTCTTCTCAGCAACAAAATTCAGTTGATGGGGAACGTTGCATTACAAAATGGACTGATTTTCTTTAAAACAGGAAGGATAAACAGGACCCAGAGTACATGTTCTTGCAGTACTTGACTTGCGTTTTGTTTAATTGTCAAGCACGTGTTTATTCTAGTCTCATATGCCAAACTGTGTGTGTACAGTAGGTCAGGAAGAGTTCAATAATTCTGGGAAAACGTATGTAACGCCAGTTATCTTGGAGTAGTCTTGTCTTTTATTCGAGCGAGAAGGGCAATACAGCAAGGGAAGGCATTCTGGAGATGTAACTTCTAAATAGAAAATTTCTATTCCTGGCTGTTTCTTGTGAATAATTCTTAAGATGAGTGTAGAAAGCAAAGTGCTATTTAATGAGTTGAGAAAAAAAAATCTGCCCTCTGTTCCCTCTCTTAAAAAAAGAAAAAAATATTTTTTTGGCTCAACTTCTTTATTTGATGAACAAACGTAGTCTGTGTTCTTCAGCTGCTCATTTTTAGGGTGAGGATCAGGAAATGGAGCAAGTCATCACTGCACACTTTTTGCCTGTGTTTTGGAAGTGCAGTGGGGGGCAAGGGGGGAAGGTACTCAAGGGGCGCAGCCCTCCTGCCAGGGCAGGTGACTTGGTGCCAGCTTGCCGAAACTCGCCGGCACACCGCCGCTGCTAGCGCAGCCCGGGAGCTGGCTGGTGCCCTCTGGCCCGCGCAGCCGTGGTCCCCGCCAGGAGCGCAGGGCTGCGATGCCCGCTCCCGGTGCTGGGGAAGCCTGGTCGGCTCCGGTGGGGCGGGCCAGGGCGCCCACCGTGCCTGTGGCTGTGCATCGGCTCGCGGCGGGTGCTCCTCCGGATCCTGAGAGTGGGCATTGCATCTGCTGTTTGTGGTGGGGCTTTTAATTCTGCAGGGGTAGAGGGCATTTTTGCGCTTACATTGAGGGTTTTTCCGCAGTTGTTAAGTAAACTTCCCGTTGTTGCAAAATATCTTGCTGACCTCATAAACTAACTTCAGTATTAAAGAGTTGATGAAGTCATTGAGAGGCAAAAACTGTTTCTTGGCCATATATTTAAAAAAAAAAAAAGACACAGGAAATACAGTTCTTCGCATTTTCTTTCTGACTCCCAGAAACATTCTTATCTCGGAAACATGCTGAGATAACTTTCCCCAGTTTCTTATTTCTGTACTATTGAACAGTTAAAAAATAGTGAGATTTAACAGTTCCCCTTTAAGTGGGTTATGTCACTCAAAGTTAGGATATCTCATACTTCTGTCAAGTACTTTAAAGACTGGCTTTTGCAGTAAGTACATAACCACGTAGCCGCCCACCCTGTGTCCCAGTGGTAAAGAGCCTATGGGAGAATCTGTGGTTAAAAGGCTGCTGTATGAATTTGGCAGTGAATTAGTGATCTTCGGTGGGTTTCTGGAGCGGTGTTGAAATTGGAGCAGAGGGTATGGTAGGGTGGAAGACAAGGCACCACTGCCGGTGGCACATCCTTTTGAAATTCGCCTGTTTCCAGAATCATCGTGCTGGGGGGGGCGGCTAGCGGACGAGGCTCCAGCAGCAAGGGAGTCGCTCTGTTAGCAGTGGCGTGTGTCTCCCTCTGCAGAAATGGCAGTAACGGGGCTGGAAGGAGCTCAGCACGGCCTGAGGAAGGGGTAGAGTTCAGCGAGGGGAAACGCAACCCGAACCCTACTGCTTATCGCGGTGTGCCATCAGCTGCTGGTTGAGTATGTATGGTTGTTTCGAGGTCCCTGTTGAGTCACTCTATATTTTTGTGTCTGTGAAGCCTTCTACCAATAGCATCTTACCCCATGAGCTCGTGAATCTCTTCTGGAGTCCCACACGAGTAGTTTTATCTGCACTAATGCAGGCTGTTTTTCTGGCTCCTCAAGTTCCAGGCTCAGTCATAACCTTGCTAGTACTTTGCGTCCAGTCTAGGTTAATGGTCGTTCCTGCTGCCTGACTCTTGCTCGTGTTGTTGTTTTGCATCCTTATACCTGTAAAACGCTTGCCCCCACCTGTGATGAATGCAGTCTTGTCTCACGTAGCATCTGTTCAGATTGCGCTCACGCAGATGATTTTCCTAGTTTGTCACAGATAATTTCACCCCTTGCCTTGCCTCTTCATTTATTTCACTTCCTCTTATTTTGAGAATAAGCTGCCTGACTTAATGCAACATACCCTTGCTTTCTGCAGCCTTCCTAACACATTTTTTGTCAAATAACAGTGGGAGGCTGGCTCCTGGTTGTTTTTTTTTTTTTTTGTTTGGGGTGGTTTGTTGTGGTTGGTTTTTTTGCCAGTTTCCTGTCCTGATTGCTCACTCACTGGATTTGCCAGGAGATATGTTTTTGTTCTATCTCAGGATGCCTCTTATGCTTGGGAAACCTCCTTGTAAAAGTCTACAAAACTCTTAAAAACTTTCAAGGGGGCACTGTAAAAATTTGATAGGAGTTGAACAGCTTCTACACTGAAAAAACAGCCTTCTGTGCTGACTTCTAGCCTGCTGGCCTCCCTGTACTTGTGTATTTTTCACAGTTAATATATAGTGAAACAAATATTTGCATATATAAAATGCACACCCACACATATATAGACACATACACATATATAAAGAAAAGAAAATTATTTGGGGCATAGGCTGTTTCTTTTTCTCAGGTGTCCATAAAGTGCCTGGTACGCTGGGGTACTGGTTTAAGGCCGGCACTCCTCCTAGCTGGAATTCAGGATTTCACATGAAACAGTGAGTTAAGATGATGCGTTGCTGGGTGAAACCTCTGGTGGAAGATGAAGTGGGAGGGGAAGCTGCCAAGTGTTTCCCTGGGAAACGTGACATGAGAAACTGAGTCAAAATAAAGGTGGATGGAGGAGTGCAATCAGATGGGAAGTAGATCACAGAAACCTTGAAGGAAAGCTGCCCGGGGCAGTAAATCGGGTAGCGAAACTTGCTCGCCTTCTGCTTTAGTAGCTAAGCTCTTTGTTGTCCCAGCCACGGTGATTCTTCAAATTTCTGCCAGTATTTATATAACTTCTGTAATTTATTCCTTATCCAGCTTACTGTCCTACTTCACCCTTTGATTTCATTTACGTGAAATTAGTGCTCCTTAATATTAAGCATACATCAAGATTATGTTTAGAAAGCATGGTAAATAGATTTTTTTTTTTTCACTTTCACAAAAAAAAGACACTTTGAAAAATAATTTTGCAGAAGTAATACCCTTGAGCACGTAAGAGCTCATTTCAGCTGTGCAGCCCATCAGATCGCTGCTCTTGCTGTGGAATTAGTTTTGTTTTCGTGCCCGGGGCTGGAGTTTGGGGTGTCTGTCGCCATGGCGTGGAGCGGCAAGGGCCAGCGTCCTGGGGGCAGCAGGAGTGTGGCATCGGGGGGGGCCAGGGCCGAGAGTTGCCCATCCCCAGCCCAGGTGGTTGCAGCCGGTACTGTAACTGCTGAAACACCCTGAAAATTAGGAGACTTGGGGGGGCTTATTCATTTGCTTTCTGGTTGTTATACTTCAGAGAGTGCTGCCACTTGCTTGAAAATAGTTTAGTTCCTTGATTAATCTGTCCATACCCGCAAATGCGTTGTCAGTGTGATAGTTTTATTTGAAAAATCGGTTAATAATATATTAAAATTAAACCTCTCTTCAGGTGATGCTGAGACTGCTCTCCTGAGAGTAACGAAAGCTTTGATACTTCTCTCTGGTGGTGCTCGTAACAGTCTCATCTGTTGTATCCACAGTGACGTTGAGGAAAAGTGGGTATTTATGAAGTGTGCTTTGCCCTGCCCTACTCCAATTTAGTGTAACAGTTTTTGAAGAGTTTGATTGGGAGACAAATGGAAATGGGATCAACACTTCAATATTTAAAAAAGGAAAAATAAAATAACTGTCTATAAAGACAGGAAGAGGAGTGTGGCGTGGAGAGTGTAGTGCCAGGGCGACAGGTCTGGGTGGGAGCAGTTGGGTGAGACCGCGCCTCCGTACAGAAAGGGGTCTGTTCTAGGAGCAGCGCCTCGCGTACTGACCTGTCAGTTTATTACTGGGTCAAAATGAGACACTTTTACTACATACAGTAGGATCAGGGAACAAATTAAGCTTCATTTTGTGACCTCTGGTTGTACTCCGATAAGTTTTATTGGAGTTCTTTGGGTGAAAGTGAAGACTTCTGGACCAGATCTTCAGGTTGAGTTTAACTAGATGTTTATTTTACACAAAAAATGCACATTTTTACCTTTGCTTTCCTGTTGAGGGGTCTCGGAGCATACGACTGGAGGCATAGGAGCTTGGGAGGTGTCTGTGAGGGGGTAGCTTGAAGAAGTTTGTGCGAGAGGGGCGGTTTCTGTGTGCAGCTGGAGAAGGGGCGGCCTGGGGAAGGCAGCAGTGATGACTTCTCAGGCGGGAACCAGAGCATCTCTCAGGCCGTGGTACCTGCTGGGGAGCTGCAGCCCCAGCGCAGGAGCTGGTGCACCGGCAAGCTCCCGGGAGCCTCCTTTCCCAGCCAGGCATTTGAGGGGCAATAACCACATGGATGCAGCAGCTTCCAGTTTAGCCTATGCCTCTGGTGGGACGATGTTATAGTTTGAAGTCAGAACTGAAGTTAGGTGGCACCATTCATGTCGTGGGTTCCCCTGTGGTGTCGATCATGCAAACGGCTTAGGTTGTATATGGTTTGTTACGAACAAGGTTTCATTTTCACAAGCAAAATTGAAAATGTGCTTGGCTGAGAAAACATCAGCCTGGGGATGTAAGAAGATTTGCAGAGAAGGGGGCACCAGTTATTTTGTGCTGGCATTTTGTACGGTGTGAGGGACTTCACAAACTAAAAAATGGTGCAGGCTTACAGAGCTGTACTATGCCTGTGTGCTTCTAGAAAAAACAAAAGTAACAAGTTTATATATCCACTAATATGAGAGGAACAGTCAGATGATCCTGTGGGGCTGGGGTGCTAATACGGTATATTTCTGATCTGCAAATGTTCTTGTTGCTTTGCGTTTTTTAGAATTTATTTTAAGCAACAGTTGATTTTTTCCTCAAACTTGAGAGAAAAAGTTCCTATCTCTGCTGTTGATTAGTCTGCAGTTTCTTTGTGTTAGCAGCATGTGTTCTCATAGGCAGGCGTGTTTTCAGAGAGCCTGCACCATCTGACGCAGTGCATGCTAACGTTCCTTGCTTTTGTTGTCTGCCTGATGTTTCCTTCCTTGACAATCTATATTTAGTGTTAAAAAGTATTCACTGTGGCATAGGACTCAAGGCAGTTGCCTTTCAAGCAAAAGGAAACAGTTCTCTTTAGGGATAAGAGTGAACGAAGGGCAGGATTTCCTGTGGAAACTCACCCACATGAGAGTTGACTTTTACTTTGAACTTAATGGCGAAAAAGGCTAAATGAAAAAACCTGAACAACTTACACCAGTGTAAAAGGTTTGGTTTTTTTTTCTTCTCCTCTGTAACTACCTCCGTTGTACCTCTCGGCACGTTTGCTGCAGCTCGAATTAGGCCTTCTCTTGGAAGGTGGGGAGCAGGACCATTTCAAAACCATGCTTCAGAGCACACTTGTCCAGAACTGATGAGGTAACTTTGCTGCGTGGTTTTACAGTCACTTACTGGTGTGTGGTGCCTGTGGTAGCAGCTCTAGCATGTGCCATGTACGCCGTCCTAACGCAGCTTTGTGCCACGTAGCATGGGGGAAATGCTGCAGAATCCCTCTGCCGAGGAAGAATTGGCTTCTTCACTACAGAATGGCTGTGGCGGGTAGGACAAGCTCTGAGAGCAGTAGATGTGTTCCCTGGTGAATGTGATCTGTTTTCCTCTGCCTTATTACCAGCTCTAAAAATAGGGTAGAGTCCCTGAAAGGCTGAACCTGTCCTCATGTGGGCTAAGGGGACAGGACCCGCGAAGCCGTGAGCTGTGCCAAGGAGTGGGGAGCCCTGGTTGCCACTGCGGTGTCAGGAGTGCCGCCGGGACGCACGCCCCCTCTGCACTGGGAGAGGTGCTCCCTTCGGGCGTGCAGGTGATTTGCTTACAGCGTAGGAGCGTGGGAAGCTTTGCATACTATTTTAATGCCTCCAATAGGTGTGTGTGCCCCCGCGGCGGGTACGGCTGGAGCCACCCGAGTGTGCGGGCCGGCGGGGCTGGGCTCCCGCGGGGCAGCGTGTGGGGCGGCGGGGGGCTGCCCTGTTCTCTCAGCCCACCACAGCACACTGCCCACCTCCTCTTCCTCCTGAAGCCATGTGAATCTTCTGTCCAATTGCAGCCACCTCTCGTGGCAGGACAGAAATCCTAGAGATTCTGCAAAACCAGAGGAAGCCAGTGAAGCTGGTGGTTTTGTAGGTGGATCAAAGCCATCCTCCTTCCTCAGCGCAGCAGCAGCAGGAGCTTGGCAGCTGCCAGCAAAGCCTGCCCAGCCAGACTCCGGTCTGCTTGGGGCTGCTGGCCTCCACCGAGTCCAAAACCAGCCACAGCATATATTGTCCCACCCGGCTCGGCGAGTCCTGGGGGGCTGGAGGAGCACGCTGGGCATGTCAGGCTGGTGTGTGTGGGCTGTAGGAGGAGGGAGGGTTGGGGCTTTGCAGTGAAAGGGGAAGCCACAAGCAGAGGCTACGGTTGGCATGTGGTGGTGGTCAAGTGTCTTGACACCTAAGGTGAAAACCTACTTTTGCTTATTTCCTCAAAAAGTATCCCTTCTCCCCGGGGTCACAGCGAGCACGTGCCGCTTGGGTGGCTCTGCTGCCAGTTACGAAGTTGGAAGGATGTGCGAGCAGGGGCTTAAGGTGCTTCATTGTACATTTCCTTACGGTCATGCTGTCCTGTGTGCTAGGATGACGGAGCAGCTCCTACACTGACCACGTGTGATTTTAGCTGGGACTTTCTGAACTCCTGTGGCTCCTTTAAAGGTTCTGGAGAAAAAAGCCCAATGGGAGCTCTTCAGTACGTATCAGGGCAGCTGTTGCTCCGTGGAAGAGCTAATTAAACAGCACGCGATGGCAGAAGCGTGCACGTGTGTGTGATTGAAGCCCTGGCGGGATGCGCAGTGTGGTCTGTTCCTCTGGCATGTGCCAGGGGATGGGCTGCGCCGTAGCGCGAAGGGGGGCAGCTCTCCCCCTTCCCCATGCTCCCGAGACGATCCGTGCATTTGTCGCTGTTTGTGCTTGTTTGACGGAGTGTTGCAACATCAGTGGCGTGTCCAGCTGCTGCTTCTTGCATCACTTCCCTGATTTGGGGAGCATGTTTAAAGAATGGAATATTCTAATAATGTGTTTCTGTACAAAATGTTCCTGCTTTCCTGACGAATGTTTTGTCCTGTCTCAGTAAATTGAAAAGAGGTCTTTAAAAAGAGAAAAAAAGGATAGTACCATGCTATTTCACCTGAACTTTCCCAAAATGTGTTAAGAATATATGTTTTGTTTCAGTTCTTACAAGTTCCTGAGACACAAACATTGGTGGACCAGCAGGCCTGAATTGCGCGGCGCTCTGTATCTGCAGAGCAGTTGGTGTGGGTGATTCTTCGGGGGGTGTTTCCCAGAAGTGCTGGGCCTGTGCTGGAAAAGGTGATTTTTCCCCTTGGTGCCTAGCAGCGGTCTGCAGCGGCAAGGTGGGTTGCTTGACCGGCCTCGTTGGCCTGCTCCTCAGCACCTCCTGAAGTACTGCAAATCAGATAAGAGACTGAGTAAAGTGACTTTGTGTATGAGATGGTCAGCTCTTTAATTTCTTTCCTTTAGCTTTTTTAGGACTTTTTAAAGTCCTTATGAAGGTAAAATTCCTGACGGTGCTCATGTTCATGTTGTTTGGAGACTGATGGAGGTGCTTCTTTGTATAGCTGAGAGCGCTGTGGGTTGCTCTTTTTTCCTTTTTTTTTTTTTTTCCCCCTGCTTCAAAGCAATTGAAAGCTTTCCTTTCTGAAGGAAATTTATTTTTTTTGTCAGGATTCCCTAACGCCTTCTCAGGCAGCAAACAAGCATGAGCCAAGCACTGCTCCGTGGTGCCCGCTGAGAGGGCAGGAGGCAGCGGGCACAGGCTCTACACCCCAGGCAAAGCTCGTGCATCGTGGGGTGGCTGAGCAGGGACGCGGCGGCGTCTCTGTCCGTGGAGATGCTGCAACCCCCCGACACGTCCCCGAGGACCTGCTGGGAGCAGGGTGAACAGAGACCCCCCAGCTCCTGCCACCCCAGCCCCCGGGCTCTGATCAAATTCAGCCTGTAGCAGGTGTGAATTAACCTGTTGGCCGCTGTGTTTGCATTGCCCTCAGCCCCATCGGGAGCTCCGGTGCCGTGAAGGGGTCAGGGGAAGTTCCCGCGCCAGCAGAGCGGACCTTGGCATGTCCTGGCGGAGAGGTGACCCTGGCCGGAGCGGGAGCGGGCTGCGCTGAGAGCCTGCCTGGCTAGCAGCCCGCCGGAGCGGGCGCGATGGGGCAGCGGTGGCGGGTGTCGCACATTGGCTTGATCAAACAACTGGCGGCCTTTTCCCTGATTTAGCGTCTACGGGGGCTGAAATTCAGAAAGGAAGTGGAAGAAAAGGGCTACTTCTGTGACAGCAGTGAATTTCACTTCTGCCTCTCCCGAACAACAGGAAGAGCGTTTAAATGGGAAAACTATCCATGAATACCCAATTACCTATATGATTCTGGAACTGAAAATTTCTTTTTTTTGCAGTTGGCCTTTACCGTTATACCTAGACATTGGTATGAGGTGTGTTTTCTGAGGGTACTGCCTGCCCTGTTTGTGTGCAATAATGAACAGATCTCATGTTACGTGAACCCTAAACTACTGCCCAGTTTGTGCTCATTTCAATAAGTATTTATGTGCATTCCAAGATTACCGTAAGTGCTGCCTTTTTGACACTGTAGTAACCTATGAATTAAGAGTATTACACAAATCAGAATGTAGAATATGTTTTTGGTTTTCTCATGTGTTTATTCTTTTGTTTTCTTCTTCCGTGAAGGCTGCTAAAACTCCCATTTCATACCATATAGTGCACTTTTTTCTTTGAGGAGTGGGGGAGGGGGAACAGTAAAACCTCCACTTTCAACACGTATTATGTTTGGGGTTTTTTTTTTTTGTTTGTTTTTCCACTTGTAACAGGAGAATTGAGTCCTGATGTGTTGTTTAAAGGTGTATTCTGACTGAAACCTGAAAAACTGTACATCCAGTTTTTATGTGTAGAAGCCCTGGGGCCTTAATATTGTTCATGGAGACATATAGCAAGAGGCTCTTTTCTGTAAACACAGTCTCTAAGATTTATATGCTAAAAGAACTGGAGAAATCAAAATTCTGGGCCTCTAAAATCACTATTTCAATATTGCTTGATACTTAAGTTTCCAAATGAATATCAATGCCAGATTTAAATGTACACCTATTTTAAAACCAACAGGAAAGTGTTTATGTATTTCATTTAAGAGTTTGCTGCTTCTTAAGCTAAAACTGACTGGATAAAACACTTCACAAAGGGCTGTACCTGTGTCTCTGACAATTTATATCTTTATAAGATTGCCTATCTTGAAGACATCTAATGGTCTTTTATGTCCTTTAAGTTATGGAAACTTAATCCCAAGGATGTTATTTCCGATTGCATATTTCAGTTCTGCTGCTTGGCCTCTTAGAAATTGCATCAATAATGTTACTAAAATTGAGCAAAACTATTTTCCTTTTAGCATTTTGTTTCTCTAAATTGTTTCTTGTCAGTTGTCCGTGGCTTTGAAGACTTATTTCTCCTATATACTTTATTTTTTCCATAAAGAATTATCTAGATACTTTCCTTAAATTTTTCCTCTTGGAGCAGCTGCATGCTAAGTGCACTTGTAGCACATAAGCCTCCCCCTGGAGGATCCCAAGGATGCAAGAAGGAAGAGGATTTGGCTCTGCTTACCTCCCTCCTAAACAACCAAGGTGTCAGTAACAATGGATATAGGGCAACTGATGCTTTCTGGGTTGGGTTGGAGGTTTTCCTTGCTCTGGTTGGTTGGGTGGTCTTTCCCCCTACCCCTCCTGTATAAAGCGAACCCAAAACCTTTGCTTTTGCTCAAGACCTGGTTGTGACACAGGACAATAGGAGAGGTTGCTCCCGTTTCACCTGTCGGGAGAAGGCTCCTCAGGTCCCTCTAAGCTGAGCAACACCGAACGAGACCACACGGAATTTTTGGTACATGCTGTTCTCTGGCGTTGGTGCCTTGGTCACACATCGCTCGCGTGTTCAGCTGTTCGTTAGGTACCAGAGCAGTCCGGTCTGCATTTCCTGCTAGGACAGAATTTGGCAGAGACTTCTTTCCCACTGCTAATAGTGGGCAGGCACAGCATAAACGAGATTAGCCCCCCATCTCCTGTCACGTTGGTGAAGTCTGGAGCAGAGGTTATGGCACAGTTGGCTGTGGGGAGTTACTTGCCTGAAGAGCTTGGGGCTCCATGCTGCACGGAGCTTCTCGGTCTCACCAGGGCCAGATCCAGCCTCAGTGTCTTTGGGAAGCGTTAATAGGTCTGCTTTCTGTTCATGTGAAGTAGGGTCCTGAGAGCCTCCTGAATTTGTATTGCCTGGTGCATAGTGCTTGGGGCTGTTAAACTGGGCCAACCATGCTGCGGGAGTTGTGATGTCCCATGTTTCAGGTGGATGATGTTGACCGGGGCGCTGAGAAGCAGCATTTAGTGCTCACTGCTGAGGTGACTCCTGAGCTCCTAATGTCACTAGATGCTTTACTTGGGGCTCCCAGTGCTGGGAACTTGTTGCCATGAGGCTCTCGGGAGTTGGGCGGTGTTGAACACCGATGACGTGTGTGGCTGACCAGCCTGAGCTTTGCAGGTGGGTGGGTTTGGGTGCTCTGAACTCGCACTGGGATGTGTGCATGTGTGTGACTTGTCTCGGATCCTTCTGAGGCTGCGGAGTTTATCCTGTTGATCCTGGATTGCCCATCCAGGAGCTCCGCTGCAGCACGAGAGGCTTTGTCTTGGCACAGCGTTATGCTGCATGTTTGCAGGAGACTTGCTGGTGGAGGTTGTCATCCTGCAGGAAAACACTGTCTGTCCTAAACCTTCTCTGTGAGGCTCCCCCCTGGCAATGCCCAAGCACCATTGGCGTTTCCATGTAGTGGCTTTGAATAAAGCTGAGAATAACCTTTGTGGATTATTGGGCCATTGATCAAAGATGCACTTATTACAGAAACATGCACTGCAGTGAGGAGAAGAAAAAAAAAAAATACCGAAACCCCACTCTCTAGATCATATTGAAGTTAACCTCTAAGTTTCTCCCTCAGCACTTTCTTTCTGAAACAGGATGTAAACAACTTTCACGTGGTCCTCTCTGCTATCAAACATTTATGTTAGATCACCACATATTTCTTTATTAGTGTGATGAACTGTATTTTGGCATCCCCCATGCTACACTTGGCAGTAAATTGACAGCCATTCTTAGGGCTACAGTATTTTGGCATGGAAGATCTCTCTTATGATTTATTAGGGTGTGTTGGAGCCGCCTCACTGACAGCTTGCACATTGCTGCTGCGATAGTCCTGGAATGGATTCTGCAGTGATTCTGGGAAAGCCTTGGACTTTCATCCCCAGCAGAGCAGTGCCCGATCAAAAGGCGTTTAGCTTGTAAATGTGGATATCTTCTCGAGGAAAGAGTGTTTATTGCTCGGACTAGTTGATATGTGCTGCTGTACAGCAGTACATATAGCTCATGAGCTTTATTCATGAAAGCTCCTGTCTACAAAAGTAAGCATTTGGATAATATTACTTCCCCCCCCCCCCCCATGGAACACACACTAACGAATTAATTTCAGACAAGATTTATACCAGCCTTCTCTGCAGTTACTCCCTGAGCCATTCGGCTTGGCAGGTGTCACGGAGCCATAGGCATAGTAGGGTACGTGCAATACATGCATGCTGGAATGGCTAACGTGCTGCTGTCTCCAGAGCATTTATTTCTTGCGTAGAAGGCACTGGGGGTCTATGACATTGGCGCTTCAAGATACCCGCACAGTACATCTGTGAAAAGGTGTGCCACTGTCACAGCCAACAAAATTAATAAAATACGTAGGATAGTGTCAAGCCTCCATAAAATCAAACCTGCAGGAAGAACTGTTTCGATCACTGGCTTCAGCAGTTGCTTTCACTGTTGTGCCTTTGTTGCCTCATAGGAGCTCTGCAACTAAAAATTTCCTGAGGTTTTAACTATGTCCCTGACATAACTTGGACATATGAAAATTCAAATGCTGTAGCAGCAGCAACAGCTACAGGGTGGATACAGAGCTCTCTATGCATCTCGCTTTCACTGGGCTCAGAGAGCCAAATTCCTTATCAGGCTCTTGTCGGTGACTGACAGGGATTTTCCTTCATCTAGTTCACGTGTAACTTCCCGTGCTTACCTTGCTTTCTAGGAAGATCTTGCTTGCTGAGCTCCTCGGAGGTTAACAGAGGTTACTGGCAATGGGCAGTTCCAGTGTCCGCACGGTGATGACCCATTAGCTGTTCGCTACTCGATTGTGCCGCTTTATGCGGTGGGTCCCTGCCCTCCTCCTGCCGTGGCTGGGGACACGAGTCGGGGCAACGTTGGTCCCCCACGGGTTGTGCCGTGGAGCACAGGCAAGGCTGCGCAGAAAAGGCTCTTAAAAACCCCCAGGGATTAACAAACACATTCTGGTTTTGGTGTTGGTGGGCGTGGTGGGTTTTTCTGCTTATATCATCTTGCAGTGCTCATTGTCTCGGTCATTTTTTTCTTGTGGGATTTGGGAAGAGGAGCACTTGAGTATGTTGTAGATTTCTTTTGAAACTGCATCCTAAAAACAAATGGTAAAAAATACTGTGTTGTTTTTTTTTTAAATCAAACAGCTGCTGTAGGTAACAAGTAATTATCCCCATGCTCAACCTAGGGTGGGTTTTTAAAGGTGTAATTTAAAACGAAGAAAGAAACCCCACAGATATACAAGATAGACTGTGGTGGTGGTTGTGATTGTGAATATTGCCAGAGTTCTGTTTTATCTATTCAAGCATAAGAACAGGTTAATTTTATTTACACTCTTTTTCAGCATAACATCTGTTTTCCCCATGCCTTTCCAAAATCAGGATACAAAGTAATTCAAAACTTGAGTGTATTAATGTGGTTAATCGCTGCTATTTGCTAACAATTACAGTTTGTGTGCTGTTGTAAATACGGGGTGTTGGATTAACTCTTGCTAATGCTCTTAACACACTGGTTATTCAAATATCCAGGAGCCTTTAATCTTTCAATTAGATGTCGGTAATAGAAGTTAAATTTGAAATACATTGGGAGTTTGCTAGGGTCAGGACAGTCAAGATTCATGGCTTTTTTTAATTCCAGTCTTTGCAGCTACTTGTAAATCATTGTTCAGTGGGTGTTACTGTACTGTGCTTGGATCTGGCTGGATTTCTCTTATGCGAGGGATGTGGATGGAGACCAGCCCATCAGGGTGGTGGTCTGGTCTCTCCCCTGTTGCAGCGCGTGCTCGGACACAGCCCGTGCACAGCGCCTGCGGCACTGCTCTGGGTCTGTGCACACGCATTCGCAGGCGTGGGAGAGAATAAATCTGTCCCTGTGCTATGTACCTTCAGAAAATATGTTGTTTTAAAATAGTTTAACTTCATTTCTTATAAGGGTATATCTGGATGTGTGTTAGACCTGCCTACACCTGGTCTTGTTGACAGCAGATATACAGTGTCATTTTCTCCAGAAACAGTTCTGGAAGTCTGAAAGTCTTGTTGCTCTATCTCAGTGTAATGTAATCCTTAAGAAAATTACCTGTCATTTAACTCTACTAAAAATAGTTATGAAAGAATGTGTATCTTCAATTAATTATAGTATGGGAATTTTATGATTGAAAGCTAAGCTTCATTAGTGTTGAGGGAAGGCTTTTTCTTTTGTTTTCTGACACTGGATTAACTAAGAAAACAACAGACTTGGGACAGATATTAACGCTTTATTTGGAATATGTATATGTAAATACACATGTACATATGGGTATGTGTGCTGTAACACTTCCACGTGCACCTTTCCTAAGTCTGTTGCTTTGCTAGGTTTTCTCATATGTGTACACGAACAGCATGGTATTATGAAGGAAAAGAGGAAATGTTTGCTTTTCCTTCTCCCTCTCTGGTTTGTTTGTTTTTGGTTTGTTTACAACCCGACTCTTGTATCGCCATTGCCCTTTTAAGACATTATTTCATACAAATGATACAGGCTGAGGAAAGAGGGCACCTCTGTGGATGGTCTTCCTTTACAGGTGATCATGCGGCTTATTTTTTTAAAAAAAAGAGTTATATCAACTACAAAAGCTGTGAGTTGGCTAATTAACTGTCTGTCAGTCAAGGCGTACGTGAATAACGAAGGGCCGGAGGGGTGTTTGGGTATTTGCGAGTATGGCTATGTATTTTCACTTACGTTCCTCTTGGCGACTGGGAATGTGTTCCCAGGTGTTTGGCAAGCATAGCCTTTAATTGACTGTGAAAGCCTGAAGAAAGTATTAGCTGTATAAATCCTGCAGCGCTGCGTACGGAGGAAGTTCAGTGCTGACGACGTGAGCTTTAAGCGCTCTTTCACGCGAGGTGTTCTCTCCAGCCTGGCACCGCCAGCGCCTGCGGGGAGCAGCTGGCTGCCGCCTTCTCCCGCTCCGAGTCAGCTGTCCCTGCCGGGTCCAGCCCCAGGCGCCGGCAGCGGGGCAGCATCTGCGGCCAGCGGTGGCTGCGTCACAGCCTCCCCGCCACCGAGACCTCCCAAAGGCAAGCGGTTTCCTTTCTGTGATGGAAAACGCAGCCTCGCTGAGCTGCTGTACTTTCTTTCCGCATGGCAGCTGCTTGGATAAAGGTACTCTGTGTCGCTGCAGGGATGCTGGTGAAAACCGTACTGGCACAACCTGACATCGCTCCCTGTTTTAGCAACTGGCCCAATCCTCTCTGCAGAGCACTGAAGCCCGTGTTTCAGCTCAGGCATGTTCAGCTTTCAGTGGTGGTGGGCACAAACATCTTTGAAATGAGTTGCTGAACCGGAGCCTGGCTAAGTGATAGCATATACAAATCATAGGCTTCCCTCCTAATTTTTATTTTAAAGACCGTGGATGGCACGGATGGTTTGCCACAAGTTGAGCTAGGATCAGACCTTGCAGAAGGGCTGTTCTAGTGCCACGCTGACCTTCTGCTGTGGGCTGTACTTGGCGTTTGCTCTGATACTGTATTGCTACAATAGCTTTGGGTGCAGTGGGAGTTACAAGTGTTGTGTTACAAACCTGTGTATTATATGTGATTCATAAACTTTTTCCTGAGATTTAATTGTTCATATGAATGATAGATTGCTTTTAGTCACTGCCCTTGAATCATCCTTTATTAAATGCAGGCATTGTTCATACTGAATTAGGTGACCAATTCTAATATTGCCATATAAACTTTATTTTTTCCATTGCTAATGAGTGCTTTCCTTTTCTTGTTTTTTTTTCCTTTGCTTTTCTTATGTGAATGGTATTCTTGGCTGGACTTTTGGTTCCCTTATGCCCATGGAGTTTAAGAGGGACTCCTGAATATCCACACTGACAACCTGAGATAGAGCTGCCCTTTGGGGCAAGAAAGAAAAATCACAATCTTTTCAGTGTGCAGCATGTCACGTTGTGTCCCCCCGCCACTGTCGTGCCCTCCCTGCAGGGAGTTGCTGTTCACCCTCCTGGCACTGTCAGGGCACCCTCTCCGGTTTCTGTGCCTGCCGAGCACCCCCTGCCACCGTGCACCTCGACACACGCCTCGGCTGCGGCATCTGCGTGGGTGCAGCTTTGACCAGGGCGGAGGAGCCCGCTGGGCTGCACGGGGCGGGCCGAAACGTTGGGCAAGGCTCTGTCGAGTGGCCTGGCATTTTGCGCTAGTTACGTTAGCACAGCAGTAGGAAAGATGCACTTTTTTCAAACTAGAGAAGTTTTTGAACAGGCTTTATTCTTGTCGGGTCAGGACGGGTGAGTGGTTGACGCACAGTAACTTGGTTGCTTCCTCGTCCTCCTCTTCCTCCCTTTAAAGCACAAGGTCATCGGCTACTGCACTTCGTACATCCCAACCCCCAAATTAACCTGAATTTGGGGACACTTTTGCTAACAGATGTTCTTCTTTAACAAAAAGTATTTGTTGTTTTAATTAATTTTTTATTTGAATCTCCTGGGTCCAGAATAAGGTTTGTTTCATGTAGGCGCTGTGCGGCGGTTTTTCGGTGATGGTGCTTGTGATGACAGGCATAACACTGTGTCTCTCCGCTACCCAGTGGCTGCTCTGAGGGCTCCGGCATCAGAGCAAATGTTGTGCTTCAGCCCTGGAGTCCTGTTGGTCCTAAGGTCACAGCAGAAGGGTCTGTGTCTGGGTGCTTGTGATCTATCCTGTATCCCTCTAATGACTTAGGCTTTCAGCTGTTTCCGTCACACTGCTGCGATACCATAGATCACTAGCTTTCACGCTGCTGCGTTGTGTTTTCTCCTGTGAAGGTTCATCCTCTCCGTGGTAAGGTCCCTGTCTTTCTGCGTTCAGCCTCATCCCGCGCCGTCTGCTGGCGCTGCCCGTGAGAGCCTGCTCTGCCCTGCAGTGCCCCCGGCCCAAGGGCCCCCACGGCAGCAGCACACTGGAGGCATCCCCAGCTGTTCAGGGTTTGGGACCTTGCTTCTGCAGCAGATTTCTGTTCAGCTGTTGTGCGAGTGCCCACCGGTTGCAGACGGTGCGGACACCCACTGTTGTGTGCAGTGCCATGCTCTTGCGTTCTGTGCAACTGTGCACTCAGGCAATCAGGTGTTGCCTGCAGTTAATTCCTTGCAAATGCCACAGTCTGGTGACTGTCTCCAAGAGCGAAGCTGGGGTCGCTGGTTATTGGGCTGCCTGGCTGGGTCGCCCCAACAAGGGGCTGCATCCGTCAGCCGTCGCAGGCCACGGTTTCCATGCTGAGGTCGATCAGCTGGCAGCTGCTGCCGCGGCTGGCTGCGCATGTCGTGCAGTTCCTGATGTTCTGTGCCGGGTGCTGTTCTGGCACCGGGCAGGAAGGCAGCCGTCCCGACCCCTTCCTCAGCGTGAGCGTTCGCGGTGGGGCTGAGCTGTGCTTTCCTGCCCCGCGCAGTGCCCTGGCCAGGACTCTCAGCCCGTTAAAATCTCCAGGCTTGCTTCCAGGTGCCAGGTAGTTTCTCTGCTTGTGGATGCATTAACCCATTCTTTGCAGAGTCGTCCTCTGCAACTTCCCCTGAAATCCAAAAGCTTACGTTGGTCCTCTGCTCTTCGTCTAACAAACTCGGTGTCTGCGGTCTCTCTCCCGCTTGCTGTTCACGTAGATGTATTTCTGCACTCTGATAGGTGTAACGGGGCTCGCTGGTGTGCCGTACGCCCTGCTCCAGAGACCGGTTCTTACAGGGCTGCTTCCTGCGTGCCTCGCCGTCAAGCTGTGCCTTTGTGCCTCTAAGGTCACGTCAGTGTCTTGGCCATTCAGAAGCCAGAAGTTTGTCAAAACTCTTAGTGAAGAGCACATTTGGTTTCAGTGGTGCAAGATGCAGTTGCTGAGGTCTGGTGTTGGTGGCAAGTTTTTCTTTTTTATGCACTAATATGGCATCAGCCTCGTCAGCTGAAGCTGCTGAAGAACTAGAGCTTGTTTCAGCTGCTGCTCGTGAGATGTCCACGCCTAGCCTTGCTTTTGTGGGGATCTGTTTGATTTTTTGTTTGGTTTTTTAGGGTCTTCTCATAATGTGTTAGGTTGGTTTCAAGGTCAGTGAGGTCCTGAAGGTTTGGAAGATCTTGTCCAGATTGGAGTTCTGACAGCACATGCAACCATTACTTTTTAGGAGTTAAAGAAAGGAGGCGCTCTGTTTCGTGTCGTTAGAGGTGAGACTAATTCTGGTCTTGGTATCAGCTGTAATACATTTTTGCCTCCAGCTCCACTGAAGAGGTGGGCACTTGGTCACTTTCATTCAGTTCAGTTACGTCACCCCTGATGTTTTCCTAAGATGTGGCCAGGATAGTTTGTTTACTCTTTAATGTTACCCTTTGCTGTTACTGTTTTAGGGTACATTTCCTGTGTTTAAGAGAGAGCACTACTGGGTTTGAATGTGCCATCCCTGGGTGGGAAGGCCTGCCTTTTGTGTCGCTTACAGTCTAGGTACACATGGTTTCTGTTGTTTCAAGAGGTGGTGATGTCTCGTGTATGGGGTAGTTTGTAGATAGCTTCAATTATCTGGAATCACACAGCCTTCAAAAACAGGTAGGAGATGCTTAGTGTTTCAGCTTCTGATGTTTTGTGTTAGGAAGCCCAGGCTTTAGGTTTTCCTGCTGTTTCTGCTGGAGAGAGCACGCAGCTCTGGGCCACGGCCTGTTTCTTCATCTTGGGTTCTCCAGAGAGCTGCTTTGCCTGGGTTCCTGCAGTGTTTCTCCTTGTGGAGTCTGCAAGCAGCGTGTTTTCTGCATTACTCCACAGAAAGCTGTAACTGCTTTGGTTTCTCTTTGTATTCCCACTATGTATTGTGTCTTGATTTAGACCCACTCACAGGAAGGGAGATCAACAGAGAAAGAAGGTAAACAAAGTAGGGGTTTATGGCATTTTTTGAGTAAATACTAAGCTATCAGCAGTGCAGGTCAGGTCGAATAGGAGAGACCATGATGGTTGTTTCCAGTGCCCCTTTGAGAGGCCACTGCCCCAGGGACCCTGGTCCTTAAATACCAGCCCACACTGCAGCAGGTCTGATGCCAGCACGGCTCTGTCCCGTGGGGCATCAGTCCAAGACAGCCTGTCTGTTAGTCTGCCCTGATAATGTACTGCTGTCCTTGGATTCTGCTACCCTCCCCTCTGAGCGGGAGAGGGCTTTGGCTGCAGAGTCTTCAGCCCTTCTCCTTCATGTACCAGGCCACCAGAAGGCACAGACCATCTTCGCTTCCTGGTGTTCACCCTCTGCATTGTCTGTCTCCTTCGGCACTGGCAGGGCAGTCCAGCAGCCCGTGTAATAGGAAGGGTGGGCAACAGCCCCTTCTTTGGCCTTGCTCCTCCTGTCCCCTAACGTGCTGGTTTACCCCAAGCACTACCCTCTGCCTTTATTTCTTCATTTCTCTTGATTCGGTATCCAACGAGCCACTGCTTGTCTCGGCCCAGGGGTAAAACTGTCCTAAACTTTACAATGAAGGGCTTGTGTCCAAAACCCCATTTTCCCCAACTGTGATAATTGGTCTAATTATATTACTTCTCCCATGCATTTGTTTCTTGAACTTAGTGACTGTCACTCTCTCTGGAGTCTTAACAGCAGCAGGGTGGGCGTCTCTTCTTATTCGACTGCTACTTGGGAAAGCTGTGGGCTTTCATAAACATTGAAGTAAGTGACACTGCATTTGCATTTGGAAGTTGTCTGTGCAAATGTGTGTAATAAAAATGTAGCATTTGAGTAAAAGTTTGTATTTGGAAGAATCTGCACTTTTCCTTAGAAGCTTTCTTTAGACTCATGAGTAGTTCTTGTTTTTCTCTTTGATCCAGGTTGGTTTGTCTACATTGACTTTGAAATCTGGTAAACCAATAGTGTGAACATAACATGCAGGGTATCATCTTTTTGTTTGTCAACTATGAATGTAAAGTTGGTACAAAACGCCACAAAAATAGTACCCATCTGATGTGGGTTTTCTTTAGCACTGTCTGTATAGTCTGATACTTAGAGCATAGCAATGGGAGTACTTAGAAGTCTATTTGAAAGTAAAATAGACTTAACTCAAAAAGCAATTTGAATATAAATGTCAAGAAGTTGCCAGTAAACTTCTAAAGGTACTATAGGAGATCAACAATCTTGGATCTAAACTTTTAATCTAATTCTAGTGAAATAGCTGTAATGGTTGTGTTGATGGACCTGAAACCAGTTTTTGAGTAAGCCTGATAACTCTGGTCAGACAGAACTTGATTAGAGGTTTTGTGTTTCATTAAAGTAGAAAACCAAATATAGCAAATGCAGGGGAAAATAGCCTCTATTTCACGTTTTTCTCTGAATGGAGTATAGATTGAAGGGAAGAGATTAAGAAGGCTCTGGGTACTGCCTGGGACTGCGTCCTTGGAGTATTTGACCTCAGTGGGGCCAGTGTGTCCTTGCGCAGTGCCAAGGAACTTTTCGAGCTCAGGGGTTTGGGGAATCCCTTAGTCCACGTAGGGCTCTTAGGACTGTTTAAGTTGGGCATTTAGAAAGTTCGGTTTGTTGGACTTTCTGTTCAAGTTGGTGTGCAAAGTCCAACCAGCTGGTTCTCCTCTGTGTTCATTTTGGAGCTTAGAGTTTTCATAAAGTGAGCCAAGAATTTTTTCTTTTAGCTTAAAAAATGAGTCTATTCTTAGCTAAAAATAAACTTCATAAAATAGAACCTGCATTCTAGAATTCATCTACTTTCTTCCATTTCCTTCTGAATAAAGCTAAGAAGAAATTTTCCAGGCTGTTAATTTGGTTTCATTTAGTTCGCTTTTTTCTTTTTGAATGAAAGGCTTCTTACTCTGTCTAGATATATTTTCTCTTTTTCCTTTTTTGAAAAGACTTTTTCCCTGTCTGAATATATTTTTGCAACAGGCTTAAAGCTTTCTTTTGGCTGTTGGGTGTAATTTTGTGGGAAATGGAAACACTGGGGAGAAGAGAGACTACTTGTATGTTCATCTTGAAAAGCCGCTTGTTTTTGGGATATTACCAACTCATGCGGTATCCATGTGTTCACAAGCTTACTACTTTTTCTTATAAGCCTGACCAATGCAGTAACCAGTGTGACATAAATAGACTTCAAATGGAAACTCGGCATGAAAAGAGACGGTTTTAGTGGGATTCAGAATTCCAGGAAAAGGTCAAAATGGCTTTTAATTGAAGGGGGCAGCGGCACGTGTGTCCTGTTATTTTAACACGGATCCCACGTGGTTCTGCAGTCTAGAAAGAAGCGGTGCTTGTTTCAGGGGGGTGGGGTTTCTTTTTGTGGCTCTGTTGAGTCAAAATGTGTGCCATTAGATGGAATGGTAGGGATGAAACCAGGACCGTGCTCCGCGACGCGTTGGGGATATTTGCTGGGCTCAACTACGACAGCACGGCCCAAAGAACAGCAAACTTCTCAAGCTTTTGTGGGTGTTGGAGGAGGTAGCCTGTGCTGCCTGGCTCATGCACACCATGTTTAAAGCAGGCAATACTTCTAATGAAGTGCGGTGAGCAGGCTCGGTCCTCCCCAAGCGCTGGGTGGAGCAGCCCTGAGCTGCAAGGGCAAGGGAGGGTGGCATGAGAGAAAAGCGCTTGGCTCTCAGGAGAGAGGCCGCTTCTGAAAGCGCACCCAAACCTTTTTCTTGCGTCTTTTTTGTCCTTCCTGGCGTCACTTGAGCCTGTGGCTCTTTGGCAGATCCCCAGGGCGTGAGCCGAGGCTGGTGTGTGGGCAGGGGAGAAGGACCCAGAGCCAGCGCAGCTCTGCAGGCCTGGAGGTGGGGGGAGCCAGAACGAGGAGCGATAAAGCTGGGTTCGCATTAGTGAATGGGGAGAAATCGGGCCATCAGGGGACGGGTATAAAAGGATTTAGCACTGAAGAGGACAAGGAAAAGATTAATTTTAGTTACATTACAAGAAGAATGAGATAACTTAATGAAGGACAGAGCGTGGAGAGAAAGGATGGGAAGAAGGCCAGAGAGCCTGGAAGACATGAAATATAATGTGCTTATTTTTAGACAGAAAAATAAGAGGAAGATATATTATCTTTCCACTTGATTGTTATCTCCAGTCCTTCAAAACCTAAAATTATTTCATTTACACAGGGGTGACCAGGGAGGAGTTTGAGGCAGAGGGCTAGATTACAGAATTTTACCACAGGGTGGTAAAAGCAGAAGGAGAGGATGTGGCCGTGCTGGAGGAGGGCAGGGGAGCCGGAGCGCGGCGGCGGGCGGCCAGGGGGTGACTCACAGCACCCTCGGGGGCTCACCGAAGGCCCTGGCCTCGCGCAGAGGAGTTCTTGTTGGCTGCCCCAGCGACCTCGGTAGCACATTATCTCCCAAAGTTACCTGCTGGGGGACTTGACTGGCATCTTACAGTGCTGGTTCCCCTTTATTTTGCACCTGTTACCGTTACTTCACTGGGCTTTTGCCTCCTGCTGTCAGCCACTTCAGAAAATCTCAGCTGTGAACAGTAATGATCAATTGGCCCCTCACTTCTTACCCGCGTTGGCACAATTAACCACCCTTTACAGAATTACCTTGTTCAAAACCGGCCCCTCGGCGCTGGGCGCTCAGCTGCAGGCCTGCGCCCAGCACCGTGTCTCCCTGCTGCCGTCCCCGGGGCGGGATGGCGAGCGGAGCTCCCCGGTCCCGCTGGGACGGGGCCCGTCCCCGCGGCCCTCGGCATGACGAGTCTCTCCAACGTCCCGCACCCCCAGTGAGCGCCCCTGAGTTTGCGACTGTGGTGTTTTTGTTGTGCTGCTCAGGAGGGGAGAAGGGAAGGAGGAAGTTGGGAGGGTCCTGCAGCTTTTGGTGATTTGCTTCATCTTGTTGTACCTGGCTTAGTTCTGGAATTACTGCAATAAATGCCTTCCCCCCAGAGACTTTGTTCTCTGTTGTTAATTAGTTTAAAAGTGGATGTGCAGGCAAACAAAGTTGTAAAATTAGTTGTACCTCTACTTAGTGACCTGAATGAATTTTTCCTCTTGCTCTTTGAATGCTGGCCTGTGCCAGCAAATTTAAAATCCAGAGGGTGTCAGGACGGATTATGCTGGCAGGGTATGGAGCTGTGTTGAATGTTGCTCACAAGGAGTCAGGTGCGGGTTGTCCAGGCTGTTGGTGGGATGGTGTCCTCTCTTCCTGAGCTGAGGTTCTCGATGCCCCTGGTGAAGGTGCATAGCAGCTCTGCAGAGGACATCTGCCATCAGCTTCCAGGTGGTGACTGTTGGGGTTAAAAATTAGAAGGAAAGAAAGCCTTTTTTTCAAAAACAAACAAAACCCCAAACTCCAAAGCTGCCTTCCTCCACATGGATCTATTTGCAGGCTGCTCCTGCTTTTTCACAAATACATGAGTTGGTACATACCATAATAGCTAAATGTCGCAACAGGAGTGCGGGGCCACCAAACATGGGAGAGTTCAGGGATCCCCAGTTCACCTCCAGGAGCCGTGGTGGCAGAGCTGCCACTAAGAGCTAGGGCTGCCTGGTTTTGCACTTCTGTAGCCTCTTCTGCTGCTTCAACATGAGTCCCTGCTAGATGGTATTTTGATGGTGTCTTATTGCTGGAAGTTCTAGCTGTGTGCCCTTGGTGCTTCCTACAAGCAGTGTCTCCGGGCGTCAGAAGGACTAGGAGCACAGGAAACAAAATCCAGTAACCCCTTGTCCCTTCTCAGGAGCAAAATCGTTATTTCTCCTTGTAACAGACATTGCCTTTTGGGTGCCACATCGGGGAGGGGGAGCTGGGAGTCGTAGAAGAACTGGGTAAGCCTCGGGTTACCGTGCACTGTGAGGAGCCTCTATGGGTTGCTCATCTGAGGGATTGCTGTCACTGCTCGGGATGTAGTTTGGCAAATTTTTCAATGCTTGATCTGATTTCTCAAAAACAATCTTGCCCTGCATAGGGGTGGTAGGTGTGGAGCTGCTGGAGGGCCCTGGAGCCGTCTTGTCAATTTCCCTCTGATGTACTGGGTTCTTTTCTTGTTAAATCTTAAAATGTTTTCATTTATTTGTATAGCAAATGGGGGAACTTACACCACTTAGTTCTGTTTCTAAATACTACTGCAAGTTTGTGCTTTATTTTCTCCCCTGGGATTCCTCAAGTATGAATAACTTGCTTTAAGTATTCTTGATCGGTGGCAATTTTCTCCCTTAAAAAGCCATAGCTAATATAAATTGATGTGAATAGCTGTGCCATCCTTATTTACAGATTTGCACTCGGGTTTAAGTGAAAATCTCAAGACATAAAAAGCTCACAAACATAAAAAGCTCATGTTTGTGCTTAACGTATAAAGGCTATGTCTGAAACGAGGCAGGGCTTTTGGTGAAGAGTCCTGCACTCTGGACAGTGTTTGCCTCAAATTCAGGACTGCACTCTTTGGGGAATTGTGTCACCCGTCATTTAGCTCCTGTCTGTAAATATAGGCTGCAGTGGGGTTTGGTGTTCTGTAGTGGTTTTACAATAATGACTGACTTCTGTTAATTTTGGATTACTCTTAAAACTTAAGAGGTCCCCAGGACATCTCCTGACTGGCATAAATAAAATAGAGAAGTGAGGAGTGCCTGGGGTTTCTTTGTTAAAATGAAAATCGCCTATTACCTACTGAGTAAGGCCATACTTTGTTTTGAAAATAAATACACGGCACTGCTGAAGTCTGCTTGTGGCCTAATGCAGGACTTGCTTATCTAGTTTTCATAACTACCAGAAAATATTAATTAGAAATTTCACAATTCCCAAGACCTTGCTTTCTTGATAGTTTGAACACAGCCTTTTGGTTTAGATCATACACAAAGCATGATCCCAGATCATATCTGTTTTGTAGAGTGATTAAAGAAAACCAATAAATCCTGCGCTGTCTTCATAACCTGCGGTTGGAAGTCAGCTTGAAATCACAGCAGCTCCTGGTTTGCTTGTTTTCTTGTTGCTGCTTTCATAAAAGCAACAGTCCTCACTGACTGTTACTCAGTGAGTTGTCTCATAAAGTTCAGAATGAGAAGAAAAGAGTTAAGTTCTAAATAAGCAGTTAACGAGATGACATTTTTAGAGGGACTGTTTTATTGCCTGCCTGGCTGCCTTCGGTTTTTATTTGTGTCTGCAGCTTCCTTGCTCTGGCTTGGAGTTACGCTGTTCAGCTGAGGGGAAGGGCATGGGTGGGAGTCATGGATGTTTTGTTCTGTGTGTTTATTAATTTAAGATGTCCCTGAGCTCGGGCCAAGATTTATCCTGTTTGGCTTCAGGCACAGAACAAGGGGCCTCTGCTCTTGCTTGCGCCTGCCCCGTGCCCCGGCACCGGTGGCTCCCCCACACCAAGAGCAATAACTTGTATAGGAAATACTGAGAAAGTTCATCGCTAGAAAAAATAATTGTTCCTAAGGAGCAAAAACTTCACCCTCTTAACCTTAACCAATAATGCCTGGAATACAGAATTGCCAAGGAGTGATTCGCAAAAGGGAGGTAATGGATAGCATGGGACACACATGGGCCTTTTTCTCCTCAGCTTTCAAAAAACTTATGTAGACTTCATAGACTCATTCAGTTCTGGAAGCCTATAGACTTGTAGAAAAGAAAAAAAAAAATTTTTTTACTACTTACAGATCTTTATAGCCACCTATGGGCAGATCTTCATGAAACAAGCAGTCAATATAAAGTAGTAAGCTTAAAGTTGTATCCAGCTCTTTGAAAATAACACACTTGATGGGAAAATAGAGCAGAACAGAAGTTGCATGCCCGTGTTTGCCTCCGGGCAGCTGCTGTCGTAACTGTTACTAAAGGGAGGATGTTGAGGCATCTCTCTGTTTTTCAGTTCAATACATTCTGCTGCCTGCCACGGATACTGTACATCCCTACTATTTCTGGGAGAGAAAAGCCTGATCTGGGTTTTTATTCCCCACTATGATGCAAAAATTATACAGAACTCTTGTTGAAGAGAAATCCCCACAAACGTTTCTCTCGTTGCTGTACATTTAATGTGCGAAATTGGGTTATCTCCCTCCATAATCTTATCTGGGGTGGGCTATTTTTCTGAAAAGGCAGAACTTCGTACTTACCATATTTTTGCTGCTTCAGTTTTCGTAACTTCCCTAGCAATCTTGAAACGCTTCTCCCAGTTTGTCCTTGACAGGAGCTCTAACGCGCTCAAGCATCCTGCAAAAGCACCGTCATCCCTCTGAGCCAGTTTGTTAGAAGTAAATCCATGTAACTTGAAGCTCTTGTTGCAGGAGCT
This sequence comes from Phalacrocorax carbo, assembly GCF_963921805.1. Classification (NCBI taxonomy): domain Eukaryota; kingdom Metazoa; phylum Chordata; class Aves; order Suliformes; family Phalacrocoracidae; genus Phalacrocorax; species Phalacrocorax carbo. Next base: position 23,373,382 of record NC_087524.1, read on the forward strand.
GGGTATCGGCAGTTCATATAAAGTTTTTGATGTCCAGCAAATGAATATGTACTTCTAAAAGCACGTATTTCAATATGTATCAAGTCTGTTGATTTAATAGGTTGATAATCTTGTGTGCGTATGAACGTCGTGAAGTCATATGCAAAATGTACCCTCCTAGTGAAAATCTGAGAAGAGGGGACTCGGAAACAAAAGAGGTCTGTCCACTGGCACCTGGGGAAGAACATCCTCGTGTTCGTACTTTTTTTCTTTAATTGTGGAAAAAACTCCCTTCTTGAATGCACTTAGGGAAGCAAAAGTATTGGGATGGTGTTGTAAAAATACATTTCTCTTATTCTTAATTATTTTTTGTATTTTGTTTTTCAGCCAGAAAACTTACAAAAGAATTGGCTTCGGGAATTTTATCAGGTAAGGTAAAACTTATTTTCTCATCGAATTCTATGTGCATTTGCTTATTGACTTAATAATGTAAAGATCTTTTGCTTTCAAAGTTGAAGTCACTAACTCTTTTATAGTAAAAAGCAATCCTAAAGAGTATGCCTTTTTCTGGATTTCTAAGTAATGATTATAAAAGTTCAGTGTATAAACATAATTTGTTCTCATTGACAATCCTCTGCCTAAAAAAAAGGTTTGACATTTTGTAATAATTACTTCAGTTTGGCACGTTAATGGTCTTTTAAGTCTCCTGAGTAAGAAACATATTTGAGTAATATAAGGAGAGGGAAAAAAAAAACAAACCCCAAACATTGGTAACTCCAGTTTACATTTATATTGAAATCTAACAATTTCTGGTGTTGGTTTGCAAAAGATCAGCCCTGCTGTCTGCTCTTTCGAGAACATTTTCTTGTTTAGGCAATGTGAAAATACTGAAACTGAACCCTTGTTATAACATGTGCTGTGTTGGGTGTGGGTTTTGGGGGGTTTTTGTTTTGTTTTGTCTCAAGCATATAAGCCACTCTAATGCGTTGTGTTGTTGCAGTAGGGACTTGTTTAACCTGCTGAGTTCATGCAGAAACATGTAAATAAGCAATAGGAGATGAGCACTGGTGGAACACAAAGGTGACGTCCCTGCTAAGCAGCGTGAGTGCCATCTCACTCTGACTGCCAGAACTGATTCATTCTGAGGTTCCTTTATTCATTTTTACATCTCCTGTATAAAAACCGTTAAAGCAATAATAGGCTGCTGTTCAAGTTTTAAACTGAAACTGTATACAGAGAAAATTATTAGCAATGTTTTATCTTTTGCCTTTTTTTTGTAATGTCCTGTGATTATTTAGCTGGTCAGGTTATGGTGCAGCCTATGGCCTTTATTGCAATGCTGCAAAACACTGCAGTTAGGTGTTTCTGACAAGTCTAATGGAATTGCAGAAATCCGAGGTGCAATAACCAGTCTTATATTCCTCTCCGTTGACTTCGCAAAAGATTAATGCTTATTTTTCCTCTTCCATCTTGATTGATTACTGCTATATGTACGTGATGCTGATGCTGTGCAGGCTTTCTCAGCTAATTCTGATTTAAACTATCTCCACGTCTTCAGGGAAGACTTTTTCTATGAAAAAAAAATACAAAGTACATTGAAATAGATAGAAATTTTTTTTAGATTGCTGCGTATTTTTCAGCATCACATTACTTATGCGTCTTTATCAAGGAGACTCCTTCCGCGGTCACTTGTTCGCTGAAGTGGGGTGAGCACTACAGAAACGCCTCTGAATAGCGGGTGGAAAACAGGAAGAGGAGGGGGAAAGAATGAGCTCCTGGTGCCCTAGAGCAGAGAGCACTAGCATGTCACTGGACATGGTCTGTCTGCGGTCCAGTGAACGCTGTGTACGCGGAGCCCAGTGTAGGAAGACAACGATTCGCTAACGCTCCCGCGCGCCAGTCAGGCACAGGGTCCGGACCAGCGGCAGCGCAGCTGAAGTACTCCTGACCCCGTCCCTCAGCTGCAGGAGTCTTGCCGTGTCCACCCTCCCTCCCTGTGCCTCTGCCCTCCACATCCGCGATCGGAGAAAGCTGCATTGGCAAGTAAAACACCAGAAAGGGGGTGGGGAGGGAAAGAGGTCACCAGTTCTGGTTGCTGGTAACAGAGGCAGCCCTCAGCGTGCTGAGGAACAGGGCCCTTCAGTAGCCTTGAACCCTTCTTCCTCTCTTCAGCCTGTGCCGCAGGATGACTCTTTGTCGTGTTCACAAACGCAGTAGGAAGCAGAATAAAACTTTATAAAAAGCTCCTTAGGGAAGAGACTAATATGCTGGTGCCAAAAGTAGCACAGCACAGTCCTGACACTAGACTTCATAGCAACCTAGCAAACGTACAGCTTCAGATTTATTTCTTTTATTTGTATTCTGCATGCTTTGCTGAAAACCTTTGCAAATTGAAGTTCATCAGAAGTACTGGAAAATGACTCTTCATACATCTTCGTAAACTCGAAACCCAGATAAACCGCAGACCACAATTTTTTCCATTCTTCTGAGGAATTCAATTTGCATATGTAGTTGTGTCAATACAGTTTGCATAACTTCTGAGGATGAAGTCCTTTTGTAAGCATTCAAAATAATCTCCACAAAAAAGGAAGCACAATTACCACTCCAAGTTTAAAACGTTTCTAGAAATTAAACCCCATCATGGAAACATGTCTTTGAGTGATGTCAAAGAACATAACAATGAAGGAGTATTTTCGGGGCTTGTTTTTAAGTTTAGTAAATTAAAATACGTTATTTTAATTGCTGTGATAGGTAAATACAAGTCACTTCATTTATGTGTCATCACTGACTATATGCTGTATGCGTTTCTGAGAATGTGGTAGCATATGGAGGACTAAAATACATGCAGATGTCACATGCCAAAATTTTTAAACTTCTGCCATTGATATACAAATATCCTACATTATTAACATGAAAAATGTGGAAGATCTAATGCTGTTAAATTAAACAGTTTGTCCAGGAAATACAAACAGGAAAAAATATTTTAAATAAACTTTCAGGGCTGTTTTTAATGACAGCTTACAGTGTAGCAGCCCGTAAAGTATAGCATGCTACTTGGTCACTTTTGTTGACAATACAGTTGATGCAGCTGAGGGATGTTGTTTTGTCTGATCCGTTTTCCTTGGATTCCTCAGTCTCCAGTCTTTTAAAGTGGAGCCTGTGTTGTGGGTGATATCTGACTTGGTAGCTTAAAATGGATTTAACTGTCAAATACTGGGTAACTTTCTACCAGTTCACTATTAGTTGGCACTTTTCCCCCAAAGAAAACTAAAAGAAGATGAAGTAAGAGTTCAGCTGAACTCGGTTGCAGATATTTATAGGTATTGGCTTTAGGCGTGCTCCCCAGAGGTGGTGGTGGTGGAGCCTTTCCCACGCATGGCATGTAGCACTGGAATAGACGGCGCCCTTGACGCGCCGCTGACAGCAGGCTCCTACGAGGAGAGTGGCCTGGGTCTCACAAACTTGTTTTTTCCCATTGCTGAATTCATAGTGAAGCTTTTCCCCCTCACTGCCCTGCTCTTTGTTTGATCCGATGGGTGAATACGTGGCGTTCATTCTGGGGCTTCATAACACTTTTCCTTATGATACAAGCTGTAGGTATTGTATTCTCATTGCACGTAGATAAATAAGAAGGCTTAAAGGCAGCCAGCTGTTGCAAAAAGGAAGCAATAAGAGAGAGTCGGCATCTGTGATCCTATCTCTGGTAGCGCTCTAGTAGCGAGATGTTCTAGGAACGAGAGATCTATCCATGTATCTGTGAATGCTTAATAAACTGATCGAAGTACATAATTTAATTAAAACACTGTATTATAAAAAACATTCACCAAATGATTGAGGAATGCCATGCTCCTTCTCTTCTAAGGATTTCAATGTTAACTTTAAAATCAACATATTTTAAAGTAATGTATGAAGGAGAAAGAAACAAAAGTCAGCTCTCCTCCCATGTTCCTCCTTTTCTCCCGGTGCTCCATCTCCCTCCCAAAGGCAGTTAATGACAAAAACAGGTGCTGGCAACTTAGAAGAGAGTTCAAGGAATTCCAAAGCCAGAGCACACGGATCACAAATTCAGATACTCTGCGCTCCTCCTGAGGAGTATCACTACTTGATAATAGATGCTCAGAAAAATCAACGGCTTCAAACAATCACCACCTTGATCTATACCGAACCAGAGGCAAAAGGCTTTGGAATTCCTTGAATTTGTGTTTTCAGCTTTCTCTCTGTGAAGGCAGAAAAGTACCTGTCCTATAGGAAAGTGGAGAGTTTTGTTTGTTTAATTAATCTCCAGAAGCCAAGCTTCAGGAACTTGCTGTATGGAAATACGGCAATTTGAGAATCAGCCCAGTGGATTATTTTTTTTTGGCTACAGTTGTCATCAAATTTTGTATCTTATTGCCTCTTGACATAGAATCACTGAACTAATTCCTCAATTTGTAAACATGAATAAGGTGCCCCGGAGTATCTCTCCTCGATCTGCGGGTGTTTAGAAAGTCAGCTCCCACCAGAGAGCCGCTGGTCAGGAGGGGTTTCCGCCCCTCCCCGGCGGGCTCAGGGCTCTGCCTGTACCTGTACCACCCCTGCTCCTGCTGTCCCTTCGGAGCCTGCCCACCCTGGCGCGGGGTCTGGGGTCCAGGAGGGCGCGGGCGGGCAGTCGGGGCCGTCCTGCTGCAGCACAGCCTGGGGCCCGTGGCACCGCGGGAGGCTGAACCCGCGGCTGGCAGCTCCTTTGCAGCTTAATTTAGAACTGCAAAGCTTTGCAAGTTGGAGGACCTCACCCTTTTTGGTGAAGACGGGAAAGTGTTTGTAGCGAGGCTGACAAAGGCCACAGGGTGATTTTCTGCAGCTCTGTCTGACTTCTGGAGTAGAGAAGGTACAAATGGTGCTTTACTTCTTACTTTGAGAAAAGAAGGAGCACGCCCAGCGAAGCAGCACAGACGTGCCGGGTGTCCGGTGGCACAGGTAAAACACTGAAGCGGGACGGTCTCTGCTGAGTGAGGTCCGCGCCGGTGCCGCCGCTGCTGCGGGGGGTGCAGCGAGCGGCCCCGGCGTGAGCTGCCCCCGCGCTGCCGCCGTGGCCAAAGGTTTGCTTTGGTGACAGCAAGTGCTTTGACAGCGAGATGACGGGACGGCGCGTGGGAAGCCATGCAGGATGGCGGCCCGGTGGGGCCTTGGGCACCTCTGCAGGATCTCCTGCTCTTGCTTTCGGTAAGGAGTTTGTTGCTGTGATTGCTGTCCCCACAGGGAGAAGGTTGATGTCTGTGTGTCGTCTGCAGGTGGGTTGCACGTAGCATTAAAGCGTTACTAAAGCCTTTTGATAGGTGTATTTAAGCTCCACTTATTCCAAGTCTGATGATTCTCTCTGAGCTTTACTCTCAAACTCCCTTTTCACTTTCTGGTCATAGCCGACTTTGAAACCATCTTAGCCTGAAAGACGATGTGCTTGTGCTTGCAAAGGCACACGGTCCTGTGTCATAGTGAAATCTGAGGTGGTGTCTGACTTCAAACCTAAAAACCAGTCAACTACTTTGCTTCAAATGTGGTCAAGAGAAAAAAGGTGATTTAGAAGAACTTTTAGTGTGCTATACATGGAATTGATGTTAAAATAGGAAGCATAGTTTTCTGAGATGGACTACAATCACAGACTTTTAATGTAATTGATGTCTGATTTGCAATCAGGCTGTCAGTGCGTATATGAACGAAACTTTACTCTAATGCCCTTAAAACCATTAACCACCCCACCCATGTGATTACTAAACAATTTACTGTTTTTCTTCCACGTATTTATCTTTTTTTAGTAATATTCGTAAAATCTTTGAATCTTCCCTTTCATTAAACAATTTGGTCATAACCTTTAAGAATCTTGATAATCTCCATGGTAGCATAGTCAATTATATTAAATGCTGTGCATTTTCAGGTTGTGTTTGGTTTTGTTTTAGAGCCCAGTAATACCACAGTCACATTTTGCAGACATGTAATGTATGAAGCTGACATCATTTGTTCAGCTGAGTGCTCGTGGCAGCCACTGTAACTAGCTGGTCAGAATAGGCTCTAGGGCACCAAAATTTTTGAAAGGGGTGGGAATTATTCATAAGTGGTTTTACAAAAGAATATTTTTTTTTAAAAAAAAAAAGGCAGAACAGAAGCCATGGTTGGAAGATAAATGTCCCTGAAGATGAGGAATACTGTAATAGGATAAAATATCTCTGAGAAAAGATACCCAGCCTACTGGGAATCACATTTAGGGAAGGAGGAAAGCAAACAAGCAACCATTTCGCTAAAAATCACCTAAATATCGCACATGTTATAGAGAAGAGAGTTTGCCTGTCAGGAGGGACTTTGCCGGGGAGGTTGTCTTTTGTTCATCCAGTAAACAGTGACCCTGCCAGAGGTGTCAGCTATTCCCTTCTAGCTCTCGGGTGGCAACAGTTGTGACCCGGACTTGGGATCGCGTGAGTGCAGAGTGAAAAGGCACAAGGTTGTAGGCATGTTCTGGAACAGCTTAGCACATCGTGTGCTCTGGTTGGTTCGTTGAGCTGGAGAAACATGTAAACGTTTTGTAAAGGTGAGTGGCATCCTTACCAGCGTCGCACGGTGGCTCTGGAAGGACGTCCCGAGGCAGCTGGGCCAGCCCAGCTTTGCTAAGGCAATGCTGAACGGCCGGGACATGCAGCAAAATCATCCTAGGGATAGGAAAGTCATCTGCCTCCTGTGGTGTAACTAGCCCTGGCAGCAGCCTGAGCTCTGCCGAAGGAACCGGGCAGTTCAGTAACGTGATGTCTTGCGCTTTGCACTGCTGCGTGCCATCCTCTGTGCAACGCCGTGCGACTCCCAACAGCAAAATCTGTGCGCTTGTGGGAAGGAGAAGCAGGCATTGTAGGGGAAGGATGTTGCAAAATCCCAGGGTTTGCAAAGTTTGCTCTTGTTTCTAATGTTCGAAGCAGAAAATAGTATTTGCAGTTGAAAACAATCCACTGGAATCAAGATAAAAAGGTCTTGTAAGGAAGTATGTCGTACCATGCACTTGATAATCAGAAATAGTAGCAAACGGGGGGAAAAAGCCTTTTTATAAGCAGGCAGAATTCAGTCAAGTCCTGATTATGGTTTTTATGCCGCATCTCTTAACTATGAATAGTTACTGGTAATTTGGGTATTAAATATTTTAGTTTTAGGTTCCCATCCTCTTTTCAGTAAAAATTCTCTTACCCCCAACACATACCTTGGAAACAAGGAGGGAGAGTGGCTGTTGGGAGGTAGGTGAAAACAGAGATTGTGAGAGTAGTGGTTTGGAGCTTTCTTTGTGTGATGGGAAAGAGTTTAGTGCTGAACAAGAAACCGGATGATTTGATGAACTAGATGTTATGCAAATGATGGAGTATTCTCAGAATATGCAAATCGGATTATTGTCCCACTTGTGTAAAGTGCCCAGGGCCACTCCTTAATGCCAGTTCACAGGAAAAAATACGGGGGAACAAGAAGCTCCAAGAGGATCCAAGAACCTGTGTGTGCGAGGGAGGGCCGTAGGGGCACAAAGAAAGGACTTCTCTTGTTTTATTTACTTACTCAGAGTTGTTTTTCTTTTCACCCCTCCTTCCTCGTCTATTTTACCAGCATTTGGGGTGGGAGGAGTTTAGAAGCTAGAGCCCTTGGAAATCTTTACTAATGTTAGTAATGATCTTTTTTTGTAGCATTCTTGGCAAACAGTCACTTCAGATGAAAGCGTTCAGGCAGAGGGGTTTCTTTTCCCCTAATGTAGTTGTCCATGTTGCTTAATGTGTTTGCGAGCATTTAGAGCCTTTATTTGTAGTAACACAGAAGTTAAAATTTTACCTAAAAGCTAAAGGTCATCTTGGTATTGCAGCATGGAAACTTTGCGTATTACCCTTTTTAAAGAAGGAAGAGAAGGAAAAAAAGAAAAAAACCAAGCCAAAACCAACAAAAAAAACCCAGCCACTCAGTTTGTTCTTTATTTTAGTGGACTTAATCCTATTTGTTTAACTAGAAAGGGAGATTAACCGAAACGCTGTGTTACAGACCCCAGCAATCCTTTCGAGTTTAGATCTTGGGCCTTTCTCAGATCAGTGCTTTTTCCCCAGACAGGGTTGTTTGGGGATTCTTGTTTGTTTGAATCCACAGCCTGAGAACAGGGCAGAAGTGCCTGCCCGCACCGTCCGACGTACGCGGGCACAGGCTGTAGCGCGGTTCCCGAAGCCCCAGCCTCCCCGCAGCTGGTTCGGGTGAGCGATCCCCGCTCCAGCGGCGAGGCCCGCGCGTGGCCGGGCTGCCCGGGGGACGCGCCCACGCTGGGTGCCAGGCGGCCGGCAGCCTGCCCGGCCCTGACATCACGGAAGCTTGTGGCATCCTGCGCCTGCCGCGAGCAGAAAACGGGTCTCTGGCGTCGCTGCCTCCCTCTGCTTGCTCCTTACAGCACCAAGCTGTGACTTGGCACGCCATCTCCCGGAGCCGGCAACGGGAATGGGAGGTGCCCACCCGTCCCGATGGAGGAGAGCCCTCCTCTCGCGGCGGCGGGGAGGTGATGGAGAGCAGCGTGCTCCCCGCAGCCCGCTCCCTGCTGCCCGCTCTGCCACGGGGGGCATGCGGTAGGTGCCGCATCCCTGGGGAACTGCTCGGGGAGGATTATTCAGAGCTTTCACGTTTTGCAGTGTACATTCCAAGTAAATCCCTCTGCCTTACTAGTTTGTGTGCTGGCTTCTTTTTCTGTAATGTGCATTAATGCATAAACATAAGTTGTATTTGGTTTTTCCCTTGCTCAACCCTTCTTACTGTTTTGTCATGAACAATTTGTTAAAAAATCTACCTGCTTAAGCTGAAAATTTCTGTGTATGTGCTTCATCTGAGTTTTGAAGGAAGCCTCCAGAAAAAAATATTTCTTCATTCTGTAAACGAGACTTAGACAAATGCTAATTCTTGATTTGAAAAAAAGAAGTGTATGTACAAGCTCGTAGTAACAGTTTCTTTACAAAGCTGTACTACCTGCAGGTTTTGGAGCCGGGACTTGGCAGTTCTGGTGTTGGCACGTTTGAAGGGCTGTGTTTCACCCATACTTGGAAGGCGGACGAGGTGGAGGTGCAGGCACGGAAGCACTGGCCGTGGGGCAGACTGAGGAGCTCCCCCTGGGAGATCATAGAATCATAGCAAGTCCTGAGCTGGAAGGGACCCGGAGGGATCATGGAGCCCCACTCCCGTCCCTGCTCAGGACACCCCAAATTCACACCGTGGCTCTGAGGGCCTTGTCCAAGTGCTTCTGGAATATCGCCAGCCTTGGTGTCGTGGTGCCGCCCTGGGGAGCCTGTGCCCGGGCTCCCCCACCCTCTGGGGCAAGAGCCTTTCCCTAATGCCCAGCCTGACCCTCCCCTGGCCCATCTCCCTGCCGTTCCCTCGGGTCCCGGCGTTGGTCACCAGAGAGCAGAGACCAGCCCTGCCCCTCCTCCTGCCCTCGGGAGGGGGCTGCAGAGCGCCATGAGGCTGCCCTCGGCCTCCCCTGCTCCAGCTGAACAAACCCAGGGACTCCAGCCGCTCCTCATATGGCTTCCCCTCTAACCCTTCCCCAGCCCCGTGGCCTCCTCTGGACACTCTCCAGTAGCTTTATACCCCCAATGTCCTGCAGCGCCCAACGCTGCCCACAGCGCTCGGGGTGAGGCCGCCCCAGCGCGGGGCAGAGCGGGACAATCCCCCCCTCGCCCGGCTGCGATGCAGGGCTCGGTGCCCCCCAGGGCACAGCTGGCCCTCTGGGCTGCCAGGGCACGCTGGTGGCTCGGGTTCAACTTGCCGTCAGCCAGAGCCCCCCGGTCCCTGCAGAGCTGCTCCCCAGCCCCTCGCTCCCCAGGCTGCCTGTGCAGCCAGGGCTGCCGCGCTCCAGGTGTAAAATCTGGCACTTGCCCTTGTTAAATTTCACATGGTTTGTGGTTGTCCAGATCCCTCTGCAGGCCCTCCCTGCCCTTGCGAGTGTGAACAGCTCCTCCCAATTTTGTGTTGTCAGCAAACTTAATTAGTATTCCTTCCAAGTCATTTACAAAGAGATTAAAGAGTACCAGGATGGATCCCTGTGGAACCCTGCTAGTGACTGGCCGCCAGCCTGATGTAACCCCATTTACTATGACCCTTTGAGCCCGACCCATCAGCCCCTTGCTCACCCACTGCATTGCGTGTGCTGGACACTTTGTCCAGGAGGAGACTGTGAGGGACAGTATCAAAAGCTTTACGGAAATCCAAAAAGATCACATCGACTGGTTTCCCTTGGTCAGCTGGGTGAGCAACCTTGTCACAGAACAAAATCAAGTTTGTTAGGCAGGACTTTCCACTCCTGAACCCATGCTGGCTATGACCAATGACTGTGTTGTCTTTCAGGTGTTTTTCAATAACTCCCAGAATAATCTCCGTAATTTTGCCAGGCACCGCAGTGAGACTGATGGGCCTGTAGTTACCAGGGTCATGGCTGTTGTCCTTCTGGAAGATGCCAGCCAAGCTAGAGAAGGAGGGGCACTGGAATGGGATGCAAACCCCAGAGAGCAATGGGGACTATAAACTGGGGTGAGGATGCTGGGCAGCTGGAGCGTGGGTATCTCTGAGCCGGGCAGAGCCCCAGGCTGTGGCTGTGGCGGAGCCCTGCCGTGGGTGCAGCTCTGGGAGCACCTCGGGGGTGTCGCCCCTGCCCCGAGCTGCAGGGTGAGGAGCTGTCTGCGGGCATTCTTTCTCCAGTAACTCAAGTGACAAAGTAATAGAGGAGGGTGTAGAGCTGCTTACCCAGGTGATGATAGTGGTCCTACCTTCTTTGTAAGCATTTAAGAAAAAACCCTGAAGGAATTACTTAGAATGGCCCTGCAGTATCATTAACAGTAAAGAGCTTAAAATGCCAGTTGCAGAGCTACCTCAGTTGTGCGCACCTGATAAGTAATTGCAAGAGTGTCTCTTCCTATCCTCAGTTTACTGCATGCCATTAAATTACGTTAGATTTTAAGTAGCAATGGCTAGACCGTGACCTTCTCGGCTGTGGTCACGCTGAGGTAGGGTCATGTACCAGAGGTGACGTTCAACTGTGGATACCCAAATGTGCACTGAGGTTGTACAGGGGTAACCCCTTCACACAACTCTTCTTTCTTTAAATAATGACTTTGTGCCCCCAAAGCACAGCTCTGTCAGGTGCGGGGGGGAGCACTTCTCCCTCTGTAGATCAGATGCCAGGGTTGCTTCGCTTACAACAACATGAAGACCGTTAAGAGTAGTGGTTCCCTTGCAAAGCACCTGGTGCAACCTGCCCGGCACCGTCCTGCTGTGGGGGAGAGGGCAGACCCACACTGGAATGGAGCAGTAAATCCCCTTCCCCTCTGCTCTCACCCCCTCCTTGCCATCCTCTTGTGTGCTTCACTGCTCTCGGCTTCTCAACAACTGAGGCAGAGGGTTTGCTGCCAAGCCTCTTATTACAAAATCTTTGAACAACTTGGATCAAGTCTATCAGGTTGTTCATGTAGGCAGACTGGATAACATAACTAATTTTTTCTGGATGGGCAGACTGATTTCAAGTTCCGTGGGCAACCTTATTTTCACTATTTCTTAACTGTAGAACACTTTCAGGTTTGAACAGTGTTCCTCTGCCATGGCTGATGTGTAGCGTCTGTTTCATGTCAGTAGAAGATGACCCTGTCTCAGTGACAGGGAATTCCAGAATGCTTTAGCCAAAAAAATCTCACTGTGGCTATCATCAGAGTCTCTTGAATCGCATAACAAGAGCTAGAAGTTGGATGTCAGTTAATATCAGATATAGAAACAGAAGGAGCAGCCTTATCTGGGCCATGGCTGTTTGGCTATGCACTTGTAAAAGATTTAATTCTTCAAAGTATTTGCAATTTCTGTAAGTCTGAATGCTTTAGGACCACAAATGCTGAATTGATTTGTACGTATTTCACAGTTCACAAGGCAACTAAAGGTCATGTTTTGATATTTTGATTATGTTATTAATTTAAAAAAAAAAACAACAAGTGATCCTGAATATGAGAGAACAAGGCTCAAGTTCTTCTTCTGCCTTGCTGGCTCAACATCTGAAAATGATGCCCTCACTGCTGTGCCCTCACTGCCCTCTGAGAGACCCGTCTCGCTGCTTGCCGAGCCGGCCGGCTCTGCGGCGCGGGGCCGTGTCCTCTGCCAGCTCCTGCCGCGGCTCCAGCAGACCCGCACCCTCTCTGCCCTGCGGCACGCTGGGCTCGGGGCACCACCACTGCAGGGGCACCCTCCTTCGCCCTGTCCCCTTAACAGACAAGGACCTATAGGAATAGAAAGAGATTAACCTTCTATTTTTTCACCGCTTCTATATTTGTACTTAACTGTGTTGGAGCATCTTCCTCAGCTACCAATATCCCAAAACCCAACTTCTAGTTGTGGTTTCCTTTACCTATTTTTATGTATCCGGAAATTGAGAAAAATGTCCAACCTTGTAAAAAACATCGTGCTGCTCCAGGTGCAAATTCAGTGTTTATGTGGTCTTGTATATGATCTTTAACCTCTGGCAACTGTGAGTTTTCAACTCTGAAGTATTTATTACTCATTATTATGCACTGTTTGTTCTTTCATAACAGTAGAAAACTAGTAAAAGGTAATGAAGCAGAGCCAATTTGCTTTTAGTTGGAGGGTATTTATTATATGAAAGGATATAACTAATATTCAGGTATGTTTTTGTGGTTTAATCTGCAAGGAATGCCAGGAAGGCCTCTCACTGCTATTAAGCCAGTGCTGTTTCCTCATTAAAAAATGGCATATAAAAATTTTTTTTAAATACCTGCTCTGACTTCAAGCTATCAAGGATTTGAATGTGAACAACAGCAACAAAAAAACCGAAACCCACCTGTGTCCTGCATATCAGTTCAGAGTCTGGAAATGTTTTCTGTTGTAGCTGCTGCAGCACAGTAAAGTAGTTCTCCAGTGTTTTCTCAAGGCAGGACTCCACATTTGAGGCTGCTACTCATCGTTCATGAACGGGAGATGGCTTATGCCTAGAATCCTATTTGAATCTACTTATTTAACTTTTTTTTACCAGTTTATTAGTTTTATTAGCTGTGTAAGAGATCTTAATGAAGCAAACGGTTGCAGCAGTTAAAATGAATAACGCAATGTGCCAGCACGTTTTTGCTGTGTTCGCAATATGCAGTTACTGGATGTGTTGTGTTGTGAAACAATAAGAGTTGGATTTGTTTGCTTTACCAGATTAAATAGTTACAACTGTTTTCCGATTATGGTAATTTCGTAGAGCTCTCCGAGTAGATAAGATCAGGACTTGGAAGCCAAAACTGATCTGGAGCACTAAAGCACATGGAGAGTTGGGACTGCATGTTGTTGAGGGACCACAAGTGAGCTCTGTTAAGAAGTTAGACTTCACAGGCTGCGTTTGGTTAATATTTATCTCCAGGATCATGAAGAAAATGAACCAACCAGTTAAACTTCATAAAGGTGCATGATTATTAGTTTGTTGCTAACGGACTCTGTGATTGCAGGCTGCAGGTGGTCCCTTAGGGCTTTGGGTGTCACACCTCTGTTCCATACATAAGCGGCTGGTGTTCTGCAGGACGGTGTGTTTCTTAAAGTAATTGTAAATTAGACAGGCTGCAAAAAGATGAGCAGAGTGGACATGTCAGTCCCCGCAGACAGCGAGCACTCGGGTGGTGTGGGCTGGCACAAGACCACTGTGATCCCACCGTGCGCAGCTTGTGGCTCATGACGCAGCTGTGAAGCACAGCTCGCTTCCGAGCCTGTGCCTGAAGCTAGCTGGTTCAACAGCACGTTGTCTTTAGGGACAAAGGGGCATCTGTACGGGGACGCTTGTTTCCGTTCGGCTGTCTTGCCCCATGCCGTGACCCCACGTCAGAGCCTCCCCCGCGCCACGGGCAGGACGGCACGCTCCGCAGCCCGGGCTGCGTGCCCGCGTCCGTCAGAGCACCCAGGGAACTGCTCAGGTACCAGTCCCACCGCCCGCGGTTCGGTAGAGTTGAACGCCTTTAAACATAGAGAAGTTGTTTTGGACTTCGGTCTTCACAGCTTAGTGTGGCTCTTAAGTTTCTGTTTAACAGTTCTTGCTGAAATTTAAACATTTAGACTTTCTGGAAGTTGAAACCTCTCTCATGAATGTTGGTAGTTGTAGCCGAAATCCACTTCTTGTATGTTCAAAACCACTTTAGAGATGTGTCCTGTTCAGTGCTATGTTTGGTCAAGATGCTTAAGAAGAACTTTCTCAGCAAAACTTTCTCTTAATTGCTTGTAAATCTATAAAATCAGCTAGTATTAATGTAAGCTTTATAGTTACATCAAGTATATATCAAAGGAAAAGTATGTGCGTGTCCCAGTTGGGTACAGTTGCTTGGGTTCCAGGTATTTTTTAGCCATCTGTACTGTGGTTTGCTTTTCCCCCCCCGCTCCCAGTTGCACATTCCACTGGGTCCATCTGTAGCTCATCCTCAGTCCTGGCTGCTGATGGCCTGTTTTTAAAGCAAGATTGTTCCATATCATAGTTAGGCAGAGACTGGCATTAATGAGCTGAAGCGCACGAAGATCCAGAAACATGTATGTGGGAGGGAGTATTTACTTTCTTCCTTTATATAGTAACACTTGTCAGTAGCCTACCTCAGAATGCTTCACCAAGCAGGTCGGTGTCAAGATTTGTTTCGATGATGGGGAAGCTGAGGTACAGAAGAGGAAGTGACTTGCCTGAAATCACTCAGAAACCAGCAGCCATTGCCTCCTTTTTGCGAGTCTAACCTAGCTTAGATTAGCAATGCTGTAATTTACTGAATTTACCACGTGATCCGTAAATAGTAGTACGCCGTATACCCGTTGGCTGTGGTGTTTGTGAACGGCTGCCAGGCTTCCCCGTGCCCCAGCTGGCGCTGGGCTCGCTGCCCTTCGGCCGCCGCCTCCCCGGCTGGCGCGGTGGGCTCCGCACCGGTGCGCTGCGGTGGAGGGTGCTGCCTCGCGGCCCTGAGCGCCTGCCCCAGGCTCTGGTGGAGAGCCGTGTCCGGGGGCGCCCCCGAGGAGCGACGGGCTGCCAGCCCGTGACAAGACCTGGCTGTCGACTCGCCGCTGGAGCCCGATGGGCGCGTGGGGCACGTGCGCTGACGAGCCCTTCCAGCAGAGATGGGCAGTGTCGCCCGCCGGTGCTGGTGGGTCGTGGGCGGACTTGCTGCCAGCCCCCCCCCCGCTTCCCTGAGCTGACCAGCCGCGTTGCTGCCATGAGGAGGTGGCCGTTAACAGCAGGGATGCAGTGCTGTTTGCCTTTTGCTCGATGGAAAGCTGCTGCATTTCAGATTTTGCTAATCTTTAATTAATTGTATTTGAGCTTGATTTTTCTAATGAGATTATTTGCATGGTCAGGAATGAGGAATTTTGCACCCTGTCATCAGATCAGATGACAATTTCTTTCTACCGTGGTTTGAAATAAACATTTTGAAAGGCTTTTTTACAATAAAGTTAGTCACTGTTGATTCGCATAATCGAAAGCATGACTGCAAGGGCTTATTGTGTTTATCGCTTTTCAGAGTTTCAGGGTACCAGCAGCAAGGAAATGAGTACGAAAGGAGAGCTATCCCTGTTACTTTTTCAGTTCATCTCCATTGCGGTGTGTCGAAGTTAGCAGTCTTTACCGTAATCGTGCCCATCTGCACATCTGCCTGCCATCCATCCCCAGCATGAGAAGGGGGGGATGCTGTGGCCCCCGCCTGGTAGAGAGCCCCGAACCCGCCGGTGCCAGAGCCTGCACAGAGAGGAGTTGATTTATTATTCTGGTCGAAGCAGCTCATGGAAACCAGGCCGTTCTTCCTCTGAATGGCCGTGTGGACAACGTGGCCTTTGTGCTGGCCGGGACTGCCGCGTGCCACCGAGTCAAAAATAACAGGGAATCCTATTTCGGGTCTTTAACATGTTATTTTCCCACTATGCTTGCACCAGCGCGAACGTGATTATTTCAGACTTTCACCTTTTTAAAAAGTTGAAATAGTTCTGTAGCTTGTGTCCCTCAATTCACAAGATAATAAGAGATGATATTGAGTCCCTACAACTTGTATTTCAACAGAGGGATGTTTGTAGTTGTGTTGTTCACAATGCTGACTATAGTTAACGCAGAGAAAATTTATTAGGATAAAATAACATTGAATGTGTGTTTAATGCAGCAGCAAATTTATAAATACTGTGTATTTGGTTTGGTGCGCGACCAAAAAAGCATAGGTTCTATGCTCTTTAGCGTGATAGTTGCATCCTAGTGCTGACTGTTTAGTGTTTAAGATACTTGCATTATACAAGACTAACACTTGAAGTAGGATGATGGATTTACATGCCTTGTGTTAGATAACGTTTGTGTCTGTATGTGTGTCTAATGTGTGATACCGTAGTGTGTGTGTTATTTAAATACTTTGTAAATAAGATGCTCCGTAAATAAATATATGAAATGTGACAGCTGATCAGCATTCTGTCACGAGCTCTTTCGAGATGTTTTGTAACAGTGGAAAGAACCACTTCACAAATTAATTCAGGTGTTTGAACTCTTCCAACTGCCAGACAAGGAGATGTTTTGATCATCTTAACGGTGTCAGGTGCTCTTTGAGGCGAGTTGGAAGAGGTGTTATGTATTTGCTATCAATGCCTGGGAACTAATCCAGGGTTTAAAAACGACAATATTAGATTAAAATATTTGTGATAATTATTGTGTATTGTGTCTTCCATGTGCGTAACAAACGATGCTCCCCTTATTGCTTATTACCGTTCTGCCAGTTACGTCTCCGACCAGCTGATTGTCCTCCTAAGAGATGTGTCACACCTGGGTTTGCGTCACTTGTGCTGTGTGGTAATAGCTGCAGGTGCAACTTTAACACTCCCTCGTCTCTTTCAGGTTGTACATGCACACAAGCCCCACTTCATGGCTTTACACTGTCAAGAATTCGGAGGAAAAAACTATGAAGCTTCCATGTCTCACGTGGACAAGTTTGTTAAGTAAGTAACTGGACAGTTATAATGCGGCATATAGCTCTAAGCAGGGGTCGTCGGATGCGTCAAGTACCTGAGCTTTGGCTGTTTCAACTTCAGCGTGACATACGACCTTGCAGAAGGACGGGACTAGGCAAGCGTGTAGGTTTCGCATTATTTAAGGAATCGGGAAAAGTAACAAACGTCTCCCCTGGCCGTGTCCTGGCAAGGTAACTCTGCAAGACAGGGACTATAGCTCTCCCTCCCGTAGCGTCGCCGCGCTGAGGCTCGTCGCGGCCGGCCATCAAACGACTTCGCCCTTGGGCAGCGCCCTCGGGCCGCCGCGCGCAGCCGCGCCCGCTGCCCCCCGCGCGCGGCGCCGGCGCCCGGGGCGCGGGAGGGGCCGCGAGCGCGGCGGGCTTCGACCCCAGCGCCGCCGCGGGAGGGGACGGGGCTACGTCGGCGGGTGGGCGCGCGCGGGCTGAGGCGCGGGCTGAGGCGCGGGGGAGCCCCGAGGCACGAGCGCCTTCCGCCTACGGGACGCAGCGCCCACGCGCACACCTTCCGCAGCGGCGGCGGCTTTCGCTTCAGCCGCCGGCGGGACCTGACCGCAGGGCTGCGGCTGCCCGCGCACCGGGACGGGCCCGCGCGCCCGCGTCCGACCCGGGGAACGGCCGCCCGTCCGCGTCTGCGTCCGTCCGTCCGTCCATGCGTCCGGCTGCCGCGGAAGGGCCGGCGCCGCCGCGGGCCTGCGCCTGGGGCGGGGGGGGCGGAGCTGCCCCGCCCCCTCCGGAGCGCCCCGCCCCGCGGCGGTGCGGCAGCGCCCCCTGCTGGCGGCGGGAGGCGCATCCTCCCTCGCTCCGCTCCCGCCCGGTGTCCGTCCGTCCGTCCGTCCGTCCGTCCGTCCTGCCCGCCCGGCGAAGGACGCGCCCCGCGGCGAGCGGCTCCCCGGGAGCACCGAGCGTTGGCACGGGCATCTCTGCGCGGTGGCGGCGCGGGGCTCGTCCTGCTGCACCGCGGCTCACCCGAGCACCGGGGCGCTGTGGCCTTCATCCTCCCTTTCCCCCCTTCGGACGCACCCCGCACCGCCCCACACACCACGCACAGCTCGTGAGTGAGGGTCTCTTCACAACCCAGCTTTTGGAGACCCTGCTCTCCCCTGAGGCAAAAAGCTGTTCTCACCCTGCGATGAGCTGACTACGCCTGCCAGCAGCCGGACAGGGCTCAGCAAGGTGAAGCTGTAAAGTTGAGGCTACAGGGCCTTTAGCACGAGTTGCCCGATTTTATGGAATTTCGTGGTCTTCAGAGTCTTGAGTCCTTCACAGCTGTGTCCAAATGGCACTTAAGAATTCAGTGACTCATGCTGAAAGTGTAGGTGATGTGGCCAACCCCAAAGCTTGCAGGCAGGAAACCTTCATCCCTGAGATCCGCGCCAAAATGAGATGGAGGCCTGCACCTCCCTTGGGTGGTTTTGGGGACCTTGCAGCACAGAGAGTGATGCTGTAAAGCAGTGTAGTATCTTTGCACCTGCCTTTATATTTTCAATCTCTTTTTTTCTCTTTTAGAGAACTGTTATCAAGTGATGCGATGAAAGACTACAACAGAGCTCGAGTTTACCTGGATGAGAACTATAAATCGCAGGAACATTTTACGGTAAATTTCTTCCACGTGTTTAGTTCAACAGATGGTGAATTTCTTCTGTTAAACTGTTCAGGGCTTTTTGATTGGTGTGAAGGCGTGAGCTGTTTCCATCACGACGAGGATTACATCTTTACTAGGAGTGTTTACTTTGCAGGATGTGTAAATGCTGATTTCACAGAAGTACACCCACTTCAAAATGAGAACGTCAGCATGCAGAGAAAGGCTTTTCTTTTGTTTAAAATTATTGTCTGAGTTTTTTTTTCTCCAACAATTAACCACCTTGGTGGACCAGAATTACCTTCCATTCAAGAAAGGTGTTGCTGCCTGACAGCCCGAGGTGGTGCCAGCCCTGCGGCGTGATGAGCTGGCGCAGGGCTTGGCAAGCGTTCAAGACTTGCGTTACGACTCTCTAGAGCCGATCACAGGCTCCCTTGCCTGTGGGGTTGTGAGGAGAGCCAGAGTACAAGTTTCCACTCGTATGCAAGTGATGTTTAGGTAAATGTAAAAGCACGTGTGCGGAGTCGCCGCTTGCGTGGAGCAGGAGCGACTGTGTGGTTGTTGCCGTGACCGTACAATGTGCGAACAGGTCTGCTGATTATTTAGGTGATTACTGCTAGTTTGTAGAAGAAAGAGCAGTCCTTCAGAGGTCAGTTGGTGGCATCTCCTGTCTCTCCAGGACAGCAGCAGCTTCCTTGTCCCCCAGGGTACTGCTCGGAGGCAGCTGGTGGCTCCGAGGAGCCCTTTCGCTGGGCTCCCGGGTGCCTCCTGGGGTTCTGCTCCCGGTGCATGAGCTGGTGCTGCCCCACAGCCGAAGGCAGCAACTGGGACATGTGGGGAAAAACCAACACCCCCCACCCCCCCCCAGCATGCATATAAATCCCGGCTAGGTAGCGTATAACCTAGGGGAATAAAAACCTGGAAAGATTTTTACTTATTTGTGTTTTTAATGACTCTGGCTAGAAGCCCAGGTAACGTGGAACTGGAGGAGAGATTTCAGGATGTTTTTTTTTCTTTCTCATCAGAGAGGAGAAAACCAAGTTTATCAGCTTTACTGAGCCCTAGTGGGACAAATCTCGCATCAGGAGCGTTAAAACCGTATGCTGAAGGCATTCAGTAAGCCCTGGTAGATGAAGGGCAGTAGGACAGAACCATGTTTTAGAGTCCATTATAGCTCAGAACTGCCTCTGGAGGAGCCTGCTCACTGACGAGGACTTCGCAGGGGTCCCGTCACAGGGCTGTAGTGGACCTGCAACAAGCACCCCCAGATATGGTGCTCTGCCTAACCTGGTCTGCTTTCAGCAGAGGGTCGGACCAGATCATCTCCAGAGGTCCCTTCTCACCTAGGCTTTTCTGTGACTATGGGGAAAAAGGGATAATCATCTGCAATCTTCCTTTAGGAAACAGTATAGAAGACTAATGCAACCTATAACAAAATACCTATGACTTTTTTTTCAAGATAGTCACAATATGGTATTGAAGTTGTTTTATTTAACGTGAGGTACATTTGTTTTTGATGCCACTACAGTGATAAAAAGGCTCTTAAAGAGATTGACAGCAATCCTAGGCGTAGAGCATGTGCTGTTTGTCTCCAAACAACTTTCTATTTTGCAAAATTCCTAGTTCAAGAAATAACGTGGTTTCTTGTTTCACATGCTAGCATTATTTTCTAGGTGGTATGTTTTGTTGCAGTATTCCCCAGCTACCTTTGTAATTCTCCCTTTTCTGTCATAAATACTACTTTGCATATCTTTTTCTTTTCATCCTGTATTTACTAAAGTTAGGCCTTCCTGGAAAAAGAAATTCTGTCAACATATTCAGTCCATAAAGGGAGGCGGGGGAAAAGGCTGCTTGTACAAATATTATTTTCCATGGAAAATAGTCTAACCAACCACGTGCTTTTGTTATTTGATTAAATTGCTCTCTGTTGATCTAGTAACTGTAAAGATATAAAACAGGTTTGCAAAGGTGTTTGACGTAGTCCCACGTGACAGGCTGTTTGTAAATAACACTACGCGTTAGAGCGGTGTTGGGCGGCTAGGAAATGGCTCCGTGGAGACGGTCACAGGAGGGAGGGCAGTCCCTGTAGGTGCCCCCAGATCCCTTCAGGTGTAGGCTCATCTGTATTAGTAGCCTGGCAGTGAGTGTAAAAGCTTTGCTGATAGAATCAACAATTAATGAAGTTAACGGGAAATAACGATGAGCGCAGTACCAGGGTGTGCTGGCATGGTGTCTCCAGTAGAGAGGGGACTCCCTGCCTGGGAAGCAGCAGTTCTGGAAGGGATTTAGAGGTTATGTTGGGCAAACTAGAAACGAGCTCCCGTTGCAGTGCTGTAGCTCAGGAAGGAAAGCCGTCCTTGAAAGCGTCGCTAGGGGAGGAGGAGTGTAACAAAGATGGTGGTTGTGTCTCTGCGCACAGGGACAGCGAAGGCAGCATGGGTGTTCTGCCGTCCAGTTCTTGCATCAGAACTTCTAAAACCATAATGAAAAGTTAGAGGTGATTCATAGAGTGATATTTCTGGCTTTTTTTCTCTCTGTCATTTTTCCAGCCCATAAGAACCTTTTAGGGCTGAATAAATTCAGTGTGGGAAAGGGAAAGAAACAAAAGACGAGCGATGATTTAATTACGCTTTATGTTGCTATCATCGAGAGAACATGCTGTGTGCTAGAAGAATATTTTATACCTTCCTTGTTAGACTTTTAGTCATAGTGGCTTGAAACCAAAGCTGGAAAACCTAGAAAAGAGAGAGGATGCACCTTCATATTGATCTTCTTAAACTTGTGACTTCTTCTAGTCTAGTTTTTGGCACTTTGTGCCGACAGTCCTCATGCATAGTTCCTGAGACTACTGTTGTGAATCAAAGATTCATATAAATGATTTTTACACACGTGACTTGAACTGGCAGTTCTCCAGCTCCTCTATTCAGTCTTTGTGGGCATGTAACTTACACGTTGGTTCTGAACAGGGACTTCACCACTGCGGTGTGTCCATTTAGGGTAAAGTTTTAGTCTTATCTCCAGTGTGGTTTGGCTCACACAATGTTACGCGTCTCCCTGTTTCCTCATTAGTTCTGTTTGATTGCAAAGTTCTTTAACTTCTGTGGGCTTTTTTCCATCCCTTCTAAGGCACAGAATTGGCAGCAGATGGTAGCCTTGCAATTATTATATTACTACCTCTCGGTCTTTGAAATACAAACATTTATCCTATATATTGTTGTATAGTGCTATTTTCTTTAGAAATGGAGAAGCCCAAGTAGTTGCAGTTTGGCTAACCTTTACCCCCTGCTGCTTTCTTATCCCCTTTTACAAGCAGTTCTGGCATCGCTTCTTCTGTAAGGCTCTCCTCTGCTTGGCTCCTGCAAAGCTAATTCAGATTTTACTGCTCATAGTTAGTCCGCGTGGCTACGTTAGGACTGACAGTGAGACCTCAGAAAGTGTTTTCAGTAGCCCGTCCCCTCAGCATACAGCCTCTCCCAGTTTAAGGCAACCCAGGGTGCATGTTTTACCCGAGCGTTGTGGGATAAAAGAACGATGTGACAACGAGGTGTCTCCCGTGGAATGATTTGGTTTTAAAAGCTCTAATAACTTGCTATGTATTAACAAGGATCAAAATGGTTTCCTTTACATCATCCCAGATGCAAATAAAGTTTAATGCCAGGTATTTGCCATTTATGGTCATGTATACCAAATCTGGTACAAAACAGACTGGTTTTAGGTTTGGGATTTGTGGGGAGAGAGGGGGAGGCGTCACGACTAGGGGGAAAACTGTGGTTCCGTTGGTTTTGTTTTGCCGTAGCGATAGGATGAAGCTGTGAGGGAATTTGTTCCACTCAAAACTCACTGAATGGCACGCGCAATGCAAACCCAGCCCGCAGGATGAGCGGCGAGGGTGCAGCCTGGGGGGATGTGGTAGATGCCGCTGGCCCTCTGACAGCTTGTGGTAGGTCTCTGGTCCCGGTGGGACGGTCACCTCGCAGTCTCTAAGGGAAGGGTTGAGATGGAGAGTCAGGTCTTGGCAGCGAGTCTTGACCTATGGCTTTGCTTAAGGCAAGCGTTACGAGCCTTTGCAGCCGCGGTTTCACGGGGAGTGCGGGGCAGCGCGCACGAGCACGTGGATGGAGCGGGTCATATCATGCTTCAGAGATGCACGCTTTTATAAAATTTTAAAATGATCTGAAGATTAATCTCTCGGAAGAAAGCTGCTACGTTAGAGCTAATGCTTATCAGGTCTGGGAAGATGACAGCGTCAGAGTTAAGAGCTCCCAACGGTTATGGATGAGGTTTGTGGGTGACAACCTTTGCAAGGGTAACGACGGCTTCCCGGAAGTTTCAGATTAACTAAACAGGCTGTTCCAGTTATGACTGGAAATACTGATGGGAAACTGGTGTGGACAAACTGACACATGTGCCAGCCAGAAATTTTCAGATACTCCAACACCTTGACAATGGTTTTTAAAATCCAGCCTCCTGTAAACCTCTGTTTAAAACCATTATACTTTTTTGTCATATAAAATGTAATCTAGAAGGTGGATCGTAGTTTCTGTTAGAGAATGTAAAATTGGCAAAGAGAGAAGACAAATATAAGATGACTGAAACAGGTAAAAGTCTGAGAATCTGAGCAATTCAGTACAATTGTTTTATTTCTTTGTGAGTGTACCTAATGGACTTCACTCTCAATAAAGCAGGGCTTTGCAGTTGTATTGATTTTTCCCAATGTCCTAGCATTTTTCCCAATGTCCTAGCATTTACATTCTCGGTTAATTTTACTGTACTTGGTATATTTCAATGGGTAAATTATAAATCTTGATGCTTTTCTGTGTGAAGAGTTACTCAAAAATAGTTGGGTTTGATGAATTTTTACCTGTTGATACTTCTCAAATAGCCTAAAATAATTGTGAGTAAGGTGCTTTTATGCTCCAGTAAGATCATTCATACCGAACCTGAATAGCAGCCAGAACGAAGTGGATGTTTTCATCAAATCTATAATTATTTTTACTTGAAAACGTGTCAGTATAATCAGTGACACTTTTTATTGTAATTAGATCAAAGCTAGTTTTGCGTGGTGCCCTGTATTTATTGATTTCTGGAATATTCAGTTAAGGTTTTATATTGTTTACCAGGTGCTTTTTTTCTTTGATTGTTAAAAGAACGCAGAAGAAACCCCTGCATAGCTTAAAACATACTTGCTGTGCTGAACATGTGGTTTCAGTAGGTTGAGAGAGAATCTCTATTGTGTAAGTCAAATCCTGAGGACTCCCAGCAAACCAGATCTCTGAGAGCAAGCTTGTCACCAGCTCACACCTCGAGTTTTTAGGGATCACGTTGGGAGTTGTGTGGTCATTACAGCTTTTAGCTGATTTGCAGAAGCATCTGCACAGCAGGGTAGTTGCTTTACTTCTCAGTATAGATTTATTTTAAAAAAATAAACAGAATCCTCAATTGCCTGTCTGCTTGCTCAGCCCAATAGATAAACTGGCAATGAAAAAAATGCTGTTGGGCTATACATCTGGTGTGCTGAAGTTTCAGCTTGCTCCTCCTAGGAAGGATGTATTGCATAGTAATTAGTTCATTACATAGTGGATTTTTTTTCAAATTAAAAACCAAAAAGACAGATACTTTTCAAAACTAGCATTTCTGACATTAGGAAGATGTGTTTAAACACCACCGACGCCATAAACCGCAAAGATTATTTTGCAAATAAATTGAAAGGAGGGAGGGTGCTGTGCTCACATGGCTGCCTGCCTCCAAGCTCAAGTATTGAGGGAATCGCTGAAATGAATCTTCCCTTAAAGAACCACCCCAGAAATGGAAAACGGTAGATTATTAATGGCAAATACAGCAGGTAATAGTCCATTTTTTCTGACAGGCTTTATTCCCCCACCCCCTGCCAAATGTGTGGTTGGGTTACGGAGGCAGAGATGCTTGCCGTGCCAAAGATCACAAAGGTATCAGTCCGTCGGGAGCGTGTGTGTGTCTCCTGATGGGCAGGTCTCACTCGGGCTGCCATCACCCCACCTCTTTAGGGGGCACAAAGCCCTGGTGTGTAGGGGAACTGCATGTCCCTAGGGCTGCCTGTCTGTCCCCTGCACCCTGTCCACTCCCATTCGGAGGTGTCCCCATCCAGCCCAGCTCCCGTCTCCCTGCGCCGACGCTGTGCGTCACTATCCCGGGAGCAGGGCAGGAACAGGCAGCTGCAGAGGCGCAGTGGCCGCGAGAATGCATGAATCCGTGCATTGCCAGAATGCGTACAAAATGGTTATGCCTCTTTTCCCCCAATGGTTTTTACTTGATTCCATGTGTTCGCTACCAGTAGTTTTTAGATGTAAAATGGCTCCTAAACTAAAGCTAAATACAGCTTGGGTTGGCATACAGTAGGGTCTAGGAGAGACCTTTGCTCAAGTCATTATCCTTAATAACAGTAGCCTGGGCTAGCACGACTGGGAGGGCTCCAGTGGGGAGTAGTGGTCCTAAAAATACAGATGGACAACATCTTATTCAAGTGTGTTATTTTACCTTAAAATTATATCTGCTCATTACTGAGAGAATAGTAAAGTTAATTTTTGTTAGATTAATGATATTTGAGTAATATTTTTGGTTGAGCTGAGTTCGAATAATTGGCCATTAATTGAAAAAGGAAATTGAATTGAATTTATCTTGTACATAAATCCTGTCATAGTTATTAATGGGTCTTAGAAAATAACGGCCTGTTCCCAGAAATGAATGGTGTACACTGATTCTTCTGAGCTTATTAGCTGTGGCAGTTTAGAGTTTTGTTAAATAAAAAAGATGATTTAGGAAGAGAGATGTAATTGAATTGAATATTGGGGGAATTCACATGCCTGATTAGTTCTCAGCTCATATCTCCATTAACAATTTTAAGGAATTTTCAGTTTTTGCAGAAAGGCAGATTTTCCCCAGGAGGTGGAGCTGAAGCACCAGTCTGCATTGCTGGGGCCGCCTGGCCTTGCAGCCCCTGTGCCCACCGGGCGCTTTTTGGAGGCGGCTGCTGTGCCACCGCGCTGTGACTGTGGATGCACGCTTAAGCGTGCACGGCCGGCGGGCTGCGGATGCACGCGCAAGCAGACACCAGAATGTCCTTCTCTGTGGTCCCGGTTGAGACAAGTGCAGCTTTCGGGGCTCTGGGAAGGCAAAGAGAAGGGGTTCTGGTGCAGCTGGGATGTTGGTAATAGTCTTAAATTTGTAGCTGTATGTATCAATGTGGCCCTCTGCTGAGCGGGAGATTTTGGAGTATGTCTTCTTGCCAGGCTTATTCTTTACTGTAGTCTTGGTTTGAATTTTCTTCTGCTAATTACATGAGCCTGTTTCCACCTTCTCCTTTTTCCCCTCCTTTCCTTCCCATGGGATTTTATTTTGTACTTGAGTTTGGTTTTCTAATTATATCTTTGAAAAATACGCCAAGCTAGAGAAGTAGGATTTCATTTCTGGTCTTAGGCCATAGCATCATATAAAATGACATTTCCCTGGTACTGAATGTACGTCTTCGTGTTGGTATGATTACAGCCTTGGCAGCTTTTAATTTCCCTCTGTTGGCACTGCTGTGGGGTGGTCTGTGGGGCTCGACAGCCCTCCTCACTGATGGTTGCGGTGTAAGAGGTTATGGGACCAGGACACTCCTTCCCATGTTCAGCTCCAGAGATCTCATACTTTTGGGACTTCCCGGGGACTCCTGCCCCAGTCTTCAGAAGGCCTGGCCTTATTTCAGACTCCCTACAAGCAATGCTGTTTGGTATGCAGCATGGGGTTCCTGCGGTGCGCAGCAAGGTGAGAAGGTGGCAGAAGCAGTGTCTAGCAGAGATGCTGTACCTGGCGGGATG
The DNA here is from genome assembly GCF_963921805.1 of Phalacrocorax carbo. Classification (NCBI taxonomy): domain Eukaryota; kingdom Metazoa; phylum Chordata; class Aves; order Suliformes; family Phalacrocoracidae; genus Phalacrocorax; species Phalacrocorax carbo. The sequence continues at coordinate 23,399,784 of NC_087524.1, forward strand.
TGTGGGGACAGGGCTGTTCTGCAAGGGAAGGCCATGCCACAAGAGCAGCCAAGGGAGTGTCACCTGGCCATGCAGGCTCTCTCCTGAAATTAACTCTTACGAGTTTCATCCAGGGAATGATCTTGGATGAAGAAAAGTCCGCTGACTCCTTTCTAAGAAGCACATATGAAAAACCTACGAGTATTTTGTCATTACCAGCCTCCACACGTCACTTCTAATCAAATGTTTCCCTCTGCCTCACTGCCTTTTACTTTGTTGTTATTTGTTTTTCAGAAAGGAGTTAGTATAAGCATGTTTAAATAAGTAACAACTTTTTAAACACATCTTCTTATGAGAGTTCTTTGGGATTTTTTCTCTTGGCACTCAAGCGCGTAGGAACGTGGGTAACACTGGTGGGCTGTGAGAGGATGCCCAGGGAGGTATGAAGTCTCCCATGGAATGTGAGGCAAACGTCTGCATGGCGAGCCTCTGAGAGACGCTGCGGAGCGGAGCACTCGGTTTGTGTTGGTGCTTGCTACTTGAACGCATACTTAATTTTTATGTTCTGCTAATTCCACTTCCTAGGTGAGACTAAAAGTAATAAGATAATGTGAAAAATATGTTAGTCTTCCCTATTGACACCCCTAAAATGCTAGAAGTGAATCAATAGCCATGCACAGAAGTGCCTCTGGTGAGTTGTAGCGATAGAGAAAGCAAAATGGAAAAATCGGGATTTAAACTCTGCACGGAAATACAAGTGATGCAAAGCCAGGTGAAGCCTCTTAGTGGCAGTGTTTTTCAGCTATTAGATTTGTTGCCACACTTGGTGGGAGTACCGGGTGAGACGTTGTTGCTTCTGCATGTTTTCCAGCAGCCTCCTTCCTCATCTTGCTCATCGTAATACAGAATCGCTTTCCTTTAGAGCCTCCTGGTTTTTGAGGGTTCTTGTTAAAATACATGGTTGGGAGCTTTTTGAAACCTGCATCAAAGTTTGACCTCTTCGTTAGCTTTTATGGTTTTTTAATTGGAAAAAAATGAGTTCATGAAGTGAGCTGGCGAATGTAGAACTTAATCCTACTGCTTCTGACAAAGTCATGAAAAAAACTGTTGTATGAGTATTGTCATTCTGTGACATGGACATATATTTACAACCACCTGAAATGAAATCTCCCTCTTAATTTCTTAACGAACTAAGTCGGCTGTCAGGTAATCGCTTCCAATCTCTTCTGGATGGGAAATGGGATCTGAAAGGTGTTGCCACAGCAGTACCTTCCTCCAGTTTTGACTTGTCTTTTTTTTCTATGCATTTTTTGAAACAAATCTATAAGATGTCTATAGAGTTCTTCTTGCTGTGATGAATTTCATGGCTTATCTTCTGCCTGTTTTTTGACACTTCTTTATAGCTGGAAGAGGAGAAATAATTACAAAACAGTGAGAAATTTCACAGATCAGTAGCCCAATAATGCAGTCTTGGGTCAATTTCTGTTGTTTACAGATGTGGTAGTGCTGAGGAAATGGGTGATAGAGCAGCTTCTTTATGCATAGAATCCTTGTACTGTTTGTATTAGCTATGGATTTACAATTTGTATGGAACTGCATTTTCTGTGGGCTGTGGATTTTATATTCAGATTTTCATACTGCAGTCATGCAACAGACTACATGTTTAGAAAAAATGTGAGATTACTTGTAAAGAATAACTATAACATGGTTTTGTCGAAACCCATACATCTGAAAATCAGCTGAAGCATTTGAAACTGAATTGTAGACCATAGTATCTGAACACAAGGGGAAATGAACTATTTCTAAGCTTTTAAAAATTAAAACTTTTCTAATTGCTGTTGGAAAAGTGAGGGTAAAACAAACTTTTTTTTAAATTAAACTGTAGCTGTCCCATAAGGCAAGGCCTGCTGCGGTTGTTGGTTGCTTGGGCAGGTGTCCTGAGGCGCATGGCTCGCCCGGCAGCCGGCCTGCACTCGCCGGTACCAGTGCTTCGATTCAGAACTTCCCGAGAGCTGAGGTCGGTTAAAACCAGCCCCACGGGCCGCAGCTCCCCAGCTGCTGGGCCTCAGCTCTGCGGGGTGCAGGCGCATCAGGAGAGCCCGGCCGAGGAGGAACCGCTACGGGCGCCTCACGGCGAGGCCGGCGGCCCCGCTGCCACCGTGCCTGCTCCGCAGCCGGGCAGGCCCTTCTGGCGAAGGCCGCTCTGAGCGGGCGCCTGCCCCGTCCCGTCCCCGGGCTGTCCCGCAGCCTCCCGCAGCCTCCCGCAGCCTCCCGCAGCCTCCCGCAGCCTCCCGCAGCCTCCCGCAGCCTCCCGCAGCCTCCCGCCGCCCTGGGCCTGCCCTGTGCGGGTGGGCCGGCCGCGGCGGGTGGGAGGCGAGGGGCTGCAGCCCCGCTCTGCGCTGTGGCGGCACGGTCCCGCTGAGCAGCGCTTCCCTGCGTGTGCTCGAGGGAGGCAGCAGGCTTTGAGGACAGCGAAGGAGAGAATAGTGCAGGTGTCATTAAACCTAAAACGCCTCCGTCAGACCTTTCCACTTGGGCCCCCACGCCCTCTCCTGCTTTTCAGGAGCTTTCGCGGCTGGCAGCGGTTAGGACGTTGTTTCCCGTGCCGTGGCGCGTCGCCCGGGGCTCTCGCCGGGGCCCGGGCCCGGCCGTGGGTCGGGAGGCGCTGGGCTGCGCGGGCAGCTCCGCTCTGCGCGGGCCAGTGGCGATGTGGTGACTGCGGCACTGCCGCGGGCGGTGGTGGCACCTGGCGATTGCTGAGCTGGTGAGGAGGAGGAGAACTGCTCGTCTCTCAGCGTAGGAGCGTGTTGCGTTTTTGTTTGCTTCTGCCTTGCTGCATATTTAATTATTGTATGTTCTTAAAGTAATTTGTCCAGAGAGTTATAGGAAGAATTATTGGTTGCCTCAATGCATACCTCAAAACAGTAAATCTTCTTAATCATATTCCATTTATTTGACAATTCTGCTTTTGACAGTTAGCGATACTGCAGAGAGATTCCTGAGGCTTTAACACGGAGTCCTTTGCAGCTTAATGTTTGCTGCCTGCTTTTTGCGTGATGGTTCTCAAGTTGTATTTAGCTTTTTTCCTGTTTTATAGTACATAATACTTAGAATTTATTCTTCTTAATCCTGTCTTGAAGAGTAAACGTAATTCAGTTTGATACATAAATTTGTTGCTGCAAATAGTAGGGAATTTTGAGGGAAGACATGGTTAGTAGAGAATTTCACTTATTGTGAATGGAATAAAAGGCCCATTTTCAGGCCTTTCTTTTTATTTTATTTTAGTAAAGTTTCTTTGAAGTCCAAGAGTACAGCAGATCTTCCTGGGGTGAAAGGAAGAGAGTCTCTTTGTGGAGGTGCTGAGAACAGGCTCTACAGAGTAAAGGCTGTCCTGGTACAGGAACAAGGCTTGCAGCTTGGGTCGTGGCATCGCCACCCCCGCGAGCACACAAGGGTAGGTGCACGTCGCCGCGTGCCGCCCGTCCGTCCCGAGGCCCGTGCACCGCGTGCCGGGTGGCGCTGGCTGCAGCAGAACCGCAGCAGACCGGAGACACGAACGTGGCCTCGCTGCGTGCGGTCGCTGCCGCGGGGCTGGTGCTGTGGCGCCCGGCTGGTCTGGCTCTCTGATCGGTGCTGGGGAGGCATCGCTCTGCTTCCCTGCCCACGTCTACTTGTGACTGCTCTCCTGGCCAGGCTGGGGGAGACGTGAGGGACGTTTCCAGAAAGCGGAGCAGAGTACTGCTTGGTATCCATCGTTAGCAGCTCATCCACAAGTGATTTGTGGCCAAAGATTAATAACTTTTCACATTAGTGATGTGCAGGCAGCTGCTCACTGTGTTTCAGTACGACTGCGTTCTGTGCATCTGGTGAACATATGTTGGTAAACATTTGCATGCTATAAAGTCCATTACTCAGACCTAACCCTTCCCTTCTAAAACACAGGAGTCCTTCCAGCCTTCTCCTAGGACTGCGGCGCGTTGCTCAGCAGCACGACGTTGTCCCCAGCGTCCGAACGCTGTCGGGGGGCTGTGCCCGCGGGCAGGTCCCCGGCCCCTCACCAGCCGGAGAGCCGGGCCGCCCGCCGCTGGCAGCCCTCGCGCTTCCGCCACGCCTGCCTCTGCTGCTGCAGGCGAGGACGGGAGCGTGCTCCTCTCAGGGGCTGGGGGTTTCAGGATGTTTTGTGTAAAGGTTTGCCAGGTGCTCAGGAAGGTGTTGGATATTTAGTGGAAAAGGAAGAACGGTAATGAAAAACAGAATTATCCACGGAAATAACTGAAGATCTGGCTAAATGCTTTAATTTTAAGTTTGCAGTGCCCCACGTGGGTCCCCTTTAGAAATGTGGGGGCATAGTTGCCAGGTTTTGTCTTTCTCCGGAAAAAATAATTTAAAATTATTAACCTGTTGGGCAATCAAATATCTTGTTCACGTTTATATGCAGCAGGGCTAAGGGCAGAGCCATTTATGCATTGCTGTAGCATAGCCGCGATTTTATTAAGAACTCTTTTCAAGTAATGTGTGTGAAGAATTTTGTTTGTGCAAACAAAATGTTTGATTTGGAACAGCTCTGACTTTCAAGAAAAGATGTGAGATTGGAAAATGTGAAAATAATTGCTTAAGAAATTATGAAACGCTGTTTAAGGAACTTGCTAATGTGTTTGTCTGAGGCATTGAATTAATTTTTAAATAAAAGCAGTGTGACTCTGTAGAAAAATAATACGTATGGTATTTACTGATGTAAACTAATGGGTTTATTAGCGTTTGAAATAATGTTATAATGCAGTATTCGTAGCCGAAAACAAAGCAATGCATGAGTCTGCCCACTCCCTTTCTATGAATAGCATGTGGCAGTCAGGTTTCACCACAGAGCTTACCACTATACGTTTCAAAAAGGCTTGGAAATGCATCTAATTTTTCACAATTAAAAACAAATGGATAGGAGAAAAAGATTTTGTTGTATTACACTACCTAATCGTAATCTCCAGATATTACTACCGATGTGGGAAAGCAGTAAGCAGATCAATTTCCAAGGGAAAAGAGATGAATAAAAAACTGCACTGTTCTCAGTGAAGTTGAGCTGGGCTGAAACCTGCAGGCTCTGCAAGCTGGGGTCAGGAATTTAGGCAGCGGAGTAATTCCCAGTGAGAAAAGCCAGCTGAAAACGGCCTCGCGGTGACGAGGCTGGTGGGCAGTGCTTAGCCAGTGTCATAGGGTGCTTTTAACACGAAATGAGCCTTCGGAGATTTTGATGCTAGTATTCAGATGCCACAGTCACGCACTTACTACTCCGTTAAATTTAACAATGTTTGCAATGTACAATCCCAAACTAGAACCCTTTGACACTGAGGAAGTGTTTCCACTTAGTTTTAGAGGGCTTTCCAAGTATCTATTGATCAGTGTTCTCTAACAGCACAGAAATAATGTGTCTAATTTAACTGGCCACATGGAGGAGTATAGAAAAAACATTAGTTATCCCTTGAAAGGCTTGGAACATCGATAGGAGGACATAACATTAATGACTTTCCTATACACGAGCTTCAAAAATGGCTAAATGAGGAAGAAATTACAAATTTATTTTCCTATAATTTCAGCAGTTGTCTTGTTTTACTGCACCAGTAAAGCATTAAGCAATGAAATGTCACAGGAGGAGTATTTTCCTGATAATTTGTCTGACATGCAAAGCATATAAAACAAAAGAGAAAAAGATGGAAATGTGGGGTTTAGTCATTTTGACAAATTTAGTGATTTTTGCTCATGAAGTCTGGCTAAGAGTCTGCTGCTTCTGTCCAAACAATTTCAGATATTGCTGTTTCCTAAGTGGCTCACTGTATCAGGAACATCTTTGTTGTCTCAATGCTGCCCTTTACTCTGAACACAGATTGTTAATTTTATGGTAATTTATTAACATAAGTAAATGTACAGCAAAAATTATTTAGATCTGCAGCTTTTGTTTTTCAGGAAAAAATACCAGGTCTCCAGAGGTGGGTAGCAGAAGTCCAGGTTGGGAAGGGACATATTGCTATCAGTTCCCTGTCTTTGGTTGTGCAGTATTGAAGCGAAAAGGAGTTATGGGTTGGTTACATTTTATCCCGCCTTTTCCAGCTAAACAGAAGATTTTGTTGGGGAGAAAAAAAAACTGTTTTCTGAACGAACTAAAAATAACCCTGAACGTTCATTTTAGAACTGACTGGCATTGCTCCCAGATTACCCACAAATCCTTCGTAGACCAAAGTTTCCTTCCTGTCAGGTGGGAGTTGGAGCTGGGGACTAAGTGCTCTTGGTTGTCGACAAGAATAGGCTTGCACGTGGTATTCAGAAGTGCACATGCAACAGGTCGTCTGCGTTCTTCCAGTTTGACTATTCAGGTTGCCCATTTTTCATCTTTTTGGATTCGTGGAGAAGCATTCAGTTACAAAGAAGATGGAGACTCCCTTTTTACATGGAGTCCCATGGAGAGGACAAGGGAGGAACAAGTTGCTCTTGGGGAGATTCCGACTGGACACCAGAGGGAAATTTTTCACAGTGAGGACAGTCACCGTTGGAATAATCTCCCCAGGGAAGGGGTTGACTCAGCCATGTTGGATACCTTCAAGAGTTGCCTGGACAGGGTGCTGGGTCATCTTGTTTAGACTCTGCTCTTCCCAGAAAGGTTGGACTAGATGATCCCTGAGGCCCCTTCCAACCTGGCATTCTGGGATTCTGTGTGATTCTGTTTATCCCAACATTTTGCAAAAGGCTCCTCATCTGCTGGAGTTCATCACTGTCCGAGGGTTATGAGACATCCATTGTTTGTTTCTCTTTCCTTAAACTAGAAGGCATCTCTTTTATACCTGCTTCATAGTAAGCATAGAAAAAAAATCACGCTAAGAATAGTGATTGGCATCCTGTGAGGTGCTTCGTCAGTCAACAAAAGTTGTACACAAAGAGGTGATTAAAACAAAACAAAACAAACCCAAAACACACCACCCAAAGAGATTTGTGCCATTTATTTCACTCTTATCAAAGCTCACTTGTAACCATTGCGTATTTAGAAAAATGGTCCGAGAGCGTAGGTTACATGGGTAATGATTTTGGTGAGAAGGAAAGTAGGACTGCAGAGGTGGGATCAGAGAGGCACGTGCAGCCTCTGCATTTGCATGGGGCTGCTCAAGGCGGAGGACGCCGTGTCGCAGCACTCGGGCTGTGACAGTTTCTGTCCCATGTGGAAGCGAATCTGGCAGGGTACTGCTGACCTCGGTTCAGACACTGCGCTGTGACTCCTGGATGTGTAAGATCTGCCAGAGTGTTTTGTGACTCTGATTTTCAGGCTGTGGATCTGGAGCGCAGCGTGGAGGCAATAAACCAGGATAGGGAAGGGGAATAAGAACGGCAATCGTATTGCTGACCTGACAGTGTGGGGCTACGGCAGGATTTGTGAAGACAGAAAAACAGGTTCCGTTCCTTCCGAATAACGAGGGCAAGAAAAGGGCAAAGCTTTGTTTGGCCGACTGACAAGGAAGTGCATCAGACTATCCAAGAGGGGACACTGAGCAACATAAAGATGATGGAAGGTCTAAATCTGTGTTTTACAGTATTAATCCTCATCTTTAATATATTTGTGAAAACAAGTAGACATGCAGGTGCTCCTGCGGTGCTGGTACCGAACTAGTCTGTGTCCCTTGGAGCAGGCTGGAACAGCAAGTGTTCGTGGGTACGGCTTGCTGGCGTGGAAGTTACGGGAAGCAGGGCTGCTCGGAAATTGGGGTGAGAGTTTGGGTGGCATTCATATTAAAAGGTCATAGTTGGTGGTTTGACCATTTATATTAGGACAATTACAGGGTTTAGACCACAGAGGAAGAAATCGTGTAAGGAAAGAAAGTATGAATGGATGGGTAATGTATGAGAATGTCAGAAACAAAGTACTAATGATTAGGAAATACATGAACTGTGAGGGTGGGAGAAAACAAAGTAAATGATAACTTTAATATATAAAGAAAATAATCCAACTTTTTTTGCAAGAATGGGTGTCTATCTCAGTTAATTATAACAATAGCTTATTAATCTCAGGCTCAAAAGGCTGCAACCTAAAATGTCTTGCATTCCTGAAAAGGTCTCCGAAAAAGATGGAGTATTTCTGTATTGACTCATTTTGTTGTGAAAGGAGCTGCAGTTATCAATCCCATGTATAAATACCCCCATTACTTACAATCCTCTCTTACGCAAATTGTCTTTTAAATAACAGTTGCTGTAATGTTAGAACATTTTAAAGCTTCCAATCTCCTTGATATCCGGTTACCACTCACCTTCACAGAAGGAACCAACTGCACCAGCTTTGGATCCTGATACAGATAATGTGCGTGTCTTACAAAAGAGAAAAAACACCTCAGTGCATCCTAACCTTTTATTTCTCAAGCACACCCTGCCTGGCGGTTTGGTTTGGTTTTAATGTTGATGCTGGATGGAACCAGCACACCCAAATCCCCCACTGAGATACACGTGCACGGATACAAGTGCTATCAGATTATACGAATGTCTTCTTTTGACACGCCACTTTTCAAAGAAAGCTGCAGTCTAATTCCCTAGTTAATATGGTACATGAAAACAGATAATACGCTGTTGGAGTTTGTATGTGCTTGGTGGGGGGGAGGTTAAGGCATGATGAAAATAAAGCACTGAGTAATGCCTGAAAGGTATTATGGTATTCTGGACACCTAATAGGGTATTTCTTATATTGTAATTAAATTTTTAGAATTGAAAAGCAACATTTCCTTCAAAAACAACAGAAAAATCCTAATATAATATAGAAATAAAGGCCAAGACATGGGGGAAGGGAGGAGGATTAGGGACTTCTATTTCAGATGTTGCTTTGCCAATATTTTCAGTTGGCTGCCCCAAAACTGAAATATTGCTGAAGTGCTAATGGCTTTAATACCAGAATTAACATTGCTTATCAGTTAGTGAGAGTGAATTTACAGTATACAAGCTACCCTGCACTTGCTTCCGGAAGAACAGAGTGTGTAAATCTTTGCACTTGAACTCTTGTGCTAACTGCTTAATTACATCTCGATCTGTTGCACTTGCTTTAGGCGTTTACTGAAGGTCTGCGTTTTCCCTAGGCTCATCCTCTAGCAGAGGAGCAAGGACCACTTTCTGGTGGTTCCTCTTTTCATCTTCTGACAGTTGTGGGAGAACACTGTGTGTAGGTCGGATGCCTGAAGGTGTGTGGGGGAAGGGAGGGGTGAAAAAAATCATTTGGAGGCTGCTAATTTCCATGGAAGGATTGAGTGCAGAACAGCTGCTTTGCTGTAAATTCATTCTGAGTAGTAATTTCTCCATGTAGACAAGGGTTATTCTTGTGAATATAAAAATTATTGGGGGGAGGATGGGGGCAAAAAAAAAGCGTAACTTCAGCAGGCTTGAAGAGTGAGAAAAATCTGAGCTAAAAAGTTAGAATACTTTGAAAATACAAACTTAAACTGTTTTGTGTCAATAAGTACCAATACATTTCTCTTGGTAACCTTTATCTGCTGTAAAGGGACCCTTTTGGGGTCTCTAGAAAACAGTACCAGACTTGAGGAGAATCCTGTGTAGTGTGGGGCTGTGTGGGAAAAGTGCTGCTTGTTCTGTCACCGAGCGCAGTAAAGCGCTGCTTCTGTCAGGGTCAGTCACCAACTCGCCCTGGCCGGGAAGGCGTCCCAGAGCAGCTGCTCGGGAAACAGGCACTTTTGTAGGGAATAAGTTGATTTTAGGTTGTGAGTTTCGAGAAACTCGAGGAGGGATCATTCTGGATAGCGTTGGTCTGTCAGTGGCTGGTCACTGGTTGTGAAGATGAGACTTCCTCTCTCAGGAATGAGATGCAAACAGGAGTTCTTCCCACTGTGATTGCTGTTACAAGGCACATCTTTATGTTGTCCTCCTTCAGTCAGCTGCTTTCAGCAGAGCTGGCTACGGCAAAGCAGCATCCTCCACGAGCAGGGGCAGGGGAGTGAGGGGAGAACTGAGCACTGCCGCCTCCCTGGGGACCTCCCGGTGGTCCTGCAGCTCGTGCACCCCTCGCCTCTGAGATTGAACAAGTCACTCGAGTTCTCTGCCTTATTTCCAGCATCCATAAAATTGGTGCTGATCGTTGCCTCTGCTCTCAGATTTATTACCTTTCATTGGCTATTTAAAATTGAATAATATTAGTGTATACTGATACTAATATTTTCCCATTTATTTCCTACAAAGTACTCTAATTATGTCCATATATATGCAAAGAAACAGGATCTTCTTTCATGGCAGCAGAAGCCTGGGTGCAGGTTTGAAGATGCTCTCCACCAGAGACTTGTATCTCTTGTAGATTCCAAGTGCACTTGATGATGTGAACATGATTTCAGCAGGACCCGAGTAACTCTCTTGTCCTTGCTGCAATTGTACGTACACTTACATTATGTTTATTCACTTAGTTCCTATGCAGTTGCAGTTTATGAAACGAGGAGAGCACAGGACTATCACAATAATCCACACTTAAACTACTTCATAGGAAGAGATATTTGGAGGCTTGCAGAAGGCATGAAGCTGTATCTAATATTGGATATCTGTTATCATGAAGTAAATAAAATATATTATAAATATTCAAACTCTAAGGAGAAATAAAGGCAAGAGGGGTGTTAAAACAGGAGAAATAGCAACTTTTACAAGCAGCCTTGAGAACAGTTATTCACTCAAGACATCTTATCTCGTGACTGTGATGTCCATTAGGTCAGAACTCAGCGATAGTTCTTCAGCTGGGTAGGTATTTCTCCTCTTTATTGTTTACCACGGGGTTTTCCAAGTACGAGAAACTTCCATTTCCCTGTATTGCCTGGTGCACCCGTTGGCTTCTCATAACACGTCTTTGGCTGGGTATTCTGTTTTTTGGTTGTTTGGAAAAGATTTTATTCTTGATTGGCTGTAGTCTTTGGAACTCACAACAAGCTTGAACCTCCAGGAGGACCAAGGCTACAGCCTGCATCATCCTAAGAAATCAGGAGACGGTGAGAATTGCCGTCTGTAATTTGGTGCCTGCGGAGGCTGACTTCCTCCCTTGGGATGACCTCTGCCCGCTCTCAGGTCGCTGGCAGACAGGTGAGAGGGGAACCTCAGCCAGCAGATGAGCACACACTACGCAGCCACCTTCACAACGAAGGTGGTCCAGGTTGGTACAGAGGAAGTTCAGGCTTCCAGCGAGAAATCTCTGTCTGAGAATCCTCCATCCCTGAAACAAAACCACGTGGAGGGGGTGGGAGGGAGCCGTGGGGTACTTCGGGCACAGAAGACTAAGTTGTATCTCGGGATTCTGCATCATTTCAGTCTGGAGTAAATCCAGTCCCTTGGATTTTGTAGGCATACTAAGATTTGAGGTTTACTACTGCATTTCAGTAGCTTCAGTACGTTGTAAACGCTGACAGCCTACCTGACAGGGCCAAACCGTGAATCTGAAAAAATCCCAAAGCAGGTTGTGGATCTGGAGGCAATGTCACTTGGCAAGTGTTTATGATTTCTAGCACACTAGAGGTCTGCTTAGTTTTATTGCCTTTAACCATCAGGCAACAAAATATCACTTGCAAAATGTCTGTAAAACTTCAGAGATTGCAGTGAATGTTAAGACATTTTCATTCTACGGTGACACTGTACTCACGGGGCAGTAAAATGGTATGTCTTTATAGTGGCTGAGTGGGGAAGATGACGTTCCTCAGCAAGGATAATGGAGTAGAGAAGGCTCGAGTGCACTATCCAAGGTGTGTGTCTCCCTCAAAGCATATCCAGAATGGTTGAAGTTTTCTAACGGTGCCTTGGACCTGTCCTCAGTCTTTAGCCTTCTCCCAGGCAAGAGATTTTGACTCATGAACTTGTTCTCTGCAATCCTTCTGCCAGACTTTGCAAATAACCCGTGAGAGCCCCAGGATCCTATGGCTAGTCTCAGCCAGCTCTTAAAGTATTTGTTCTTTGATGTCCTAATGCTAAGGTAAGAGTTAAAAATTTCATTCTTTGACCTGGTTCCAAAACTGGTTTTTTTGTAATTAGTGCTTTGGTTTCTGATTGACAGATATCAACAAACCAAGAATGTTTTACTGAGTTGCAGAGATTTAATTGGGAAATAGGTGCTTTGCAGTGAAATCAAAGGACCGTTCCTTCTGAACAGTGTCACATAACCACAGGTGACCATCTGTACACTTGGATCATTTGTTAGTTGACTGTGATTCTCCATTGTTATCCTTCAGCACTTGAATTTAAAAGCAGGCATCTGCCCATCCTAATAGAGAAGAGGCGTATCGGGAAGACTGTGTGCCTGATTGCTGTGCGTGTCCCCACGAGTGCGAGGTAGTCTCCTTATCCTGACTTTGCAGCGCTGCTGTCAGTAAGCCAGAAGCTGCTCGGCTTTCAGTTAATGTCATTACATAATGCTGCTCCTTTAATATGACCTTTAGCTCTGATACATAATTTGGAGAAATAGTCCTGCATTTACTTTTCAGTTAGTATTCTGGAGCGTACCCCAGGAGGGTGACTATCATTTATTACTCTTCCAACCGTAGGACTTCATGAAGGCAATTTTTTAAAGAGCATGAGCTATTAATTAAACTAAGAAAAGAATGTGTTACTTTGAGCAGCCCATCCACAGAGTCACATTTCCTCCTTGTCTCTGTTTCTTGCTGTCTAGGGCATGTTAAGAAGAAGGTGTGAGGTTTCCTGATAAATGCATCTTACTTGTAGATACTTTTCCTACTTTGGTATCTGCCTAGTTTCACATGAGCTACCGTTTTAAGGAACTGGTTACTGCGCTAGATGGCAAGTAATGGCTATTTTATGGTATCACCAATAACTTCCTGGGGGTAGACGTAAATGTTTTGTTAAGAAATCACTCAGAAGCATGCAATTAGTCCTTGGTTTTGAGTTGCAGTTCCTTGACAATCCATAATTACAGCACAGGCTGCCTGGAGCAGTTACCTGTGCAGTGCTTACATGCCTCGGTAAGCTTGAGTCTTCCAAGCCCTGGCGGCTGTGAGTACCACGGAGCACGTCCTCGTGCCGTATACATCCCGTCCCCGACCTCCATGTCGCTGACGTGCGTGCAGTAAAACCCGCAGTTAATACTCTTCTACGTATTTAAGACTAGTCTTCCTTTTTCTGTGGTGATATGTTAGTGTTTGTGTAGCATCTCGGTTGTCTTACCCTGGAAGGCTGAATGCCACTGACAAAGGGAATTTTGGAGCTCTAAGACTGTATGTAGAAGGTGCCTTTTAATTCAGTGCACAGCAGTGGAAAGGAGGTAGCTAAATTCAGACTGGAGTGAAGTTAGCTGTGACGAAGCGGGACATTGTACATGACAAGGTACATGCCATTTTCTTTGGCTCTTGGAGAGGCAGCACAACCTTAAACCGCTGCAGTGAAAGAGATGTCAGGGCAGCGATCCACTGGCTGGGTCCATAATTCTCCCTGCCTGCCTCCATCAGCCCCAATAGCGGTGATCAATATCGCCGCCGGAGCCCAAGAGCGATGCCTCTTACCGCAGGAGATCCTCCCTCCTGCTCTCCCCTCCGCACTCATCCCCTTTCAGCTACCAGAACAATATTTTGAAATTTATGGAAAATTAATTATCGATTACAGATGTGCTCTGGTTCAAGGAAGGTAAAAACGAATGGATGCATTTACGATGAGGGACGTAATCCGCTTTATGAAACTGATTGTCTTTTGCTCTGCTCCTTCCCTCCCTCTTTTTCTCTTCTCTCCCCTCCTGCCCCCTCCCCCTTCCCGTACACTGGATAAAAGACAGGCCTGATAAAGTGAGAGAAACAAGATTGGTTTTCTAAGGGCACCAGGCCCTTCATGATCAGCTAAATCATGGGCTGTCTGGCTCTCTGGCTGGGTGATGACCTGCTCCCCGCGCCGTGGCACTTGCACCCCCCTGCGGGATGTTATGATGTGCACCCAGGCGACTGCAGGGGGCTGCAGTGAAGGTGAAACTGTCATATCGATCTTTTTAGCACTAAAATATGAGCCACTTTACTCCGCTCCCCGATGCTGTGATGTGAAAAATAATAACTCGGATCCAAATTAAAAATATTGATCTCTGGAAGGTGTTGAAAGTAAATAAACACCTTCCGAAGTTTTCGGGTCAGCCAAGAAATGGTATTCAGCAATAAATGTGTCGGCATGTCAGAATCCAGGGTTCTTGATCTGTTTTTCCTTTTGAATTGATTTTTCATTACTTACTTCCTAAAAGTGTTGGAATTTGGTCCTCTACCGTTAAATCCCAGTGTTTGGGCAAATTATTTCTTTGGGGCTTATGAGGTGCTCCTAATCCACTCGCTCATTGATTGATTGATTTTTGACTCAATAAACTTGCATTACCGTTGCTTTATTTAAGGCTTCCATCATAATTTTTTGTACATTTAGGCTTGACTTTTTTATTTCCTTCTAACAGATGAGCTGACATTGGTCTATCAAACATGTGGGAAAACAATTGCCACAAGGTTAATTTTATTGCTAGCTCCATGCATTTTAAGTAGGTGCCAGGTATTTTCCACTACAGGCTGATAAATTGCAGTTGAACCGCTAAAGCATAAGAATGAATAGAAGGACTGTAACAACAACAGAAACCCCATATAAATGCATCACAAAGCATAAGCATTAAATGTGTTATTTTTGCTTCATTGGTTTAACTTCATTTTACATCCAACCAGAAAGAGGTACGCCGTAATGTAATGAGCTCTCTGTTACTCTGCTCGTGCACTAATGCTGCCGCCTGATGAATTGTGGTGGTGTAGGTATTTCTGGTTAGTGGAAACGGTACAATGGAGTAACAGCATTTTCAGAAAAGTCATTTCTCTTACAAACCGGCCAGCTTATTTTTAGATATCAAAACATTCTTCAGGAACAGATACACTGAAGTTACCGTTCTCCGGCAACTCTTGCGAACCTGCTTTTTAATGTTGTTTTAAGAAATGGCAGAGGGCCTGCGCTACCAATAAAGGTAGTAGGAAAAGAAAAGTTGCGTTAAGGATGAGGGTAGCCTCTTCCACTAACAGAGGGAAGTTTGGTCAATGTTAAAAAAGTGTGTTAAAAAGCCCCTTAAGCAATTACGTCTTCACTGTAGACTCTTGAGTGCATCCCAGTTTTCATGGAGTTGGTACTCATACCTCTGCAAATTTCTGTGCATCCGAGTTTGCATTTTACAGTGCTCCTGCCCGAGATTTACTAGCCGGTGCCTGATGGTTCAAATACAGTTAAGCTCATGTGTTTTTATTTAATACAAGGAGGCACAATCAATTAAGAGGAATAAAACTAGAGCTCCATAAATTACATTACAGAGCTGATGGCATTTTATTCATTGTCCACTTTTCTGCGTAACTGCATTTCATCAGCCAGTTTTTGCTTTTGTTCACGTGCATCTTGTTAATGCCCAGAGGCTCCTTGGAAGTAACCAACAGATATTTTCAGCTGAATTCTCTCAAATATAGCCACATGCAGGAGTTTGATTAAAATTCCTGGGATTCATACTTATTCTTTTAACTTTTTTTAAAAAGCCTGTGTCTGTGTAGTGTTCATGTGGCTTGACACACAAGTATGCGACCCAGCTCCCAGGCTTGTAATACAAATACATAAAAATACATAGGTGTCACCATCGTTCAGCGAATACCCGACCTAAGAATTTCTACAGGTTTTGCATTTTGGATAGATTTATTTATTTTCTTTAAGTGTCATAACTAAAAGTGGACTGCGCTAAAAAGGAGGGGAAGGGGAGCGGGACAACTGTCAAAACATGTGATGTATTTTCCTTCTAGACTTTGATTAGTAGTGAGCTTCAGGTCTGTGGGTCAGCCCCTGAGATGTTCCAGTCTCCGCTCGCAAGAGTTTCCCCGTTGAGGCTGCAGCTCCATGGCTCCTGCAGTGCACTGGTCCTGAGAAGCGATAATTACAGGGGGTAAGGAGGGTCATCAGCTACAGTGGACAAAATCCCAAATAAGACTTTAAAGATGAGGAATGAAACCTTGAATTTGACAGGGCATCCCCTGGCACGTGGGCATGGTGGCAGTCGCCGCAGGGCAATGCTCTCGCCAGCTGGTCAGCTGCGAGGAGGCTGGAGGGGATCCTGGCCTGGGAAGGATGCTGTTTGGTGCCCGCAGCCAGGGTCTGGAGCCTGCCACAAAGACAGGGAATATAGGAAGCGTGAAGAAAAGGTTCTTCAAGTGACATTTTGTGGGGGTGGAAGTTTGAACTTCGTTGCTGGATGTTGTCATGAGAACAATTTGTGTGGCAATAGCATTTATAAGCATTAAGATACTGATGTCTTGTTGTACACGCGCCACTTGCCTGAATGCACAGAGTACTCGGGTGTCCTTGAAGAGTCTTGCCTCTGTGTTCCCTTCCTTGCGTGGAAGTGCGCCGAAGCGCAGCGCGCCCAGGCTGGTGTCCCTGGGGTCGGTGGGCACGCAGCTCTAGCATGGTGCACCTGGGCAGGTGGGGGTCGGCAGCGGCTGCCGCCGGACCCTTTTGCTGTAAGAACGTGAGAGATAAATGGTTTGCATATGTCAGGAATCGGTGGCACTTGAGATCCCACCTTCGACCTTTTGTGGTCGAAGCACCTTTTGTGCTTCATGGCTTTGGTTCGCTTTGGGTCTCGTGATTGGCACAACAGAGCACATTAACATAAAGCACCCGAGCGTTCGCTGGCTGTAGCTGCCAAAGGGAATGGGGGAGTGGGTCACACAGCGACGCTTGTCAAGTAACTGTAGGGGATGTCCTCCTTCTCTCTGACCCTCCTTTTCCATTTCTGGCACTGAGCTCTTGAATCTCCTCTACTAAGCTTTATAGACTTGAACTCAAGTTATAGGATGGAACATTCTTAACGAATTTCTAGGCACAGTGTAAGTTACTCTCGTGCCCCAGAGCTTTAGGGCACGCGCCATGGTCTTCTGAAAGGAGCAGAGAGAGGGGAAGGAGGTAGGAAGCCTTTAACACCGGTTTTGCTGGGCTGCGGTTCCTCTTGCTATTTATGAGCCTCTGGCATTTGGAAGGATGTGCATTTACGTATGCATACGTATGCTTTTTTAATTGTAGCAATTGGGTTGTCATGAATTTGTGGTGGCTGTAGCCATTCTGTTTCTGGTGATCTGGGAGCAGAAACAGCAAACGAAGCAGCAGAGCCCGAAACGTAGCCGGGTTTTGAGCTCTCACGTGGAGACTGCTTGCTGGCTGTTAGCAGCTCACTGATAGTTCACCATGTCTTGGAAAAACCATTGTGGTGGGCTGACCCTGGCTGGTGCCAGGTGCCCACCAAAGCCACTCTGTCACCCCCCTCCTCGGCTGGACAAGGAGAGAAAATATAACGAAGGACTCTTGGGTCAAGATAAGGACAGAGGGAGATAATTCACCAATTACTGTCACAGGCAACACAGACATGACTTGGGGAAAATTAACCTATTACCAATCAAATCAGAGTAGGGTAATGAGAAATAAAAACTAAATCCTAAAAGACACACCACCAGCCCCTTCCCAGGCTTAACTTCATCCCCTGTTTCTCTGCCTCCTCCCCACCAGTGGCGCAAGGGGATGGGGAACGGGGGTTGGGATCAGTTTGTCACACCTTGTCTCTGCTGCTCCTTCCTCCTCAGCAGGAGGATCCTCACACTCTTCCCCTGCTCCAGCATGGGGTCCCTGCCATGGGACACAGTCCTTCACAAACTGCTCCAGCGTAGGTCCTTCCCACGGGAGACAGTCCTCCATGACCTGCTCCATCATGGGTCCCTTCCCCAGGGCGCAGTCCTTCAGGAACAGGCTGCTCTAGCGTGGGTCCCCCATGGGGTCACAAGTCCTGCCAGCAAACCTGCTCCAGCGTGGGCTTCCCACAGGGTCACAGCTTCCTGCCCTGGTGTGGGCTCCTCCACGGGCTGCAGGTGGATATCTGCTCCCCTGTGGGCCTTACCGCGGTCTTCATCACAGGCTGCAGGGGAATCTCTGCTGTGGTGCCCGGAGCCCCTCCTCCCCTCCTTCCTCACAGACCTCGGTGTCTGCAGAGTTGTTCCTCTCATGTATTCTCACTCCTCTCTCCAGCTGCAGTCATGCAGGGCTTTTTTCCCCCCTTAACTATGCTATCCCAGAGGCGCTACCACCGTGGCTGATGGGCTCGGCCTTGGCCAGCGGCGGGTCCGCCTTGGAGCCGGCTGGCGTTGGCTCTGTCGGACATGGGGGAGCTTCTGGCAGCCTCTCACGGAAGCCACCCCTGCAGCACCCCTGGTACCAAAACCATGCCATGCAAACCCGGTACCTCCATGTTGTAACCTGCAGTATGTTTCTCATCCCTTCAGATCACTTGTGATGAGGGGAACGGAAAAAAAGGAAAAGGGATTTTTACTAATGTCAGTCTTGTAAATGCAGTTTATAAACCTGACGTTTTTCTACTTGTATGTGCTAAATAGCAAAGATCCTGTGTTTTATTTTCAGGGACACCTTTTCACTGTGGGTTAACTCTTAGAGTTTGTTCATAAAAGGGCCACTTCAGTAACCACAAAAATGGAAAAGGAACAGTTCTGTAAGAATGTAGGTCAAGAAAACAGTAAAATGGTAAAAACACAGGTTCAATTGCTCTCTTAGCAATGTAGAGATGGAAAACAGGAAGGAATTAGTAACAGTCCTTAAAACGTTGTCTTCCTCCTTCATAACTTTGCGGTCATTATGCTGTGGGCATATTTGATGGCTGTGTCTAGCACAATAGTCACTTAGACTTTTTTCCTTTCTTATTCAGAAGTATTTCAAAGTGGAAAAAAACAATATTAGGTATCTTCTGACCTCTCAGGAGGGTTCATTATGCTTCAGGAGTAGTCGATGGCAAACAGCATAATGCCTGCTCACCAAGGCTCAGTGGCCATCGAGCCTCGAGGAGCACCAGCATCCCTTTTGGCTGGTATGTTCACAGCTCACGCAGGAAAGTCACTTTTGAAGCAGGTGCAAACTCTTCCCTGTTATGGGGGTGGTATAGAAATGGCTTATTTGAGTTCTCGTCTTGGAAAATTAAATTTTTTTTTCTCACCCATTTATTTGCAAAACAGACTGTGGATGATTTATGATCCAAGCCCAAGTGCAGTCAAATTATATGATCTTACAATAGGTAAGTTCTTGACAGGAACAGGATTTACCTGCTTTTGTGTGTTTAGCCACTGACTTCTGTGGGTCACTGTTTCATCCGCGACTTTACCCGTGTGTGCCTTGAAGGAAACATGCACGTGATATGTCAGAATTTTCAATGTCTTTGGGTTGGTTCCTCCTCAGATAAGCAGCCCTACTGAAACCCAGGGTGTGAGCAGCTTGCATCTGAGCAGTGCCACCTCTTTCTGATGGTGGCATTACTGTTGTCTGAAAATTGGTTTGGGGATTTGGAGAAGAGCAGCAAGACTTACTGGAGCTTGAGAAAGCATAAGCTGTGAAGGATTGGCAATTCAGGGTATGGCTAGTCTAGATAAAAGAAAACTGAGGAAGGCAGAGGGAATAAACTTTTCCCTATATTGCCTGAAAAAGTCATAAAAGAAATTTTAGGGAAAAAAAAAAGCTTCCACTGTAGAATTTAAGGGGCTTCCACGGGCAGGTTGTGCAGGCAGCTGTTGAGCATGACTTACAGTTGGTCCTGCCGTGGTAGCAGAGGAGGCTTCCCAGGGCCACATCCCTCTCTTCCCATGGTTCTGTTTGATCTTGAAAATCACAGAGAGTCCCACTACGTATTCAGGTATTTCTCTCTATTTTCAAAAATCTTTTTTTTCATTGGGGAAAGCAAGAACATCTAATTTCATCATCCTGACACCTGATAATACTAATTAATTGGTTTAAAGAGGTTGCAGTACAAGAACATCAGCAACTGCTGTAATGCAGTATCATTACCTTAATCACCTCGCATTATCCCAAGCAAACTTCTGCTGGTCATGATATTAAAAAAAACCAGAAGAGTCAACAGCTGTTTAACTATTACTAGTTGGGTTCAATTTGTTCTTTTAAGATCAATGTTTTGGCCTGTATATCTTGTAAGTCAATCACTTGTCACTAGACTTTCTTAAAGAATAAGAAAAATATGTAACTGACACGTTGGCAAAGGTTTGACCAAGCTGTATGTGGTTGAATCGTATATCAAGGGAAAAGAGAAATATGACTGAATGCTGTGTCATAGCACCGCATGTGGGAAACAAATATTCTGCAAGAAATCTGTTGGTGAACAAACTGAAAAATTGTTAAGCTCTTAAAGAGCTTAAAGGCTTGTTAGCATTTTTTGACAGAGGACCACCGAAGCAGTGAACATAAAAAGACAGAGCAAAAAAGTCGTCATGGCTAATTCAGAATTTAGATTTGTGGTTCTGTTCCTTCAACGTACTTCCTCTCTTGCTGGAACGGGGAAGGAAATCTTTTCTGACACCTGTGAGCCTTTTCACTCCGTTGTTTGAGAACTGCTGCAATTACTCAATTTTCAGCTGTGCTCAGAGAATTTATCAAGTTACCTTTTGGTCAAAACTGTAGGCGAGTCTTAGTAAGACAGGACATGTTATTTTTTTATAAAATACTGTTTTTCTTCGGGTGTTTGGATGGGTTTTGCTGAAGGGGCTGAACACACAATGTTTGCATCTAACGTGACTTGTCTCCTACCTCACTGAATAGGGATTATTTGTCCAAGACCCGTATGTGATGTGAACACCTCCTTGCGTAGCTGCAAGCTTAGGACAAAGACTTAACATCACTCAGATGAAGCCCCCTTACCATGTGTTCTAAATGAAGCAAATATGCATAGTAGGCATGAAGATCAGATGAGATTAATAATCTATTAATGCACTTTGGTTTTGCTTATCTTCTCACAGGTTAATAAAAGCCTAATAGAAAAAACATTAGCTGATAGTAGACACAGTATTAAAACAAAAAGTCACTTTCAAACATAACAGTCATGAGCATAAATGAGTATCAGTCTACTCCCAGTAATGTTCCTACTGACCAGCGTTATTTCCTCAAGAGCTTATCAAATGACATTTTAAAAGCCAAATGAAGTTGAACAATTTTCCTACCTTCAACAGTAAAGATTCTTTTAATAATTCTGAATGAATCTGTCAGTTGCGGTAAATTTTACCGATGCTTTCTTCATTCTTAAAGCACCAAGATCACTGATAATTAATAAGCTTTGTAAAGCAAACACAGGTCAACATGTGCATGATAAATGGAGCTATTATTGTACATAGGGAAACAATTTGTTGCTCCATATGGTCTGATGTCCATTAACATGCCCTGCTAATAATGCAAAACAGAAAAGCTATAATAGAGTCTACGCAGGTTTTAGGCTATGTACAAAGGAAAGTATTCTAATAATCTATTCAGACACTAACTTAAAGGTAGTATTTTTCTTCCTTTCTTTCCAGCTGGCGAGTAATGAGCTCTTCCTTTGACTGGTCAGGTTAGACAGCTGTTGTCATCTTTACTGTAGCAGAATCATTTTCTGCTGGTCTGCCTTGAAAAAGGGAGCAGCGTTCTCTCCTTTACTATTAATGCAGGGAAGCTTGAGGAAAAACATCTGAGTCTTATTCAATTCTCTTACCCCATTACTTCTTTTTAATATATGTTCTATTAATCCATTAGCTGTAGAATACATATAGTATCATGTAATCAGCACTCAAGTCTGAACTAATTTCTGGTGCTCCTTAATGGGGGAAATATTTTAAGATGTCAGTGCATAGACTGCATAAAATTGTCAAGAGTGATAATTTCACAGTGGCGTGAGAACAATGTTAGTTCAAATTTCCCAACTTAATTTTCAAAATCCTTCAAAAAATGTCTGTTTGATTTCCTCTTTAAAGTTTCTTGGAGAAAAGTAATCTCTGGCTAACACATACACGCTTATCGTACACTATGACAATAGCCAAGTCTTTGTGCCTGTCACTAACATGAGAAAAGAAAGAATAAAGCGATGTTGGAAAATACCAGGGGAATCCCAATCAACAGTGGCTTCACTAGCTTGACGTGCTTTCTGATAACTTTTTTAAAGAAAGCAGTTTGGTTCTGTTTTGATGCAGTAGCTTTATAACGTAAAGTTTTTACAATTATCAGAGCAAAATGTAATTAACTCACAGTATTATTCAGTGTGTTTCCAGATTTAAAAAGAAAAGGCAAACCCAAAACAACCCATTAGTGTAGTCTCCTGCTTCTGAACATTGTCTTGTGAGTTTCGAATCTGTAGCTATTCTTTAAGGAGAAAGCTATTTGTAATGAAAACAAATGGACATCGAGACTTTAATTTGACCTCTGCCATGCCATCAGTTCCTACGTTTAAGGAGTCAGCAATGAAATATCAAGCCTACGGTACATGGCTCGATCAGCTCTCCTTAATTTTAATTTCAAAAATCTGTTTGTGCTAGAGTTAATAGGTTTAATTTAAAAAGTTAAACTTCTATTTAAATTTCTGTTATTTCTTTTTATTCATTACTGTGAAAAAAATTTAATAGTCTTTGGTTACCCTTTTAGGGTTCTTCATTTGACAGTTCATCTAAGAAAATCTGTGATGTGATAGATTTTTCTGATGAAATACTTGAGACGCAGGAGATGTTTTAATTGTCCTGAGATACATTTTTCTTGAGAGTCTGTGGCAGTCTGCAGTCTGCTTTTTAGAAACACTGATTGATGAATTCTGCTGTAATTTAAACTAAAAGTTAATAAGACAGGCCTACACGGATCTGATGCAAGTTATTAGACCTGTAAGGCACTTTAATATATGCCATTTATTATTCAAAGAAGTGCAAGCCAAAAATGTTTCATGTGCACTAATAAAAATTCAATATAATTATTTCAGAGAACTTCAGGAAATGCAAACGGTCAGATAAACTGAATTTATTAAAACAATATCCAGTGACAGGAATGCTGATCGGCCCTCTTAGGGCTCCACTTCGAGCTGTTGGTATCTCTTTCAGTAGGAATTTGTTACTCCTTGAACTTCCTTTGCAAAAGTAGTTTTCCACTGTTTCTTATCATTGAATTAAATTCATCACATTTGGTGTTTCACTTTTGCTTTCTGCTTCAAAATATCAAATATTGATGACTCTGTCCAGTGTTTTGCCTAAATTGGTGGTTTTCTGTATCCTGGAGTCCTAGAGATGAGCTCAAATAACGACAGCTCGGCTACATTTTCAGCTAGTCAGACTTGAAATACAAACCAAATCCTATGGCTGTCTCATAAAGTTTAAGGTTTTCTGTTATTAAAATCTTCCTTTGAAATAATAAATGACTACAGGCTGTCATGGCAGGGTCTAGAAAGGCCAGCACGTAGAATGGGCTGAGATTTCATCTGAGCGTAGTTGAGTTTTATAGATCTATTTATGAGATCCAATACGGTAATGATGTAATTTTACTTGTCTAATAAATGTAGCTGTACAAGCAAAGGATAGCAAACATTTCCATTGTGACCAAAATCCTTTAAACTGCAGCCACTTTGATCTTAGAGCTCATGCTATTTAATAAATGCTGGCTATTCTTCTAACAATCACAATTATTTAAAGGGTTTTCAAAAGGGATAGAGCAAATCAAATAAAACAATTACTGTTGTATCTCATTCTGAAGTTAAGTGTATTTTTTATGTGGGTCTTGTTTAGTGTCTCCTCCCAGTTTTCATCCATTATCACAATAATTGAGTTTGTAGCTGGAATTAAATTTATCAAATTGTGTTATCCTCTTTTGAAATTGGATAGGTATCCTGGCAGTGGGAGCTAGAAGTTAATCTGCTTTGCTAAAGCCTCCAGTGGCACGGCGGCAACAGGATTGAGAAGGCTCAAACATTTTCCTGTCACCCTGGACACGATGTAATTTCTCCTCAATCCCTTGTGCAAATAATGACATTTGAATCGAGCATTAACAGGCTTAATTACTTTAAAATTGTCATTTTAATTTACACTGATATAGTATTGATCATACAAGCAGAGATTAAGCTGTTCACTGGAGCAGATGATGGGGAATTAAACATTAAAGGGTCCTCGTGGGGCTGAGAGGCCGCCCAGAGAGTGCCAGAAGAGGAATGATATTTCTCCGTAATGAACTGGCGGCATGCAGGGACATGAATCTTTGGCCTACTGGAAAAAGGGAAATAATGGGGTTTGGGAAGCATTTGCAGGTTATTCATTCGCTGCCATGCACCAATTCTCCAGTGATTCATCCACCTCACCAACATTTATTTATCTAGCAAATTCAGGAGCTCTGACCTTTCTGCTAAGTACATTTAACATAAGACGGAGTGAAATATTTCAGGTGTAACTTTTTACAAATATTAGTGATTGTTTCTTATTTCTGACTAATATTAAACAGTTATTTAATGTGCCATTCATACTTGTGCCCATTTGCGCGGCTCATGATGATCACATGGACTTCATAAAAAGATCCAAGTATTGTGGGATTAAATGAGGTCTTCCAAAGTCCTTGACCTCATTCAGTTACAGTCTGATTTTCTTCTTTGGTAAACCTGAATTAAAGTTAAGTTAAAGCAAGCTGACACAAGTTTACGTGGAAGATTATACAGCATGTAATAGTAAAAAAGACAACTAATCCTTGTAAAACCTCTAGCCTAAAAATGTCACCGCTCTTGTATGAAGTATACTTTAAAAGTCCAAGAAGATATATGGAATACTTTAAGGCTAAAATTTTCATTTCAGTGATTTGGATTCATCTAATGATTTGTTTGAAATGCGGTCAGGAAACAAGTATCGCTATTTTGATAATTAACTGTTTAAAAAGTCAAAATTAAACATGGACGCTAGCTCGCACAAAATGTTGTGTTTTCATATATGGCAACTAAATATTTTTTCCTGTTTTGAACTAGTAGGTTAGTTTTCTTTTATGCCTTACATTTTAGTTTTATCAGGGAAAACTGAACAGCATGACACAGCAGGACACTGGATGAGTCAGAATACTTGCAGTCATTACAATTCAAAATAGAGTGTCTCTTCCTGAAAACGGACGTTTTCCCATTTAAGAGAATGTAGGGCCAGATCACAGCCCGTTGACTTCAGGTATTAGATTCTATGTTATTGGTAAATATGTAAGATCCTGAGGAAATACATCGAAGTCGATAGCAGCTGTGGGATTGTTAGTGTAACTTTCTTAGGATGTCATTTCTCTTGCATGTAACAAAGGGACCGTTCCTTAAAAGTAAGGAAGATGATGCAATAAGGGAAGTTGAATTTTCTTATTATTTGCACTTAAAACAGGAAAATGCATTGAATAAAAATATCATCTATTGCTAGATACAAAAAAAGCGTGTGTTTAGGATTCTGAAATATATATTCTGGGGTTTTTTTAAAAGCTTTCTTTGAAAGCTAAGGAAAAATATTTGTCTTCTCTATCAGAAAAGATGTTCTGACTGGTTTTGTGTGGGAAGGTTTTAGGGTTTTGTTTTCGGTTTTTTTTTAATTACAGCCTTAGGCACATACTTGTTTGCTCTCATTTCCTTGTGTGTTTGGCTGTTAGTAGTTTTTGTTTAAAAATATTACCGTTTACAATTCCTTTTTTTTTTTAATTGTCACATATTTCCCGAGCTTTTTTACACAGTGGAATTTATTTTCGTTTTGCAATCCTGCTTTTGGGCTGTTGTTTACTTCCAGATGCCGAGGCGAGTAAATGTTGAACTGTGCAGATAATACCTACTATGAGAAATGCCGTGATGCATTGCGTGCTAACACCGTGCTAACACCGTGCCCCGGGGCTGCGCGTTACCTTGGGAGCCGATGCGGCTGGACTGGCGCGCCAGGACACACACAGTCCCCCCTGTTTCAGAAAACACAGTTAAAACCAAATGGCTAGTGCTGAAATTTGCATTGCAAGTGAGGGAGCGTTTGCGATGGTGAAGTGTAGCGTAGCTGGAAGCGTTCAGCCTGCGTGAGTGGGAGCGAAGGAAAATGAAATGGCAGCGTACAGCTAGGGTGGAAGAAGGAGGATGTGTCCTTTAGGAAAAGCAGTCAGGAAAAATGTTGAAGCCTCGAAAGGTCTGTGTTTATTTAGGCAAAAATGTCCTCGTGTATAATAGGGACAGGGTCGACTGATATGCACGTGCGCCTACACAGAAAAGCTGCAGTATGCTTCATTTGTTTTCAGGATATTTTATATTTCCAGTACGAGCCGTCTCAATGGAGTAAGATAAAAATTATACCTTTGGAGAAAAATGAAATACATTGAATCATATTTCCAGCTTTATATATTTGATCACAACTACTTACATTATGTGCAGTATAAGCGTGGTGTGAAATACCAATTTTATCGGCTTTCTGTTGTCTTACATGATCATGTAACTTTTAATAACTGAGACCAAATTATAACATGGCTTATATTTGCTGTACTTCAAATCGGATGCTATGCATTTAGAGGTTGTGTGTGTGGCCGCTCCCAGCTTTCATGGGCTATAGGTAAGGTCCTCATTTTCCTTGGAAGCGTGGGAGAGGTGCAGCTTCCCCCCGCTGCTTTTCCCACGCATGCTCTGTGTCGATTCTGCGCGTACGTGCGTGCCGTAGTCGTCTTGCTCAGTTGTACCGAGTATCTGCAAGCAGTGGAGGAAGATAGGAGTTCACGCTATGTTTTTTAAATGTAATGCTATAATTTTGGTCTTGCTGAACAAGGAGGTAGTTGGGTTTATATTGCAGTCTTGCAGGAGGGTGATTCTATCTGGACAGAGGCAGTACGTACATGATACTACAAAGTCCAGTGCAGAGATAGCCCAGGTCACCCCGACAGGAGCAGCGTATCGACATTCGCACGACGCTGCCCTGAGCTGATCCTCTACCCCGAGGAGCTCCCACCTTCACTTGGCTGCACCACTTCTCAGCTAGCTCAGGCCCTTCATCTCTGACCGACCTGTGCCGTGCAGACCCCGTGTGCTTCAAGGGCAGAAAGAGTCTGCCATCTCCTCGTGCACGCGCTTGCAGCTAGATAGGTGGGAGGTGGCCCTGTGGGGTGCCCGAGGAGAGCTCGCCCTCCCCGGGGCCGGTAGCTCGCCCTCCCCGGGGCCGGTAGCTCGCCCTCCCCGGGGCCGGTAGCTCGCCCTCCCCGGGGCCGGTAGCTCGCCCTCTCCGGGGCCGGTAGCTCGCCCTCCCCGGGGCCGGTAGCTCGCCCTCCCCGGGGCCGGTAGCTCGCCCTCCCCGGGGCCGGTAGCTCGCCCTCTCAGGGGCCGGTAGCTCGCCCTCCCCGGGGCCGGTAGCTCGCCCTCTCCGGGGCCGGTAGCTCGCCCTCCCCGGGGCCGGTAGCTCGCCCTCTCAGGGGCCGGTAGCTCGCCCTCCCCGGGGCCGGTAGCTCGCCCTCTCCAGGGCCGGTAGCTCGCCCTCCCCGAGGCCGGTAGCTCGCCCTCTCAGGGGCCGGTAGCTCGCCCTCCCCGGGGCCGGTAGCTCGCCCTCTCCAGGGCCGGTAGCTCGCCCTCCCCGGGGCCGGTAGCTCGCCCTCTCAGGGGCCGGTAGCTCGCCCTCCCCGGGGCCGGTAGCTTGCCCTCTCCGGGGCCGGTAGCTCGCCCTCTCCGGGGCCGGTAGCTCGCCCTCTCAGGGGCCGGTAGCTCGCCCTCCCCGGGGCCGGTAGCTCGCCCTCTCCGGGGCCGGTAGCTCGCCCTCCCCGGGGCCGGTAGCTCGCCCTCCCCGGGGCCGGTAGCTCGCCCTCTCAGGGGCCGGTAGCTCGCCCTCCCCGGGGCCGGTAGCTCGCCCTCTCAGGGGCCGGTAGCTCGCCCTCCCCGGGGCCGGTAGCTCGCCCTCCCCGGGGCCGGTAGCTCGCCCTCCCCGGGGCCGGTAGCTCACCCTCCCCGGGGCCAGTAGCTCGCCCTCCCCGGGGCCGGTAGCTCGCCCTCCCCGGGGCCGGTAGCTCGCCCTCCCCGGGGCCGGTAGCTCACCCTCCCCGGGGCCGGTAGCTCGCCCTCCCCGGGGCCGGTAGCTCGCCCTCCCCGGGGCCAGTAGCTCGCCCTCCCCGGGGCCGGTAGCTCGCCCTCTCCGGGGCCGGTAGCTCGCCCTCTCAGGGGCCGGTAGCTCGCCCTCCCCGGGGCCGGTAGCTCGCCCTCTCAGGGGCCGGTAGCTCGCCCTCCCCGGGGCCGGTAGCTCGCCCTCCCCGGGGCCGGTAGCTCGCCCTCTCAGGGGCCGGTAGCTCGCCCTCCCCGGGGCCGGTAGCTCGCCCTCCCCGGGGCCGGTAGCTCGCCCTCCCCGGGGCCGGTAGCTCGCCCTCTCAGGGGCCGGTAGCTCGCCCTCCCCGGGGCCGGTAGCTCGCCCTCCCCGGGGCCGGTAGCTCGCCCTCCCCGGGGCCGGTAGCTCGCCCTCTCCGGGGCCGGTAGCTCGCCCTCCCTGGGGCCGGTAGCTCGCCCTCTCCGGGGCCGGTAGCTCGCCCTCCCCGGGGCCGGTAGCTCGCCCTCTCAGGGGCCGGTAGCTCGCCCTCCCTGGGGCCGGTAGCTCGCCCTCTCAGGGGCTGGTAGCTCGCCCTCCCCGGGGCCGGTAGCTCGCCCTCTCAGGGGCCGGTAGCTCGCCCTCTCCGGGGCCGGTAGCTCGCCCTCCCCGGGGCCGGTAGCTCGCCCTCCCCGGGGCCGGTAGCTCGCCCTCCCCGGGGCCGGTCGCTGCCCAGGCGAACTGTTAAGCCCAGGTTGCTCCCTAGGTGGATTGTGCATTTCTGGTATAAGAAGGTAACAGTCTATCTCCAGTTCTTCAGTAGGCTAATGTATCATTGCGGACACTGATATAGATATCTGAAATATAATTAAATGGCAGGAATGCTCTATTTGTCTAAACAAGACAAAGCATGGAAGGGGTTCATTTGACTTGAAACATGTAATTAGCATAACCCTTCTGGATGCTTGTTTTATCATTTGCAATATAGTAAAAGATTGATTATCGTACTGTACCTTTTGAATTTCATTAATAGAATTGTTTTGTCCACTTGATTAATATGTTGCCTCAACCCCAGAATAATCAGATTAAACTAGGTTGCCTTGTTCCTTTTGACTTGTAACATTCTTATTTCCATATGCTAACTTTTCACTAAGGCCCCGTGTAAATTGGTCTTTTGTGCATTTTCTTCTCTTAAATGCATTTCAGCATACATCCATTCTTGAATCTCTCCTAATGGTGCAGAATGGGTATTTTGCTGGTTGCCTGTATTTTATAAGATAATTAACTACTGTCGTTTAAGTTTAAACAGCGGGGGATGGAGGCAGGGTGTTTTCACCGCAGTTCCTCTGACAAATGAAGCATCTGTTATCTAGGTCTGTTACAGTCTTCCAGGTATTTTAGGTATTATTTCACATCATGGATCCCCAATTTTGAACATGTGAGCCATAAGACATTAAGGGTTTGTTTAATTATTATTTTCTAAACCAAACCAAATTACACAAAAGACGAAGCCTTGCTCTTCTCATGAGTTAGTATTAAAGGTTTTCAGTTGTGTAGTAATGTTTCACACTCACGCTTGTGATTTATCACTTGTCAGCTGCATTAAATCAGTGACACCCCAACAGCTAAACAGGTTTTGTTGCACTGAAATCAACTAATCCTATTTAAAGGAATGTTTCTTTTTGCATGTATTTTAAGATATTTAGGAGTGAAATCTGCTTATCGAATCCTTCCTAAGTCCAGAGGAACCAAAATAGGACTAGGATAGGGACAGTCACCGTGCAAAGCAAAGGCCAGACCATGGATAGAAAGCGTGCCTTGCCTCTTGTGCTCAGAGAAGCTGCATTTCCTGAGCTGGCCAAAGAGGAATGCAGACTGTCCCTTTCAGGAGAGGCTTGTGGACACAGCTTGCAGAAATCCATTTGTGAAAACTACAGTTTCAGTGTTGAGGATCGTATGTGCAGATTTTACTTGAAGCTGTCATCATCTGTGTAATGTGATAAAAGCTTTCAAGCATGGAGGCAGTGGTGTTTCCTTGCCTTACCTTGCTTTCATTACTCTCGAGAAAGGAGGATTTGCTGCTTGATTAGTAAATTTAGACTTGGTAAAAAACAACTAAGGCAGCAGAAACTAGTAAGAGTCTCTGAGAAGCCATGTGGAATTAAATGCTGTTACAGATTTTGTTGCAATTTCTAGCTTGCACAATTACAGAAACAGCAAAACCTACACATGGGAAAAGCATTTTTCAGTCTTCAGAGGAGGCGTGAGCTCGAACTGCCGTGGTTTTGCTCGGTGTCTAGTTACTGTGCTGCAACTCCACAGTCCTGGGTTTCACCGTTTTGTTAGAATCCTGCAGAATCCAGCGGCTTGCTGCCGAATGCAACATCCAGCTGTAGCGTTTCATTTTCTGTGCTCCCTTCCTGCCAGGGACTGCCCTGAGGTGCTTCATGCTTTTTAGCAAGCTTGCAGCAAGGAGCCACAGCCCGGCCTATGCTCCTCGTGCCTCTGCAGAAAGACAGCGATGGGGCAGGGTGCTGAACCCCGCATCCTTTGGAAAGTTCAGGTCTAAGTGGACATCTTGCCACGTCTGAGAGAACAGCACGGCAGTAAATGTGGGGGGAACAGTCACCTGCAGTTTCCTGCCTTCTTAAAGCCTTTGAAGATCAGCAAAGCCTTAGCTGAAGTGCCTGGACGCGCTGCAGGATCTGAAGTCTGGAAAACCCTTAAAAATAATTGCCCTCAAATCTTCTAGTAATTATGACCATGCCTATTTAAATTTGTTGCTATCAGCCATATTGAAGTGATTTTGTGGGAGATGGGCAAGAAAGGTGTTTTGTGGTAATGGAATTCACAAACTGCTATTAAATTTCAAGGCTGTTTGCCATGTAAAAGGAAGACTTTTATGTGAAATGTCATCTTTGGCATTCTGATAAAAGGTGAATGTCAGAAGACACACTTGCAAAGAATGTGTTCCTGAAGACCTCGTGCAGCCCCTCCGCATCCCCAGCCCCCTAAGGAGTGCCTGTTCTGGCTCTATTTGGGCAGTTGCGTGCCTTGGCAAGCACCGTGATCGTTGGTGCGTTCAGGATGGATGTTTGTCTTTTGCTTCTTCCCAAATCACACGTTCGTGACAACACTCACATGACTAGCACTGGGAAAATCTCTACTTTCTCTGGCATTTTCTTTGACTTCTGCTCAAATTTTCCTTTGAGTTATTACGAATTAGTATTTTGGTGTGTTACACCTTGAAAAGGTCTGCTGAATTTCGAGCTCTTCCACCTTGTGAAGAAGTGGTGCAAGAAATCTATTTGATTAGTCACTTTTATGCTCATAAACATTCTTTTACTTGCAGGAGTCTTTCTCTGGTTTCCTCTCGTGTGCATGCATTACTGCTCTGCGAGCATCCTTCTCGTTACCTGCTTCAACAAAAGTACCTCCTTCATATTAAGCAGCATCTGTATTTTCTTCATGGATCTTTTCCTTGGCTTCTATCATTGTGTATAGCTCCACACACGTTTCTGGATAGCTGCAGCTGGGTAGCTTGTCGTAATGAGCCAGTGCTGTGTGAACTCTGCTCCATCGTACCCGGCTGTAACTGCTGGAGAAGAGACCTTGCGGTGCTCCTGGAGAGGCAGTGCCTGCGCTGCCTCTCAGATCCTTCGTCAGGCGACTTTCGGCCACTGGGCTTTGTGCAGACCAATGCGAGGTGAAGCTAGCACCAAAAATAGTGCTCCCAAGGCGATAAGTAAGAGATTTCCATGTAAACAGGACTGTAAGCTTAGAAAAGGATATAGGCTTCTGTTCAGGAGTGATTTATTGTAAGCCTCAGTGTCCTGTAAAAGAAAGATCCCAGTGACCGAGGGATGATAGAACATACTAGGGAAAAAAAAATCATCCTTCCACAATGACAGATCCGCAGAAGGGGAATCTACAGTTGATGGGGTCACAAATAACAGCTGGCACTAAGGGAGGTGTTCTTTCTGTACTGATTTGTCCCGAGTATAATTAAACATAATTTTATTGTTTAAAAACCCTGTTGTAAATGACTTCTATTGTGGCAGGTTCCTGATACAGGGAAGTACATTCTTCCCCTCCGGGAAGGAGGCAGTAAGAACACCAGGTGACCCTTTCCATGTGTGCAATGGCTCATCTCCAGTTGTTCACTGATGATGTAGTTATACCAATTGCTGCAGAAGTGTTTGGGGGTTGGTAGGAAAGGAGAGCGAGAACAGATCCCGTCTCAAAGTCTTCATACCACATGGACCTGAATACAGGCAAATCTTTTTCCGACAGAAGGGAGATTCCATCTGTAAAATGGACTAAGGTGAGGGGTGCTTAACAAATACGAAAGCAGAATAAGGGAGAGGGAAAGTAGTGAAATACTGATGGAAAAAGGACCCCTTGTTATGAGCAGAGGCAAAACACCTCTGCTATTTTATCCATTTCAAAGGCGTTGCCTTGGCCAAGACTAGTAAATAGACGAGGGAACACATGCATCTGATGGTGGAGCCTGTCTCCCCTGCCCTGGTCTACGTACCCCACAGTATGCAGTCTTAGGACTCACTGCAGACCCTACTGGGATCATCCCAACTTTTAATTACAGTTAACTGATGGGTGCTAACTGCAGGCACGCTCCACGCCCCACTCTGATAGCCTGTGGCTATAGAGTGATTTTGTGTGTGCGTCCATCCACCTCTGTTTACATGCTAATATCGTAAGTAGGAAGGAGGCTAAATTAAGATTCTTTTGGCTTGTCAGTGTACTCCGTCTGTACCCATCACTTCACGATTCAGGTGTGAAGCAATTTAATCAGTGCCACCATCGCTGACGGTGCATGCCTTTGGTACACAGGCAAGCCTCAGGCTCAAGTAGGCTAGCCGTTACATTGCCTTAGACTAACATCTTCAGCTCGTGTGGGAAGGAGCGACTTGCCAGGAAACTTTCAGGCAGGTAAGAGCATCAGTTGTGAGAAGTGCCAAAGCACAGACCGAGCAGCGCGCTCAACAGCCCATCCACATCCTCCGTCGGGAAATGTTTTGCAATAGCCTGCTGCCTGCACTGGCATTTGTGAAGGCTGAACAGGATTCGGCGGCAAAGAAGTCAAGTTTCAGCGTGTTCTTTTTTAATTTTTAATTGCTGAGAAGAAATTGGCTTCAGACTTGCTTCAGAATCTCTTGGCAGCTTTTCCACTCCTCAGTTCTGGGGGGGAGCATGCATTTGATAAAAGGCGCGTACTTTGCATCTTTCACCACAGATGTCTTGCTGCATGAAAACTGTGCTGCATATAGAGTTTATATATATGCACACATGCATGCACAAATATATGTAAAAAATCCGTGAACATTCAAAATTTCTTAGCAACAAAATGTGAATGAGGCATAAACTTCTGTTCAGGATTAAGATTTAAGTTTCTGTCTACCTGGGTCAATGTCTGAGGTTACTAAAGTGTTTGAGTCATTGAACTTTAAGACTGCATTCATCACAGCTTCCTAGACTAATATAAATTTCTTCCCATTAAGTCAATAAGCGTGGTTACATCAGACAGCAGTTCTGTCTAGAAACTAAGATTAATGTCCATCATAAAAGTGACATGAAGAGACAACTCGTTTGATTTATACAGACTATTTTTGTCTTCTCAGTTTTAAAATAAAATTCAAGTTATTACTTCTATCAATATAGAGGTTTTCTTTCTCGCTTTTACTATTAGTAAAACATTCTTTTCAAATGGTGGCTTCTTTTTAATTCAAGTATGAGCCTGAGGGAAGAAAAACCCTACTTGTAGGTGGACTAACAGTACAACTGACTGATATTTTTCACTTCTTTGAAAGAGGTTTTGTTTGTTTTAGCTTTTCTAGGCCCTTTAATTCATCTGTTGCTGTTTTCTGTAAGAAAATGTATTCCTATTTAGAAATGGAAATTGGTTTCTATTTGTTTTCAAATTCAGATGTAAAAATACAGTTTATGATACTGCGGCAGCAAAGCGTGGTTCTTGAGCCTTACTGTAACTCCAGATCAGCCAAGTCTTGGTCTTTTGAGTTGCTCTCAAAGCCATCTCCTAGCCTGCGGTGCCCCATACGGTACCGCGGCATCCCTAGCTGCCGTTTCATTCAAAAGCATTGATGTCACACCGAGCATGAACATACCTTCAATTAATTCCACTGAAAATTTTAGTCAAGTTAGGCCTCAGCTGTAGGTTTGGAGGCTTTTAGTTCTCATCTCCCATATCACCTTGCAGCAAATTTCGTTTGATTGAAAGCATGTGACAGAACCATGAGCTTTGTTTCTGTAGTGGTCTTTTTTTTATTAATGGATCAGCTTCATGAAGTGCCCTATGGTGCTATGCTGTTCTTGCAATGCTTAAATATCTCTTCTTTACTGTTTATTGGCTCAAAGCTAGAAAATGATGGTAATATAGTGATGGTAGCAAGGCCAAGAATAGGCTGTGAGCAAGGCAGTGGTGACAGACTAGACTCTGAGGTAATCTTAAGCTTGCTTTTCATATGCTGTATAGAGGCATTTGGTTTTCTTTTTTTACATTTTTTTGAAAAGTCAGGCATGGGCATTCAAATGCTGCCTTTGTAGGAAAAGACGCTCACAAATTAAGATGGTGAGCCTTTGAGCACAGTTGTATTGCTGTTCCTAGCACAGCGCCATTAATTCCTTTGTGGCAGTTCAATCTCTGAAGGTTCACCTGAGACTCTGAAAGGTAAAGCATTAATAGAAATGATGAATTACAGTTCCAAGCAAGATACAGCAAACATATTTCTAACAGTTTCTTCCTAAGCTGTTTGTGGTGCTTTCTTCATGAAATGAACTTTTGCAGCAGAGTGGCACCCTTCCAAGTTCCTCCTGCCATGAAGCTGGATTTCTGCTTCAGGATAAATCACAAGCTGGCATGCCCAGGGAGTTGGCAGATTAAGGCACATTCATCCCAATGCCTTGTTCATCTCAGTGCTCTCACCAGTATAAGTAGACCAGAAGGTGTGACCCAGCACTTACTTTCTTCTGACTAGATATCTGGTGTCTGTCTGGTATGGGGGCAGCCTCCCAAAATTAATTGCCTGCTTAGGGATAGCTCGTCAGCAAGCGTCTTACCTAGATTAGCAGAATTGTTGGAATTTCTTCTATTAGCATAAAGTAATGTCTTTGGGGTTTCCATGTTGAGAAGATCCCTCTGCTGGCGACCAAGCCTTTTCTTGGTCTTTGCCTCTCGTTACCGGCTCTCTCAGACTTGTCAGATCTCCCAATTCTAAAACAAGGAGGAAGCAATAGAAATGGGCCATAGTAAAACCTCGTTTTATTCAGACTTTTTAGGATGTTGAGACAAAAGAGCTTAAACGAGTTCTACTGTTAGCTGACTGTTACCAGCGAATCAGAGGGTGACAGTTTCTAGTTTTTTCTTGGGTAACTCAGTTTGCTCCGTGGCTTGCCAGAACTGAGAGAGAAACGTTCTGTCTCCAGAGCAATAGAACCTGCATGTCTGTAACAAACTCCAAGTAAGTGTGCGAAATAGTCTTTAAATTGTAATTAGTCAGGAATATGAGCATGCTCATTTAAAAATGTGATTAGCTTAAAGCATTATACCCTGTAAAACAGGTATTTGAAGAATTTGAGATGTAAATATGGCTGTTTTGGGGCGCATAAGGAATGTCAGTATTTCACTGAATTTCAAACCTAAGCTCTGCACTATGCCAGGAGTTTCCATTGGTGGACCCAGCAGTTAATTTAATTGTAAAAATCTGTACAAACAGAGTACGTATAAATGTACAAAATGTACCATATTATTGGAATTTTAAAAATCAATTAAAGCTTTTCTGTAATTGTCCACAGACCCTGCCTGCTCCAGTTGAATGACAGTAGGTAATTTGTAAACAGCTTAGGTTCATTGTTGGCCATCTCTTAGAATTGATTATCCTTTAATTAACTTACATCTATCATGTATGTAATGTGTTTCCCAATAAAAATTACAGATTTTTAATTGTAATTGAAAAGTTCTGAAAGTTAGAAATATAAGTAATATGTATTATATATGTGCATACTCCAATATACAGACGTTCTGAAGAGATTTTAATAACAAGGCAGGTTTTCCACATGATTTAATTATCAAGTGACTTCACTGAGTGTTTAGATTAGGAGAGTATAATTTGGTTTATTTCATAAAGAAAAGCTTCACATCTTTATGTCGTTATTGATTTGCCAATACTATTTAATGAGTTTCAATTCACAAAAGTTTCATTAGTCAAAATACATCTTTTGGACTGGTAAAAGATGGACCACTTCAAGAAAATGCTGAGCATAGTTTAAAATGAATTATCACAAAGTATTGCTCCTAAGTGTGCGTGAAGAAATGCAAAATGGCAGCAGGCGTTCCGTTACTTTACATATAGTTATTGTAGATAACTCCAGGAAAATTATTTTCTTTTCAGTAATCCTGATGTTTTCATACGTTCACTAAACCAAATATGCTGGACGTGTTTTCATTTATGCTGTTAATTTAGTTTGCGTACACTGAAATTTTTTTAGGATTCTTCCTAACTTGTTTTTCAATATTTGTAATGAACTTTGACAGAGGAAGCTTAAATAATTTTATTATTGTTGCTTTGTTTTATATCATTATACTTTTATGGAATCAGAGCAGCAACTGGTGCAAAAGGGTACAAGAGTTTTAAATCTCTAATCACGTAAATCATATTGCTCTTCAATGAAGTGAAGCTTGTTAGGAAATACTGGGTTTGGCCCCACATTAGCAGTAATAATTAAAAAAATATTATGCATCTTTGCCCCTTGCTGAAATGGCAGTGTACAGATTAAGACACTGAGGAGTCATTGCACCGAATCAGGTTTATCTGCTCAGAGTGTCAGTGAAGTAACACTTCTGATTTTTAATACCGACTCGGCATTAACAGCATTGGATAAAAGACAAAGAAAAGCTAGGAGAGTTACTTTTTTCTGGTTTTTTTTAAGGTAAAATATGTTGTATTAAGTCAGTAAAAGTCAGTAGGGATTCTGTTTTTCACATATGAGCAATTCTCACTGTATTTGTTGTTCAGTACATAACTGGTGATATGAATAGACTCTGAAAACCTTGCTTTTTTGGGTGGTGTTTTTAGAGATTTCAGACCGTTTTCTGCACGTTACCCTGCAGCCTGAGGATATAGGTTTGGGAGGGTGTGAAGAAGAGGGTTACAAGTGCACGCGCCTCAGTCCAGGCACCACAGCCGTCATGCTCTGCGGTGCAGAGGCTCTGGGTTTTGCTTGCATGTGTCCGATGGTGCTATTTTGCCATCCCACACTTGAGTTTCCAACACGATTGTATTAAATAAAGAGCGTGACGGCGTAGGTTTTGCACGCCGTTATCTGGAAGCACCCTAGGTGAGGTTTTGACAGTGAGGGCAGTTGTTTGCAGAGGCACGGGCTGAGCCTCTGCATCCACCGGAGTCTAGCTGCGAGGCACGACCCTCACGGAGCAGGTCGGTAGCAGCTGTTGGTGCGGCAGGCTGCTTCGCGCAACGCCACGCGGTCTGGCCCCAAGCACGGGACAGCCTCCCGAGACCACGCGTGACCTCCGCCCTGCTCGCACAGGCTGGGCCGAAGCTCCGCCACCGGCGCTGGGCTGCCCCAGGGCCAGCAAAAGGTGGCTTTGGCAAGTCCGTGCGCGCTGCAGCGTGGTCGTAATCTGGGCGACGCCAGTTAGAAAGGCTGATGTAAGAGAGCCTGTGTCTCCAGCAGCGTAAGTCATGGAAGGCCATTTCTTGCTGAATATGGAAAACGGTATCTTAAAACAGCATGTCTGTGCAGGGTGGTATTCTGGTGGTTTTTACTCAATGACATGGTTATTTTTTCTCACACGGCACGTAGGCTTTGTGCTTAATTCTATCTTTGACTCATACGATGGCTCCAGTGCTGTCACCAGCAGCTTTCCTGGACTGTAGAAGTTTGCTGTTAACAGGTACTTGATTTGCAACTGCGTTACACTTCTGATCGTATGGTTGCTTTGACAGACTGTTGCACGTGTACCAGATCTTTGTGTCTAGGCCAAAAGCACAAGAGTAGTATAGTTTAAATTATTAATCCTAGTTTCTCAGCTGGCTCCAGTAGATTGCCGTATCATTACGTTTTACTTCCTCATCTCATGCAAGAATGAGAATCCAGTGATTTCAGTGTCCTCAAGGTTGATGCCTTTGCAAGAAGCTGTTCTCTCCCTCAAACCTGTGTCCCTCTTTTAAGGCTGTCTTGTTACACTGCAGTTCATCTTTGTTATGGTAATTTAAAAATTTAACAGGTTTATTAATCCTGCAGAATTTATTATAGTCAAACATGAGATATTATTAAGTTGCTATTGTACAAAGCATTTACCCTCGCTGTTGGAATGACTTGTCCTCTGCATTGGCAGACAGAGAAACATTCATTTTGTTTCCTAATTAGGAAAGCTGCAATCAGGAACCATGACAGAGTTCAGCTCCTCGGTGTACAGCATGCCAGGTTCCATAGTGCAGGCTTTATAAAATTCTCTTTAATTCAGGAACAGAATATCATTAACTTTGTAAGTGGATGAATACAATGGACAAGCAATTTAATTAACTTCTAACATTGGATGTTGGACAGGAGACAAAATGAAATTATGCACATATTTCTTATGCAGGCAGTCAACCTTGAAAGGGGCTTGATTGTGACGGGTCAGACAGGGGGACAGCTTTGTCCAATTATTTGATGTTTAGTCCTAGAATATGAAATTTGAAATTTGGTATTTTGTAAATCAATCATCTCTTATTTTGAGGCAGTTACAAAGGCTCTTTGAGATACAAAACAACCGCCAGTGACTGTGACACGCTAAATACAACCTTTTACCACATGGTGCTTTCCTCTTTGAAGATGACCTGTGTAATACTAAATGAAATGGGCATTAATGCCTCCTCATCAAATTGAATTTGCTATCTTGAGTGTATTATGTAAGAATATATCAATGAAATACTAAATTGATTTAAAGTTTTTAAAATTAGAATTATTTAGAGTCAAGTAAATATGCTGTAAGAGTCATCCAGCTTACCAGTTTCTTACAAAATGAGTCTTTTTTTTTTTTTTTTTTTAGTAGTAGTAGAAGAGAAATAAGGTAAAAAGTTAAACATCCAGCAGCCTCTCCCATCTGATCAGAAGCCATCCAGGTTGTATCCCAGTTCCAGCAGCACCACCAAAAGCAAACTGTATCGCGCGTAGCACGGCTGGGAGGGACTGATCGCTGGGTGTGAACGCGCGGCGCGGCTCAGCCGCCTCACCAGGTGCGCGAGCAGTAAGGGATTCCTGCGGAGCGTTTCCTCCTCTGCGTGCTGGCCCTGAGCGCTGTGCAGAGCTCGGCTGTGTACAGCTCCCTTACCGACCGGAGCTGGGAGCCAGGGTTCGGCTGGGAGTGAAGGAGCCACTGATTTGTAGGAGCAAAAAGACTGAAAGAAATTGCCCTGGGTTTCTTGCTGGGCTCACGTACGTCTGTCATGTCTTGCTTCAGAACTAGTCAGAATTTTTGTCCTCACGGTGTCTCCTGTCTGCCCTTGCAGATCAGGGGGAGGTTCCCGGAGGGACATTCCGCGTACTTGGTCTCTCCATGGTTATCAGATACCTGTAACTAGTCTAGATTAATTTCGGTTCAGCCTGGATCTGCTTCGTCCTGTGTCCGTGTTGCTCGTCAGCTTAAATAGTTTCCATTCCCTGGTGCTACTGCTCAGCTGTAGGTTATTTGCAACTTTCCTTTGTTTTGCTGGGATACAGAGTCAGCCACTTTTAGCCGCTTCTATGACAGGATCTTATTCTCTAATCCTGATGGCTTTTTTTCAGTGTGGTCAAACCTTTCACATGGGAGATCAGAGTTGTTGCTGTGGTTCCAGATGATGCACCGCCATCACGCTGCACGGCGGCATTGGTGGTGTTCTAACTATGGCTCTATCTCGCGTGCTGCATGCTGAGATCACTGCTGCCTTTTTCCTGGCTGCATCCCTTTGGTGGTCTGTGTGGTGCACTCAGGCAGTAATGGGAGGATAGAAGCCTATGGGAATAAGGAATAAATTTCTGGAAGAGGTGAAGTGCTACTTAGGTCCCTGTCGCTGTTGGTTACACTACTAAAATGATTACAAAAATAAATGTGAAACAGTATAGAATATAGCTTGCTTCATGAAAAAATAATATTCTGCACTTTTGTATTATCTTCTGCAGCCTGAGACTCAAGCTCGGTTTCTCCCAGTTTGTGAACTGTTACCAATATCCCTTGGATAAAACTGGCTCTTTGTACAATATTTTGAGCTCTGTTTGTCAAGAACCTATAGCTGCCTGGGGAGATATCTTTTTAGGTACACTTAATGCTTATTCTGTCTGCCACGCTTACAGACAGAAATTAGATTTTATTTGCATCTCCTCTCGTACTGAAGAGCCAGTGAATACTTGGAGCAGTGCAGTGGACGTTGTTCTGGCGTTGGCGGCACCGGTGGAGCCCTCAGCAGAGGTGTTGGCCGTTTGATGGCACCCGCTTCTTGCAGTCCCGCCCATTAAAAAGTTGCTGGGGCAGAATTCAGTGTGGCCCTGAATTATAGTTTTAAATCCTGTATTCAGACAACCTCTGCTTCATATTGGTGTGGAGCCAAGCTGTGTGCCTCTTATCCTGATTGGGGGCCTCTAGAGTGCTTGTGTAATAGAAATATTAAATAACAGTGTGATTAATGACTTTGTAA
Organism: Phalacrocorax carbo; assembly: GCF_963921805.1. Classification (NCBI taxonomy): domain Eukaryota; kingdom Metazoa; phylum Chordata; class Aves; order Suliformes; family Phalacrocoracidae; genus Phalacrocorax; species Phalacrocorax carbo. The sequence continues at coordinate 23,440,309 of NC_087524.1, forward strand.
AGGTTCTACTCTGAGTTCAGGAATATTGATAAGTGGCCCTTTTTTTAACTGTTAGCATACATACACTTTCTTTAACTCTTGTCGGCTGCTTGGTCTGCCAGTAATCTTTGTTTTAAGAAAAAGAACCTCCGTCCGGTATTTTTTTTAATTGAATTGAGTTGTAATTAAAATGTTAAATCTCTTTGTGAAAGATGTCAGTATCAAAAGTGGTCTTAAATATTCTTTGTCAGCGTGGTAGGTTACATATGGACTATTCATTTACTTACCAGACATGTTTATACATAGCTCAGATTTTTTATTTGTTAATTTTTTCATTTCTTCTTAAATTAACTAGTCCCAAAGCATCTTTTAAAACTGAACATGATTTTTCATTTGCTATATTGATGTAGTAAAGAAATTACAAAGAGAAGGCAGCAGAGGTGGATCATGTTAGCTGAAGATCACTCATTTTGTTTGTCTTCAGAACAGGAAAATGAAAGCTCCTGGGACTTCAGTTTTTTCCTGAAAACGTATTGTTGATGGTTGCTGTTAGCAGAGAGACCTCTCTGAGGTATCCATGAAGGCCAGGTCTTCATGCAAGTTATTTTTTTATGATGGTCTCTTGATTAAGCATCTATATGACTTTGGATTTAGATATCTTGGAGTTTTTAAAACAGTTACTCCAATCTGTCATGTAGGCAGGTCACAACCTTTTTAGAAACCTAAACAGATAAGCCCATTTGAAAAGATCTAAATCTTGGTAATGAGTCTGGAAATAAATAGTACAAGCTATAAAACTGTACATAAGCACTCATGGATCAGTTGTTTCCTGAATTAAATTTAATTCAATTATTGTAAAAACAACAAAAAAATCGGAATTTATCTTTTAATTATTTGGATTTTTTTTAGTGGTAAATTTATAGTGACTATTCCTCTTGGTAGTTCATTTGTTATTGGTGTCACACTTAAAAGAACCGTTCTGAAGAAATAGGAAGGAAAAGAGTGAGGGAGCAGTGCTAGATAATAAAGGTATGTCTACTGCTGCTAAACTGCAACTTAACAGGGAAGATTGTGGCATTAAAATCAGTTGAAGATGGTTAGAAATCAGAGCGCACGCTCTGACAGCTCACTGAAGCTGGCAGCACGGAAAGCGTGAGGCTATTCAGCTGGTACAAGGCAGCCAGCAGTGTAACTTCACTGCCTAGCTGCAACAGCACGGCTGAGGGAGGCAGTCTGAAAAACTGGCAGGCCCATAAAATAAATAGTGTACAAACAAATTAGAACTTTTAAAGTCAAAACCAGCATGTGGAAATTTATCAAGAAATGCAGAAGTTTCTTTGCAGGCCTGGGTCTAATATAATTGTAGTAAACACATGACCGGGATTTGGGTAGACCTAGTGCTATATACCCTTCCCCTCCGCCCCAGCTGTCCCTGCAGGCGTCTGCTTCAGCAGCATCGACTTAACTGGGAAGTGGTCACTGAAGAAACCGTTAAGATATTAGCAATTGTGCAAGCGAGTCGTGGTACTGCAGGTTGCCTCTTCACAATGCAGGAATGTTTATACTGTGATGCATAACATCGGTTTAGGGTTTACGGAGTAAGAGAGTCTGCAATACCAATCCTGCCAGGGGTTTTACTCTTCTCAGGTGAGTAATTCCATTTGTTTCAATGAGAGCATCACGTGGGACTGAGCAGGTATTTTTAATACAGAGCAAGTTAGGGCACGCTGAGAGGGTTTTTTAAGTTTGTCACCGAATATTTGGAGCCCAGTCACTTTTACACTTTATTAAAGGTGTAATTATTCAAATACTGTTGAAATTAAGCTGATACCCGTGTTTGAGATACGACGCTGCGAACGTAGCAGGTAATTGTTTGGAACGGTCTGGTTCGGGCTGCGGCCGCCTGCACGTCGGGTAGACGAGGCCTCTTCGGGGGGAAGCTCAATAGCAGTTTAATTGTATGTACTTTAGCTGATAAGTCCAATTCAGGAAATGATAAATTGCTGGACACCTAATTTGTTTGCAAATAAAAAGTGATAGACTATTTTATAATGAGTTGATCTGTGTACCCAGCCTGTTTTTTTTTAACCTTGAATGAATAATAGACATTTAGTGTTAATTTAGCTATACTGGATCAAGTAGCCTATGAACAGAGTCGACAAGCATATACTTTAACATCGGTCATTAACGGCAGTTACTTTGTCAGCTGCTGTTTGGATGCGTTATCTCCTGCCCGTTTCGTGCCTTTTCTTTGTTTCTTGGAGAGGGAAATCTGTATCAAAATTAACTTTTTTGAAGGCAAACGAAGGGCAGGTGTTTTCACGCGGTGCCTCTAAACTGCCGCAGAAGGAACCCAAGGCAGCCTGCGGCGTGTGCCCTGGCAGAACTGCAGAGCTGCTTTGCTGCGGCAGCCCCCCAAGGCCGCGCCCCGGCCCAGCGCCCCCTCAGCCCGGCCGCCCCCGGCACCCCAGCAGTCCCGCGGCCGGCTCGGCCCGGGGACGGCCGGCGGGAGGCTCTGCGCCCCTCACACGGCTCCCGCCGGCGGTGGGGGCTGCGGGGCGGGCTGCGGGCGGGGGCCTGCGCTCGGCCGGCGGGGCGGGTGGCGGCCGGCGGCCGGGAGGGTGCCGCCGCTGGCAGCCGGGGCCTGCGGGCCCCGAGGGGCCGTGAGGGCCGGCACCGCACCGCGCCCCGTCCCGGATTGCTCTGTTTGAGGTCTCTCGAGCTTCGTCGGGACATAAATGACTCCCGATACGGTGTCCCCGCAGAGTACCCGATAACAGTGCTTTTAAGTGAAATTACTGACTTCCCGGAGCTGCTGCAGCTTCTCATTTGCTGTGTCTCCCCTGACTGAAGCGTGGCAGCTAATAGACTCCGTTTTACTAATGGGAAACTAATACGTGCTCTCGATGTTCGGGTTTATAAATATGTAAAATATTTTTTTTAATTGTTGTTAGCAAAACAGGCAGGTAATCAATAATTCCAGGTGTGACAAACACACTGTTGACATACAGCATCGCCAGAAGGGCTGGAAGGAGATAAGGGCTTCCTGTCAGCGGTGCCCCGCGCTAATTAATATTCAGACGTTGTCATGTTCCATGACAAATGAATTCCTTGAACTATATTGATATAGTAGGTTAAACATTGAAAAAGTTGGGTTGAACTTTGACTTTAAATATTCATTAAAGCTAATTATGGATTTTATGACTACATGAATTACAGTTTCTGTGTCATCATTGGCAATTTATTTTAAATTTATTTAAAGCAATCTTTATAAATAAAGCTTTATCATGTTTAGTGAGGTAATGCATTAGATGTTTACTCTGTACAGTAATTATTCAGTAATTATACTCTGTTCAGGTATTTCCTTTATGCATTAAATTTCCACACTTGAAATGACGTACTTTAAAAAGAAATTGCGCCGGTTGGCTGTTAAAAAAATTATAGCTGTTTCACCCTTCAGACTCTTGTGGCAAGATTTCTGTATAATCAAAGGAACGGTGTTTTTAATAATGCCGGATGTGTTACCCGTCAGAACCAGTTTGTTTATCTTGCCATCAGTACCAGTTCTTCCAGATGAGTTCTTTGGCATGTAATAATGAAAGAAATGTCCAATATTGTACTGCGCATCATTCTGGACCTTAATTAAAAGCGGTGATGGTTTAACTTCAGTGCACTAACAGGGAGATGATACCTAGTTTTTCCTCCATAATGCATTTGAGGGGGCAGATGTAAATCTCTTCTCATTAATGTGTGCTAAGTTAAATGTTGCTCTCTCTTTCTACAGCTGGCAGTACAATTTTGTATGCGCACATGGTAAGAACAGTCAGGTACTTCTGTCGGTCCTCAAAAAAGGCATTTTGTTAATAACAGTATTGCTGTGTGATAATCACCTGGCCTTTCCACAGAGTTCCCGAATGTTTCCGCAAGGGCCGTTCTCACAAACGCTTTCCAAAGCTAGGATGGGTTTGGCTGTGTACTCTGCAGTTAGTGGCCGTGATACTGAGAGAGTTTCTAGGAGTTCACAAAGGACATTTTCCCTAGTCTGCCTGTAGGATATTGTGTGCAGGTCTAATTATTTGATTTTAGGAGTGCTAAAGCAAAGCCGTTTAGTTAATAATGTACAGGGGAAACAGAAGAATAATCGGCAATCTGGTTTAACATTCTTGTGCATTTCTAAGCTACTTGGCCAAGCTAAAAATTACTGTTTCTCATGACTGTCCAATCTGACTTTTCACTTTGATGATTTCTGCCATTTTAGTTACGGGGTGTGTGTGTATATATATATATAGTCATGCCTATTTACAATGCTTAAACTCCTCTGCAAAGTAAAATGTTTATAAATTTGCATAGAGCCACCAGCTGTGACTCTGTGGTGTTCCTTCGTGGCCAAGGGTATTACGCTCAATCGTGAGTATACTTACGGGAGTAGGTAGGCGACTCAGGCTGATGAAGCCCGTTCTGTTTTGGCAGCTCCTGGCTTCACTAGTAGGGCAGAAAGCCACCTGGCTGGTCAGTCCAGAGAATTTCACATGCGGGCCCTGTGACCACCTGAGGTCAGTGGGTTGCGCTGGTCCTCCTGAACCTTCAGAAACTTCTGGTACTACTGAGCACAGGGTGATGTTGATACGGTTGTAGACCCAAGGTTTGGTGGGTTGGCCTAACAAATCAAAAAGTTTCTGGTGTGAGCCAAACTGTGAGCTACCCATTCATCACTCTGCGAGTAGGCTGTTCCAAGACTACTTGGAAAAGGAAGCAGAGGAGACTGTGGCTGCTGCCTTCATTCTGGTAAGACATTGCCCATACAGCAGAGCATATACCATCTCCTGTTTGTTTCCTGGTGTTGTAGTACTATGATTCGGGTTCAGAGTAACTAGCAAGAGCTTGTTGCGCTGTGTCTGAGCCTTAACATCCAAAATGAGGTTGCTCTGAATGCTGGAGAAGAAAGTCAACAGATCCATCCGTTCAGGGGGTAACTGCGGCACTCTCTGGGGTGGGGTGGGGGAGCAGTTGCGAAATGTCCATCCTCCCTGACTGTTCGGTAACGTCAGTTTCGGTGACCCTCAGTGTGTATTATTTTTCGGGTTTCTACTCTAGGACTGTTGTAAAGAGAGCTTAAGTGGTTGCAGCTTTGCTGGTTCACTGTTCTGCAGTGACTGACGTAGATGTAGCAGGAACCGAGAAAGCCAGGTACAGCACGTAACTGAGCTTCTGAGGCTGCACTTTACTAAAGGCACCCGCTTACAGATGGCATAGAATTTGTGCAAACAGCAGAAGTAATTGATTTCAGTAATCCTCAAAGTGGAACAAATAATAGTTTTCTTTCTCTACGTTTGACATTTTTAAAAGTTGAACTGGTTTGGGGTGGTTTATAATTTGCAGTGTGTTTCTGTATGGTATGTACTACTGCTACTATTGGTGCCACTACTTCTTTTTCCAAAGAATATTAAAATTGTAAATAAGAAAATAAAGCAAAGTTCTAGACTTTGAATTGATGTAATTTAACTTTATTGTTAAACTGTCATTTTATGAGAAATAAATTGAATTAACATAATCTTCTCAACAACAGGGCCTAGGCATTAGGCCCTGAAAGAAAGTGGGTTTTTTAACTTACATTTCATTGTGTTAGAGCAGTGAATTATAACTGCACTCCATCATTTTTACAAGTTAACATTTATGTACATAAACCTGATTAAGTCTATAACAATGCGGAAGATAGCGATAGCCGTAATTTCCATTCCATTACAGTTGTGCTTCTTTTCAGTGGTGTGTTCAGAATTACACAGTGAAAGCTATCTTAATGTTAGTGGTATCAGTTCCTGAAACTGTACTGTGTTACTTAATCACTGTCTGAGATTCTTTGTGCACAGTGAGTTGACGCTTAGTGCTACAAGTGTTGGCTATCAAACCAAAATTTTCCTGCATAATTCTTCAAAATTAGTTTTCAAAAATGAGATTAAAACTAAGAAGTCAAGCAGTGAGCAAATCGGGGTGCTCAGAAAGTAAGCTGTAGCTTGAGCACAGGTGGCAATACTATTTTTGATAGAATTATGGCGTCTAAATAAAACGGGTTTTAGAGCATCTTAATTCTTCTTCGTTTAGTAATTGAATGTTACATAGACAATCTTCAGAATTCATAATCCTGTCACCTAGATTTAAATTTTCACCTGTCTTTAAAATAATTTGTGCCCGATGCAGATACGTCACTATTTCAAAACACTTTCTTTGATTTAGCCTTACGCTTCACTCTCAGCTGTGGCAAGGGGAATTACAAGGAGAGTAAAGGTGGTCCAGCACTGAAACAGAGGCTTCAGAAGGGGAGGCAGTCTCCAACCCTTCCAACCCTGATTTTTTAATCATCTGGGCAACGCCCTGGGCAGCCCAGCTGTCAGCCCTGCTTTGGATGGGGGCTGGACTGGAGACCCCAAGGGTCTCTTCCAGCCTACGTGATTCTGCTACCCTAGATTATAAGAAAAAGAAAAGCCCCCTTAAAAACAGTATTTAGATGTTACAGGTAGGCTGAACTGGCCACGCGTTACTGACGTAGCCCAAAATTTCCCATTCCAGGATCCCTTTTTCACTTGCTTTTAAATTTTTCAGACTCGAGGCATTTGGAGTGATATTTTCCAGGTGCTTTTTGAGGCTCATTTTTTTTCCTTCTGAAGACCATGTAAGGAGCTGAAATAAAGCTGTATCCTTACACTGAGTTCTTAGAGAGTAATATTATAAAACAAAGTGTTATCTTTATATATGTCAGGTTTTGTCCCAATCACTGAAGAAAGAGGTGGGCCAGCTGGGAAGAATTCAGAAAGAGTAGGAGAGGGGAGAGTGACCCAAGTCTAGAGAACATGACTTCAGTGCACTCTGTTAACAGTTTCTAGTGAAATAGAGTAATCGTATTTAACTAGGTTTTGTAACTGAGAACTCATCCAGCTGTTTGTACTTTCCGTTTTTTGTCATATAGAGATACGTATCAAACTTAAATTACTTAAATTTGATATAATATTTATGTAGTAAGTTGTAAGACCTTTTTCTAAGGTCAGCTTTCGAAATAAATAAGCAGGTAAGAGCTCAACTGTAGTGTCCTTCTGCTCAGAAGTCCTTTGCTTCATAATTGATCACACCGATATCAGTAGGATAAAAACTGCCTGTGTGTAATATAAGACTGTGTTAAGAATATAAGATGCTTATGTGTAAGAGGAAATTCGGCGATACAGAACAGTACTGGGAGACACCTCCTCATCCGTGCAGTATGTACAATCCCTTCACAAGTTGACGTGAAGCAAGGGTGCCACAGCTGAGCCCCATGTTCTAACCCCATCCTAAGCCCCTGTTTTTGATCAGCCTTGCTGTAACTTAGTTTTATCAAGGAGAATTCTGAAAACAACTTTCTTCCATCTGTGTTTTTCCTTGATGGTGATGCGCCTGAGCCATGCCTATGTGCATGCAAAGAAGCAGGCATGTTTAACATAGGATTTGGTGCCTTTCCACAAAATGTAAAGTTGTGACAGCATGTATTTTTCTTTCTTTATTTTAATTGCAGGCTTTGTAAGTGAGTTTGGGAAAGTTATTTTCAAGTACAACAATTGAATTTTACCTGTAGCTTGCATATGATTTTAAGACTTTCATCTGGTTTTAGCTCTGAGAGACAAAATACATTTTTCTTTACAAAAAACCTCTCTGTAAACGTATTGCTATTTAAGAATAATCTCCCATTTCTAAAATCCAAAGGCCAGAGTACAGTGAAAGTTTAGCTTGAGGCAGCACCGTTTTCTACTGCTAATGACAGTTTCTTCTGCTAGAAATTAAATATCAGGTGGTAATGTTTTTATCTTGTATCAGGATTTTTTTTTTTTCTGGCAGCGTGTCCTTGTTGCAGGATAGTTAACCTTGAGTCCTCTACAGGAGTGTCTCCTGCATTTTCTTATTTGCCTCCTCCATGTTATAAAAAAGAAAACCAAAGACCTAATGGAAGCTGACTGGGTCGCAGGGAAGTGTACTCATCAATTAAATGTGTGACAGTGTTTTCTGTTGGATGGACTAATATGTCAAGGAGATGGGCAGGACCTCATGTTTGTGCTTTTGACAAATCAGCAAATGTTTAATCTCTGGATGTGCAGCATCTCATAAATAATGCAGCAGTCACTGAACCAAAACACTGCTCTGCCAGGAGGGTCTCTGTCATTATAGGAGTAAAAGACGAAATGAAACAAAATCATCCCTTTTGTTTAATGCATTGCTTCTTTTATACTTCTCAAGAAGAGTTTATCTGGTGGCAGGCTGCTTCCCCCCCCACCCCCCCAACGTCTGTTGAGTGCATAAGATGTATTTAAAGGCCCATCAAGTTCTCGTTTAAAATGTATACATTTTTCTACATTCCACTATAAAGTCTGTTCACACTATTTTTTCCTTTCTCACTTGATTTTCCTTTACTCTCTTCGAAGATGTAATTTTCCTCTCATTAACTGGAGGAAAACAGTATATTGTATCACTGTGAAGAAGTAAAAGCAAACAGCAAGCTCACGGTACGTGTAAGTGAAACCTTGGCAAAGCTTCAATGACACAAATGGAGCCAGGAGGGGCCTGTCTCGGCCTGAGCACCCCGGGTTAGCAGCCTTCCAGTCCATGGAGGTTCACGGGAGAAGGAGCAGGGCATGAAGAAGAGAATGGAGCCGCAAGGCAAGGAGAATTGTCCCTGTTTAGGAAACTTTGGAAGTTTCAGCATAGGGAAAAATTATGCCAGGCTGAGCGGGAGGATGTGGAAGCCTCGTCTGCAGGGGGTTTTAGGTGCAAGTTACAAAACTGTTTATCAAGCATGGCCTAAATTGGGAGCTTGCAAATCCTCAGAAATGTTCTGGTGGAGGAACAGTCCTTTCCACGGTAATAGGGAAACAGTCTCGGAAACAGTGGAGCTAGAACACCTAGGTCCGGGGTGTGCTGGGTCCTGTGTGGGTGGCGGGTACTGGGCCAGACGAGGGATGGCCAGCTCATCCTGACGTGGTAAGCCGCGCAGCTTTCCTTCACCGGTCTCCGCAGGGTCTGCGTTGGCAGTCTCTGCTGCTAGTGTGTGACCATGGGCATTTCACCTGCCGTGTTTGAGAACCGCCTCTGGGCTAGACAGTCTCTTGCACTTCAGATCTTCAGTTCTTTATTTCACTTGCATAAGGCACTGTGATTGCAACAAGCGTTATTTTGGCTCTGCTATGATGTGTGTACCTGGAGCACTGTGCCATTAGTGCCAGATGCAGCTGAGTTCGCTCAGGCCTTCTGTAAACTGGACCCCAGAAGTCTGAGAGCAGGTACTCAGAAAATGAGGGATATATAGTTATTGGGCATGGGAAGCTTGGAGTGGATTTCCTCATACCTCATGGGAACTCTGTGGCAGAGAAAAGGGTCCTAAAATCCACAGTAGGCTGTCTGCCGCGCTCAGCAGCGAGGCAACACACCCTGCGTTGTGGTCAGCCTGAAGATCGATGGCATTTCGGCTTTCGTCCCCACTCGGACCAAAGTGCTTGTGCCTGTGCAGCTAAGGGGTATGCTTAGGTGGTATCCTGAACAAAGAGGCTTTCTTTAATAATGGACTCAGGATTAAGATCTCGGAAAACTTCAGAAACTAGGAGAGTACTGCAGTATGTGTAAGGAAGAGGTACTAATATTTTGCTGAATATGGGTGGACTTTGGTATGCATTTAAAATTTATTTGCTAAGGTGGGAGTTTATAAGCTTTTCTGAATGCAGTAGAGATTACTTCTATGTTTACATGCTTTACTCGGTCATGGACTAATCATTAAAACTGTCACAGAATTCCGTAGTTGGCTTAGGTCACTGTTCTGAAAAAAAAACAAACCAAACAACCAAAACTAAAGAGAACAGTTGCTCAGGACTAGATCAGCAGGAAGAGTTATAAGTCCTATCTAAATCCAAACTATGAACACATAGTATTTTATTTTCAGTAGTAACTCAAATTTTTCATGTATTCATGTTCGCTTCTGCTAATATTTAGAAACACGTCAGTTCTGCCAGTGTCAAGAAACTTAGCATGTATTCAAATGTCTAAGCTCCTCTGCTAGATACTTCTGTATTCTTTCCTTTCGGGTCAGTGCATTGTGAGAAAATACTTGCCTCTGTAGGCTTCACACCAAAGCTAGGAGCAGCTGTTGCTCTCCGAGCGTGGCTAGCAGAGATGGACATACTGCACTGATCTGTCGTTATAGTTATTGTCAAAACACAAACAGGTAAAGCTGTACAAGTGTGTGCAAATATTCCCAACCCTCCTGTTAGATTTTAAGTGTTACGCCTGCTCTGGCGCTGGCAAAGTCATTCACTCTGCACAGCTCAGTAGGAAGATGGAAAACCTGTGCCTGGCTCTCAAAAGCTGTTGAATCTCTCAACCCTTCTCTTGTTTCTGTACTGCAGTCTCCAAAAACATTTGTTTTGCTCTGAAAGTGAAGCAGAAATTGTCGGGCTTTTATAAAAGAATTGTGGGTATGTGTTCAGTGTTCAGAAGGGCATTTGTCTGTATTACTAATTGCATCCATCCGTTTGGTATTTCTGAAAGTACACCTGGTAATTGTGTCCTTACCATGGTTTGTCAGCTGTTAAGGATCTTCTTTATAATGGCTTATGAACCTTCAGAGAAGCAACGAAGGAAATTAATATTTTTATAGATCTTAGAACATGTAAAAATTAGTGATTTTATTTATTAGTATTTAATTTCATCTGGTTTTTAATTTGAAAGCATGATACTTCTTAGTTAGCCAAAGTAGGCATTTTTATAATTTCTTATTTTGTTGTTTTTTACAGGCTCTAGGAAGTTTTTACTTTCTTCATGAATCTTTGAAAAACATCTACCAGTTTGATTTTAAAGGTAAGCAAAGGAATTAAATGTTGCTCATTGTTAATTGGCTTTATAAATCAAGGCAGCTTTTCTGTCATCTTTTCTGGTAGTGGTGCCGAGCAGCTTTTTCCATGACGTGCAGGCTTTTGTATAATGCATGCACGTTCATTGATGACAGACGTTACTTTTCTTACCTTTTATAGACCTCTTAGAAGAAGTCAGTGGACCGGCCACAGGTTGAAAACCGGTGCATTAATCATTCCCATGCAGATGGGCCTTTGGATCCATAGAGATCCCTGATGATTTCAAAAGAGCTCTGAATGGCTGCAAGGCTCTCCATGTAGATCAGATATAGGACCAAGACCTATGTCCAACAGCAGTGGCCATTTTGCAAAGCAGCTGAGGTAGATTTATGGCTTAAATTACTTCGGAGCAGTGCAGGTCAGTAGGAGGGTGTCATTGTTTTTAACCCGCATTGATCCATCAGGTTGGAGGTCTTGCTAAATCTCGGAAGTTTAAGAGTAATGCTAGGTTTGGTACATTAAATATCAGAAGTATCATAGAAAATTATTGAATGCTTCCTGAGGTGTATATAGAAAAGATTATCTAAAATTTATGTTATTGCAGTTGAGAACTGTATATTAAATACAAAAATCTGAGCTTCATTTAGCTTACTGAGCTGAATCACATTAATACTACATCTAGCACCCCATTAATTTGAGGCACTGTTGAAATGGTGGTAGCTGTGGAGTGAACTAATTGTCTTAATTATATAGATTCATTATTTTTGTTCTCAGCAGAGGCAGATGCTCTCTGCTGGTGTAACTGAGGAAACAGGGCCTTCCTTCCCTGAAATATTTGAATGGTAGTTCTACATATGCGTCACCATTGCTTTCAATGCTGAAGGAAAATTTTAGCTAGAATATCATAGGCAGTTCAGAGTAGATTTTATTTCTGAGAGACCATCCTGGAAAACTCAATGGTGATGGAGGGGCTTCTAATGAGAGGTCATACCTACTCTTTCTCCCAGACTAGAAGAGTTTTGCAGACACTAATGACAGTATTGTCAGCTGAACTGTGTGCAGGGTGGATTTGGGAGGAGACGGGCATTGCATGTGAAGCTGGCTGTCCAAGGTGTTACCCCAGTCCCTGGACTGAACAGCCTGCTGCTCCACTCTTAGTAACTGTTCATTCATTTTGCCATGTGAATGGCGTGGTGTCTCAGTAATATGTAAACTGTATCTGCACACCTAATTCCTGAGCCCACAACATCATCACACCAGTGCTGGAGGACGAGCAGTTTCGCTCTGAATTCCACCTAACGTTCCCTCCACTGGTAATAGATGGGAGGTGTCCTGCTCTAGCGGCATCTGGCAGAGTGAAATGACAGCTCTTTTAGGAAAAGAGGAGCTTTCTGGGTTTATTAATTGTTGATTGACAGCTTATTAGCTACTGTATGGCTTTTAAAAGAAAATGTAAGAATTAAAACAAATTAAAAGATGGAAGGAAAAATCATAGGGGAAAATAATCTATGTAAAAGAAATAAGCAGATGCTTGACCCAGAAAATAAACACTTTAAATGTTCAGTGCTTTATTTTGCTCGGCAAAACCTTAGCAGAGCCAGATGGGGTGTCAGCCATGCACATAAAGATGTGCTTGGCCCAGTCATCACTTGGAAAGAAAAAACTCTTAATAAAAATCCAAGGAAAGCAGGTTCTACACTGAATCGGTGTTGTAAGTCAACTGCTGTTCTCTTAATGTAGAGCAGAATCAGTCTCCCAGTGTAGTGTTTGTAAAATATGACCCTGAAGGCTCCCATCTTTCAGGGGAAATGTAAAACTTGCCTCTTCTCTCATGACTATTGACATTTTCACAGTGTATTAAGCTCTTAAATCAGAGGAAAAATCCAAATGGATACAAACGTTTTCTGCACAAAAATCATTATGAAATTCTGGTTCTACTCAAAAGCATGCAAAAAATAGATGTTTGTATACAATTCAATATTCCTGTAACATCATTGTGTCTTTTGAAAATTCACTGCACAGTTGGATGTGACTGAATACAGTCTTCGGGGAAAAAAAAGGTTGTCTCTGTTTTTCAGTTCTCAGGAAGACATATTTGCGTTTTAAAATGAGAACAATTTTCTCCTACATCCTCAAATATTATTTGCTACAGCATGGAAAGCGTTGGACTGTTTTTACAGTGGTCAGAGGCCCAAAGGCTTGCTTACAATTTAAACTGTTGACAATCTATGCATTCTAAAGAGCCACTGTCCAACAGAGGGGTTTACTGACGGGGGTATGGGGCCAGCTTCAGGCTAACACTTCAGTTTACGGAAAGAATCTCATTCTCTCTGGTGTGAAATCAGAAATAGGGTAGAAGTATTTTTACTTGGCAATACATGAGAAGGCATGCTTCTTTCCTCCTGCATTTGCTTCTCCGCAGTCATGTAAATGAATCGCTAGTTCGTATTTAGCATTGATGTTAACGTGAGTGGATGGTAAAGTGCCTCCTTTCTGCCAAGTGCTACCTTTTACTTAGGTTCTCACAGCAGAAGCCTTACGGCTCTGCCAAACGTTTCCTGTATCCTGAATGACACCGGGATCTTTTTGCTGACACTGTTAAACTTACTGAAAGAGGCACATCCATCCATGATCTACTTAGAATGATGCCACATTAGTTTATCAGGATATTTGTTTAGTCTTCCTATGGGAGCCAGATCTCAAAGTGATTGGCACATAAAGAATTATACTTTTTTTTTCCCGAAGATATATCACTACATTACAGTAAATGCTTCCTCAGATTATATAAAATACTTTATCTAGACAACCTAAAGTGACAAGTTTTTGTATTGCTTGGTAATTTCACCAGATATCCACTAGAACTGGACAGTTCAGGGTTCTTGATAGTAGTTGTTTTGGAGATTTTCTCTTGTGCATTCCTAATCAAAACTCAATCCAGTTGGGTAGTTCCAGCTTAACAGTAGCTGTAGGATAGCTGCCCAGATCCATGTGTCACAGGAGTTTGGTAAGTTAAGTCAGGTTCTTGCCTTCAGGCATGCTGATATATTGCCCTGATCAGGAGGGAGACTGAGTACCAAGTGGATCAAGAAGCAGAACCTCTTGTTCATGAGCTGTATAGATCCATAGATCGATTGTTAAGGCTGAAAAGTCTGTGCTATTTCTGTCTATAATGTAACCGTTCATTAAAGACTTTGGAAAGCGATGTGCTTTACCACTAAGTCTCTTTTACAAACACAGCACCCATGCCAGCCTTAAATTCACGTGTCAGCCTTGTGTGCTGATAGCCAGAAATGGGTAATCTGAAAGAGGTGGGTGGCTGCAGCGTCACAGAGCAGCCGATACGGCGTTTGAATGGAGGGAGTCCAGTTCGTCTTCTGCACATCCCCAGAGCAAGATTTTTACTTTCTTGGTTTGAAATGCTCTGATCAGGAGCACTGATGCAGAAGGCCTAGTATCAGTGAAGGCCATTCGAAAATAAGGCCGTTTTTGCACTCTAATGGCTTTCAGGTGACTATACGAATAATTCAGAGTTGACTGAGCCGCATGTATAAGCACAGGACATTTCAGGAGGAAATAAGGAAAAAAAAACAAACGCCTTTTTGTCCTGAGATTTTATTTTCATTTTTTAATCATTTTCAGTCACTTCCCTGATTAAGGAACACCTGACTGAAACTTAGGAAATTATGTTACTGGCCTTCTGGATTGGCGGAGGCTGGCATGTAGGTAGTGGGGATGTTGGCAGAGTTGAAAATCGCTTGCAGCCGTGGATGCAGGGATGCAGGGATGGCTGTGCTGCATCAGACCACTCTTCTGCCTGGTGCAGTGTCGTGGTTTAGCGGCAGCTCAGCCCCACACAGCCGCTCGCTCACTCCCCCACCGGTAGATGGGGGAGAGAATCAGAAGGGTAACGCTCGTGGGTTGGGATAAGAACAGTTTAATAATTAAAATTAAAAGAAAACAACAGTAGAAATGCAATGTAAAGGAGAACAACGAGAGGCGCAAAGCCCCGGGGAGGGGGGGGTGGGGGAAGGGAGGGGAGAGGGGGAACGAACCGCCGGAACAAACTGCCCGCGCCGCAGCCGCGCGCCGCCCGCCGACCCGACGCCGCGCCGCCTCCGCGCTCTCGCTGCAACTGCCCCCACCTCAATATATTGGTCATGGTGTCACATGGTATGGAATGAACCTGCCATTGGCCAGTCGGGGTCAGCCGCCCCCACCATGGCCCTGCCCCTCCCAGCCCCCCCCCCGCCACGCGGCAGAGCGCGGGAAGCTGGAAAGGTAGCCGACCCCCACAGTGAGGAGAATTAACCCCTTCTCAGCCAAAACCAGCACATTCTCCACCCCTTATTCCATACCATTTACACCATGCCCAGGTCCCATATGATGCAATACAACCATACCAACCACCACCCCTCCCCTTCCCATCCTTTAACATAATACACAGACATCATTCCCTTAGTTCATGGACCTTCCCTGTACAATGTCCATTAAAAATGTCCATTGAGTTCATCCAGTCCATGACTCTGGGCTCCATCTGTTGTATCAGTCTTTTCGGGTGGGAGAGATGGTGTGTGGCGTTGGGTCGCTGCATACCGAGTCAGTCATCGTTCCATCACTGCTGCACGGCTTGTTTCATAGTTGATCTTCCATGGGTTGGGAGGCTCGTACTCTGATATCATTGGTACAACACAGAGGTGACACACAGTATTATATAGCAGTTCACATTGTGCCATTCAGTTCATTGACTGTTTTCACCCAAAATCAAATCCCCTTGAGGCACACATCGGATTTCTCCATCCTCCCGCATCACCCACCAAGTGCACCCAGGTCCTCGAGCAAAAGCAATCCCACGAATGGGTTTGCCTTTGCCGGAGGCAGGAAGAACCCAGACTGTTTTGCCCAGCATACTTTTTGTGTGCACTACAGGGACTCTATCCCCTTCCACAGTACGTAAGGATTCTGACTGGGCAGGGCCAGCTCGGTTGGCAGATCCCCTCGTGTTGACTAACCACGTGGCTTTTGCTAAATGTGTATCCCAGTGCTTGAATGTTCCACCCCCCATTGCTCTCAGTGTAGTTTTTAACAGTCCATTGTACCGTTCAATTTTCCCAGAGGCTGGTGCGTGATAGGGGATGTGATACACCCACTCAATGCCATGCTCTTTGGCCCAGATGTCTATGAGGCTATTTCGGAAATGAGTCCCGTTGTCTGACTCAATTCTCTCTGGGGTGCCATGTCGCCACAGGACTTGTTTCTCAAGGCCCAGGATAGTGTTCCGGGCAGTGGCGTGGGGGACAGGATATGTTTCCAGCCAGCCAGTCGTTGTTTCTACCATTGTCAGCACATGGCGCTTGCCTTGGCGGGTCTGTGGGAGTGTGATATAGTCAATTTGCCAGGCCTCCCCATATTTATATTTCAGCCATCGTCCCCCATACCACAGAGGCTTTACCCGCTTCGCTTGCTTGATTGCAGCGCATGTGTCACATTCGTGGATAACCTGTGCAATAATATCCATGGTCAAGTCCACCCCTCGATCACGAGCCCACTTGTATGTTGCATCTCTCCCTTGATGACCTGAGGTGTCATGGGCCCACCGAGCTAGAAATAGTTCACCCTTATGCTGCCAGTCCAGATCCACCTCAGCCACTTCAATCTTGGCAGCCTGATCTACCTGCTGGTTGTTCCGATGTTCTTCAGTGGCCCGACTCTTGGGAACGTGAGCATCCACATGACGTACCTTTACAACCAGGTTCTCTACCCGGGCAGCAATATCTTGCCACAGTGCGGCAGCCCAGATGGGTTTGCCTCTGCGCTGCCAGTTGCTTTGCTTCCATTGCTGCAGCCAGCCCCACAAGGCATTTGCCACCATCCAGGAGTCAGTATAGAGATAGAGCACTGGCCACTTTTCCCGTTCAGCGATGTCTAAGGCCAGCTGGATGGCCTTTACCTCTGCAAACTGGCTCGATTCACCTTCTCCTTCAGCAGTTTCTGCTACTTGTCGTGTAGGACTCCATACAGCAGCCTTCCATCTCCGGTGCTTTCCCACAAGGCGACAGGACCCATCAGTGAACAGGGCGTATTGCTTGTCATTTTCTGGCAGTTGGTTATACAGTGGGGCTTCTTCAGCACGTGTCACCTCCTCCTCTGGTGATAATCCAAAATCTTTGCCTTCTGGCCAGTCCATAATCACTTCCAAGATTCCTGGGCGACTGGGGTTTCCTACTCGAGCCCGCTGGGTAATCAGTGCAACCCATTTACTCCACGTAGCATCAGTTGCATGGTGTGTAGAGGGGATGTTTCCTTTGAACATCCAGCCCAGCACTGGCAGTCGGGGTGCCAGGAGCAACTGTGCTTCAGTACCAACCACTTCTGAAGCAGCTCGAACCCCTTCATATGCTGCCAATATCTCTTTTTCAGTTGGAGTATAGCGGGCTTCGGACCCTCTGTATCCCCGACTCCAAAACCCTAGGGGTCGACCCCGGGTCTCCCCTGGTGCTTTCTGCCAGAGGCTCCAGGTAGGGCCATTCTCCCCGGCTGCAGTGTAGAGCACATTTTTTACATCTTGTCCTGCCCGGACTGGCCCAAGAGCTACTGCATGGACTATTTCTCGTTTAATCTGTTCAAAGGCTTGTCGTTGCTCAGGGCCCCATTTGAAATCATTCTTTTTCCGGGTCACTTGATAGAGAGGGCTTACAATCAGACTGTAATTTGGAATATGCATTCTCCAAAAACCCACAACGCCCAAGAAAGCTTGTGTTTCCTTTTTGCTAGTTGGTGGAGACATGGCTGCTATTTTGTTGATCACATCCATTGGAATATGACGACGACCATCTTGCCATTTGATTCCTAAGAACTGGATTTCTCGTGCAGGTCCCTTCACCTTACTTTGTTTTATGGCAAAACCAGCTTTCAGAAGGATTTGGACTATTTTCTCTCCTTTCTCAAAAACTTCTTCCGCTGTGCTGCCCCACACAATGATGTCATCAATGTACTGAAGGTGTTCTGGAGCTTCTCCCTGTTCCAGTACAGTCTGAATCAGTCCATGGCAAATGGTAGGACTGTGTTTCCACCCCTGGGGCAGTCGATTCCAGGTATACTGGACGCCCCTCCATGTGAAAGCAAACTGTGGCCTGCACTCTGCTGCCAGAGGGATTGAGAAGAATGCATTAGCAATATCAATTGTGGCATACCACTTGGCCGCCTTTGACTCCAGTTCGTATTGAAGTTCTAGCATGTCTGGCACAGCAGCACTCAACGGTGGAGTGACTTCATTCAGGCCACGATAGTCTACTGTTAGTCTCCACTCTCCATTAGACTTCCGGACTGGCCATATGGGACTGTTAAAGGGTGAGTGGGTCTTACTGATGACTCCTTGGCTCCTCAGTTGGTGAATGAGTTTATGGATGGGGATCAGAGAGTCTCTGTTGGTGCGATATTGCCGCCGGTGCACTGTTGTGGTGGCGATTGGCACCTGTTGTTCTTTGACCTTCAGCAACCCCACCACAGAAGGGTCCTTTGAGAGACCGGGCAAGGTAGACAGCTGTTCAGTTTCCTCCGTCTCCAAGGCAGCTACACCAAAAGCCCACTTGTAACCTTTTGGGTCCTTGAAATACCCTTTCCTGAGGTAGTCTATGCCAAGGATGCACGGAGCCTCTGGGCCAGTCACAATGGGGTGCTTCTGCCACTCATTGCCAGTTAGGCTCACTTCGGCCTCCAATACAGTTAGCTCTTGGGATCCCCCTGTCACTCCAGCAATGCTGATGGGTTCTGCCCCTATATAGTTCGATGGCATTAAGGTGCACTGTGCGCCGGTGTCCACTAAAGCTTTATACTCCTGTGGGTCGGACGTGCCAGGCCATCGGATCCACACAGTCCAGTAAGCCCGGTTATCCCTTTCCTCCACCCGGCTGGAGGCAGGGCCCCTCTAGTCCTGATCATGGCAGTCACAACTCACTTCCTGCAAATGTGAATCAGGAGTCCCTCTATTACACTTAGAAATAAAATCTGCGCTTCTACTCCTTTGTCTGGGGACTTGTTCACTGGAAATTGGAGCAGCAGCTTTCCTGGAAGAGCCCCCCTGAGTGACTGTTCTTCCTTGCAGTTCATGCACTCGTGCCTGTAGGGTCGAGGTAGGCTTGCCATCCCACCTCATCATGTCCTCTCCGTGGTCACGCAGGTAGAACCATAGGGTGGCCCGTGGTGTGTATCCCCTTCTTTGAGCCAAAGGACGCTTATTCCTAACAGCTGAGACACTGCTCTGTCGAGGTGGGGAGTAGGACAGATCTTCTTTGAGTTGCTGGACCTCTTGGGATAGTTTCTCCACAGCAGAGACAAGCGAGGAAGAGATATTTGTGTCGTAATCTCGGAGTCTATCTATCACCTCTGCCACCGTTGGTGTCTCGTCATCTTTCCAGGACATCACTGCCAATGAGTTTGCATGCGAAGATGGTGCGCTCCGTACAAACTTCCGCCACATGGGTCGTGTGCACTCGGCTTCATCTGGATCTTTGGATGACCGTTGATCATCCAGGTCACCATAAATCACCTCAAACACAGCTAATTCCCTTAGATACTGGATGCCTTTCTCCATAGTTGTCCATTTTCCTGGGCGATATGTAACATCTTCTTTAAAGGGATACCTTTCCTTCACTCCAGACAGGAGTCGCCTCCAGAGGCTGAGGGCTTGTGGCTTTTTTCCTATTGCTTTGTCAACGCCCCCTTCCCCAGAAAGGGATCCCAATTGTTTGGCTTCTTTTCCCTCTAGTTCCAGGCTACTGGCCCCATTATCCCAGCATCGGAGCAGCCAGGTGACAATGTGCTCACCTGAACGACGGCTATAATCTTTTCGCATATCTCGCAACTCGCTTAAGGACAGGGATCGGGTGGTCTCTATTTCATTTATTACTTCTCCCTCCTCTCCCCGCGATGGCCCTGGTTCTTCATCATCCCGTTCTAAACGAGTTGATGTCCGCTTCCAATATTTTGTCTTGTGTATGGGGGCAACTGATACTGGTACGGGTTTATTTTCTGAGCTAGCTCTGGTACTTGTTGTGGGGGTTTGAGTGGCTGCAGTGCCTGTCGTCCGGGCTGGATTGTCTACAGTGCCAGTCACTTTGCATTTCAATCCAGAGACATTCTCTTCCCCCTGGGGGCATTGAATGCTGTTGAGCAGGGCTCGGTATGCATGGGCCAGACCCCAGCATGTTGCAGTTATCTGTGTCTCTCTGGAGTTCCCAGCGTAACAACATACTTTCTCCAAATATTCTACTAGTTTTTTAGGATTCTGCACTTGTTC
Organism: Phalacrocorax carbo; assembly: GCF_963921805.1. Classification (NCBI taxonomy): domain Eukaryota; kingdom Metazoa; phylum Chordata; class Aves; order Suliformes; family Phalacrocoracidae; genus Phalacrocorax; species Phalacrocorax carbo. The sequence continues at coordinate 23,460,439 of NC_087524.1, forward strand.
GGGGGTGAAACTCCAAAACACTGGGGGTGCCCACTGCCCTAGGTATTTGCCCATGCTATCCCACATGCCCTGCCACTCATAACTATCAAGCCTCGGGGCAGATTTCTGGGTGATATTCTTAAGTTGCTTAGTCAAAACCAAAACAACCTGCCCAAAAACTAACAATAAGTGCACCTTAACCACCCAAGGATGTTCAAGATACAAAGACGTTGTTGTAACAAAGGCACAGACATCATAGAACAAAGTTGCAAAGGTATTATTCTGTATTTCCTCCATATAAAGTCTCTCAGAGGAGGAGGTATAATTGCTAATTGCCTCAACAAGGTAGTATCCAAAGTACAGTAACGGTTTCAGCAAAAACCCCAAATACCAGATAAAGCTGAAAACGAGTGTTTGTATAACAAATCTTGTAGGCAAAACATTACTAATCACAGCAGAACACAGCAGACTCAACAAACCAACACCAATCTGTAACACCAACTGCAAAAAGGACAACATGGTGCTGTGACCAGCAGCTGTTATTATCTCCAACCCTTGAGCCCCACGTTGGGCGCCAAAAAGACTGTCGTGGTTTAGCGGCAGCTCAGCCCCACACAGCCGCTCGCTCACTCCCCCACCGGTAGATGGGGGAGAGAATCAGAAGGGTAACGCTCGTGGGTTGGGATAAGAACAGTTTAATAATTAAAATTAAAAGAAAACAACAGTAGAAATGCAATGTAAAGGAGAACAACGAGAGGCGCAAAGCCCCGGGGAGGGGGGGGTGGGGGAAGGGAGGGGAGAGGGGGAACGAACCGCCGGAACAAACTGCCCGCGCCGCAGCCGCGCGCCGCCCGCCGACCCGACGCCGCGCCGCCTCCGCGCTCTCGCTGCAACTGCCCCCACCTCAATATATTGGTCATGGTGTCACATGGTATGGAATGAACCTGCCATTGGCCAGTCGGGGTCAGCCGCCCCCACCATGGCCCTGCCCCTCCCAGCCCCCCCCCCCGCCACGCGGCAGAGCGCGGGAAGCTGGAAAGGTAGCCGACCCCCACAGTGAGGAGAATTAACCCCTTCTCAGCCAAAACCAGCACATGCAGTAACTCTTGCTAAATGCAGCAGAGATCCAGAGGAAATCCTGCGATGGGCAGCTATGAGGCAGTTGCACCTCAGGACTCCGTTCGGGTTAGGCCTTGAAGCTTCACAGTGGTCCTCTCTAAGGCTCCTTCATGCGTGCACGATTTCTGTTGTAGTTCTAGGTATTTAAATAGTGAGGAATATCCAGGCTTTTTCAGGATCTTGCTCAAGTCTGACAGCAAAATAGTGCGTTGAGTAGAAAATGAACTTCCTCTTTTTATCAGGTTTCGCATTGCTGTTTCTGAATTTCATTGACTGTCCTCATTTCTCTTTTAGGACATAAGAGAGAAGTTTCTAATTCACTTCTTCTACACCACCCAGTAAACCACTTGGTTTTGGTGCAGCGCATCTTTGCTACTCCCACGTCCCTGCGGGAGAACGTTCAGTCTGTTCATATAAGAACTTTTTTCCCATTTCTTGTTTTTGTCTCGGGGCATTATAGTATTTGAATGACCTCAGTGGATGACTTGAGGATGTCACCTTTCTTTGCAGAGACAGCTGTTAGTTAAAAACAAGCCTACCTCAGTTCAGTTCCACAGAAGGAATGGGCTGCTCAGCTGGTGATCAACTCATCTTTCATTAGGAGTTCCACCAGCATCACTGGGTCATTTCTAGAGTGACAAGAATCAGCCCCCTCCACTGACACAGCTAGCCCAGCAGACAATTTAAGAGTGGCCAAACACTGAGTTGATGATCATTGTCAATATTGTTGATTTAAAGCAAAAGGCAAAAAGCTGAGATGATCTAAATGAATGACTATGTACTTGTTTGATGGGTAAAAGATGTAATTAATAATGTGTTGCAGGTCTGCATCAGCTGATGCTTAGGTAGGTAGACTTGAAATCTGAGAAAAAGAGTCGCTAGATAAAACATACAGATAATCACTACTCATAAGTAACATTTTTCCCTTTAATGTGTTTTGTATTACTTAATTTTTCTGTTAATTATCCAGCATAGTTTGCTGGATGCTGGCTGAGGACACAAACGGGCATCTCCTGGAAGAACCATGCCAGAAAGTTTGAGTGCAAGGGTGTACAGAGACGTGGTTCATAATTAGAGCTCCAACGCCTTAGAGTGCTCTGAATAGTAAAAATAACAGTACCCATAACTGTACAGCTTGAAGATGTCTGACATAAACAAGTATGTTTATACACAGTTTAGCGGTCTCTGGTTTTTGCCCCAGAACAGCTCGATGCTTGCGTATTTTTGCTAAGACCCTACCACCTATTTTGGGGGATGCCACTGCTTTGCCGACAAGTGCTGTAAGTTGCTTAGAATGTTAAAGATATGTATGTTAATTTTGTTTTATATCTCTTCCTAGCTAAGAAGTATAAAAAGGTTACTGGGAAAGAAATCTACTCGGACACTTTAGAAAGCACGCCCATGCTGGAAAAAGAGAAGTTTCCACAGGATTATTTCCCTGAGGTATGTACAATCCCATGGAGCATTCCCAGACATTAGGTTTGTTTCTGATTTGCCCTGATTACTTGAGTAGCTACTCTCAGTAATGTAAATAAGGTCAGAATCAAGTCTTGGTTTTTTATTTGTTTGTCTGTCCGTTTCTTGTCACCTGTGATATATGTTTTAAGTCATTGCGTGGATTTACCAAATTCAAATGGAGTTCTTTGTACGGTAGGAAATCCTTGTGAAGGATGGAGACAGTGATGGAAAGACTTGTTTGTGCATTTAAAACCAAAGGAATAGCACACAGCGCCAATTGCAAGTCTGTTTCAGGGAGGCTGACTCCTTGGCAGGGTGAGACTGACTTTGAATGGATTCCATTTGTATTCAGCAGCAGCAGCTCTGTAATCGTGGTGCAGTGGTACAGGTTTCCGCTCAGTACAGCTAGGTACTACTACATGGAGGCAAGAAGTGGCGTCTTATTGGTGCAAGAATACACGTAACTTGAAAACATATTGCTGTTTTCCTCTGACGCTGCCCTCATACTTCGTTTGCTGTTCTCTAAAGAACTGCGGAGTGCTGCACGTTGGAAGCGAAGGTCTTGTCAAACCCAGAAGCACAAGCACAGCTGAGGGATTTCTTCCACTGCACCTGCAAGTGCAACTGCACGTGCGAGTGCAGGCTTTGCCTGCAGTTCTCTTCTTTGGTGTTTGCTTTTATTTGCTCATTTTTAATTTCTCAAGAACATCTAGAACGTGGGTGTTTAATGGTTAGCGTTTACTACAAACCAAGGGAATAAATTTGTCTATTTCCTATAACATTTGTGGATCAAACAGGCATGTTAGTACTTTAACATAAGGAAGAACGAAATAAACTTTAAAAATTAATTTAGAATTAATTTAGAATATACACAGAGATATTTATATAGTGCATGTGTGCTTGGAAGAGCATTGCATAAATAATTGCGGGGTTGATGGGATGTAGGTTATTCTTTTTCTTGACTTTGATACTGAATTATTTATTTTTATATTCCGTGTCTCTGTACTGGAAGGGAAACTGCCTTTGACGTAATTTTACTAGCTTTTACCTCCTGGGAATAAACAAATACTTCTTTGAAGTTAAATGTTATATCATTTTGAAGGAACTTCAAGCCATTACTCAGATATTTATTTTTCTCCTCTATCAGCAATAAACTGTAGCAGTGTGGGTGATTGACAACCTGAGTAGGAAATGAACAGTGCTGTTGAATGATTTGATTGTAATGCTGAGAGCACTGAGAGCAGTGTGTGAGCGCTGTTATCACGCGTAACAGCAAGAGGCCAAATTATGGATTGTTCATTGATACCCAGGAAGAATTATTTCCATCGTTATTTCACTGCTGTTGTTTCATCATGAGACTGGGAAATTTGTAACGTGTACAGCATCGTTTTTTACCACCTCTTACGTGAACAATTCTTCACAGTCTCTTGGAGAAATGGTTGAGCCTGGTGGCGTTCCCACGCTGTTTTGTGGACCAGAGATGGTGTTCGCGTCTTGTACGCGCCCAGGGATCGGTTGTTCCCATGTTTGTATTTGGAGCAATAGCTTATCTGTTCAGTACACCCTGCAGCGCTGCTTCAGGTGCAGGACTGTTAGGTCCAGAACCCCAGAAGCACCTAAATACCTTTTGAGGATCTGACGCCTTCCTACGGTTCCCATTTGTTACATTACCTTAAATGACTTTTCTAAGGAGAAAGCGCCGTGTTCTGGTGTTGTCAGGGATACTGCTTACATGCAGGAGGAACAAATAGGAAGAGAGAAAATCCACAAAATTCGCAATTAAGCTGTGAACCCTGAAGTGCCCTGAAGCACCTTGGGAGTTTACCTCTGCTCCGCATGCAGCACAAGTCCTTGTAGCAGTGTTGTGGCAAGACTCGTAGAGGGGGCTGCGGGATTCACCCGTTTTATTTCAGAGCTTCGCACAGGGATACGGCTCTCCAGGACTACAATAATGCAGATAGGAGCAGCATCCGTATTTACAGTTCTGTAACTTTCCATGCTCTCTTGGCGTGCAACCTAGCATAAACCAAGCCAGCGTATTTTTCATGTGACTTGAAAAGTTAGAAAATAATTGTGATGCTTTTTACACATTATTTTGTTTTTCATTTTGGACTGAAGATCGAAGAGTCTCTGAAGCACACATGAGTACAGCAACGTTAAAAAACCAACAGTGACATAGTTTTGGTTCTCATATACATGTTTTCATTTTTAAAGCTAAAATTAGTCATTATCACCTATTTTCTTCCTAGAATCAGTCTCATCGTTGGTAATAACGATGCTAATTAAAATACCACATAGTAATGCGCATTTTGAAAATTTGAGTTGACACAGCAGAAAGCATGAGCAGCATATCTGTCCAAATATTACATTTACATGCTCTTGTGTGTTTTAGCCAGACTTCTCATATCACATTTACAATGTTTTGTGTGAGAAATGGTTTAAGACTGATTTCTTTTCTTTTTATTACTGCTGCTTAAGGATGATCTAAAAGTAATTACAATGATTGAGGCATAATGCAATTCAAAATAATTACAGCCCACTGCATATAAAACTAACAAAACTTTCTGTCTTGATTTATGGGTCCTCTTGGCTAGGCATAAGACTCAAATGATGCCTCTGGGAGCAACACTCCAGATAATGTTAGGCCATTTAAAAAAAAGCAGATTTGTGTAGTCTATCAGGCCTGAGTAATTTTTTTTTTCCCATAGTGAGAAATTGGTTGTTATCATAGATCACAGATACTGCTCAAAGCTCTTATGAAAGATGAATTAATTTCACTAATGCTTTAATGCAAACCTTTCATGGAGAAGGCTGTATGGTGATAACCTTACTGCGGTCTCTCCTTTCTCAATGATGATTTATGTTGTCTTTTAGTAGATGAAACTGCCTGTATTCACAATCCATCTGCTGGCTAAAGGAATCCTATTAACAGAGGATCTGAGAAGAGACTTAATACTGTAAGGTGAAAGATGTGGTATCCCCTTTCTGGGACATGCAGTAGGAATTTTTTTTTTCCTATTTTAAAATGCAGGTACCTCTCTGAGAACATACAGATGATCTATATCATCTCTACCTGGTTTTATGCTGGCTTACAGATGGTGGATCAGCTAGTGACTCTTAAGAAATAAAGATTGTTGCTTTGAAATCTGCAATAATAAACAATTTTCTCTTTCCTCCTTCCCAAGCTATAGTTCTTTGAATTCCGTTTCCAAAAGTTTCTTTCCAAATACTGTATTTGGAAATATTAAAGCACGTCAACAATCCAAAATATGTGAGGCATGTTGTTCAGCTGCAGTATGTATCTAAAGTGAAGGACGACATTTTATATTTAAGCTGTTAAACAGTGGTTCAGCTGCTGGGCTGTATTAGGCCCAAAGCCTACTAACTTTTGCACTCTTAATGTTAAATAGACAAATTATTATTAAGTGAATTATTCGTTGAAGGTAAAGGAATTAAGTAAGTGTGTTCAAGTTAGGAGTATCCAAAGGTAATTTACAGGTTGGGGTGTGGGAATATACAAATTACCAAATAAAGCAAGTGCCATTTTATGATATAGAGGCATAGGTGTCCATTATTCTGCCTAGGCTGGGTGACATCCTCCAGTGTGAGCTGAAGTACCGCCACAGTCTTCTGTGCTGGCTTTTACTTGGGCCAAGTAAAAGGCCCAAACCATCATGTTTCCGTCCACCCCGTTGTTTTTGTAAGTATTTTAGGTCATATGCTCCAACAATAATATAATTTGGCTGTATAGATAAGTCCTAGAGGAAATCTTAATTGGAAGAGAACGCGGTCAAATGCTGAGTTAAACTTATCCTGACCACAGCAGCAAATACGCTGCAAGATCGGGGTTCTGATTTGGTCATTTTGGGACAAGTCATGTAACCCTGCTGTTGGCAGTTCTGCGTCATGTTGTCATCATGCTGCTATTGCCTAAATAGTATAAATTTTATTACTGTAATTATCTACCTTTAATGACTATTTTATAAAATAAGTTTTGTAACGACTCTTTGCATTCTTGGAAAAAGTCAAATGAGCTACAGAATTACTGTCATAATTTGGGTTGGGTATCTAAAATTTAGGTCCGTTGTTTATGCTCCTATCAACCCTAAATTCTGCTCCTCCAAAGGCATGAATTCTTACAGATTTAGATGTTCTTTGGAGAGTTTAGTAAAATACAGGAGGAAGAAATAGTCTCTGACAGCAGATATGAAGTGTGAGAACAGGCTGGTAGCCCATGTTGTGCTTTCAAACATATACCATTATTTTCAGCTGGTTTTGGCAATGACCTGCACTGGAGCATTAAGCTTCAGTGCTGGCCCGGTCAGGCCCCTCTGACTTCACATCCCTGCTCCTGCGTTCACCTTTATGTGCTTGGTCCTACGAGGCTGTCTAACAGATGAGGAGGAGACGCCTGAAACCTCTGTCCCACCACCTGTATACTCGTACCCTTTGCCTCCCCCGGCCTTCTGCCAGCGCAGCACAGCAACTTACAACTTTCTTAAAAATAACACTTAACTTGATCTTTCTTTCAAAAGCTGCATCATAATTGTATTTCTGTCTTCTAAAATAACTGTTAGTGAAGAAATTATGCGTCGCTGCTGGTTGGTGACTGCGCTCGTGTATAGGAAGAAGCTGGCAGCAATAATGATTTGCATGTCCCATGGTTTTGTATGTAAGAAGAAGTGGAGCAGCTGTAGGTTTTATCGTGTATTTCTTATATTTTCTTACATCACTCACTGATACTTAAATGCAGTCTTCCAACAGATATAATCTTGCTGAATTCTTTACACTGTATTTTCTGGTAAATAAAGGGTAATGAAAGCACTATATGAAAAAGCAGATTATCAATTAAATTATTAGGCTACATAATAGACTTTGTCATTAGATTGACTTCATTTTCTTAAGCTCTCACTATATATTTTTTGATGAGTGCCATAGATATTTTCATTTGCAGACTTCTAAATTTGTGTACCGACTTCCAGAAATCTTTAGCAGTAGAAATATGACTGATAGTGCTGTTATAATGCGTGATAGCGTTCAAAGGCTGAACTGGGCTTGAGTTTTCCATATACTGCATATTATTCTGAAATACAGGGAAATCAGAAAGATACTTTGAACAGTTTGATACAAACTCCTAAAACCACTAGAGTATGAATTCTTTAGTTCTGTAAACTGATCTAAGGAAAAGAAGGAAGGAATTTTGGGGCAGGAGCTGCATTCTGCATGGTTTTTGTGGAAAGCTGTCACAATCCATGCTCCTTTTCCTGGCTAGTTAAAACTGAGCATATTGTGAGTACATGAAACACAGGTGCCCGCGCGAGGCTTTGAGGAGGAGTTGTTCTCACCGCGGTGATGCGGGCCTGCTAACGCTGAACGTCGCGTGGTGCTTCGGTTGTTCTTGCTGCTCAGTATTCAGTTGCTTCATGTACAAGATTTCCCATCTGCCTCTGAACTGTGGTGTTCCTTTAAGAAGCTGCAATTACACTGCAGTCATTGCCACTTTAATATGTCTTTCCTTCATGCCCCTGCTTTGTATGGTTGAATAAACCCTTGCTGGGTCACTATTTAATTTGATATGGTCCCCCTCAGTAAAATGATGGAGAAAAGATGAATTAAGGCTCTGTGCTAGTCATTATCAATCATGGTTTGTGTGCATTACTTATTGCTCACAGTGCTTTTTGACATTAGCCCTCTATAACCTCTCTCTTCATGTTAATGTTGTCTGGAGGTCCTTTTACCAGATGTAGCAGAGGTTATTTATGTAGGTGGTGTTTCTAGGGGGTTTTAAAAGGTCAGCACGATCTCCAGAGAGACTCTATTCACAAAGAAAAGGCCGGCACAATGTAACTACAAGTTTTCAAATTGTGATTTTTAGATTTTTTTAAGGACTTCTAATAGGTGTCAGAATCTGAGTTACACTTACTAAAATAAATTTTTTGCAAAACAGCCTGTGATACATACTACTGCCCTTAAAACCAGTATTTGCAGTGTATGTGTGAGGAAACACCACGCCACTATAAGAAATTCTGTGTTTTACCATGTCATGAAACATAAATTGTGTTCCTTATACCTTTTAATCGGCTTGTATCCGTGTAGGCTTGCATGAAACAGAATGAGGCAGCAGTTCTGAGGTTTGGGCATCTTCATAGTGGTGTTGCTTGTGTTGGCGAGGCCGTCAGCGACAGAGTCCGAGCAAGTCCTGTGGGGCGGCCTGCTGGAGAAGTGGGCGATGGCTGACAGCAGGACTCTTGGTCTCACACACTTTGGTGGAACAAAACCTTAAGCTAATTGTACGTGCCCCCGCCCGCGGCAGCAGGCAGGGCACATCCGAGGGAGAAGGGGATCTGGCTGATGCCGTCGCGGGGCTTCGCCCTGCGCCGTAAGAGGGGGAGGCTCCTGAGGGCTGGGAAAGCACAAGCGTGTCAGCCATTTTCAAGAGGGGTCCTCAGTCATGGGAAGGCGATGGAGCAAATCTTTCCGGCTGACCAGTGGCATGGGCAGGGGAGTGCTGTGGGCGTGTGTGCATCGACTCTAGCAAGGCCTTCAATGCAGTCTCTCACGGTATCCTTGAAGCCCAGTTGGTGATGTGTACGGGGCAGGAGGAGCGTAAGGGACGTTGGCCACCCGCCAGGCTCCCAGAGGGGCGAACAGAGTCCAGCGAGCAGCTGGTTGCTGGTGGTGATCCCCTCTGGATGTATCCATCAGCTGGATTTCAGACTAGTGAGCTTACAGGATTTCCTCCCTGAATACAACCCAGTTAGACCTAAGCAAATTCACTTGCTTTCAAAACCCCAAATTCTTAAAAGATTTAAGCACCTGCAAGCATCAAACAACCACTGATGTTAATTACTAAATATCTCAAAAGCAATTCCTCCCCCCATCCGTAGTTACGGAATTGATGCAGTCAGCTGCCAGGAGTCACCAGACAGATCTGCGGAGGGTGGTGGTGTGAACTTCGCGTATATTCAGAAGAGAAGTCCATTTATTCTGTATAATCCATCTGGGTTTAGGAGGTTTTTCTCCTTTTGTCTACAGGAAATCTTTACATTTGGCTAAACATTTGTTTTTGGTAATTTATTTTATTTCCTCTTAATATATCTCCTGTGAGCTACTGAAAGCCAACTGTAGAGACGTAAGTCAAGAACAGAAAATCTGTGCACTGTGTGTTGACAGTATGAAAATACGAATTTTGATACACTGCATAAAGGACCTTGTTGTTAGTCACTGTTCCCGGACTTGACAGTCTGAGCGGGCTACTTACTTCCTTCCGCTGCCCACTGCTGTAGCAACGCAAAGCTGATAAAATTTGTGCGGGAAAAGCCTGCACCCCTTCTTCGGCAGGGCCAGCGCAGCTGGGTCCTCAGGTGAGCAGCCAAGCTGCGATTCACCCTGCAGCTCTTGCAGTCAAATTTGGCTCTAGCAGTTTCTGTAGGAAGGTCCCACAAGCCTGTGGAAAGGTGATTCTGAAATTGCCACCTGAAGTAAGAAATACTAAACCTGGAGTACAGAACTGCATAAATTTTGTAGGCAGTTTTTTACTTCTTAGTTTTGTTGCATGTAGGTAACACTTTTTCCACAAAATTACAAGCTCTGAAGTTGAGTGCAGTCGATGAAATAAGCTGTCGTTTACCCGTAACTTTGCACATTTTCCTGGGTTTGGGTAGAAGAGAACAACTGCATATCAGTAAATAGTTTTCACATTCAGGAAGAAGCTATTATTTATTCAGTATAATCAGCACTTTAAAAATCTTCATAAGTATATTTTGTATGCAAGGAGAAACCCCAATGGGAAAGGGGCCCTGGTAAAGGAGCGGTGTTACCTCTGGTTGGTATTGACTGTGGTTGCCGTGTTTGTGCCTGGAGAGAGGAGGAAGACGGAGATAGGTAACTGTTATCGGAAAGGTGATTAGAAAACAGCCCATTTAGATTTTGTGAGGCATTTCACTATCTCAGCAGTATTTGGGACTTGAGAATTTCATGAGGACTGTCTGTTCACAGTGAGGTGCATAAATACATCCTGCAAGTCTCTTCTGAAGGCAGTGCCTTAGGAGAGCGATACCCCTGAATGGGGCGGGATGCTCTGCTATGGCTGGCACTTTATTCATAATAAGGAGTTGCAGTCTTTTGCTATAAAATCATTGGCATCATTATTTAGGCCGGTCTGGTGCAATATTCATTACCAGAGAACATTAGCCTAGCCACACGTTCATTGTTAACAGTGAATAAATAGGATGCAGAATCATGTCTTTTTGTGGGAGGCTGTAATTTATAGCAGTGGCTTAGGAGTGGTGCTGAAAAAATCCTTTTGCTGTATCATAAGTGCCATATGTTGGCATCAGCTGATTTGTGGCTTTCTCGCGGACGTTGCAGGTTTGATAAATGCAATGTTCTACCATTATTTAAATTCCCCTTAACTTTTATAGAAATATTGGGAGGGTTGGCTCAGCAGCAGAAATAGCTTTCTAGCAGATCTCATTTATTTTAATTCGATGTAAATCTCTGATGACATTTTACAGTTCAGGTAGAATTACAAAGAGGCCAAGACATTTGTGCGTAGGCAGTAAGAATTTGCTGGTTTAGGCTAAGCATAAATACAGTTGTAAGGCTTTCCTGGTTGGTTATCTTTAATCTATAAGCAACTACCAGGGCTTATATTAATTTTACATGTAAGTTTATAACTGCCACAGGGCCAAGAATATAAATAATTCCAGGATTTGTAAGAGACATAATATATGTTTTCAAGGTACTTCAGTAGGTGTGTAGTGCTTATTAATTACTGCATATGGATGAACTTTGTTATATTTTGTTCTGTGTATAAGTACATTTCACAGTAATCCTTTACTTACGGTGACTGATTCTCCTTTGCTTATTTTTCAGTGCAAGTGGTCCAGAAAAGGTTTCATTCGAACAAGGTGGTGTATTACTGATTGGTAAGTTGCATCTTTAAGCTCTTTCTGATTATGTCTATATTATGTATGTCTTTGTTAACTCTTTCAAAGGTGTTCATATGTATAGATTGGTCTATTCATAGAACAGATCAGTTCCAAAACAGTTGCTTTGCTTTATTATTTATTGAACACGCAATGCTCAGTGAGCTGTAATGACGCATAACAAAATGTGATGTTAATATTCACGTGTATGTGCAATTAGCGTGGGATAATCGAGGCCATAAGCAACCTCTCAATCAAGCATGATCAAAAAAGCTTGGTGTCTGTGACCAGGGCTACAGGAGCCACAGTGTGGAGCTAAAGGCGTCCCCCCACTACTGCTCCCCATCACGCCTGATGCAGCTGAGGCTCTACACCGTCTCGTCTGGGTCAGGTAGCTGTGCCTGAGTGTGTGCAGCCCTCACCTCTGGGATTTCTGAGGAAAGAGATGGTTCTCTATGAACTCTTTAGGCCAGCCGCTTAAGCCCAGTCCGGTTTCCACTGAAGTCAGTGGAGGGACTCTACCTTGAAGGAATATAGGTTTTTAAAATCCTGTATTACTTCTACTGGAACAGAACTTCTTAAGTGTCCTGTTCAGGTCAGGATTCCCATTTTAAACCCAAGGCATGGCCCTGTTCTCTGTGAGGTTGCTTATTTTCATCCTAGAGTAGAACAAAGCACCTGGCAGCCCAGCACTCACTTGTAGGGCTTGATGGAGGGGCAGCAGATCTGGAGCAGGCAGCACACCTCTCATCTGTGTGCTCATAGGCTGCTGAGGAAACATCCCACTGAGCAAGACTGATTTAAGTTCGGTGTAACGCAGCTGTCGCCAAAGCAGAGAGACTTCCTCATAAGATGTGCTGCGAAAATCTACAGAAGAAACCGTCATTTTTTGCTCTTGGGATGATCCAGTAGCCTAAAGAGGTGGGGGGTGAGGGGAGCAGACGATATGGAAATAGAAGTTGAACATCGTTATGGTGCTACACGCTAGATCGCTGTCTCTGGAAGAAGCAGTGCCAACTAGTGTTGACAGGAGGTGTATCTCATAACTGAAGCTGTTGGCTCTCTGTGTTTGAAAACGATATCTTTAATAACAATAACAGTAGTAACAGTAGTAGTGTGTGTTGGGGGGAGCAGCTGGTTGTGCAAAACACTATACCTGAGAGGGCTTGAAAATCGTCCTTGTCTTAACGCAAGGAGAGCTCAACAGACCCACGGATGGTGCCGATTTCTCTAGTCCTACCTGGAAATCTGACCATGCTTTCTTAGGGTTTAGTCATAGTTTTGGTCTCTACTGCTTCTTTATGTTGTATTCACCTAAATGTAAGTGAATATTCAATATTCTTCCCTTCCTCCTGTGGACGTTTCACGTTTTAAAATTGTAAGTGTGATTTTAAAGTCTGATAAACGTTCACACAGGCTGACTTTGAGTGCTGAGCAGTGTTCTTGCTAGTTTGCTTAAGCATGTTTATTAGATTAAGCAGTTTGTGAAAAATTAAAAAGCAGCAGATTTTATCCTTTTACAGACTTTTGACCCAGAAATCGGGCAGGCAGCTATGGGATAATGTAGGTTCTTGTTAATTTTTCCAGATCCGTATGACATGGCATGTGATTCCAGCAGTAGAGATCTGTGGAAGTGGGTATTTAGCACCAATTGCTAATCTGGCCTTTCCTCTTATACCATGACTTTTCCAGGTTCTCTCTCTCCTATTCTCTTGGATTTCCTCCTTTCAGAAAAAATAATGTGAATTTATTTTTAGGCCTTTCCAAGAAAAAAAAATCTTCAGAGGCAGATTTAAAGGAGATGTTTCCTTGCAGGTTGATAATAAAAAAGGAAAGTTCTTGGAAGGAGCAGTCTGTAGCTAGATGTTCTGATCAGATAATGTACGACGCCTGTGTTCCCTAAGGGTATATTGGGAAGTAAGAGCGAGGAGGCTCACAGCTTTCTCTGATCTGTAATGAGGTGAGCTATGCTGGTAGTTTTGTGCCTGGAATAGTCTGCAAGTATGATCTGCATAATCTAACAAGTTCTCAGATGTTTCTAATGAGAAGTTGAAGGAGCAAGTTACTGTGAACAATTTCTGGAGAGTCAAAGGGAAATATTTTGGAAAATACAGAGGTTTAGAAAATACACCTAATTAGATCTAAGCGCATAATGTGTCTGTTCATGGTATGGTAAGTGTTTAAACCCAGTCTGTGTGCACATGCCTATGAACAAAGTTCTGGCTGTTTTCATAATCATGACGTCTGATCTGTATATTTCTACATGCTAATAGTTCAATGAAAATATAGGCAGGAGACTTGTTGTTAATACTGCTGTGTGAATCCTTGAAGGGAGCTATAAATGTTCCCTGCCTAGGAAAACATCATTATAGAACGTACCTCATGCCAAAACCAGAGGGCTTCCAAAAATCCCAAAAAGTGACCTTAACAGATTTCAGAGAACCGGCCTCTTTTACCTCCTCTGTGATTCAGTGATCTGCCCCCACCTAGCTCCTCTGTGAATCCAGATTTTTCACATGCATTACTCTTCATTAGCTTATCTTTAGTGTGAATGAAGAATTAAGGAATCTTGGGGCACTCGGATATTTGATTTTAAGAAAAAACAAGAGAGAACTACATGCACCAATTTTTGCCCTTTTTTTTTTAGTATCTTGAATACAAGGGGGAGTGGTATTTATTTCTATTCCAATAGTTCTCGGTGTTATTGTATTAATAGGTGCAAGGTAGTGCTCTGAATGCATTACAGTCTTAAATACAGTTTACATATATAGTTTCTATTTGGTAGGCAGGATGGAGTAGAGAATGTATATATAAAGTGTAGGTATGGCACCAACCTGGGAATGTTTGCAAGTATATCAGAGGTCAGAATCAGCAATCAAAATTGTTTTGATATTTTAGAGAAAGTAGGATTGCGAGATTAAAGCCAGGGAAGTGCAAAGCATTGCACTTTGAGAGGACAATTCAAAAACACAAATACAATATTGGGAATATCTGACTCGTTACCCACACAGGATCAAGGGAGAAGAAACGGAATATGGTTCCTTATTGTCTTACTGAGATGTGTTAATAGATACATCATGTGAAGGACATGAAGGAGGAAGGGATGGTAATTATTTAATTAAGCACTGCCAAGGCCTGTGATAGAGTCTTGCTTTGAGCGCTGTGCTTTAGGTAAGCTGGAAAAAAGGGGAGTCAAGAATGGTAGGAGTATTTCAGCAGGAGTTGTAAAAATCTGGCTCGCCACATCTGGGAGACTGGTTGCTGTCTGTCTCCCCTGAAGAAAGGGCAGAAGGAAATCAGTTTCATTTGCAGGGAAACAGGTGGTATGATGAAATTTTTAATTTAAGGACAGGGAAATTGTAGGTGGAAGGTCCTTCATTAGCAAGTTCTAAGAACAAGCAGTTTTTAGGCAGATGGGGATGGATTATAGGTACCTTCCCACAGGAGGTGAGTTTGTGACATGAGGTCTCTCCCTGCCCTACAGGGATTCTTTCTGTTCATCCCTCAGACAGACAGGAATGGACATCTCAAGCCATCGTCTCCAGATGATGTTTTGTAGTTATGTACTAATTAAATCTTAATACAAAGGTCAGTAGGACTCCTTTATCATCACTGTGAGTTCATTCAGCAAGATACGCTGTTCCCTGTAGCCAGAAAAAAACCACCAGTATCTTTGGAAGAGGCCTTCGTGCCAGCTGCTTGGTGGCCTGTGTATCTTGACCACCATTACTTGCTGTGTCCAAATCTGTCCCCTGAGCTCATCACGATCTGGGGAATCTCCCTGTGCACAACGTGGGGTTTCTGCTTGATACCTCTCTCTGCCAAAGTCTGTTCCCATGTTCTTGCTGGCAGGCTGCAAACTCCGTTTTGAACAGGAGGTGTGTTTGCCTTCTCTCTTGTTTCTTATCTCCACACTGAATTCTCATACAAGAGGTGTCTGTGCGCAGGACTAGAATGCAAAGTCAGCATGATTTAGCCACTTGTTCACATTCAAAATGCTTGGCTCCTATAAAGGGAAAAAACTGTTCCAAGTCTGAAATCCCAGGCAAGGTAATACAGTCAGATGATGGGGCTGAGCTGGGGACTGAAAACTCACTAAATGGACCTTTCATTAGCAGCAAGGCGAAGGGAGAGGGAAGACACTGAGATGACATTCAGTGGATTTTTCTGGGAAGAGGCAGCTTGAAATCCATAGATGGCTCTGGGCGAAGCCCAAATGGTGTTCATCAGGGAAGCAGAGAAATGAGAACGTGTGTTTTGTTGCCTTATGTAGTGGCACCTCTGCATTTAGCTTATCTTAAGTTGGAGAATGCATGGTTTTGGAGCCCTCTGCAAAATCACCGGTATGTGTCTGCAACACATCGGTATGTGTCTGCAACTACTGTTGAAGATAAGGGCTGCTGAAAGCGGGCATAGCCACAAAATGCACAGTGCCTGGAAGAGCAGCGCTTGGCTGAGGAGCATTTCTGTGGCCATCAGCATTGTTTCAAGGGGTCTCAGGCAGGAAAACCTAGAACAGGCATGCCTGTGGAGGGAGCTGACAGAGGGCCTTTGGCCGTGGGGTATGCCTGAGCTGCCAAGGACGGGAACAGTACTGAAGCATACTTGGACACAGAGCCTAAAACAGGTCTAGTATGACAACCCACATCCTGCCTAAAAACACCAGTGAGACTGGACTTTCATCGGAGCTGTGGTAGTTTAGCTCCATTCTTCCCATAACATCTTTTCTCATTTAAGCGGTCAATACTTTCAATCAGCTACAACCAAATTTTGCCAAGATTTTTTCTGAATGCGAGAATAAAGCATTTTAAATAGTTTCTTATAGCAGTCCTCTAGGACAGACTTACCTCTGCTCTGATATGTAATTTCTGTTTCTTCATAGTTTAAAGAAATCTGTTCAGTTACACCCAGGAATCTTTTTACCCTTGCCAGTCCAATGCTAGTGTAATAATTATTATTAGCGTTTGTGGAACCTACCCAAAATATATTTCTTAAAACACTAACCAAAATTGTGCCCTCAAAGTGAAGCGCAACAGCTTTTTTAGCAAATAACAGTATTATGCATGTAAGAGCTAATGGGGCACACCACTTTCTGCAGGTGCTGGACGGGCGTCCTTTCCAAAACATAACATTGTCAATGCTTTCCCTTAAGTATCCCTTTTGGAGCTTCACAGGAGACACCTCTCCTTCAGTCCCTCAGTGCCGGATGCAGGAATTCCTGCATACCCTCGGTTGTTTGAGGGGGTTTTGTTAGGGGGCTGGTGGTGTTGCTAAATCGATGTGAAAAGAGTATTCCAGGTTTTCTGGTTTCATTGTGACTCACCATGTCCCATCACCAAAAGAGCTTAATAGCAAAGCAGTGAGGTGATGAGTTTTTAAAAATGCAGACCAGGTCTTTAGGACACAAAAAGCCACAGACAGAGCAAATATAAAGCAGAATGTCAGCTTGGCCATAACAGCTGGGTAGATTTCTGTTTGCCACTCAGACGTGTCCTGTCAGTTGGCAGTGGGAAAGAAGAGTTCAGAAAGGCACCTTGCCTTCCAGGTGACTCCCAGCCCTGGAGGTGACACCTCGTATGTGATTAACGTAGGTGACAATAGGAAGTTCCTGTCTGGGTGTGTTTATAACAGAAAACTCCTTCTATGTGAAGGCTTTCTGCCACAGTGAAAGGTGGGATTGTGTGAATTGATTTAAGGTAGAAGAACACAATTGCATACAGGTACACCGTAAGGCTAGCAGTGTTGTTATAGTTCATACCGTTACCAGCCAGCATCAGCCAAGCGTTGTGCAGTCTCAAAGTGAACTCCAGTCCCTGTCTCAAGGACCTTATGCACTGACACTGAAGAGGATGCAGCCATAAATGGCTGTCAGAACAAGTGGACGTGAAAACAGGGTGGATGCATAGTGATCATAGGAGGTCGTGGACTTGCTAGAGCAGGTCCAGAGGAGGGTCAGAGTGATGGAGCACCTCAGCTGTGAGGACAGGCTGAGAGAGTTGGGTCTGTCCAGCCTGGAGGAGAGAAGGCTGCGGGGAGACCTAACTGCGGCCTTTCGACACAGAAAGGGGTCTTACAAGAAAGACGGAGAGGGGCTTTTACAAAAGCCTGTTGTGGCAGGGTGAGGGGCAATGGTTTTAAACTGAAAGAGGGTTGGTTTAGATTGGACATAAGGAGGGGACTTTTTGCGATGAGGTGGTGAGACACTGGAACAGGTAGGTTGCCCAGAGAAGTTGTGGATGCCCCATCATGCGTGTTCCTCCTGGAGGGCAGAGCTCCCAAGGCCAAGGCAGCATTTACCCCTTGGGGTTATTTCCTTCTAGAGTGCGCTAGCAGTAGCTGGTAGTAGCTGGTAGGGGATGCCAATGCAATGGGCTTTGGCTGAGCCAGCCTGCAGCCAGGTGAAGGGACCGCTGCCCAACTCCCTGCCTCACCGCAAAGTAGCGAAGGATGAGTTAGTACTGGCTTTCAGGTTAGGAGGCAAAGCTGAGAAATTTTACAAATTTTACGGATTTTCTGAGGCTAGCTCCTCATCCAAGTCCTATGGGGAGCAGATGAAGGAGCTGGGGGGGTTTAGCCTGGAGAAGAGGAGGCTGAGGGGAGCCCTCCTCGCTCTCTGCAGCTGCCTGAAAGGAGGTTGGAATGTGGTAGGGGTTGGTCTCTTCTCCCAAGTAACAAGCAATAGGACAAGAGGAAACGGCCTCAAGTTGCACCAGGGGAGGTTTAGGTTGGATATTAGGAAAAATTTCTTCACCAAAAGGGTTGTCAAGCGCTGGAACAGGCTGCCTGGAGAGGTGGTTGAGTCAATGCCCCTGGAGGTATTTAAAAGATGTGTAGACGTGCTTAGGGACGTGGTTTAGTGGTGGGCTTGGCAGTGCTGGGATAACGCTGGACTCAAGGTCTCTTCTAACCTAAATGATTTTATGATTCCCTGATGCTGCAGGCACAGTCTGCGTTAAACAGCCTGTGTCCTCTTCCTGACTGGAAGTGGCGTGCGGATTGACCACGATCATCTTGGCATTCTCCACACAGGGACACATCAGGAGTTGCAGTGACGGGATGTAGCCTTTAATATCAGTAAAATTCTCCTGTCAGTAGCTTTTTATTTTGTTTATTGCAAAGCTACAGTTCTCCTAAGTATTCTGCTACAGCTTTATAAACTTGTGGTTGGTTGTTTACACATTCAATTTTGTTTTAAAAATATTTTAGTGAGAGGGTACTGCTTGATTTCTGTGAATTGTAACTGATAAACAGCTTTTCATTTTAATATTATGCATATTTTAAGCAAAAGCCTAGACACAGTTTTACCTGGGGATGAGTTGTCATAAGTTTGATGATAGTCTTTGACAGTTTTCCAATGATAACTTAATTTGCACAGTCTGTGTGAGTAAATATTAAGGTAATATAAGAGAAAATACAGTAAATGTTATTATTTTGAATGCTTTGCTGATACAACAAATGTTTTTTCTTTTACCCTGAATCATTTTAATTTTTTCCTTTTTTGTCATAGTGCCTTTGACTTGGTAAACATTCATCTTTTCCATGATGCTTCCAATTTAATTGCTTGGGAAACAAGCCCATCGGTTTACTCAGGAATACGGCATAAGGCTCTTGGCTATGTACTTGATAGGTATGTATTAGCCTTTACTAGCCTTTTTCAATCTTCTGTGTTCATAAGCAGCATACAAAAGATGTTTCAAAAGGCACGCTCAGAAATGTAGAGATTTTTATTCTCTGAACTGAAAATGGTCACTTCTTATCACGGTTTTCTAGACAGTGCCAACGACAGATCAGTTTATAACACTTATTCTTTTAAGCTAAATTATTGAGATTGGAAAATCTCTCTGAAGTCACCAGAACTTGTAGAGTAGAAAGCAGGTTTATTTTTTAAATGTGTTAGATTAGCTTCTTTTTAGTCTGCGTGGAGTCTAATAAAGCTGCCATTCAAGTATGTTTTCAGTTGCAGAATAATAGAATAATTTTGGTTGGAAGGGACCTCTGGGAGTCTCTTGTTCATCCTCCTGCTCAGAGCAGGGCTGACTTCAACGTCAGATCAGGTTGTTCAAGGCTTATCCAGCTCAGTTTTGAAAAGCTCCAGGCACAGCGATTTGCGGCTGCTTTGGGCCACCCATTACTGTGTTTGACTACCTCATTGTGAAACTTTTTCTCCCTATTATCCAGTCAGAATTTCCATCAAAGCAGTTTGTGTCCATCACTCCTCATCTTTCGGTGGGCATTGCTGGGAAGAGCCTGGCTCTGTCTTTTCTGTAACTACCGAATAGATAAAGCCAGCAACAAAATCCTCCCGTAGCCATCTTTTCTGTAAACTGAACAAACTGAACAAACCAGTTTTTTCAGCCTCTCCTCATAAGTCACGAGCTCCAACCCCCTCAACATTAAACCCTGTGGTGTTTTAATCTCAATACTAGCTGAGTGCAGTAGGCAGCTAATCTTTTTCAAGCAGCCACACGGCATTTGTGTGCAGTCATCACTGTTATTAATAACATCATGGTTTATAATGGTGTTACAGAGTTGATTCATCTGATGGGTGGTACAATACAGAGGATAGTCCCAAAAATACCCAACAATTTACAGCCGCCCTAATTAGCAGTTATAAAGTCAAGAAATGAAGACAGCTTTTTCTCAAGTAAGAAAAAATTATTTCTGCATGGGCATACATGTGTTGGCAAAGTAAACAGGTATTTCTCTTACGAGGTGCTGCTTGAGCTCACGTTTGCCTGAGAAATAGAGCTTTAAAGTGTCTCTTCAAAGCAGCCGTGGCATACGCCGACCTGTAGCATGAGATGGTGCTTAAAACAAACTGCTTAGGCTGGAGAAAATAAAAGCAGAGCACTTCATGTGCTGTTTTGCTGCTCCAGTCGCTGGTGTCTGGCAGCCCGTGGCGGCGTGCAGCGTGTGCCTCCGGCAGCGGTGCCACGAGTGCCGGCACGTGCCAGGCTCAGAGGGCCCTCTGCAGCGAGACCGCTGCTGCCCCTCCCCAAAGCGAGGCTTGGGCGAGGGCCGCGGCTGGTCTTGCTGTGGGGCACCATGTGCTGCGGCGTGGGAAGAGCCGAGCCCCGGCCCGCTGCCCAGCACAGGCCGGCGGCGAGGGCTAGCGCCTTGCGGCTAGCTGCGGGGAGCAGAGCAAGTGCCCACGACTTGTGGGGAGCCGTTGCTCGACACAACTTGGACCGCGGTCAGGGGGGCTGAAAGGAAGGACGGCTTCCGTGTGTCTCTTCCTTCTGGCATTTACTTGCAGCCTTCCCTGTGTACGGCAAGTGCAGTGAGGAGTTCCCCACCGACAAACAGCTGTTTACTCTCGTGTCTCTCTGGCAGCAACCGAGGAGTTAAAGACGCTCCTGATCCAAATTAAGTTATGTGTTGAAAAATACCTTTGTGTATGCAGTGTTGTCTTTTTTCCCTATGTAGATTTTCACTGAAAAAAGGTTCTGAAATGTGGAACAGAGTATAAATAACCTTTTCGATCACATGATATCCAAACTTTTACTTCTTTCTGTAAGTTTTGTCTTATTTAAAGACAGGCAGCTATTTTAGCAAGACTCCTTTCTCCACTACGTATAAAGCAGTGCTTTTCCTGTGCACCCCAGCAGAGGGCTAAGTAGGAATTTCTCCAAAATAGACATTTATTTTTACTTTTGGGTATGATACAAGGATGAAGAGGAAGAATCCAGTATGTCTTCTCTTGTATCACTTTTAAAACTTGTTCAGATCATCAGAAAACACTCGAGGCACTTGGAAGGTTTGCAGATCGGTAGAATGTAGCGGTTTGTAAAAGATCCGTATTTGGGGGGCAGAGATGCAGTAAGATCAGGATGTACTCCCAGTGCCGTTTGAGAGACAGACTTCTGAGTTCTGTTCCGTAGAGCAGTGTGGGAAAGGCCTATTTTTATTTCATTTTTTGTTGGCTCCATTGGTCTCCTCTCCTTTTCTTACGCTTTGCATGAGGGAACTTTAGCAAACCTGTATAAACCTTTTGCATTATTTATTGCATACTTGTTTACAGCATACAGTGTGCTTCATTAGCTAATTTTGGCTTTGGACCTCCCACGATGCCCTGGCAAGGGTAAGGTAATAAGACTGTAGTATTAGTGTCAGCTGTGGGTCAGAGATGTCATGATGGTATATCATTAAAATGTGACACTGCCAAAAACTGCCCCAACTCCCCTGTCCTTAGAAAAGATTTTAGGTTGCACACTACTACTGTGAGCTTGCATTCAGATGAATTGTTCATTTTGAGAGAGCAGCCAGCCGCAGATCCGGACCTCCATAGTGAAATGATGGGCTGACTCGCACAAAAGGGGAGTTCTGTAAGAGCAGTGAATAATGGGAAACCCCTTTCATCGGCATTGCTAACCTTTTGGCAGCCACCAGCAAACTCTATTCTGATCTGCTGATTGGGGAGGACAATACACTGAAGCTCACTTTGAATGAATGCTACCACCAACAGTGTCCCCATTCAGAGGGTTTTGGGAACCATCTTTGACCATTGTCTGCCATCACTCCTTCAGACAGTAGGAAAAGGGAAAGTGAGAGCGTCTATAGGGGGAAAAGTACTTCTTTTCTTGGCTTTAATCTCTCTTTAAAGCTTCATAGATCTACATTTCCAGCTGAGCTACTGGAACTATGCAGTGTCAGATAAATACAGAAGAGAGAGGTTTCAAGCTGAGCTTTTAAATCCCCTTATCTGCATGAACTAATAATGCAGATTTAGTGCAGTTAAAAACAGAGACTGATAAGTCTTTTCCTTTAAAGCCTTTAAACTGCTAAAGAGCATTTAACAGCAATGCAGTTCAAACCCAGTGAACAATACTGAGAAGGAAAACAGTTTAATGAGCTAAACCTTCACTGAATGAAACAGAAACACCTTCTCACAGTTGATTTAGGTCACTGTGGGAGTAAGTGAAAACGCAGTTCTGTTCACGCTGCATCTTCATAAACATGAATTAAGTACAGCCTTTTCATGTAAGGTAAAAGCTATCGCAGCAGTTTGAAATATAAAAAAGAAAAGAGTTTGTAAGTAAAGCTCAAATGAATTCGTTTAACTGTTAAAATCATCAGCGTGACTAGTTTCCCCAAAAGTTATTTTAACTACAAGGTTTTAACACAGGCACGAAGGTGCACAACACCTCTAAATTACTGAGAAGGGGAAGGGGGACGGACACAAAGAAAAAAGTGCCAAGTGAATGATTTCAAATTGCTGCTAAAAGTTTTCTCCTGAGGGAATCTGTTAATAATCATAATAACATGTTTTGGGAGTAGAAAGGTTTAATCTTACAATGGTGTTCTGAAGTGATTTAGCTTTAATAATGTAAAAAATTAATTACGTGGCAAGAAGAATGCCTTCAAAGACAGCTAGCTGGTATGTGCTGAGCCAGATTGTTTTTAGCATTTGCCATTTAGCAAGTGTGAAGAAAATGTGGTGTTAGATAGACTCTGTAAAGACTAAACGAGCTGGAATTACATTGGGGTTGTGCAAATATTTGCTTGTATATTTACAAATACATATACAGTGTATATGTAGAAAATTGGCGTGTGTAATGAGTCTTTTGTCAGTGCTAATGTAGACCCAAATTAAATTCCCAGAAGGCAATGACGTTTTTCCAGATAGACACGGAGCCAGTCAAAACTGAATTTGCTTTATAAATGAGAGTAAGAACACCTGCTTTATATTTTGTGGGGCAAAAAAATTCTTCCAGGCCCATTTTGGATAATTCCTATGTCCAATTAGTCCTATTTGCGTAATACTTGCATTTTTGTATTTTCTAAATTTGGAGCGTTTAAGCTATACAGGAGTGTAAGAAAGGAAATGTAGTTTACATTTTGGTTTAGACTTTCTTACATCCGCTGTAACTAATGCTTGTCCGTATGTCATATTAATTAACCATATTGGCATATAAGTCATGTCCTTTAGAAACTTGCTGGGGAAAAGCGTCTGCTGAATTTAATAGCCTAGCTAGGGAGTGAGTAGAAGCCGTAGGATAGGGTCCTTTAAAAGTATTAGAAGGGAGTTTGCGGAGGACAAGGATGTGAGATGTTAGCCTGATCCCGTGGTTCTTGGTGTGCCAGCCATTTAAACTTCCTGAAATTATCTAGAGCATTCAGATCCATAAAATGAATGTGGTTTTTTTTTAAAGAAAGTGACAGTGCTCTTCTGTTTTCCTATTGAAATGTTCCCTGGCCTAGTTCAACAGAAACATTTTTACATTACAACTGTGAAATCTTGGCATAAAGCTCCCCTTTGTGCCCTTCATTATTTTCTCACAAATATAGTCCATTGTCACATAGCTGAAGTTAATTTGATCAACATTGGGACATTTAACTTTTATGTCCGGTCAAAGGAGCTGTTTCATGCTCATTTTGGGTATTCAAAAGAAATGATTGCCAGAAAAATAATGTTACTATTAACAATTCAGAGCAATTAGTTTCCCAGGGAGAGGCGATGTGATGCACCGGCTCCACACAACTATTCTTTGTCATTTTATGGATGCTCATCAGTCAACTGTCACATCTTCTCAAAGACCCCTCCAATCTAAATGTTTCTCTTTGGGCTTTTCCCAGAACTAGCAGCTGAATGAGCAAAAGAAAAGCCACTTAGTTTCTAGGCAAAGGAAAACTTCACTCTAAAGATCTGGGTCATTTGAGAAGATCCGAGGAGTAGCTCGCTGCTGGGGGGGCGGGGGGGACTGGCTTTTTAAAAATTTTATTTATTTTTTGCAACAGTGATTTTAACGTCAAGTGAAAACTCTCTGTAATCATGTGCCTTCAAACGTTTAGTGAAATTTCTGTGTGTTCAGATAGAATGTGCTCCCAGGGCAAATAAACCTTCCGTCCAAATGTCCCGTAACAAAGGTTTAAAACCCTAGATCACATTCAGAAAGACAGCTTTTCATTAAACACCCTGGGGCTCATCTCGTTAATATTCAGTCACACCCCCCCTTAAACTAAGGTTAAGTGCTCTCAAAATTAGTGTGTTTGTATAATATGCTCTTTAAAGAGTAAATCCAGTAAAATTGTCTTGTTACTTTCAACCTGTCAAATACAGTCAAAGACACTTTTTCCTCGCTTCTTGTTTTTCTGCTGGCTCGAGCTTTTGCATGTTTGATGCAGTTGTCAGAAATGTAACTCGTATGTCCTTCCTGTTTACGCAAACACATGCTGAATTTTGTTTAGGTTATATTTTTAGCAGAAAACTAATGTTGCACTTGCATGCATCGTAATGGAAAATATACATGATTATTATAATTTTAAGGACACAATAATCCCATTTCCATAGTAAGCGAATTATGTTTTCTGGTAGTCCTAGTCAGTAATTTTGCCCTTATTCTGTTATTTTCAGAATTTGGGGCTCTTTTTTTTTTTTTCCTGTTTTCTTTTTTACATTTATTAATAACTGAACAGGTTATTAATAAAGTTGCAGCATTTATTATTCAAATTGTATATTAAATATCTGGTTTTTCTCTTATGATAAAAAGAAATCTGTAAAACAATAGCAGGTTTGGAAGCAAAGATCTGACTGGACAATCAGCACTCTAAACTCCAGAACTTTAATAACTTGCACTTGTCACACAGGAAGGTGACACTTGGAAAAAAATAGCGTGGATACACTCAGTCTTCACTTTGTCTGCCTAATGTGGGCAGGATTGTGGCTCTTTCAGAAGAAATGCTGACAGCAAAAGCTCTGAGGTTTCCTGGAGGGGTTTTCGGCAGTTGTTTTCACGAAAGCGAACTCGCGGTCCTTTGGTGTGGGTCGCAATAAGGGATGCCAAGTCTGCTTGTGAGCTGGGGCTGCTGCTGGCGGCGCTCAGCCTCCTCGTCTTTCATGAGTGCTTTGCTCCTTTTTACCTATTTTCCAGTAATAGGTTCTCCTGGAGCTGCCTCAGTTGGCTACCATGTGTGTCTAGTAGAATATAACTGGTGTAACTACAGGCTAGATTGGATGTATTATAAAAAACTACCACTCCCAGGAGAACTAGTGTAATTAAACACAGACAACTGAAGAAAAGAGAGAATGCCTCTTAAATAAGAAATGGCTGCAAATAACTTGTTGCCTTCTTGATTTTGCAATTAAAATGGCTTTATATGAGAATGTGCAGAGTGCGTCACATTCTCACTGAGTTATATTTCTCTTTTTACTGTAGTTTGTTCCTTAGAGAGTCTGGAGCTGGGTAAAGAGCAGTCATTAGTGTCTGGCTAAAGGTGACACTCACATCAGCATTCGTTGTGGTTTGTGTCTTTTTGAAATGTTCTATCGTATAGCCATATAATCTTCCAGGATAGCTGTGATTCAATTAAGAAGAATCTATATGGGCTGTTGATCCAATTTTTATTCATTTGAAGAGAAATGAAAATAAATTGCTATTGTGATTTTATTTACAATGCTCACTGTAAGGTAATGCTATGAGCTGACAGTTATAAAACAGAGAAATGGTTGAAGGAGCTCCATTCCGCTTCCGTTCGAGTCTATGGGCACTAAGCGAGTAACCATCTTTCAACATTTTTACTCTCATAGGAAGGTAGGATCACTATGTGAGAAGGTTGCTGTCTTTGAGTGTTGTATTCTGTGTCCTGGAAAGATACATATTGTCCCTAACAGGTAAATAATCAGATGTAAGTTACGGCATTTTTAGCTGCTTGTCTGTCTGTACAAGTGCTGAAGTAGCTGTAGATGGACTGGGCAGACGTTCTTCACGGACCGACAGGTAAATAGCTGTAACTGCTTCACCTTTTATGAAAGCTTCTTTATCTTTCTTCCGTTGGTGTAGGCTTTAGGATGCAGCTAAGATGATTCAGTTTCTCACTCCAGCAAGGACAGTGGTCATGCTATCTCCATATTCAGCAGAATTCTCTTTGTTCGGACCTGATGTTGACAGCTCTGATTTTTTTAATCAGTGTGCTCTTTTGAAAGAGGGGGTTTCCCCTTCTCTTTAGCACTTCAAATGTTTCCGTCATGTCACCCCTCGTTCGTTTCCTCTCTCAGCTCAGTAGTCCACTGTAGTGCGATTTTCAAAGGGGTAAGTGCCCAAGCTAACAATTGCGTGTACAGTTTGTTGCTAGTTGGCTTTTCTCAATGTCAAGCATTTTTTAATCCCTTGTGAGTAAAGTGTTTCTGTTTCTAGTAATTTGCGTTACCCTTTTCTGGAAGTGGTTGGTTTTGTTTGTAATTCTCAGTCCCTCTGAGCCTCGCTGATTTCCCAGGCAGCGGCAGAAGCGTGCGGGTTTCTGTCGCTAGCAGCGCCCCGTGGCATGACGTGGCCGGTGCCTGTCCACCGTCCGCTGTCCCCTTGGCCCACGCGGCCGTCCGCAGGAGGTTGGACTGGGAAAGGCGTTTGTTACAAGTCTGGCGAGATACAAATATCGCAAGACTTTTTAACCATTCTGCCACTGTTCCCGTTGATGAACTGTTTAGGACATACAGGGCCTTTTCCATGAATTTTTCAAGTTCTGTCACAAAAAATATTTTTCCCAGCCTTAATGAGGTAATGGATTGGTATCCCATTGCCATGTATCCTGGTTATTTTCTGGCTTGCTATTTGCACTTCTAACACTAAGTGAACACAGGATTTTTGCTTTACTCCTCCACATCCAAGCCCTGCAGAACAGTGAGCAAGAATTGCAATGCCTTAGTCTTCATGCAGATTAAGACATGGTAGTTATCCGCTGCCTGCTTATGACCATGTGCTACCAACATTGAGGAGTTCCAGAAGTTATGTGGAAGAATTTTAATCCTCTGTGATACAGTAAAGGAAAATTCAGAAAGACATTCAATTTCTCTGGTTTCTTCTTGTTGTTTTTGCTTGCATCACATGAAGAGCAAGAAAATTTCTTCGTAGCATAACACCAGTGCCATAGCATTGTTTTCTCCTGTAGCAAAATTGACAAGTACTTACATCATTATACATGGCTGCTATTTCATTAGGCGAATGTCAGTGTCAGGTAAGATCATGGTTTTGTCAATATAATGAAAATACCAGTCAAGTGAGGAAAAAGTCACAATTTTCCAGCTCTAAAAATTGATTTTTATTGCTCTTCTTGTAATCCTTTCTTTGGATTAAGTATTTATTATTGATGTGGTCTTTCTTTTAATCTTAATAGCTGCTGACATTGTAATTAATTAAAAAATACAACATTTTTGCCCAAATGGCACTATATTGAAATTAAAAGTGAACATCACATATTAGTTAAACAGCCCTGGCAAATGTCTTGAGTGCTAAGATGATTGCCTAAGCTTCTTGACAATTCCCTTCATCTTGCTGTATGCTGCTTGACCTTCTGAGATGTTTTGGTGTTATTAATAGGTTTTAGCTATTATATCAGGAAGAACAAGGCACAAAAATATTATAAACTTTATCTTTTTAATGACAGTGCTACAACAGCTTAGGCATGCCAATGAAGGCACTGACATCACGTCTTTTGAGGCACCCTGAGGCAGTCACCAGGTAACTTCTATTCAGAACTGATGGGGATTTTTCTCTAAATGTATATCTGAGGATACAAAGTGGTGTGAGCTGGGCGCTGACTGTGCTACAGAAGCGGGGCAAAACACAGAAGAGATGACAGGATCCTGGTTCAAAGCTTTCTCTAAAACCTCTGCTGGAGGTGGATCCCCCATGGACCAGTTCTTGAGGTGCAGGTGTGCGAGCTGATCTCTTTGTCTGGAACTTAAAAAGGAAAAAGTAATGAGGATAGGAATGGCCGAAATCTGAAAGGCCACACAGCAATCCTGTGTCTAGTTTTGCATAAGCCAAAACCTAAAGTTTCCATTCTGTTGATCTTCAGTTCCTTATCATGGCTGTGGTAGAAGACAGGTTTCACTGTCGTCGTTCCTTGACTTTCCACCAGAAGTCACTGCAGGAGTTGTTATTACCTCTGGCGTTAGAGAGCTGTGGAAAAGAAAGTGTGTATAACCTTCCTATCCACAGGTCACCTGCTACCTCCGTACTAGCTCTTGGCTCCCGCCTACGGGATGGTTGCCACTTTCTGCCTTTAGAAAAACATTACTTTTTTCCTAAACATTCCTCTTTGGGGTAAGATCCTCTCTGGTCGAGAACGCGTCAGTCGAGCATGCCGTTTGCAAGGTGCGGCCATGAGGTACAAGCGTGCCGCCGCAGGGCCTGGCCGCGGGGTGCGTGTGGGGCTGTGGCGCCCCTGGCCGCGCTGCCCCCGCGCCGGCCGAGCGGGGAGTCCCGGCGGGGGGTGCGGGCCGCCGCGCCGCACGCGCCAAGGGTGCAGACGGCCCTGCCGGCTCCATCTCCGCGGTGTTTCCTCAACGCTTCACTGAACGGCTGAGATGTGAAGAGGTTTTGCCATCCTGCGCAGAGATGTAGGCCAGCATTACTTTTACTAGATTCAGATCAAAACAGAACCTGTGGTTCAAAGCTAAGCTTAGGTCGGCAATAAACAGAGTAGCAGTTTAACCTGGAAAACAGTTGCCACACAGGGACTGAGCTGTGCTCTCTTCTCTGCATAGTTAGTTGGGATTTCCATGTTCCTTTACTTAGGAATGGACATTTAATATAGTCAGTCACATGTTCTGTGTAAAAGCAACTTTTGTACCTTTAATTCCTCTGCATAGATGTGTAAAATAATATCTTACCTAGAGGTTGTATGAGAAATACAGAAGTGTTCATATTAGCTAGTATCTAGCTTAAACACATTTAGTTATTTTAAAAATTTCCTCACTGAATAAAATATGGCTTGACCTCTGGATTGTTTCTCCCCAAGAAACGTGGCGGTGTCCCTCCTTCTCCTCCATTCAGCCTGCTTGGCAGAGCTGCAAGTTTTTTGTTTTGTTATGTTATGTTATTGTTGTGTTTAAAAAAAAAAAAAAACCACACCAAAAAAACTTCAAGCCCCTCTTTTCAGCGGTGTCAAGTTAGGATGAATTGGCCAGGGAGGCATGTTTATAGACTGTGTGAAGAACTTTGTCTTTGTGTGGGAATGCTGGTGACACTGGTATGGCTTGCCTGAATGAACTGCGATGACGCGGCTAATAAGGTGTCCTGCTGAGCGCCGCAGCAGCCTTTCTCAGACCTCCCACTTAATGCCATTCAGCTCCAGCTCAGTGTAGCTAATTTTTCCCATTCCCTCAATTCTTTAGGCCTCCTTACAAACAGAAAAGTCAACTTTCACACCGAGGAGAAGATAAGTGCTTTAGGAAATAATCGTGTAAACAGAATGTTATCTTCTGACCTGATGCTGATACCTTGGTCTGGGACAAAACCCAGCTGGCTATTGCATTAGACATGGCTATTAAAGGAATAATGCTGCTGATCCTCCTTACAAAGTGCCCTGAGAAATGGTTTAGCCAAATCACAGCGCCTCTTGTCACACTGAATCACGTTCAGCTGCTCTCTTCCATGACCGATATTTAGGCGCTTCCTTGTCTTCTCCTTTCTTGCGACACTATGAGAGGGGGACAAGTATGAAAGCAAGAGAAAGTCAGTCATGTTTCTGATTGCCCCATTATTTTCTGGCTGAATTTCAGTGCTTCAGAACTTGTATACAGTACACCACATAGCTTTTATGAAGGAGGGTGTATTTCATAAAGTATCTTTAATCGTAACTACTATAATGAGTACTTTAAAGCAAATTACGCAAGGATTTCGGTGATTCCAATAACACAGAACTGTTCATTTTCAGATTGTACTAAGTGATTACTGTTGGTATTCTGTGTGGAGACTAAAATTAATAACTAGACCCAGATTTCCAGTAGTATCGAGGAGAGGAGAAACCTCTGCCTTGTACTTGATTTACTCTTGGTAGGAACACCCAGATCTCCTAAATGGCTGTGAAGAAACTCACCCTTCGCAGTCCGTTCAGCTGACACCGCCATCCAGACTGAGAGGTCTGTCGTTACGTCAGTGTGACATATTCTAGGCTCCAAGACCAAACCCTGAGCATTTGCTCATCCTGTGGTGTTTACTTGACTTCTCTTTAGGCTTGCGTATCGCACGGTCCGGCCGGCCCCTGCTCTGAGCTGGGTAAGGCTTTTCTCGCAGCCAGGCCAACCTAGCTCAGGCTGAAGCTATTCAGCGTCATAGCTCAGAGGGTGTCAGAGGTTTCTCGTAATTCTCCTGATGCTCTCAGAATAACAGCCAAATTTTGTCACAGGTCTTTGGGAAAATGTGTCAGGGGACTGTCATGCTAAAAAGCACTGATGAGCGGAGGTCGTTGTGCTAGAAGTCTTACTGACACAGCAGATCAAGTACATTTCCTGTACAGACACAGTAACTTCTTTCTGGGTTTGTAAACCAGTTGCTGGTATCCAGTGTGAGGCAATCTGCAGGTTTTAGACCAAAATGGGAACTAAATGTACTTATTTGTAGTAATTTAATGTTAATGTGCACCCTTACCAGTGGAGTTTACTCCTTGGAAAAAAGTGTGAACCATGGATCTGACTCATCAAGACATTTAAGCATGTAATTAACTTTGACTGTAAACTTTACTTGAAAGTTAAAATTGCTTGAGTTTTTCTTTCTCTTACTGACCTGTCATGTCTAAAGAGCCGTTCAACTCTCTTTCAAAAACCGTTTGCAGACTACCTCTTCTCAAAACACAAAAAAATTTGAAAAGAAACAGAGAATAACCCAACCATTCCAGAAGACTTTCAATGTAGAGCCATCAGTTTAAAATGTAGAATTAGTTTGAAACTGGCAAAATAATTAAGGTAATGTGTTCCAAGTGTGAAGAATCTAGTACCATTATCGAGACTCCTGATGCAATTAAAAGTTCTCTGTGGAACTAGTAGAAGAGAAATCATCTATAGTATTTATATTTGTGTGCTTTAAAGTTTAACAAGGTCATTAATAAACCCAGTCATAAGCATGCATTTTTTCCAGTGGTCCTTATTTCCCATCTTGAATTTGTGATTTCCAAAATGCACAGAATTAAAAGATATTTCTTTAGTATGTTCTAAGTGCAAATAAACTCTTTTCTTGTAAGTGATACCTTCTGGAGCAAGAACAAAGGATTAGAAGAGTGAACGTGTTCTTCCAGCCTTTTCAAGGGGAGGACCTCTCTTTCTGGAAAGGAAGGGCTGTAATCTGAAAAGTTTTCTGTTTTATTTGTATTCAAGTATTGGGTACATCCTGATTACCCATCATCTCTTGGTGGCGCTGCAGAGGTCACAACAAGCAGCACAGCTAGTTAAGGCACTGATGACCTTTTGTTAGCTCTTGCATATATAATTGTGACAGTGGAATATTTGTAGCTTCTCTACAGTCAGGAAATTTTTACCTGAGTCACCTAATCTGTCACAACTGATTTGGAAGAGTTGTAAAGGAAAGAATAGACCCTTGGAATATGTTGAAGCCCTTTGGGATAATCTGGTAGTCAGCAAGTACAAGTGAAAGGACATGGCACTAGGTCCTCCCACTAGAAACATAAGATTAATGCTGGTGACATAGGTTGGCTGCTTTCTTTTTATATGATTCAGATTTATTGCTCCATTGACTGATTCATGGCAATATTTTTCAAGGATTATTTGATTCATAGTTAAGGAAGGGTATTGTTATAGAAACAAATAGCAAAGTAGAGTAATGCAGATTTTAAAGCCTTCCTAGTTCATTTGCAAACACTCATTCTTGTTAAGAAAAGAATTGTCTTCTGAGCTCTCATTTGCTTGTGCACATGATGAACTGTATTTGTGGCTTAGAACGCAGAAACGAGGAGAACGCAACACTTTTGTTTAGCTCTTGCTCCCGACCTAACAGCTTCGCTGCGTGTCCTTGGTCCTGGTGAGACTCGCGGTGTTTTGCAGCACTCGCTTTCTGCCCGAGTGCCCCAGTGCCAGATGTTCTTCCTGCATGTTCCTGGGGGAGGAAATATTGCTGTACTCTTCTTTATTGCCGTCTCCTTTGCTAACTCGGAGTCAGCTTCTAAAAGCACAATCAAGAAGATTAGTTCTTGTGCCATTGATTCAGTGCATTTGTAGGCACCCATAAGTATTTCAAAATAGAGCTATCAGAGTACCAAATTGCAGAAATAATTCTAAGATTTGGAAGCTCTTGAACTAATAAGTTCCAATGGCAAGGACAGTAGGTTACATACATGTATTGAGTCATTTTAAGCGTATTTTATTGTTAGGTATCCCAGATCATTTAGTAAGTACCTAAATGTGTATATCCCTTGCTGTACCACAGTTGGTAATTTTACTGTACACCTAAATTTCACCGCCTGTGAAAAGGAGATATGTCAGAAGCCCCTTAAAGCATCATTCCTGAGAAGTAATATCTGGACCATTTTACTTCAGTCTGTCATGAGACACTTTCTAAAATGTCCAACAAGACAAACGACAAGGGGAGCGACTGGTTAAAATTATCAGTTTTAAAGCTGGCATTGATTTGTATGCAAATCCTGGTTAAGTCAGGTAATGTGCAAGACTATGAAATGACTGAATTTTAATTAATTGATCAGAAGCAGGCTAATCAGCTATTTTGTTCATTGGTTAGGAGACATTTTAACTGGCTATTTTTGGAATAGTCTGTTTATTTGGAAAATCCGTCTCTGCATAATAGAATCACAGGCATCATTCTTATAATATCAATTTGTTTTAAGAGGCCTTCTCTAGACCTTGATGTCATTCCTGCAATATCTGTCATTTCTTTGTCAGCAGTAAATGGCAATGAGCAAAGCCAAAACTAAGATATGAATCAGGAAAGTCGGCAAAGCAAAATCAGTTTTTCTTATGTACAAGTTGCATATCAGATTTTGCAATGATAGTGTTAGCAAATTGTGGTAATGTAAATGGTTTAACTTTTAAGTTCTCATTTTCCTTTAATGTGCCACGAGGGCACTAATCAAACTAATGTTATGTACAGGTCAAGAGTGACAGGTTTTTCTCAGTGCTTGCTGGGAGCTGACAGTAGACAGTATTTATGAACAGTACCTGCAATAATTTGTCAGCTGAATGGAGGATTTGGAGATTTTCATACCAGAAAAGGATAAGTCTTTGCAAGAGATTTTGCCTCAAATGATCACTGCCTTAAGTCCAATGCACATTAATTTTTCAATAGAATAGTATTCCTTACATAATAGATTACTGTTGACTAAAAATGTGAGATGTTTTTAAGAGGAGAAGCAGTATCTCACTGTAAATCCAATGTTGTGTCTTTCTTTATAGCTTTGAAAAATCTAAATGGATGTAATGTATTAAAACTTTTAAAGCCATTTGAAATGAATGTCTCTTTGCGGGCGTATTGTTCCAGGAAGCCTACTTACCGTGCATTACTCTATAATCCTTTACCTATCTGTATGGGTCCCTGCCTCTGTCTCAGCTGGGGTCTCTGGCATCGTAGCGCTTACGTGTTTATGTATTCCCAGATCGTACGTAGTGTATTGCCTTGCGTTTGTTCCTTAATGCTTACATACAGTACGTCTAGTATACCCCTGCAGTGGCTCGTGCGTTTTGTCTGTGTGTGGTCTTTGTAGCTGTAGCCATCGCATTTCAGGTATTTCATACCTTGCTCGGCTACTGTAGGAGATTAATTGTATTGATTTTGGTTTTGAAATTACGCATGCATCAGTGGATTTCCAAATGCCAAGATCTCTGGAAGCATGTAAAATTGCACATTGTTTGGAGTACCAGACAATTGTTAATAATAGATAAGCTAATAAAATAATAACAATTTTTAATAATAAAAGACTTGAAAGGTGAAGAGTAATGCCTTATCTCCCTGTTTAGTACTGAGCGAAGGCTTGAGAAAAAAGTCAACCTTCTCTCCACAGCTGGAAAGATCACCATTTAGGTGTTAGCTACAACCTCGGTAAAAACCTGCTTTGAGCAAAAAGAGAACTGTCTTTTAGAGAACTATAACTGAGCCAGGAAAAGCCTCGTAGATCAGTCTCTATCAGCTGCGCTGATTAACGTAAAGCCCTAACATGGTTCTTAGAGTACTAACAAACGCTGGTAAACATTATGATCACAATCTTACAGATAAGTAAGCTCAAAGGTAAACGTATTCTGAACTTGCCACTAATTTGGGGGTCCTAATTCTTAGCTGCCCGGCCCAAAACTTTCAAAGGTGCGGAGTATCCCCACGATGCCCTCAAGATTTCTGCGATGACCAAATGCCGGCCCTGCATTATCTGTACAAGCTGCTGCAAACTCGCTTTCCTGCAAATTGCTCTTTCAGCCGGACAGGGGAGATCAAATGCATTATTTTACGTGGGTTGGAGTAGAATTGCCTAAGCAAAGAAAATCAGCCCAAAAACATGGTTAATATATTGTTCCAGTATAAACTGGTAGTTTTGATTGTTTCGATAATTATTTCTGAGATTGTGCTTAGAAGATAAGATATGTGCGTTTGTGCATCCTTGCGTATACATAAAGCTGAATGACAGGTTTCTTTTCTTTTCTTTTCTTCCAGAATTATAGATCAGCGGTTTGAGAAAGTTTCATATTTTGTCTTTGGAGATTTCAACTTTAGACTGGATGCCAAAGCAGTAGTAGAGGTAGGATTATTTTTTTTTTCTTCTGTTGTAGACCCTACCAGGTTTTATTTCTCAAATATTTTTTTCCTGTGGAAAAGCTAAAAGTGACTTGACAAACTAATGTTAATATTGACATCAGACTTGACTAAGGATACTTCTAAAGGAACATCTGACAGGTAACTAAAAACCACTGTTGTGAATCTGCCAAAGCAATTAAGAAAAACAGAGCTAACATACTGCATTTCTTCTCAGTAGCAGTGTATAAAGTGAATATTGGCTGTAGACGCCAGTGGACTTCAGAGTCCACACCACCTGTTCACGGACCTCTGTATAGAACAGAGAAAATGTGGGTACCCATCTAAGATAAGACCTGGAGTCTTCACAACACATGCAGGAGTCTTTTCCTGTGGCAGGCACACAGATTTCTCACTTGCTTCAGCACAGGATACCACATTTTTGTTGTATGTTTGTGACTTTTGCCATCTGTTCATAGCTCACAGTGAATCTCACTGTAAGCAGAGTAAGTGCTGGTCTGTGTTTCTACCCTGTGGGGAAAAAAAAGAGAGACGTTTCCTAAATGTCTGTGATAGAAACCACACTCAAAAAATATAAGCAGACATTTGTGCAAACCTTTGTGACAGTAGCATCTCCATGTGGAAGGGTGACTGGAAGATATGTATAAAGCCAAAAAGAATGCAGTAAACCTTTTTCATCATGAGCTGAGATTACTGCTAAAGCTCAGCTCCAGGTAACATGGGGTCAGAAATAATATCCAGGTTGAAACCAATTTAATCTCATGGTTTTCGTGCTTTAATTCTCAGAGATATTGTAGTGTCTTTTTTGTGTCCTTGAGGATAGGCATGTATCTTCTAAACCAAAAGCTTTTATTTTGTAAATCACGCAGTGGGAAGTGAGTGTCCTGTGTGTCAAAAGCTCATACATACCCCTCATACAGGTACGGTGCAGTTCTCCTTCCTTACGTGATGATTAGTCCTTCATCTGTTGAAAAACGAGAGTTTGACATTACAGCGCTGCCTACGTAGCTAATAACGTCCTTCTTGGAATCCTTTATACATTGCAGTCATTTAACCGACAAACCTAAAGCATAACCGAAATGGATTCAGAATATGCAGCTTCATACTGCATATGTTAAGGGCTTGATCCTGCCCTGCTACACTGCGGTTACCGTAGTTATCGTCAACGTTTATAGATTACTCGTTTTTGAAACGTTATGCCTGTTTGGTTTTTATTCACTAGTTCTGCAATAGTATTACTGAGAATGCTCCTGACTGAGAACACCTCTATCAGTCACGCTGCAGCAGAGCTATCCTCTACACCCAGCACTGATGAAGGGCACTATAAGTTTTTCCTAACTTACTGACCACCTAGCAGTCTGCAGGACTGAAACTGCAGAGAATGCTTTCTTAATTGCCAATAGATTAAGATTTCTACATTTATATCTGTGCATTTCAAAGCGATCCACTTCTAACAAAATAAAGTCACTAACCATAGATGATGCATGCTGAGTGAACTCCGCAACAGGTAGTAAGAGTGCAGGTGATCCTTAGTCCTGACATAGTACTTTTCATCTTATGAATGCTTTACCAATGGCAGTTAATGTTGTTGCAGATGAGCACACAAGGTATAATTTGAAGATAATTCATTTACCCATTCTTCCTAGATAAGGAGCATGCATATGTGAGTGTAAAAACATTAGAATAATACGTCTTTTCTGGGGCTTTTTTGGAGAAGAGCATACCCCGTTAACCAGAACATCACCCAGCTACTTTGCAACATTAATTAAACATAAGTAAAGTTGATCTTGAAACTTCCACTTGTTACTTATATATGCACAGTTGAAGTCCTATTAAGTTTGTTTTGTAGTCTTCTGCATTTGGTACCGTTCATAAACCTGTTTGTCAGAAGATCCAAAAGATGTAAGAAATGGTTGTCTCGTGCAGTTTGCTACACAGAAGTGATAGTACAGGCGGGGTGTCTTTGACAGCGTCTTAATGCCACAACAGGATTGAGTGAATGAATAGTAAGCGTATAGCACACTGTTTTGACAATAAGTCTAGGCTTCTAGGAGACAGATCATTTTCTAAAGTATAATTTGGAAGGGCAGCATTACAGGCCACCTCTAGCAGGAATTATTCTAGATAGGACGTAATGGTTTGACTGTATATAAGATCCAATCCCAAATCACTTTGCAAACTAGTTTATAAATGGTGTTTCTCAACTGTGCCATTTCTCCAGAGCTGGTAGAGGGCAGAGTGCCTTGGCCAAGGCTGTGCACAGCTGGCAGTGGCAGAACAGGAACGAAAATGGGCAAGGGTGATTGCTTACCCAACATCCAGTGCCAGCCAGAGTGTTAGCCTGTGCTCATGTAGGAACCTCACGCTCCAAAAAGTATCCCCGTCCCTTATGGCATTTTAAACGTGTGCCTAGGCAAACTGATATTAACCATTCTTTCAACTATTCAGCAGTGTAGTTAATACTAGGAATTTTAAGGGTTAATCCATTGACCTGTCATCTTTGTATATATTACTAAATTTATCCCTGCCTTTCTTGCTGACCTTTGAATTCCCTCTTGAGACCACAATGTGCTGCACGCTTGGACACTAAGATGGTACAAGCAATACATATGTTGTAGGAATGTAGACTCTACTCATACCAAACACAAAGAATAAAGTGTATTTCTAAAGGATTTCTCAATTACACCATTGAAAGGGAGAATCTGAAAGCTGTTTCAAATGTGGAGTCGAGACACTGAAGTGCAGCGCACTAAATCAAATTCCAAAAATGTTGTGCTTATTAAT
Organism: Phalacrocorax carbo; assembly: GCF_963921805.1. Taxonomy (NCBI): domain Eukaryota; kingdom Metazoa; phylum Chordata; class Aves; order Suliformes; family Phalacrocoracidae; genus Phalacrocorax; species Phalacrocorax carbo. The sequence continues at coordinate 23,498,192 of NC_087524.1, forward strand.
TCATAATTAATAGACAATAAATCATTAAAATATAATTTATTAAACATTTTATGGGAACCTTAATCTAAAATCATATTGATTTCCTTGCTAGGAAAATCTGCTTTAGTGTTGTTGGAGTAGTCCGGGGGGGATCAATAAAACAGGTAAAGGCTTCTGGCAATTCTGAGATCCATGTGTGCATTAACAAGTGCGTTGTCCAGAGGGATAAACTGGCAAGAAAGAAATAGGACATCTCTAGCGTAACAAGCATAGCAAATACAGTTGTTTCATAGTAGATTTGAGTTATACTTTGTGCATTAGTTGTTCCTTGGCATGATGATGGTCAGAAAAATACCAAGAGCTCATTCATTTAAAGCATTTTAAAGTTGTCCTCAACCTGAAAAGGGCCAATGATAAGATTCTGTTTTAGTCTGGTTTTCTTGGGCCAATGTGTGATTCAAAATACAGGGAGCATGAGAGGACCTGGAACCACAGGGTTTTTTCCTGAAGTCCCAGATGTTTCTATGCTCAGGGTGTGTGCCAGGACATTGGGGTCTCTTTGCTAGGTCTCAGCCAGTGACGCCCCATCTTGGCTTTGGGTGCAAGATCTCCTAAGGCGTGCTTGATGCCACCCTCTCCTTGGGACAGCCTAAAGGGCCCAGCCACTGATTACCTAAAAATAAACATACGGAAGTGTAAATGCTACTAAGTGTTTATTATGAAGGTTCGATACTGCTGTAGTAATAAGTGTCAGGAGTTTGTCTTGTAGCTAAATCCCTGGCAAACCACCGCTCTGGCTCACTGCGTCAACAGGCTGAAGAATACATGGGGCCTCATTACTACGTTACCCGCACACCTAACCAGTGACTCGATCCAGTGGTCTGTCACTGGCATCTGCCTTGTCGCAGTTCGGGTGCTGTAGGTGCAGGCTTTTGCTCCTTATCCCGTAACGATGGCTGCCCCAGCTGTGCTTGCGCAGCAGGCGCTGGTGAGGGGAGGCAGGACCACAGAGGGGGCCTGGGCTGCCAGCCCTGGCCCTGGCCGAGCCCACCCCAGGGCCTCTGCCTCAGGCCGAGTTTTACGGGACCCTGTTCTGGGTCTAGCACTCTGACTTTACTTGCTCCCGTGAATGTGCATCTTTAACTGGAGGGTTTTCCATCAGGTTTTCTCGGGTGGGTGCAGATGGGGAGCTGCTGGCAAGAGACAGGGAATGCTCTGCTCTGTCGGCTGCGCTCAGCTTGCAAACACCTACCTGACCCTGGCGGGAGATGCCTTTCATGCTGAACGTTATGCCTCTGGGCTGACACACCGGCAAATTTGTAACGGCAAGTGCTCTTGCTGAGGTAGCACGAGTGAATCTTCCTAATGCGTGTGCTGAGTTAGTTCCTGCTCTGCTCTGCTGGTGTCGTCGGGGGCCTGGTCCTCACACATCCTGCTGGGTCTGCGTAGCTGAGCTGTGAAGTCAGTCCCTCTCTGTAAGGGGGACAAACACCCCTACTTTGGTTATTGTAACATACCTAGAAAATCTTCCGTTAGCAGTCTAGCCTCCTAGAAGGCACCACCTTTTTGAAGATCTGTTGTAGATCCTTTCAGGCCAGCAAATTACAGACACTTTGGCACCACTGCTTGTGATACGTCTTGCTGGCACTGCATTCATTTAGTGCTAAATATCTTCAGTCCATCATCCTTCATGCTAGAAGTGTTTCCAAAAATAAACCTTGTAAGCAGGAAATGTATTTAGTAAGGCAATACCTACAAAAGATTGTTTTACGTTTCCTCAGGTTTTGATCATTTTAAGGTATGCTCTAAGACCTTGATGTTTTTTTCTGATGGCCAGCTAAATTCAGTTAATCCTACATATGCGAAGCTGGCCGAGTATTTTGCTGCCGTTTAAATTCAAAGATTTGCCTACTCAGTTGTTTTTTTTTTTAATGCTAGTTTTTTTGGGTGGTACAGCATTCTAATTACTTGCCCACTGCTTCCAGGTATCTTCCAGCACATCTGTTCCCAGCATGTTATGGAAGCGTTTACAGCATATACAAAATTGCTATGAACTTTTATATTAGTTTGTCTATAAATTCTAGTATGTATGAGCTTTCTGCAATGTCTCTAATACAGGTATTGCCACAGCACTTCGTAGAAACATGAATTTGTGGTGTTTCTTTGTGTAGAAGATGGTTCTCCTATAATTCTCCCAGAAGTTCTGCTCTCCCTGTGTTTTAAAGATAATACGGATAGGTCACTGTAATCATTGCTGTTATCAGAAATACATCACAAATTTATAGTAGTGTGTGTGACAAAGGCAGTTTTTCTGTTTCTGGAAAATTGTCTGCTAAAATTGAATTGAAAGGAGATTTGATGAGGTGGCTTTAAAGAAATCTACAGCAGCAATAGGGTACGCTGTGGTCTGAGGTTGAAGAATTTTCCAGAAATTTAAAAATTGTTATGAATTAGTGTTTTGGTTCTTCAAAAAAGGTAATAGGGTAAATATTTGGAGGTTCTGAAATTAAACAAGACTGGCTGGCTATCAACTTAAAACTAGGATACTAAAGTCTCTGAAGCACATTAAGGGTCACAAGGGTACTGAAGTTTGTGGAGGGATAAATGGGGGGACTTATTTCGTAGAACTGAGGATGACAGGTTCTTTTTGTTTGATATGAGAAATAAAAGAAATAAAGTTACTGGGAGTGAACGCATGGAAGAAGTAAGTTAATTCTCTTCTGCCGGTCCCTGAGAGCAAGCAGCTGATCACCTGCTGTGACTGCTGTAGAGCACACAGGGTTTCACGCTGTGATGGGTCCAAGGCCATTCTAATCTCCACTTCTATGATTATTTTTTTTTTCATTGAAACAACTTATTAGCATCTAATATTTTATGTAGACTCTACAAACACTTGTTAGTGTAAATGTGGAAGCAGAATCAGTCCCATAAATCTCTGCTTGCCTCCTCATTCACATGGATCTGTGGAAGTGCAAGTGGGAGGGTCGTGACCCCTGCCAGTAAATTTGTAGGGCTGCCTACACGCTGGCATCCCACGCGGGCTGTCATTTTGTGTCTTTAACATGCAGAGATGCCCTTTCCCCTTCGTTTTTTAGAGCAGATGTTTTAAAAAAAGAGAGTTCCCATTCTCGTTAGCCCAAGCACTTTACTGGAGCTTGGTGGTTGATGCCATGCCTCAGTCAGGAGCTGCCTCCTCTCACTATTTCCCTGCACCAGCCCAGAGCATCACAGCTCACAGCTTTGGCTGTGGTCATCGGTAGAAGTATTTCTCCTTCCATTCCTTCTGTCTCAGTGAGTCAGTTTACCGGTCTTGCTTTATTTAAATCACCATGCAAGTGCTAGTGGGTCTAGACCAAGGAGGAGTCTTTTTGCTGTCAGCTGGCCTTAGTAACAGTCTATATTAATCTTTGAGAATTACTGTATTTTCATATTTTTTAAAAAAATTGTTATCCACTGAAACTCTTACCTATAAATCTTCCTCATCCTATTTGTCCATCTGAGGAAAGTACAATCAGGCTTAATAAACTGGGTTTATTTGGTCTGTTTTGGAATAAAACAAAACCTGCTTCTGGCTGAGACGGATGATTCAAAAGTCTCTTAAAACTCCTTGTACTTCCAAGAAGAGAAGAAGGATAGTTGGGTACTCCTCAATTCCAATAACTGCAACTCAGGAATATAAAGTTCAGTATGCAAAACCATAGGTCTTTAGGATAAAGTCATATTAATCACCAAATCATTTGTTCAAGGTAAATCATAACTTTCACTGGTATCCAGGAAAAACAGTTTTCATTTTTCCCTCACTAAAGCACATTTTGTTAGGGTTGATAGTAACTTGGTAAGCTGGAGAGGATAAAGCGTTTCATATATGAACATTTATAAAGGTAGCAACAGAAATGCTGTTTCAGGTTTCCAGTCATTTTGGCCTACAAAAAGCTTTCAGGCTCTATCTGCAGAATAAGAACTAGGAATTCATGCTTGTACACCTACGCGATCTACTTAATGGGTTACATTCAACCAAGATATTTCCTTTCTAGACTTATGCCAAGCAGCCATTTGATAAGCCATAACTAGAATTGCTGATTAAATGTTTTTTAAATGGTAATAGGTACTCATAAAGAAGTAGCGTATGTAGCTCCATCATTCACTTGCATTGTGTCTCTCTGCCACCTCTGACCATTTGACTTTATATTATCTAGTAAAATAGGTACGATTTCATTCTAGCATGACTTTTTAGTGCCTGCAATATTGCTGATGCTACAATGAATCACATAATTTTCATTTGATCATATACTCTTGGCACAATATGGTCTTTCATTTTGAAACAGACAGTGGTGGCATCATATCTTTTTATCAAGCGTGTTTGTGCCAGTAGAACTCCAAGGACCACTCCCTGTTACTGCTGTGATGTGTTCATCTACAAAACATGGACCTCCTCCTGTAAGACATATCTCTTTCTCTTTTGAACATCTTTTGATCAAAAAAAAGCTGATTAACAGCTTTTATGTCTAAGTAAGTCATTTAGGTCTCACTCAAATCTGAAGAAATATTTTAAATTGAACTTGTTTCATTACAGAGTCCTGTGTTTTGTGCAGTAACTAGGATCTTTGCAAACTCCAGCCAACAAATGATCCATTAGTAATTGTCATCAAAAAGATTAATAGCTAATTAGGCAATTAGCACTGATTTGGAAACCTGATCCTCAGTGAGGTGGTCAGGCTGTGGGTGGATGTGGAGACTTAATTACCATCTCATCTTTATAGATGTGCTTCCCTGAACAAAAACAGGTCATCTGGCAGGATGAGGCTCTTGCCGTCTTCTTGCAGTATTGGTGTCATCACTAATCATCTGGCTGTCTTGTCAGATGCAAATATTTATATGTGTGTGTGAATTTATTTTTTTCAACTAAGTATTATTTGCGGAAGATGCTTTGAATACATTAGGAAATGTGCATATAAGAATTGCACGTTCTTGTTGTTACAAACACAGCAGTCATTTCTTTTTTAAAAGTCTGGCTTTTTTTGCTTTGACAAGTGAACATTCAGGAGAAATTAGTAATGCTTAATTGTATTAAAAATACTGATATAGCATAAAGAAGTAAGTGTATATAGTCATGGCCATACGCAATTCTGCCTCCCTATCCAAAGCCAAACTAGACATTGTCTTTTCTAGGCAGTGATGATGTGCAGATGTCTATACGTATACATTTAAGATCTCAGCTGCATCCATTTAATTCATTGCCAAGTGGTAAGCTCATATAGGTCCTGTTGAATACCTTGGCGTAGGATAAGTGAACTATCTGCTGTATGACAATAGTTCTAGACAGCATAATATGGCATCTGAAGCACTAAAGTATTTTTAAATTGTGTGCTATATCTTTGGAATATTGTTCTCTTTAACACAGTTTATTTTAAGAGTATTTTCAGAAAACAAACTTTCTACCATGGAATCACAGACTGGCAGGGGTTGGAAGGGACCCCTGGAGCTCACCCCGTCCCACCCCTGCGTGAGCAGGCACCCCCAGAGCAGGGGCACAGGGCCGCGTCCAGGCGGGGGGTGAATGTCTCCAGGGAAGGGACCCCACAGCCTCTCTGGGCAGCCTGTGCCCCTGCTCTGGCACCCGCACAGGGAAGGGGTTTGTCCTCATGTTCAGGGGGAACTTCCCGTGTCCCAGCTTGTGCCCGTGGCCCCTTGGCCTGGCGTTGGGCACCGCTGGAAAGAGCCCGGCCCCATCCCCCTGACACCCACCCTTCAGGTATTTATAGGCATTGATGAGACCCCCCTCAGCCTTCTCTTCTCCAGGCTGAACAGACCCAGGTCTCTCAGCATTTCGTCATGAGAGAGATTCTCCTCCACTCCCCTGATCACCTTCATAGCTCTCCGCTGGCCTTGCTCCAGCAGTTCCCTGTCTTGCTTGAACTGTGGGGCCCAGAACTGGACGCAGCCCCCCAGATGTGGCATCACTGGGGCAGAGCAGAGGGGGAGGAGAACCTCCCTCACCCTGCTGGCCACACGCCTTTCCATGCCCCCCAGGGCACCGCTGGCCCCCTTGGCCCCAAGGGCCCGGTGCTGGCTCAGGGTCACCTCGCTGCCCCCCAGCACCCCCAGGGCCTCTCAGCAGAGCCGCTCTCCAGCAGGTCCCTCCCAGCCTGTGCTGGTGCGGGGGGCTGTTCCTCCCCAGGGGCAGGACCCTGCACTGGCTCTGGTTGAATCCCATGAGGTTCCCCTGGGCCCAGCTCTCCAGCCTGCCCAGCCCTCGCTGGATGCCAGCACAGCCTGCTGGTGTATCAGCTGCTCCTCCCAGCTTGGTGTCACCAGCGAACTTTCTGAGGTGATGTTCTGTCCCTTCATCCAGGTCACTGATGAATATGTAGAACAGGGCTGGACCCAGCACAGACCCCTGGGGAACACCGCTAGTTACAGGCCTCCAGACAGACTCTGCTCTGTTGATCACGACCCTCTAAGCTCTGCCGTTTAGCCAGTTCTCAATCCACCTCACTGACCACTCATCTCACCCACACTCCCTAAGCTTACCTACGAGGATGTTATGGGAGACAGTGTCGAATGCCTTACTAAAGTCAAGATAAACAACATCCACTGCTCTCCCTTCATCTACCCAGCCAGTCATGCCATCACAGAAGGCTATCAGGTTGGTCAAGCGTGATCTTCCCTTGGTGAATCCATGTTGACTACTTCTGATAACCTTCTTTTCCTCTACATGCCTGGAGATGACTTCCAGGATGAACTGCTCCATCACCTTCCTGGGGATGGAGGTGAGTCTGACTGGCCTATAATTTCCTGGGTCCTCCTTTTTGCCCTTTTTGAAGACTAGAATGACGTTGGCTACCCTCCCATCCTCAGGCACACCTTTCCTGTCCTCGCTGACCTTTCAAAGGTGATGGAGAGTGGCTTGGTGACAGCATCCACCAGCTCACTCAGCACTCATGGCTGCATCCCGTCAGGGCCCATGGATTTGTGAGGATCCAGTTTGCTAAATGATCTCTAGCCCAATCCTCCTCAACCAAGGAGAAATCCTCCTTTGTCCAGATTTTCTCTCTCACCCCTGGGGGCTGGGATGCCTGCGGGCCAGCCTTATCAGTAAAGACTGAAGCAAAGAAGGCATTCAGTAACTCTGCCTCCTCTGCGTCCTGCGTCACCAGGGCACCCACCTCGCTCAGCAGTGGGCCCACAGTTTCCCCAGTCTTCCTTTTACTACTGATGTATTTGAAGAAGCCCTTCTGTATGTAAGCTTTCTTCTAGCTATGACTATATATTTTCTTCAGCAATTTCATAAGTGAAAACAAAAACTTAGAAAAATTTTTCTTTAGTAAATCCATATGATAATGACACTTTTAAAGTGTCATTATTTTAAGCATTTTGTAATTTTCATGGCTCAAAATTTCATGTTTGTTTCCTTATAAACATCATCTATTTCAATTATTTGAAATAATCTGGTGATTTTGGGTTTTGTGACCACAAACACCATTCAATTTAGTATGGCAGAAAATGTGATTGCATTTGGAAAATTATTAAACTAAAAATGTTTAAAGTGGGAATTATGAAAATTTTCTTTGAAACTATTCCAGCATAGTAATGCACTTGCAGAGAAACACTGCTAGAGGAAAATATAACATTAACGATCACAAGATTGCACAGGGACTGTTGGCCACAGTATTTCCAAAATAGCTGATGTTTCAAATCTGTGATGGGGGAACTAGAAGGCATTTGCAGAAATAGAATATGATTGGAAGCCTGTGCTTAGGACGTGTGCTCTTTCAAGTTCGTGGGTCTTGAATTACAGTTGGAAATCATTAAGTTGGTTCTACTCTTCTAACTAGACTATGAACCTGTCTGCTAATGCGGTTCATGCCTTACTTGCATCTTCAAACAGACCTAATCAGAGATTCCAGGTCATTTAGTTTGGAAGGAGCCTCTTGATATCTAGTCCAACCCCCTGCTCAAGCAGAGTCACCTAGATCCGGTTGTACTGGACTGTGTCCAGTTGGGTTTAGAATATCCCTAAAGCTGGAGACTCCAAAATCTCTCTGGGCAACCTGTGCCAGTGCTTGGTCATCCTCAGAGTAGAAAAGTGTTTTCTCATGTTCAGAGGGAACCTCCTGCATTTCCATTTGTGCCTGTTGCCTCTTGTCCTGTCACTGGGCACCACTGAAAAGAACCTGGCTCTCTCTTCTCCATTCCCTCCCATCAGGTGCTTATAAACATGAATAAGATACGCCAGAGCCTTCTCCAGGCTGAATAGTCCATGTCTCTCTCAGCCCCTCCTCCTATGAAAGATGCTCCAGCCCCTTCGTCATGTTTCTGGTCTCTCTCTGGACTCTCTCTCCAGTATGCCTGTGTCTCTCTTGTACTGGGGAGCCCAGAACTGGACCCAGCACTCCAGGTGTGGCCTCACCAGTGCTGAGCAGAGGGGAAGGATCACCTCCCGTGACCTGCTAACAGCTCCTTATGCAGCCCAGCATGCTGTTCATGTACCAAATAATTTCTGAATAGCAGGGTATCAACCTACACATTCTTGTAGCTGCACATGCAGTTTATGTGAACAGCTGTGACTGCTGAAGGCTTTTCAGTTCGATCCTTTCTCCCTGGTAAAATGAAAAGAAGTCTCCAGTATGTAATAGGCATCACAGCTATCTGGTGCCTAGGCATCAGTAAAAACATTTTAAGGCATAGAGAAGCCCCTTTATCAAAAAAACTCTTAGCCTCAAAATATGAAAACAATGGCAGTCTTTCTTTTGACTGCTTTAATTGTGATTTCTACTTTGGCACATGGAGCAGAATGAGAAAATTTATGACTGCACAGCAATTTGGTGCTGAAACTGCAGAAGTCTTGGCTCAAGAAAATGGCAATTGCTGACAGAAAGCAGAAGTATGTTTTAAGAAAGAAGTTCGTTTGGATTATGAAGTGTAACTTAAACACCAATGTACCAGTCTTTGGTGTTTGGGCATATAATTAGATTATTTTGTTCTCCTTAGGGACACAAAATCTGCAAGAGATGAAACTCAATGTCTTGTACGCATTTCATAGTCTTGTGATGCCAGAGTAGATACGGAATATACACATAGGTGATTTGCACGTTTTAAGTCTGATCTCAAAGCTTATTGCTCTCTAGTCATGAGTTGTTGAACATAGTTGGAAGGGTTGGAAATAGTGACACAATGAAAACTTCAACAGCTAAGAAACCTGTTGCTACCCATTCTAGGCTTACATCAACGTTTTTAAGTCTAATCTCTTTCCCCTCTTCTGCAAGAACTGAGGCTGATTAATGCCTTTTTAGATCAACAAAAGTGCCGTTTCACATGCAATGTTTTAACATCGCAATTACGCCTCTAAGCCGCTCAAAATCTGACAGACAAAAAAAATCTCTTTAGCTATTTCTGAGATGAAGTATGTGTCTTTTGGCTGATTGCTGTATTGAAGAATAGTTAACTGTGGTAAGTGAGAAAAGAACAGACCCTCTTCGTGTAGTTTGTACAGCGGGACAAAATAAAGAGGCACAGGTATGCAAATGCTACTGCAAGCAGACTCCTTCTTACAAAAGTAGCAAATTCATTAAAGCTTGACCAAATGTTGACAGAGCCAGGACTAGAATCATAGAATCGTTAAGGTTGGAAAAGACCTCTAAGATCATCAAGTCCAACCACCAACCCAACCCCCCCAGGCCTCCTAAACCATGTCCCCAAGTGCCACGTCTACGCATTTTTTGAACCCCTCCAGGGATGGTGACTCCACCACCTCTCTGGGCAGCGTGTGCCAATGCTTGACCTCGTTGTGTCTTGCTAAATCTTTGAATAGTTAGAAAGGAAAGCTTCTAATATAGTGCTACAAATCACACAAAAGAGCCCTTTTATACATGTATTGAAGGAATTCTTTCTTTCTTGTCTTCTTCAGTTAATGTGTTCTTTTGCTCCATAGTGGCTGGTAGTTTGAAACTGTAATAGGGTTCCCTTCTTCTTTCAGTAAAGTGATATTTAGCCATCTTTATAAAAGAAAAATTACTTTATTTGTGATATAAGCCTGCGTGTCATGGAATAAGTTATTCTTAATAGCTTACAAGCTTCCGATCATGTTTTCATTCCAGTCAGAAATGTGCATAAGATCTTGGATTGGTTTTATCTGCTCAAATAGTTGATTGTAAATAACTTTGTCTCGTAAAGATTTTAGCTTTCTTTACAAGCTAAACTGATTCTAGGAAATGTTGGAAACAAAATCCTGTGTAAAATGAAAATGTAATAAAGATTTATTAAATTAAAATGCATAAAACTTCAGGTCTAGTAAGGACAGTTTTATTAATGAATGTAAATTGCAGCAACCCATCTGAGGCACCTGCTAAATGTTCATTATAAATTACTCTCATAGACATTGTGATGAGTTTCATATTGTAGCCAGACTTATAAAAGCATGCAGATTGCTTCCCCAAGGGACTGTATATTTACTTAACAGTGTAGTTAATTGCAATTATTTATTTTCCAGTGATTGCAAATGGCTTCTGCATTAAAGATGTATGTGGCTATTAGGAATTATTCAATTACCTCTCTTTTTCTCAGTAGTCTAAGTCAAACCTGAGCTCAGATCCCCAGAGGTAAGTCGGTGGTGTATTAACTCAGTATGTTCCTTAGCTTTCCGAAGGGGCCAAAACTCATAGTCGTAAGTCCTCTCAGCAGAGCTAGCTTGAGAAATACTGGTCACCTGTCCCTGCAGCTGATTTTTTTTACATCTTCCGTGCCATACTGATGCTGCCACGCTTGTTGGCAAGATTCATAGGAGGTTAATTAAATTCATCCTCAAAACAATGAGGGGCCAATGAGCCATATCCTCGTTGCAATAGTAAATTAAATGATGCAATTGTTTCTACTTCCATCATGGATAAGGGGAGAGATGAGTGAATGAATTGTTCTCTGGCTGCCTCCTCCAGGGCCCTGGAGGGTCTAGTAGCATGTGGTCGTAAACCTGCTTTTAATTTGTGGCTACAGGAAAAGATGACACTGTTATCAGCAGGCAGAGGTCTTGCACAGCATCACGATGTGAAAGATGACACTGTTTAAGAACTAAAAGGAACTCTATTCCCAGTAGGGCTTAGCGGCTCCTACTGTTTCAGATGCAAATTAATACAAACACGGTTACAGAGCAGAACAGAAAAGATGATTCGTTGATCAAATTTGGCACCGCGTGGGCCGTAATTAAAACGTACACAAATACAATTATCCTGTGCTTTCTAATAGGGCTGAGTGTCATTAAACTAATTAATAATGCAGTCTATAAGCTCAGCTCTGTGATTGTTCGGAGTATATGTTTTATGCCTTGCGTGGCAGCAACTGGCAGCTGTGAGGCTCAGCTGGCACCGGCTGACGGCGGGTGACAGCAGTACCAGCAGCGCCTGTCTCCACACAGCCCGGGCCGGAGCTGGCCGCTGCCACACCTGCCATCCATCACCTAGCTGACAGTGATGGTGATGGATAGCACTGGGGGGCCCGAATCCCTCCTCGCTGGGGGCTGGCTGCTGCCAGGGATATACCTGCCGACCCGCAGGCAGGCTTTGAGGATGTGCGGGCTCCTGAGGACAAACGCCGTCTCTGAACGGCTCCGATGCAGAGATTAGTCCCATACACAAAAAGTCAGGGGAGAGGTGGAGGGGGAAGACGGAAGCTCCCAGAGGGATCTGGGGATACCCATTAGCACAAGAAGTGGTGCTCCTGACAAAGCAGCCAAAATTATCTGAAGGGAAACCTTGCGGCTTTCCTCAAGATGACTAGTTCAAGAGGCTGAGGCTTTATGCAAATGCACGTAGGAAAATTGTCTGGACAATGGCTTACAGTTAGTAAGATACTAATGCCAGATCCCAGGTACCCACTGCGACCTTCCCAGGTTTAGCGATGCTCCTCTGTCTAATAGGGTTGCAGGTTAATTTTTGCTTGATAGCATACTCATTAAGAAATGGATCCTGAGGCTTGTTTGGCAAATGTTTTGACAGTGCCCAGGGTTTTGCACCTGTAACACATGGAGCGTTTGAGTCAGAGTATGGGAAGCGCTTCATTGCATGCTTACCTTTAAGTGTTAGCAATCGATTGTTCTAAGTCTCAACAAGAGGGCTCATCATATTGCAGGGTCTGTAGCTAGAAAAGCACGTGTATAACTAACCATTAATAGTATCCTGACTTGAAAATTATTTTTATAAAAGCAGGTGTAATTTGAATAATTAAATGGAGTATTGTAATGCGTAGTGAAAGTCTGTAATAAATATTTAACTAAAGCTACCTATTTCTTTTTTTTCTCCCTATATCTAGTATAGAACTCATCAAGTCAACTGGGGCAAAATATCACCTGGGTAGATGCTATAAAATATCTTTTTCTCCATCTAAGAATGATGTCATTTTAGAAGAAATAGGTGTACCTGGAAAAAAATGCGTTCTTTTTACATTTCGTTTTATTCCTGGTTGTTACCATAATACAAAGTGTTAGCATCTATGGACAAATTATGTGTTAGTATTTGAAGGGCACCCATTGATGGTAGAAAGTAAGAGGGGAAAAAAAAACTTGCACTTGGCATATTTACAGCAGTCTATCAAAAGCATATGTATACGTATTTTCATGGTTTTATTTGGGGGCCTAGAAGGAGTCTTTCCAAACATATACCATGTAGCATAGAATGGTATTTTACATGCTTATCAAAAACAAAATTGAGAAGAAAGAATTTGGTATCCATCTGAAAATGAAGGAACAGGGTCGTATCTGCCTCTATACTATGCACAGGAACTCCTGTTGCAATGGCAAGTTTTATTCTTGAGTTGGAGTCAGAAATACAGTAAGAGTTAATGAACTGAATACGCAAAATCTCTGGGTATGCAGCAATGTTAAACATTTTCAAAATGTGTTTAACAGAGTTTTACCTGAAAATAGTCATTCCCAAAAGTGTGAGAAAAGTACGCTAAGGAACCAAGATTAATATTTTGTGAAAAAAAGAAAAAACTTACTCTTATTTAGATTTGGACACACATTTAGTGTTGGCTGAAGAAAAACCATATCATTACTATAAAGTTTATAACAGCACCTCCTTACCACTGACTAGCAGTAAATGGAGTAGTACTTGTGGAGGATGGACAAATTGCAATGCCTCAAATATATAAAGCTTATCTGTGCTAGGCCATTTTCGAGTCAGGCAGCAAACATCTTTGTGTAGAAGCACTAGTTTGCTGTTGCATTAAATCATTTGGCATGTAATTCAAATCTTGATCACTTCTGTTTCCTTTATGGTTAAGGCCCCCTTATCTAAACTGTTGTGTAGTGACAGATAAAAATCTACAGATTCATATGGCTTGGGTTTTTGTATGTAACAATCGTACAAGAGCTTTCTGAGTGAAGGAAGGCTACTGCATCTCCTTTTACAGAGGCACAGTTAATGCAGCATCTTCCCACAGGACTGGTTTGTGTGTGAGCCACAAGACACAGCATCGCTCTGCATCCCTCGTCACACCACAATGCTGCTTTATGGCCTTGCAGGGGTGGAAAGCTGCTCTGCTTTGTTCAGCTCCACTAGAAACTCATACTCAATGTCCTGCTTTTCTAGTGGAGAGGAAGAGGTTTCCTTCAGAGTTTGGGGGTAAAAAAGGTATTTATTGACTCTACTGGGAAGCAGTTTAGGCACTACTTCTATATCAGTGACTGATGGGGGCCCCAGGACCCCTTCACACCTTCATTGTATAGTATATGACGAAAAGACACTATTGTCATCTGCAGTTACACCCAGGGATAGAGTATCTCTAGAGTTCCAACTTTTTGACCCGTTACAAACTTTATTCATTCCTGCTTTTCACGAGCTGGGTGAAGTTGCCTTAAATAAAACAAGATATTAGTAATGTTTAATGGAAATAAACTCAATGGCTTGACAAAGAGTAGATAAAATGTGCAGTCTTTGGTCAAAGAAATCCTCCAATTTGGGTTTAAAAAAAAGCCCACATACCAGAACGAAGTCTCTTTCCAGACTAAATTTTCAACTGTATCTAGTAATCGTACCAAGCAAACCCCCACAAACTTCTATGTACTTTGTAGCTCTCATTCCTGTGCCTGTGCCTTTTCTTTCCTAACACATTCCTGTTTCTGAATATGCAATCAGTCAATAAATCCATTTTGAGATTATTTCTGTTTGATTCCATCCCACTCAGGCATGCATAAAAGTTAAATAAAAGCATGATTGCATATTTCCATTTGTTTCAGTTATTGAATTGCCCCTTGCAAGAAGGATATAGGTCCTCCTGAGTTTGTTTCTTAATGGGATCTCTGCCATGAAGTCATCAGGATAAAGGTGTTCAGTACATTTTGTGTTGGATTGTAACCTTCTGCCGTATGTGTACATGTAAAGCTCTTTGGCAGACTTAGATTTTTAGTTTGTTTCTCTTTCTTCCGGCTTCTTCGGACCTCTCTGCGTTAAGACCACCTTACAAGCAAGAGGATCTGGTTTGAAAGTCCCCGTTTTACTTCAAATCAGCATAGTCATCAGTATTAATTTTAAGAGGGTTCAGAAAATACAGCCGTAACTACTCAGCAACTTGGAATAAGCACATGCAGCTCGTTACCCATTTCTCTCCCTCGTGGTGCTTTCTGTGTTATTTCTGTAGCAAGAAGGTAATAAATAGGCAAGTAGATTCTGTTCGTCAGTCTTCTGAGGAAGACTCACACAGTGGTAGTGGAATACATGATTTCTGAAAGATTTGGATTGGATGCAGGTCTCCACTATATTTTATCATTTTGTGCATTATTAAAGGAAACATTGATTTTCCAATCCACATGAGGTATCCACAAATCTACCTTTATTAATATTGATAATTCAGACAGCAGTTTTACCTTTCTCAGAACAGGATTTCCCATAATGTATCATTTTTCCTGGGCCCCATTTGAGACAAGAATTTGACATTTCAAAGCAAAATATGCAAAATGACAATCCAGGAGGCTCAAATCGCTGTAATAGTTATAATTTTTAAGTTGCTCCTTCTCAAAAAAAAAAAAAAAAGGACAGTTTTTTTAAAAAGTATGAAAAGCTTCCTGGCCGCTTATGCAATAATGCAGAGGTTTTTAAGTTGAGACCTTTCGAGATTTTCTTTTCTTCCTGTGAGCAAACCAAAAATTGGAAAGAGGGGCTAATACTTTGAAATCCCATGGGCGTTCCAGGGTAAAAGTGCTCCAGCTGCTCGTAAAGAGCCCCAGGTGGCTCTGAAGCAGTTGTACCCCACCCGACACCCCTCTCAGTTACACTTGTTCTGATCTTTACGGATAATTTTAACCTAATACGGATACTCTGTAATCAGGGTTTTTCTTAGGTGGAGGGTAGGATTTAGGAATTAATCTGAACAGTGAATAACAAATTATCTGAAATACACTTTCCAGCTGGTGCAGCCAGACGACGAGCTGTGAAAAGCGAGGGCGAAGCAGCGCGGCCGCGCTCGCGCCCTGAGCCCGCAGGCAGCCGCCCGAGCGGCTCCTCCTTTCCCCCAGGGCGCAGGAGAGGCCGGCGGCAGCCATGTCGCCGCGCGCTGGTGCTGGCAGGCGGAGGCTCCAGGGCCTGATGTTCACAGCGTTCCTCTACCTTACGTGTTCGGCGTGATGGTGGGCCGCCCCCCGTTCGGCGGTGAGGGTAACGACAGCCACAGCACTGGGGGTGGGTCGTCAAAAGATGGAGGAGCCTGAGCAGGGAGTGCCTCCTGCGGGCCCCGACAAGCACCAGGCCCGTGTTCCTCAGCACGGTGCCCGGGCCGTCTCCTTCGGTCAGTGCCACAAAAAGAAGAGGGGTTGTCACAGAAACTATATTAGTCGGCCAAAATACAGTTTTGTCCCAACTACAGCCATCGCGTCTGTCCGAGGGGCAAATTGAGATCTGGAGGGCACGGCGGGGATTGTGCCTGTTAAACTCCTGCTGAAAGACGGGGTTCGAAGGAGAGACTCCTCACCCATCTGTACCAATGTCATAAACATCTGCTGTGTCTTGTCACCGGATTCAGGTACTCAGTATGTAGTAAATTGCTTTATTTTAAACTTTATGTCTCTGAGGCATAGGAGAGGAGATGGGTAGTGTTATTTTAAATGTTCCCCTTACCCAAAGGCCATTTGTTTCAGTTATCTGGTGAAAAGGATGAAGTGATGATGTTGGGAGCATTCTCCTGCTTCTCACTGAGGACTGAAGGACCACTAGGAGTACGCCTTGCGCGTGCTGCATCTTTGAAATGGTGTCACCTTTGTCTTGGCAATACATCGCCATAGAGGCTCCCTGCATCCCGCGCTGCACAGAACATCTCTTAAATCTACAGTCCGACCATGGAGATCAAATTAATTTCTTCTTACACAGAGCCCAAAAGGCTTCCTTAGTGAAGAGTGGGAAGGGGTGGGATATGAGTTCCTGGGAGTGACTGATACATTATCTCTTGTGAAAATTTTAGCATCTAATCTCTACTTTATTTAAAATATAATCCTGAATTTTTGCATTACTGCTGATACAAGAACTCTGTTAGGATGTTATTCACACCTATTACAAGCTTCACAAGGCTCAATAATGTGTAATAATTTAATATGTAAAGCCATTAAAGGGTTAAAATGAATTTTATGAAAAGAGATTATAGGATCTTTATCACATGTTGTTTATCTGATCAACAGTTAACAATTTAAGACAGTATTACCCTAGTAAAAAGAAGATTTGTTTCAGATACTGACATAAACATCCCCTCATAATAGTGGCTTTTCATTTACTGCATTGCAATGTACCATAAGCTTAAAGACACAACAGCTTCTTTGTGTGTCTCAATAATGCTTGTCCACAGTGATGTCAGTCAATTTTTGACCTATACAGTCTGATGTTATTCTCAACAATCATAGAATAGATTTTTTTTTTCCTTTAATGAGTGAAGAGTATGCCAATAAAATCCTTGAAAATTATCATATTCCTTTATAGTGTCTTCCTCTGGAAGAACAAGGTATATTACCCACGTGGACGTTTCTGCAAAGTCATTAGGATCTTTCATTGGCTTCGACTGGCTTTTGTTCTCTCCTTGGATTTATTTTGTTACGCACCAGTGGGTAGTTAGAGGACCACTTCTTTGTGGCTGACGTTCCAAACACTTTTGTAATTTGCTGTTTCAGTGGGGTAAATAAACATTAACAGTCAAATAGCACTTTGTAATAGAGGTTGAAAAAAATATTATATACATGTAATGGCATCCTGGTAGGAGCAAATTCTGAGTTCAACCTCCGTTACAGCACTCTGGAGTCCTCCCATAGAATAGCATACAAAAAGTAAATTAAGCATCAGCCACTTTGTGCTCCTTGGAAACTGTTTCTCCCATGTGGAAAAAAATGCGTAGAATGGGCCAGGGTTCATTCAAGACGCACATAATGCCTCCGGGTGTGGGGGTTCGCCCTCCTGGCGCACGCCATTGCAGAGCTGGTGCTCCCCCATGGCCACGGACTCCCCATGGGCCAGAGGCAGCGCTCGGGGCGGGACTGAGCAGGCTGGCGCACCTCAGTGTGCTCAGCCTCCCCTGCTCTCCTGCCAGAAAAGGGGGAAAACCAGCTTCCTGAGATCTTAATGCAGCATAGTTTCTCAGCATCTGCCACGCAGACCTTGGTCACGAACACAAACCGAGGCCTCGAGGTCAGTCCTTCCCATGGGGTTAAGCACATGGAGTCTGCTAAGTGGCTTATAGGAGGATTTCCATCATCTACCATCAAGCCCTCATACCCAACCCGTGTGCTCTGGAGCGATACCAGCCAATAGCCCTCAGACAGTAGAAGGTTGTTAGTTTACTCTCCAACCTCAAATAGTCCAGTATGGATTACAGTACCATTGCTGCTAGTTACATTAAACTCCTGTCCTTACTGTCTTCTAGCAAGCCTTTTGTGTGGCACTGGGATCACCTTGCTTCCACAGAGACAGTAAAGAAATGCATGTACTGGATGAACTCTATGGAAATCATTTTGTGTTTCTGTAGTGCTTTTTCTAGATTACTTCTATTCATATAACTCTAATGCTTCCCTGAAAATTAAACCAGTTTTAATTCAATATGTTTTCAGCCGAACACAGTGTAACTGTAGTACAATTATTCAGCTTGCAGGGCACAAACTTACCATGGATAGAGTTGGACTTTCGTATGGATCCCATATGTCCCCCTCACTGTCAATTGGGGTTTTTTGAGCCATGAATTCCCTGCACCATCTCCAGGTATCCCAGCTGTCTTTCGCTGCCCTTCAGTGTGAACCATAGAAGCATCTCGGAAGGTGGCACTCTGCAACCCAATCATTACCAGCTTTGGATTAAAGTCAAGTATGCGCTAAATGCTTGAGTGACAACAACTGAACTTAGGCAAGCCAGAGGTCCAGAGCGTACAAGAGATTTAAATTAGAGATTGCCAAAGTGGGATGGAAATATGTTTTTCTTCTGTCTACCGGGTATTTCACATTACATAAAATGAATACTAGATGATAATTGCCAGTCTGATGTCTTGTATTGATTTAATTCAATAAGCAGCTTCACCTCCACCTTTTGCATGCACTTGCCTTAAAATATATGCATTATGAAGACAGTGATTCAAAGTCTTTAGGAAATCAATATGAAGACAGGATTCTGTTCTTCAAATATTGACAGCAGAATAACTCTAAGAAACAATGACAAACAATAAAAGCAGGGATAGACAAAATTAAGGCTGTAATTCTATTGTAGTTAGGCTCTACAGAAGTCTCAGTTGCCTGATAATGGCATATTGTATGTGCTTTAGCAAATAGCTTGCGTTGACCCCTTGCTGTCCGAATTTCTGGTTGAAAACCCATGACCATTGAAATGAAAGGCTATTTTTGCCAATGATTTTTATACAGTTGGCTGTTTCGCTTTGTTTTTTGCTGATGACTTGCACATTTTTCAGCCATGACTGTGCACTGGGAACATATAGAAGGGTATATGTAGGCTGTTACCATTAACATTGTTCCCACCTTTGATAATTTCCCTAGAACTAAATAAAACTTACGTCAAAGCCTGTAATGTTACAGCATTTAAACTGAGCAGCTCTGTGTGCTAATTTATTGTGGTTTTGTAATGGTAATTTTAAAATCCTTCAATACTGGCAGCTGAATTTCCTGCACATTGAGTATAGTTCCAAGAAGTTAAAGGATGTCTTTTATGGAGTAAAAGATGTTGCAGTTAGTGCAAACCATACTGGTTGCTTAGTTGATACAGTTCTGAAATCAAATCGTTATGGATAGTTCAGAACTGCAACATACAAGTATATCTACATTATTAACATTCATCCAGAAAGAATATTTTTACATGCCATTCAAAACCGTAGTCTGTTTTGATTGTGCCATCCTGAAATACCTGAAGACAGTCCAAAAGTCTAGATAATAAGTAGCGAGTATCCACCACATAGATGGGAGAATTTCTTTTCAGTAGGTATTGAAGGCTTATCAAGTATAACGCATTCAAGTATTACCCACTTGTAAATGTCATTGAATAAACCAGCAAGATTTAGTTTTCATTTCTGTATTTCATTTTTGCAGTTTCAACAAGTGCTGAATTTCATGAGGACGTCAGTATTGGACCCGAGTGAAAAGTCTGAGAGCTCTGTTCACATCTGTAGAAAATTCAGACTTAATGTTTTCCTTGATTGTACTGAAATTCTCTTTACCTTGACATATTTCTGTATAACGTTAAAAAGGAGGAGAGCTTTGAGCCCCCTGTGCCTGGGTGATGTGTCCTGACCGATAAATCAGTAAGTGGAAGTTGGGTGGCCTCCTGTCTTCTGCTCTTGGTCCACTTTCGCCGTGGCCGCGACCCCGGCACCATCTGTGTGCACACAGCGCTTGCTCACAGCGCGTTTGCTGAAGCAAGGCTTCTGCGGGGTTTAGGCAGAGCGGTGCCTGAACGGGCTGTAGGCAGGAGGTGGGCATTCTGCAGAACAGGGCGGTTTTGATCAGTAGGGTGTTGGATTTCTCCTGGATCATCACTCCAGCAGTTTTGTTGTTCCTTCATTATTCTGCCATTTCTTCTTTCCTTTAGTCAGGAGGGTCGTTTGCTATGTTCATTACTTTCAGACATTTAGAGCAGGATCAATATTTTACTGTATCTGACCAGGTTTCCATTTAGAAAGTAGGACAAAAAAATTTACGTCTTTTATTTCATACACTTAGTAAAACTGAAAGCTGTGATTCAGAAACAGTAGAGGTCCTCTGTACATATTTCTGCTCTGCGTGCTAAAAGGAACAGAAAATGCTCGTCGCATGAAGATTATGAAGCATACAATAGTCTGTTAGTAACAGAGGAGGATTTTAACTAGTAGGACTGGCCAATTTTGATTGTCCATCTGTAGCCAGCAGTCTTTAATGTTGGTTTAGAACAAATTGGAGTACTTGGGACATTGCAGAATTCTGGAAGAGGGGTGGACTTGTGTCTGTGGTTAAGGGGGAAGAAACGAGCAAGGTTCTCATTAGCTGAAAGCTTGTTAGCTTGACATTCATTTCAGGCAAACTGATGGAAAAGTTGCTAGTGAGAAAAAAATTGAAAAATATAATGCAATCTCAAAATATGCTTGAACAAGGCAGTTTGTCATGAGATTAACAACTCAGATGAAAATGGTAATCAAATGATCGTATGGCAAAACAAGTTCATTGAAACCATACCGTTGTTTAACTTTGCATTTGGCTATGTTTGCACGTGTAGGAGCACTGAGGAGCCGTTAGTAGTCAGAACAGTAGGAGACATTGAAGGCAAAGAGCTCAACCTCAGCTCCCATGGCAATGCCACGGCATATATAGTTAAATCATCTTTAGGTGTATTTTTTTAAAGACCCGTGGCTGCAGAGCTGGTATGTTGAAATCCATCAAACATTCTCACTCCGTGTATTGAAAAAGCATGATTTGGCATGAGAGGAGGATAAGGCACTCTGTCTTTTTACTGAGACCCTAAGCCAGATCTGGATGCCAAAGAGGAATTACTTTCACAGGTAGTATCAGGTTTGCTGAACCAGGCTTCTTTAGACCTCCATTAAATTTAACTTGAACAGCTCTGGCTTATAGTTCCGGGAGGGTTTCCCAGGAGTTTGTAGTTAGAAGACTGCGGTTTCCATGTTCCACTATGTTTACAGCAATATTCCTGTTCCTTTCATGTCTAAATGATATTTAGAAGCTGCAAACAGACAATTTCAAATGAAAATGGGAAATTAGCCACAAGTTAATAAGAGGTTCTTTTCTTGGGAAAACTGCCCAAGGAATTGGTGAATGCCCATGTCTTATGAAGAGCTAATGTCTTTCTGAGGATTTGTTTTAGAAAAAGAGATGCCATTTGATTCCGTTCAGGAGGAAACTGGTGGTACATAGTGGTCTGTGGTATGTATGATTAGACTAGACAAATGCATGGTCACTTTTGGCTTGAGTTTTGACTAGTAGTTTCTTAAAGCTTCTTAAGCAGACTTAGATACCTTCTGTCTCAGATCTTCTTTTCATTGGAATTATTTCTACAGAGTTTCATGCTGGTGAAGGAAGATACCAGTTCTTTTTCTTTACCATTTGCATCTCACTGATGCTAGCAATTAACAAGTTAAATCTGCACCTGACCACAAACAGCTGACGAAACATTTCTTTTAGTTATCCACTATATTCCTGATAGAGACAATCAATAGGTAAAATCTATGCAAATGTGCAGAGTTCAAGTGAGGGCTATCCTAATCAGGACTTAAGCTGTGCACCCGCCTTTGTGCCAAATTTTTCAGGTTTTTTTTTTCCCCTCCTGTAATGAATACATGTATTTTGTGCATTGGAGCATGGCACAGGGCCTTTTGGACGGCAAGCTCTTCAAGAAAGAGGAAGAGAGTTTTAATCACAAAAGCAGAAACTTCAGTCAGAGAAGTGATTCTACACTTTGTTTCATTTGTAAATGGTGCGTATTGGCTTTTGTGAAACAGAAACCGGGTCCAATTCAGGACAGCGCTTCATAGATCCGCTACGTGGGGCTTTTTGAGTCTGAAATAGTGCACATGAAAAGAGAAGGAGATTGAACGTAATTTGTTCCAACCTCTAGTCTAAGATTTTTTCCAATCAAGATTCTTTCAGCATATTCCTCTTTGTTGAGCTATAAGCAGCTTTTAAAATAATAGCATTAGCCTATATTTCAGGACTTCACTGGGTGTTCCCAGCTATGGTGATTAGTTATAAGAAACGAGAAATGGGTGTATTGTAACCTTTTAATGGATATGGGAGACTTGTAAACTAAGTTGAGATTTGAGCAATTTGTAGATTTCAAAATGAGCTGTAGAGTTCATTGAAAAAGAAAAATGCATCATTGAAATTCATGGTGCCACTTTGGTTTTCTTTGCTGAGATTTATCATGGAAAGCCATATTGCTTTCCCTTTGCCTTTATTTAAAGCTCTTCAATACATTGTTTTTAAGGTCCATTTCTTTTACAAGCTTTTCCTTTCAGCTCACTCAGGGTATCGGGTCCTATGAACATCTGTTTGTGCCTAATATCAGCCAGGACCTGGACTGTATCCTGCCTCCCCACTCCCTTTTGTTTCCAGAGGCTATTGTTTCCGATTTCATGCTATCAGAGGGGCTGCATGTTTTCCTGTGTGAAGTTGTCAGAGAGATAAAAGCGCAGGAGCAGGGTCACATTTCGAGGGATGGGCATGAAAAATTGGTAAAATGTATCTTGAGGGCCACCCACAAGACTTGCTTGAAGAAATTCAGAAGTAGGTAGTAGAATTATAATTTTAAAATTGTGCAAATTCCAGAGTGGAATAAGGAGTAGCGAAATAAGTGTTTAACTGGCAGAAATCTCAGTCAGGTATACACTTAGCTGACTTACTCCTCTTAGGTAGCTTGAGAGTCTCCAGTTGGACTTTGTTAGAAAGAAAATACCATCATCTTCATTATGGTGCCTGCCCACACCTCTTCAGTACAAGATGAGATGCTAGAAGATTTAAAGCAAGCGTGTCAACACCTTTCAGTCATTGTCGTACACCAGGGAACAGAGAAACATTAGTGAAGTTGTCTACCTGTCCAAAATTACCAGTGTGATACAAGACCTGCAAAGAATACAATAAGGATGATAATGATAGAAAGACAAATAGTGCAGCTTAATTGACTTCATTAAATACATTCTCCAGGAAGCGAGCGTCATGATTGACCAAAACATACTTATCATTTTGTCTCATTTGAATTCCAGAAGTGGCACCCAAGTTTTACAGGATGCAAAATGATCCAGTTGGTGGCAGGAGGAAAGAACATCTGCAGTTATGCATGCAGCTGATTTAGAGAGCTTAGCACAGCATCCACTTGTACCTGCATTAACGCAGTGGTAGAGGCTATGTTTATTTCTCTGAAAGTACTCAAAAGCCGGTCAAAAGTTCTGTCCGTCCTTAACATAGTACCAGTGTAACTAAAGCAGTGTCTTGATAGTTCATGTATCGTATGATCTTAACTGTTTTCATTTTGATCTTGGTTAGATACAAAATGAAGAAAATGGTTGTAATGGTACTGTTTTAGGTCAGTGATTCAGTAAGATGGTTACTTTTATTTTAGAAGCTTTTGTAATGAGGATTTTGTTAAAGTGTGTGACAAGAAAACAAATGAGATACGTAAGTTGTATTATTTTCCATAGGAAACTGGCAGATAAGGGATGCCAAGCATGATATTATCTTGCTGCCATAGAGCTTCCAAGTTAGTAAATGATGTGTGTGATACAAAACAGTCTAATGCTAGAATTTTAAGGGAATATATTTTTTTCTATAGCTTTTTTCCACAGATTATGTCAATTATTTTTCTTAACCGCATATATGATTTGCAATTTAATTTAGCAACATTTTTGGCTATGGAAATTCAGGGAGGCACACCAATAGACAGATTTTTTTGCACTTTTGCAGTATAGCAGAAAAATACTAAACACGTTTTAGAAGTACAGTAATTATTGAATTGACATCCTTTGTGGTAATATTTTTAGAGATTAATTTGGTTATAAAGAGGAAAAGAAGAAAGCAACAGATTAAGAAAACACTGCAAAGTGTGCAACAGTTCTATAGGTGACTTTAAATAAGAGCACTGAGTGAGTATTTTTAAAGAAGACTATCACTTATTAGCACTCATATTTTGGAGCTTGCCATAGCTTCCAGTCACCTCGGTCAGGCTTCTGGGTCCCACTGCAGGAGCAGCTGTGGAGGTGATGTCCCTGCCAGAGCGCGTCCCGTGGCACTGCCTGGACTTCCCCCGAGGACTGGGAGCAGCCTGTTCTCAGGGGCCCCGGAAGGTTTCTGTTGCATACAGCAAGGGTTGCCCGAAGGGCTGTGCAGGATGCCTCCAGCGCCAAATTTGATGCGTGCCTGTGTGCTCTTATTTAAAGTAGGCAGCAAAGCATGCACGTCCTCAGACTGTGTTTCTGCCAGCACGTGTGAGGAGTCACCTATGCGAAAAGTCACACAAGCAGAATTTCAGTTTTGGGGGAAAATGGTCATGTATTTTTTATTTATCAGCATGCTGACAACCGTACTTTCGTATCTCGTGTCACATCAAGTATCATGGAGAGGAATTTTAGCTTCTATTGCAAATACTGCTGATCACGTCCATTTCTGGTCTTACGGGTGTAAGTTCTTTTTGAAATCACAACTTTATTATACCAGCAGTTTATCTGGGCATACCTGTCTGATTTTGGATGGATAAAAGAATTTACTTTGCTTAGCTTTGTCTTAGAAGGAAAAAGAGCAAAGGCTAGAGTAAAAAATAATAGCACATCTTAAAATCCATTACAACATCTCCCTTTTTTCCTGACTAAACGTGAGTGAAAAAGGCCTCTCTAGAGGAAATAAAGAAGAAGTTATTACAGCTTTCATTTTTTTTGTAGAGTATGAAAAAGCTTTCTGTATGTTAAACAGTCTTGTGGACATCTGGCATGATTGGTTTTAATCTGCTGACTAAAAAGTCAGGATTAAATCTTGCTTTACACCTCTTTGTATTGCAGTCAGTAAAGTGACAGAGCTGCTCTGAAACAATGGCACTACTTATTCCACCCAATATGCCATGTGGTAGATCACCCCCTTTTTCAGCACCACTTCTCTGCAAAGACAATGAAGCATCTGGTGGGGTTTTCCTGTGTCCAAGATATTTTTTGTCAGTAATTTCACTCAGCCAGTCTGCTTAGCTCTCCCTTGGTGCTACTTTTTGAGACAGGGTTTGCCAAACCCAGTGGCAAGAGGTCAGGAGGCCAAAGTGATGAATTTTTATGTGCCTGTTTCTTGTGTTTCTGCTCAGTCATGATTCTTTGCCCGCTGTACTGCCTCTGAAAGGGAGCCACAGTGAGCAATTTGTCCTCCTGGGCTGGAGAGAATGGGGAGGCAGATGAGTTAAAATAGCATGTATGACTCCGGACAGAGACGCACACAAATGTTTTCTTATGGTGGAACAGAATACTCCTGTCACTATTCAGCGCAAGAGGGGCTTGGGAGATTTGTAGCCTGTTGGCTTTCGATCAAGTGACAAATGAATTTAACAGCACTTAAAGATACAGCGAAAAGAAGAGCACTTCACTGACTAGTCCACAGCTGTTAGCTTTAAAATGATGTTGCGTTAACACTTCTGAACCTGCGTTTTTCCCTCTCTCTGCATAATGGGGAACTCTCTGCATTTCTCAGCATGTTTGAATCTTGGTTTGCTTTAAGGAAAAATTTTTCATCTGTGTTTCAGGAACACTGTAGAATATGGTTTCTGGTTGTCTGCCCAGTAGGGTCCCGGTCCCCTCCAGATGGATCATTGATCCATACGAGCAGGAGGACTGTGGAAGCTGCATTTCTGGCGGAGCTTTCTGTCCCCTCTCAGCGGTGCTGTAACACCCGGTGGCATCAAATGAGCCGGGGATCGGCGTTCGTTGCTGGGTTAAATCCCACTGGATCCCCAGCGGTGTCACTCTAGTTGGTCAAGGGCTGCATTGCAGTTTGTTGTTGATCAGCAGCTGAGCTTTGGACCCATTCAGTGGGGGAGGTGTCCTGGAGGGGGTTCTGGATATTGCTGTAATGCACAAAGTCTTCATTCTTCCACCGTCAGAAACCACACCAAAGAGGACACAAAGCTACCTTACCAGCGGTGGTGAAGAGAGGCAGTGAGTAGAAGAAGCAAGTGTATTTCCTGCTCTCCATGCTGACTATTTTACCGCACAACTGGTTTTTATGTGTTGCCAGTCTTTCTATTGGGTGTGGTGTATGTGTCATATACGTACTGATCTGTCCATCCATCTTGCCGGGAGAATGTAGTAAACCTTGCGTCCACATCTCGCACAGAATTTTGCAAAGACATCCTTCATTCATTTTATCTGAAAAGCATTTATTATAATGCGTGAATAAGTGCTTCGGGAAGTAGGTGAACTCCGCGTCTGGTTCAAGAAGCGTAAGCCTGCCGCTGGGCAGTATGCCTCCTGGGGGACCTGCAGCAGCCCCGCAGCCAGCCTCTCAGCGTCTCAGAGCCAAGGCGCTGCCGCAGCCAACTGCTTGGAGGCTGTGTGACAGCAGTGATGGGAGAGGAGGACGATTCAACAATCCCACCTCATAGTTCTCTGAGCTATTTGAACATAACTAGCTGAAAAGGATTATTTGAACTTACAGGCTGTTGGACTCATATTCCATTTCAAAAGTGAATAAAGGAGCAAACGATGTGGAACCAGACAGGGAGTACGTTGATGAGAAATGAATGAGATATGGCAGGATGAAACAGAGCAGAGTCAGGGAGGCTGGACACACCAGAGAAAGGGGAAAAATACAGCGAGGAAATCATCCACATGTTGCATCAGCAAGGCATCACCTGATCAGCCAAGTTTTAGTCTCGCCATAACACTGTACAGCACATTCCAGTTACAGACACAGTGAATTTCTCTTCCAATTTGGAAAACTTGTTCAGGTCAGAAAACCAGATACAGTGAACTGGAAATTATTTTCCTGTCACATTTGCTCACTTTAAAAGTAAAGCTAACTTAGAAGGGTGTTCTTTTCCCATAGAGGGGAAATGGTGGAAGAATATTAAGATCTCTCCCACTTTGCCATACATACTTGTGGTCATTTGATGAGATGGAGGGCACACATCCATCTCACAGTTGTGCTTAGACTTACCAAGAGCACAGGCCTGAGGAGCTGACAGCCTGGAGCACATTTGTGCCTCATGCAAGTCGCTGTCCTGTTCCAGGACTCAGGTTTCCTCTTTATTTAAGGGACTAATTATTTTTGCTGTTGTGCATGATAGGAAGAAAGAAGCCATTCTGTACTTCTCTGTATTTCTCGCTTTGTAATTAGAAGTAGCTAGTGTCTGGTGAAAAGCACATTGACTTTAGGTAGATCTGTAGTTTGATTTCAGAATCCCCCAACACTTCATGTTCTAAAAGTCAGCTGCAGTTTTCATTTCTGAGGATAAGCTTAATAGAAGTCACGTGCAAAAATGCTGTTGAAGAGAGTGTTGGGTGTGCATCATACATTACATAGGTGGTACCTGCTGTTGCAAGTCTACTTTTTGGAAGCCAAAGGTTCACACCCTTCAGAGGCTAAGCCTTCATCTTGAGCCACGTCACACCATTGATTTTATACAAAACTCCCAGTTAATTTAAAGGGCAAACTCCGGAACTTACTTGCTCTTTGTTCTGAGTGAGATAACATGGAAGTACTGTACTGTGCAGAGCCCTTTGCAGCAGCTGTGATGTGGCAGTGCGCGCTCCTGTCCGTCCCCAGCAGGCTGTGTGAGTACGCGTGCTCCCTGGAACAGTTAGCAAGAATAAAGCTGACAGACTCCAGTTATTAGGAACCCTACAACATCCAGTTCTGGAAGTGAGTCAGGAAGCACCAAATAATTTTGTTAGGTGTTGGCTTAAATTTTTCCTACTTCATGTTACTGCCCTCATGTTTCATTTCTTACAGCTGTGAAAAACTATTAAATATGGAGGTAGCAGAAACAATAACACCATCAGCACAAACAGAGGCAAATGTTACCACTCAAAACAAAGGCAATTGCAAGACATACAGGAGCAGATGGGCTTCACAGGCTATTTTGCTTTTTAAATGAATAGAAATAGAAGGTTCTTAGTCTGAAAGTTAGATAAAAGCAAGCTTAGCTATAAGGAGAGAAGCTGCCTCCTATTTCATTCCTCCTGAATTCAAGGGAACAGAGGATTTTACATTTCTCTACAGAAACAGATTTACATCACAGATCCTGTGTGCTTCATCAAAGTCTTTGCTCAACAGAAACAATACATGCAGTCCTCTGCTTAGTCAGCTAGAGTAAAAAAAGGGTAAGTGCTGTGCGGGTGTCCAGCAAGGAATTTTTCAAGCTGGTATTGCTCCTTGGCCAAAGCAGAAAAAATAATGGAAGAGAAGTAATAGAAGAACGAGCATCTGAATAAATCTCAAGAGGTTCACATGTTATGGGACAAGGCAACATATACAAAAGATTTCCATAGGAACAGTTGGGCTGTTCCAGTTCCTGTAATTACGGAAAAGCAAATCATTGCCTTTGAAAAGTCCCTCAGGACCTTACTTGTCAACAAGTACTGATGCTAAATGACTAGGAAGATGGACAGGAGGAGGGAGGGGATTTTTCTAGCAGATTGCCTCAAAGTTCCAGATCTTCTAGTGGTGTAGGGTTTATCCAGACCTACTCACAGTCCTGGATGCATTTGAAACTTTTTATCAATGCCAGCAAGTGAATTTAAACTGAGAGCTTATAAAGCAGGCGGGGGAACCCTTTACCTGAAAACTTTACCTTTGCCTGCAGAGGGCCAACAAAGTTTCATGTTCGTGATACATACAGGTGCCAAACAACTCAGGATAAACTGTTCGTGAATCAATATGTAGATGCTTAGCTGAAGTCAGACTTGGAGACCATAGTCAGGAAAATGAAACGAGAAGCCAAAAAGATGTGGAACCTGACCAGAAGGAGTCAGACAGAGAAAACTAGAAGCTGATCACCATACAGGTGAATATGTGTGATGGAAAAGGAATTCTATCCTGATTTTTGAATTCTTAGAAAGAGATGCACCCGGAGGGGTGAGAAATTAACAGTAATACAAAAGTTTCTTTTTTAAAAGGTCCATTTAACACCAGTATTGAAAAAGAAAAATGGTTACAAAGCGGGGGATTGTTATTTTTGCGAAACTGTTTCGGACAGAGCAGCATGAAGTGTCCAGTGGAAGTCTCTCAGTTTGAAAAAATGGGGTGTGGGAGGGTTCTGTGGATTAAAATTTAGGAGTGTGAGGAACTATTATCCCTTACGCTTTCTCTTTAGATCTATGTTGGTGAGCAAGTAGTAATTAAGGTTCTGCTATTCGATGGGTACTGGTGAAAATTTTAGAATTAAATTGTCACATACAAAGTAACATCTAACTGAACAAACTGCTTGGTTTCAGAAGAAAACAATGTTTAGGACAGTTAGCCAAAATTAGGAAATTCATATTTAAACATCAGAGGTTTATAAATTAAGCACAGTGTCTAAGTAGCTGAGGTAGGTTGTGCTGAGCATCTAATAAACAGATTGAATTTTATTGCTGCTAAACATGTAACAAATGCCAAGAGGCATTCTTTCAAATGCTGTCAGAAGTGTATGTTCCACGTGAAAAAGATGGAAGGAGGCAGCTGATAGCTGCAATCTAGTAGTCCTGTCTCCTGGGACAGAGCTGTAATAGCACATTCTTTCCAAGAATGTAAGGTTGGGCATTCAACACTTTCTTCAAGATCAGTAATCTCAGGGAATCTTAGTGGCAAAGGCCTTTTGGACTTAATTCAGATTCTTCTCTGAAGAAGAGAAAAAGAGAGCTGTCATTGCCACCAGCTGTTGGCACAGAGGAAAGCTGCAGAGGCAGGGAGGGCACAGTCAGCGACCTCCGAGGTCTCTCCGGACCTGGGGAAGGGCAGGCTGTTCTGCGGGCATCTGGCACCGAGCTGGCGGCTCCTGCACCCTTCCCTGCCCCGGCCGAGGGTGGGCTGGGGCTAGCGGACTGCAGCTGGGCACTGCTGGGACCGTGGCCCCGCTGCCTCCTTTGCAAATGCAAACAGAAATCTCACCCATCGCTGCAAAAGATAATTCTGTAAGAACTGGGTGTTGTTTTCAGCAATAATAGAGCAGGAGAGTATCATCGACAGGGCAGGCAGTTACATGTACCGCCAGACAGAGGCTATGCCATTAAACCGGTCTCTCGGTTTACTCAGTGAAGTACCTGAAAAACTAACGTAAATGGGTTTGCATTTTGTAGGGATACACTTTAATAACATTGTCATGAATGATCTAAGTTTCTGGACAAGAAATGCATTTCACAATGAGCTTAGTGCAGCTAATGTGAAATTGAGCCCAAAGAAGCGCAAGTTGTTTCCAGCAGGTACTATTTATTTTAGGGACGCAGGAGGTCTTTGAGAGTATGGGAGCATGAAGATAGGGTCTTTTTTATCACAGACGCTACCCAAAGAGGTATTTTAATACCAAAACGCCCCTTCGGCACAAATCAGCAAAAGGGTCATGTGGAGGAGACCAGAGTACTACCGCAGGTCTTGGGCAGCTTCTGGGCCAGGTTTTCACAGGTGTTAGAATTGGTGCTGCTGCAAACTGCCTGTGAAGTTAAATCAGTCCTAAAATGAATACAGGCAGCAGTGTGATGTAATTTGCACCGATTTGCCGTCGGAAGATGGGCCGCACGCATGCTACATGAGCAGTGCGCTGCGAGGACGGAGAGGAGGGGTGCAGGAGGCTTTCGCTCCCAGGCCCTCCAGCATCTCTGCTCCCCTGGACATGAGCGTACTCCTCTGGGAACATTCAAAGAGAAAGTAATTCCGCATATTGATACTTTAATTGGCTTCTCATTAATACTTTTTTATATTTGTTCTTTATTCTAATATTTATCTCACTGCTGAGTTAAATTCCTGCTCCTAGAAGCCTATTAGTATTAAGAGCATAGTAACTTCCCTGAGCCATTATTGCTATTTCCACACAGTTAAATTTAACACAAGTTAACACACAGTCTAAGGGATATTTTTTCAGGTAAAAGTATATGTCCTCTCAGATGGGTTTTGATGGCTTTACACTGGGGAGTTTAGCTCTCTAATTCCCCTAATTGTTTGCAACAGCTGTATGGCTGAATACCTGTGAGAAATTAGCTAAAATAAGTCTCCATTTCTGTGGCAGATAGAGTTTAAAGAACAGTGTTAACTATCCTGTAGCTAAATGCATAACTTTCATTAACTCAGAAAGTTACATTTAACTTTTTTTCTGACTTGCAAGTTTTATTTCTCTTAAATCACGTGATTTGGTGACTTTACTCTTACTATATTCCCAATACCCAGGAAATCATATCAACCCCTCAGAGGTAAGGACGAGCCCAAACAAGACAGATGTTCCTGTTATTCCCAAAGTAGCAAATCTTTTACCTTGCTGATTCTTTCAAATACAATTTGCATCCAGATAATAATAAAATATATTTGATTATCAAGTGTCAGATTGATTTTGGGTTTTGAGCAGCATTTCAGAAGAATTTTGCTGTCATAATTAGATGATACAGGTACCTCTGGTTTTAATATCCTACCAGAATCTACAGAGTATGTAACTGGAATAAAATTAAATATCTTGAATGTAATTAAGTTGGTTGCTTGTGTGCTCAAGACCTCATTTCGACTGGCTCATGTTAGCCTCTGCATTTCTCCCCTGGCACTTTTAGCCACAAACACTTCTGTTTTAATCCACGCAGCTTACTGGAAACTGCAGTTGCAACTGTTGATGAACTTTTTTAATTATAAAGGAGCAATGATTATATTCTACTTCCTTTTTTTTAAGGAAGAATTCAAAGTAATGGTAAGTCCTAAGAAGAGTGTTCAAATCATTGGGAAAAATAATGCACATCTTCAGAATCGGTAGACAGAGGCAATCGGAAAGTTTGAGTCTGTATGTGCTTGGATAACGCTTTTTTTTTTCCCCCTTTAAAAAAAAAAAGTTGAATTACAAGCCTGCAGTAACTCAGCTCACACATCAAGAGCTGGACTCAGGAGTCTAAAGGATGTTCAGGAAGCAGGAGTGCAAAATCAGTGAAAAATCAGCTGCCATTTCCAACAGAGCACCACTAGCAGGAAAGAGTAGTACAGTTCACAGCTGTTCAGAGTGTTTGCCTATAAACGCAATATAAAAAGCAATTCTATAATATGTATTGTAGAATATTGTGTGTGTGATATGTTTATAACAATTGTTTTTATGTCTTTATGCCCTTTTACTGTACGTATGCAGAAATACAGTCTAAAACATTTCAACGTGTTGTGTATGTGTGGGAGCAGCTGTACTTTGAAGGTTGCATTTATGCTGTAAAACAAAAGGCTTTGTTTCTGAGGACTGCAGAGTTCAGAAGAAATTCCAGTTTTGTCTTTTGTCAATACAAAAAACTTTCACTCCAAGCTTTGCACAGCAGTACATTACGTTCAAGGCAATTGTCGGAGAAGATATTGCTATGTTTTACAATTCAATACACATAAATTATTGCAAAGGATTATGTAAAAAATACTACAAAGTATCTATGTGTCCACCTGTGTGGACAGTGTGTGTGAAAACGGGAATAAGACATGCCTGTGTTTGCTAAGCCAAGGCTGAATACCGAGTTCTCTCTCAGCTCTGAATACAGCTCTCTTGCAGGCTTTTAAACCAAATCCTGTTTCCAAAGAGAAAAGATTTTTTTTAAAAGATAACTTGGATAGAGGAGTTTTGATATCTGATTTCCCCTCTTCTGACTTTGTAAAAGAGTACCTTTGAGGGAATACCCAAAAAGAAGCAGCGTGGTTTCATAGCGTTTTGATTTTTTTTACCAGCAACAAAAAAATCCCTTCATAAGTAGACTTGTCTAAAAAGGCACATGTTCCCGAAAGTTTTCTGCTTGGGTGACTACGACTTCGTAGAAATTGAAAGGAGGAGGAAAAAAGGAGTGCTCCAGCTTGTATAAGAAATGAACCTTTGCCCAATCACTTTTTGTCTCTGAATAAGGTAACTTTTTGTGCGTGTGAAATTTGAAAGCAATAAGGTATGTGGGTCCTTTCTCTGTATTGGTTCTCAGTCGATCGCGGGTTTTTTTCTGTTAGAGCCGGCCTGAAGTTGTGAGATAAAGCAGCTCAGAAAAAAAAATGTTCTCAAGCAGATGCCTTTAAGAGACAGAAATCATGAATTTCTTGAATTGCAACCACTCTGGGGGTGGCTACAATGACTTTTTGACAGTGACAGTAACTCTGCCTTGTCTTTTCGAGCCCTTCTTTGGCCCATTCACTCTGGAAAGCTGCTTAAGCGCACTTAAGCGCATTAGCATTTGGATGCTCGGGGACCGTATTGACCCTCATTTGGAAAGTTTAAATGAGTGAAAGATGGAGCGATTTGTTAGGGCTTTAGAAACCAGCTTTAGAGAGCGGCGAGTTTTCCGCTTTGGTTTGTTCGGGTGCTTGTTCTAATCTGGTGCGCTGTTTAAAGGCGACCAGACTGATTTGTGACACATGAGCCCAAAGCGCTATTTTTTGGGGCTTGACCCGATTAGCTAATCTGTGCTTTGAATTTCAATAGCCAGCATCGGAGGGAGCTCGCTTTGGGAATGGC
This sequence comes from Phalacrocorax carbo, assembly GCF_963921805.1. Taxonomy (NCBI): domain Eukaryota; kingdom Metazoa; phylum Chordata; class Aves; order Suliformes; family Phalacrocoracidae; genus Phalacrocorax; species Phalacrocorax carbo. Next base: position 23,531,767 of record NC_087524.1, read on the forward strand.
TGGCTGGTGGATTACCTCAGCGGTGTCCTCGTACAGACACAGATGGCAAAACGGTAATTACGTGTCCAAACAGACAAAACGGATCCTAGGGTGCATCGTGGATGCGAGGGAAAAGTTAGTAGGTCGGCGCTTAAAATAAGCGGTACCAAAAGCGCAGCTTCCCTGATGGTCTGGTGTGCCTCTCCTCCTCCCTCCCAGGCAGAGCTAGGCTTAACTAGCGACTGCCGGCATCTTCCCTCTCCTCTCCCAGGCCTTTCGCAAAAATACCTTAAAATTCTGCAGAACAGATGAAGCGCTCAAAGGGCAGCCTACATCTGTGTCCCTGTGACCAGGACTCCTTTCTTCAGTGGAAACTGTGATTTTACAGACACCTGCGGCTGCATTGGTGCCATGAGTGTGCCAAGTTTTTTAGGATAAACCCCAGAGTTGGATGTTTGTAACCTATAGACGTGGCAGTGCTTTTGCGGGGGGAGGAAACAGTCAAGAAAAGTTTGCCAGGAAAGGACGTCATCTATTCAGTGAGATGGGGAATCGGCACCTCTTAGTTCACAGACTTGAAGAAAAAAATCAGATTTGTATTTTATTTTTACTGAATCACACTCAAGTCATCCTTTAAAAATGAAATTGCTTAACTCGTTGCTTTTTGTTTGTACTATGGCAACACACGGAGGCCTTTACCAAGGATCATTTTTTAATGTCTTTCTATCAAATGGGGACAAAAAGTCCATTGACAGATTGTTTCTATTCTAGCACTGGTAACCTCAGCTGAGATCTAAAATATTTGGAAGCAGATGGATTTTTGTTTAAACACATGTTCAGCATGTATTTCTTCCTTCAGAAGAAATTTAGAATGGGGAACTGAGAAGTAAGCTGTAGTTTCACAGCATTCTGTCTGACAGATGCTGCACTTCTAATAATGAATCCCAATACAAGCATTTCTGTTTGTGAGAGAAAGAAGCATGTAGTAGGATGTGAAATTCTATTACCCTGTTACCACAGAACATACTTATTTTATAAGCGAATATTATGCAAAATGAGAATCTGTTGTCTGGCCGTTACAAAAAGGAACGGAACAGGCGGAGCAGGTAGAAGTCACCCCTTTGCTGCTTCTTGACTGACTGACTTTCTTTAGCATACTTTTGTTAAGAACCTCTCGCAAAATAAGCTTTTACTCAGAAGGATGGCCTTTGCCAATACCCTTACCCAGGGCTGTGCACAGGCCCTGTCAGCAGCTTGTGCCTCAGCCGTACCGAAGGGTGTCGAGCTGCCTCCCAGGTGTGGGTGCACATCTTGGCCGTTTTCTCTCCACCTTCGAGTAATGCCAAGGTTGCCTCAATTCCCCTTCCTGTCTTCTGCCTTGCGGTTTCCAGCAACCCAGGCAGATGGGCTGGGGTAGCATTGCACACCATCCAGCAGCCTTGCCCAAGCTGGATAACTGCAGAGCGCTTTGTGAAGCCTGCCTGACCCACAGTTAAGATGTAGTCTATTTATGCATTTAACAGCACTTAACATACTTAAAGCTTCGCCAAAAGTGTAGCTCCAGTGAATCCAAAGTATGTTTTTAAGTTAAATATGTGCCTAACCGGTTTGCTAAAAGCTCCAGATTTTCACCTGTTAAAATGCAACAGAGCGAGCCCTTTAAACAACCTATTCTATATTATCCTCTAGGTCAGCTTTGCCATTGAAACTGGGCCCCAACCAAGCAAAGGGCAAGTGAATCGAGGCCTGACACTTTCTTGAAAATGCATACCTCTGAGCCTGATAAGTGTTGATTTATAATATGTTTCAGACGCTCAGTCCTCAAAATATCTAGAGATGTGATGTGGTCTCATATTTAAAAGGATGGTGCATGGGGAATTTGCTATCCAGAGTAAACTGTGAAACTTACTGTCAGGTTATGTAAGTGTTGCTCAGACTTTTAAATTATACTTGGAACATTAATTTACACGGCAGTTTTTGCAAACAAGAGTTAACCTGCAGAGCTGCAGTGCCAATGTAGTTATCAGCTTTTAAGAATGTGGTACAGAAACCGGTAGGGCTGTGGAGTCATTAGCTGTAGGAAGTGGCTTTTGAGGATGTTTACAAGTAATGTGTGATACAGTGTCAGACCTGTGAAAGAGCCTGTGTGCATGGTGAATATTTGCCTTATCTGATTGATATTTGCTTAATATTGCCTGTTTCTCTCCAAACGGTAATTAAGTTTATTGTTTTAAATCCATCATGAGTGGAAGTGACTTAAATTAGTAAAGCTTTGTATTCTGATCTACAGCAAATCATATTTTTAGGTCGGCATTGAAGATACGCAGATAAAGTTCAATTAAATGTGGTCTTATGTTTCATAAAAACTAGTTTCCCTTTCTCCCTTTGTGTTTTTTATTAGACACTATGTGCAAAGGCTACAATGCAGACTATCCGGGCAGCTGACACAAATGAAGTAGTCAAGCTAATATTTCGTGAATCTGATAATGACCGAAAGGTAAACAACTTAATGCCCTCTGTACCCCCTGTGTAAATAGAAACGTTGTCGAATGTTCACTTTCTTTTCAACAATGCACGAATATAGTTGTTTCAAACTGATCATTTAAAGGGAGGGGAGGGGTATAGATTGTCACACCTAATGCTCAGTTAATTGGATCTTTTTAAGTGATTGCCAGTCAGGCAAATGGGCAAGCTGACAAGGAGCTTTAGACATGCAGAAATGTCGTGTAGTTCTAAAGGGTTGCGTGTCTCTAAAAGGGTCACTTCCAACAGCTGTGTATTAGGTAGCTGAGTCCAAGAGCATTGCTGACCTTTCTCTGTTTTTGTTTTAGGTTATGCTACAATTAGAAAAGAAGCTCTTTGACTATTTTAATCAAGATGTATTTAGAGATAACAATGGCACTGCGGTAAGTTCATTGCTAAGCACTTTTGAAGGAAGAAGTTGGAAATTCACATACAAATCGCGTTTCTCTACCAGCCCTTTATCCTTATCAGCCCTCCTGTCTACAGAATGAGAAGAGATAATGCATCTAACATGATAACTGCTCCAAATTTCCTCCTTACTTAGCCAGTTATTTTGTGTACAGCGTCTTAACTTTGGCGCGTTTACCTTCTTTTTCATAGGAAAAATTTTAAATTGTAAATACGTGACAATTCACTTCACTTTGTCCTCTGGTGTGCATTTCTTCAAGCAATGCATTTCTTTGCTAGCTCTTCATTGTACACCACAGTAACTTAGGAAAATCCCTTAATGCAAAGCTGTTCTGAAAATACCTGGGTTTTCTCAGTATAGGAAGAATGGTAGAAATGCATGAATATGTAGAGTAGAGAGCTCAAACCCTGCAGCTGACTGGCAATGTTTGGGCAATCGCATAGTCCTTCCGAAGAGGAGACAGCAGACAGAGAACACTAACCTTCTGATTTGTAATGAGGAGTGTGATTTTTTTGTGGAGAATGGCTTTATATCTTCTTTAAGGTGATTTTATTTCAAAATATAGTCACTTTCATTTTGGAAAATCTCTATATCACTGCTTGCAGCTTTCTCAATTTCCTCTAAGGTTCCCAGGAGTTACATATCTAAAGGGAAAACATAAAGCATTAAAAAAAAAAAAAAAAAAAAAAGAAACCCAGACAGTTACAGACAGATAAAAAAATCAGGAACATGCATATTGCACGTGGGAGCATTATTGTGGATGTCATAGGCCTCTACTTGTGGAAATTGGCCCAACTTCACTGACATTGCAAGAGCTACACTAGATTGTGTCAGATCTTGACCCGCCTGCGTGTGCATAAACTAACGGCATTTGTATGTTCAATATTCTTCACTATATAAATAGGGCAGGCTAGAGGAGACAAATCAAACCTTCAGAAAACTTTGTGTGTCCTGCAGAAACTGTGTGTGTCAAAGTTGTTTGTGCAGGCTGACAAGCTAGCCAAGGTTCCCCGTCCTTCTTCAGTCCTTTGCTCAGGGTGGCCGAATTTTACTTTCCTTCCTCATACCCAAAATAAAAGAAGACAAGGGATTCATCTTCTGTGTCTCGGCTTTTTGAGAACCCCTTCGTGTTTGCCTTAATCCCCACCTCTCCGTTTTGCCACACGCCATACCAATTGCGCAGTGTGTCTGCTCACACAGTGTATTGCTACTTTTTGCATAGGGATGGGATGTACGCAGGATCCATGACTCTTCCCTCTCTCTCTTCTCTCCTACCTCGGGCTGTTTGGACGGCTGTCTGCAAGAATCCAGGGCAAGGAAGACAGCTGAAGCCCTATTACCCTCTCTGTTTCTAAGTTGACTTACATCTAGGAGGTTAATTCCATGTGGGAATCTGAGATCTCATTTCTTGAGGTCAGAAGAGTTTGATGAGTCAGACCCATGAGGGAAGTGAAGATCTGATTCTCCTTTCAGCATCTCTTGATGTCCATCCTGTTTGTTTGGACTGCTGTCCCTTCTCAGCACATCTTTCATGTGTGGCGTGTATGCTCACCACGAGAAATACCCATGTAGGCAACTTATCTTAAAAACACAGTTGCTGTGAGATAAGTTGGTTTGGGGTTTGGGTTTTTTTAAATTTACAAGGTGAATGTATCCTTGGGAAATACATAACATTTCTTTCACTGATGTTTTGCAGCTTTGGGGATATTTAAATCAAAGTAATAACACTAATCGCAATTCCTGTTTCCATACTAATCCCATTCCTGTACCAGATTTTCCTCTACGTGTCTTATTATAATAATTTTTTAAGCTTTTTTTAAAACAAATCAAATGTCTGTCATTTTTATTTTTTCCCAGCACATTTCTGAAGCTGAGTAAAGCTATTCCTGTTGCTGCCATTTACCACATCCTAGTGGTGTTTCATGTGACTGCTAGTTGACTTCACGTACGTGGACGTGGTGTGTGAAAGCGTAGGCAGAATCCCACTTAAGCACATTCCATTTCAAAATCAGCAGTCATTTCATTCATGCATCAAGAAGCGGGAAATCTTCCAGATCAAACATGGAAGGAAAAGATAAACGATATAATGAGCCATTGGAGATAATCTAATCTTCATGGTCTAGTTAAACACGCAGCACCATGATCACTAAAAACAAACTACCTATCTAAAAGGATAAATGTCTCTGTGCCGAATTCAACCCAAAAAATCCATCGCATCCTTCATCAACCGCCGGTCTTGTACCAGCCTGACAGAAATTTAATTCAAGCTGGCTCCTGAAAATAATTATTGTATTTTAAGAGTAGTAATCATTGGTTGGGACATGATTGAATGTGTCCATGCCTATTGACTTTTTCTATGATTTATAGCTTTGTTTAGTCGATATTCCCATCGAAATTGTATAATTAATTATAAGTGGGGCTGTCAGGTCTGCAGGATGGAGTGCCCTGATGAGTATTTGGGAAGATTAAATTTTCCTTAGCTGTACCAATGCAAGGCTTGGGAATTTTCACAGCACTATGGCTGTTGGATAAAGATGTTTTCTGTGTGTTTAGCAACTGCTTTAGCTCAAAATCCATTGATTTTTCTGAGGGTATTTTTTTTTATCAGTGTGGTGTCTCTTCAGTAACATTGGAATGTGTACAGATGTGACAAGACCTGACAAATATTTATTATCAGCAGGCTACTTTATCATTGTCCATACACAGTTATTCCTTCTCTTTTACATTGTAATCAACAAAAAGAATCCTAAGATATATTTGTAGAAATGAGTATTTTTAATGAAAAATCTGATATAGACACAAATTATCTGTTCAACAGAAATTCAGTTTGAAATGCATACAGTAATCTGTCAGGTCTAATTTTTCCAAACTAATCTGTAGCTTATCCAGGCTTACCTGTAGCTTATTCCAAAGTTAGCTTAGCAATTTACTTATATTTATTACCTCGAAGTGCAATGACCGTTCTGTATCATTTTATTTCGGAAACGAACATCCAGATTTACTCAGCTATGTAGTGATAAAGAGAAAGCCTATTTGAAAATAAGTGTAGCGACAATGTGAAACTGTCTTAATATTTAGTTCATGTGTTCTGAATTGTACATCAAAGTTACGATCTTTGGTCAGTGGTGACTGTAAGTACATCACATGGGCCAGGGTGTAACTCCCATAACTACAACAGAACTACCGTGTCTGGGTGTTACGGGGAAGGGTGTTACAGAGCAGCAATGAGAAAGGTGGGACGAGAGGAGGTACAATATGTGGAGTTTTGCCTTAGTGTCAGACAGATGCCCGTTTCAGTTGTTGCTTTTGAATTAGAAAAGGCTCAATACCTCTGACCTTGACAGTAGGATGTAGCCAAGTTGTGCTGTACAGCACCGTTGTGACCTCCTGCTCCAGAGACTTGCCCATGAACAGTGGGCAAAAAACAATGAGGCATCTCTAATCTGAACGTGTTGCTTGCACCCTTCAAGAGGCGGCAGTCCCCAGCTAGGAGCCACGACCACATCCCAGCCACCCCTCTTTTGTGCTCTTGCTCCTCACCCATCCAAAGAGCACGAGGAGTGCCCACGCAGGGAGGGACTCGGGGAACTCCCCGGCCTTCTGCGTAGGCTTCCCGAGTGGGTCTGCAGAGCTGTCCGCTGTTCCTGACCTTACACTGACTCACCAGTACATTACTTACACAAAACTTGGTCATAGCTTTGGATTTGCCAGCTCTCAAGCGATAAAAATTAGCATGCAGTGCTTTCAGGAGAGCAGCAGTGTGCAGGGAGTTCTTGAATAAATCTACACATCTACCTTTTTTTTTTTCAAATTCCTTAATCATTTATGATAAACCAGGCTATAAGTGGTTTTTTTTCAAAGTATATTGTGTTTGGGAGTCCCCTGTTAATTTCAAAACAACCAAAAGAAAAGCAAGCCAGGGATAATTATTTAATGAAAAAATTACTATCATGTTATTGATTTGTACAAAAAAACCACAAGCTAAATGCTATTTCTTCAGTAGTCAGTTAAATAAAGAGAGGGTAAGAATGTAAAAACTCTTGATGACTACAGAGGAATGATTTAATCATTACGAATCATTTTATAATCGTTAACCACAATCGGAAGTGAGAAATGGTCCATAGATTCCTATATTTCGTATGAACCATATTAAAGAATCAGTCCACATAGAAACTAACATACTGCCCTTAAGATTTCAACCGCAGCTGTGTAATAAAAGTGATCAGTGAATTAATTGCCTTGAGTTGAACCTGATGTTATTCCTACTAAAATCGTGATCTCTTTTGTCCTTTGATGTTTGTGGAAAACGGTGACTAATTATATAGCCGCACTTACACGGGTCATCCGTGCTTCCTGCTGCCCTGTGCTGCCCTCGGGCAGTGCTGGCCCCGCTCCTGCAGGGACGGTGCCTCGGCAGGCCTTGATCTCGGCCGCTGCCCTGGCCTCCGCTGCAGGGAGGCAGGAGAGGTTAGACTGAGGGTGCCAGCCGCACAGTAGCTCCTCGGTAATCAGATGGTTCAGAGCACGCTGTTGTTGCTACCGGCATTCATCCCAACACAGATTGAACACAGTTATGCAGAAAGGCCTGATGATCTCCAGCCTAGATACTCATGAAATGGGAGTGGTTCCATTTCTTACTTTAGTTGAAAAAATAAGCAAAGAGCTTGACATTGCTATCGGTGGTCCTTCAGCAGTCCTCTTGCTGCAGAGAACAGTGGACTTCTATGAAGAGCACATTCTTATTCGATTTCTATATTTTGAACAGTGAAATCAGCCTTCAAAGGTAGATCCCCTTTGTTCTGTGTGTCTGTTTAGCTTCAACTGATATGACATGAGCATAAAACTATAATGTGCTGTAAAAATGGATTGAGTTATAAAGGTCTTGTTCTCCCTATGCCAAGTAATGATTTAAAGTGGTCTGTTATCATGCTAATTAACTTAGAGGTGTTACTACAAACAGTTCAGGCAAACATACTTTTAAATTATGAGTAATTTATTTGTGGTTTTTTTAATATTCCCAGGAAATCCTGAAATGATATGCAAATTGAGAAGAAAGGTTTAGTCTATGAGAGACCTTTATTAAGCTTCTTGTGAGAATATGTGTGCTCATGAAGGCTAAGGATCTGGCACCACTGAAAATGTATTAATCAACAGACAAGATATAGCACAATGCACTCTTCCCAGTGGCCTTGGCTCTGACCCTTTTAAAGATAATGGGAATACTGTCCACTAAGAACTAGATTAGGACGATCAAGTGCATTTCATCAGGATTTGACTTGAACCATGATCCCAGAGGTGAAAAGGCAGAGGTTTATCCACTGAGCCAACCAGCCCCTGTCCAGATAAAATCTTGAATATGATGTATAAGGGCAAATTAGGATAGAGGAAGGAAATTGATTGCTTAGGACCATTGTTACCTAGGTCCGGTGGTAAGGAAATGTACGCATCCTGAAACTGACTGTATCACCTAAGGTGGTCATCTGAGATGCCTGATTTTCATAAAGTACTAGTAGGAAAATGGCTTCATGCTCTATTCATTTACTCAAAAACAGTATTCCCATGCTTGAGATTGCATTTCCGTAAGTTAGTGTGGTTAGTTGATAGGCCATTGGATAAACTGCAAAATGAGTAATGACAGAGATAGGAAATATTATCAATAAATTGTTCTCACTAGCAAACATAAATGTAAAGCCAGACTGCAAGCAGAAGTCAGGCCAGATGTGCTGGGTTAGCTATTTACTGCCAGCTTCATGTTCCAAATAAATTAACTGTTCTGCTGTAGAAATTGCCCATATCACAAAGTTACAAATATAATTTCGTGACCTTTTGTCCCCCTGTACTGTTCTACACAGCTATTGTAAGTCCTAAGGCTAATTCAGGTGTACTGCACTATATTTATGGTTTTTAGGCATTGGCTGTTGTTTAGGTACAGTCTAAAGAGGAGGTCCAACATCTAGATATGCACTCTGTAATCCAGCCTGTAGGCAGTATGATCTGCTAACATGCTTGCCTGGGGCCACCCTTTTTAACCTTTGTGCCATGCAAGAGGATATCCAGAGAGGCACTGTTTGCACCTGTACTCCAGTCCTCAAGAGCTTATGGATCTCACCACCATCCCTTGCAGTTAATATTTGTGCATATACAAAAGCACCCTACATAGGCTTCCACATCTTGCCTGAAGTTTACAGCAATCCAGATAGAGATAGGAAGGTGCTTAATTTTTTTTGACCAACTCTCTGCAGTAGCCCAGACCTTTTCATTCTCCAGGTACCCCTCATGACCTCACAGATGGATGCCTGCAGACACGTAGGTGTGCACACATGCATATAGACTAGCAAATAGTTTAACATGAAGTGTAGTACTTAAGGACACTTTCATACAAGAAGTACAGCTAGAGATGAGAGTGGGGAACTCAGTCGCAAGCATGGAGAGACATGGGTTCTGGTCCCTGGTCTTGGGGCTGTTTGTGTATTTTACATTATATAGGTATTGAAAGGAAAATCGTGTAGGAAGCAAAGGCTGGAATCCAGATCGCTGATCCCAAGAGTGGCCTCCAGCGTCTCTCCCTGCCCTGCTGCTTGCGGGTGTCTGCATGCTCAGTCCCGGGCTCGGCAGGGGGTGTGCCCTGCCTCGCCTTCCCTTCCAGGCACCCCCACCTGCAAGCACCTGGCAGCTCCAGAGAAGTAGGGATATGAATTTGAATCCCCTCTGGGAAAGAAACCTCAAATTTTAGGTGTCTGGAAGTTTTAGATGACCTTTCAAGATGCCCGATTGTATGTGGGGGAGGCAAGGTGGATGACTGGAGCTCCCCAAATGCCCCCCCAGAGTGGGATGCCTGGCATTCAGGTGCCTCTGGGGTCCTGCCTGTTCCCCAGAAAAGTCATGTCAGCCAAGCATGGCTCATAGGCCTTGCCTCAGGGGAAGCTGCAACCCCGAGTGAGAGTTCCGCCCAAGTAAGAAACATGGATCGTAGTCTTCCTTCGAGAAATCTCCATTTTTTAATGACTTTACAATACTTAAATTGTATTCTACGTATCTTTATGCTTTTGTCAAATCGCAGCTCACGGGCTGACAATTTCACAGGACAATGCATGCTGGTTTTAACTCCCTAATGGTACAAACTCGTGTTATGTTTCACAGTAACAGACGTGTAAAGTTCAATGAAATAATCCACTGAATCTGTCACGTTTGCAAGCAGGATACTCCTAACTAAAATCTTTTGCTTTGAAAGTTAGCGTCCACTCAGTCGTTCTTGCCATTTTGAATGAGCTATATTACAAGCTGTTGTGCAGAGTTTATTAATTAATTATTATAATGGTTAAGTGTCTATTCCTGTGAAGCTTTGGAAAAGGCAATTTGCATGAATGCAGTCAAATTTGTTAAATCAAGGCAAGCACAGGAATCCCAGGAGAGTGAGTGGCAACATCCACTTTATACCATTAGAAAACAGGAGGGGTATATTTAGACTTTGACCGGCTGGTAAAGTCACTGAGAGCTGGCACTTGCCAAGAGGTCCTCACTGCTTTCTCATTGTATTGATGTACTAAGGAGCAAATAACATGGGTTGGAGGAATCAGGCTGGAGCATAGGATGATGGGAGCTGTAGTCTCTGTGTTTGCAAGCTGTGAGCCGTCGTGCTGCATTTCAGATACTTTGGGCGATTTGCTTTTGCAGAGCAGCGTTTTGGCAAGGAGGCCTTGGGGTGAGAAAGGCACTTCTGCTGTCAGCAGAGCATTTGTGCGGGGAGCTGCTGCTGCATGAGTGAGCGTCTATACTTAACCTGACTCGGTGCTTTTAACTTCTTAACTAACTGGTTTATTCTTTACATATACTGAAGTTTAGTCTCTTTACTGAGAACTAATTGTCCAAGTAAGTACAACAGGCTTCTGATAATTTTTTTCCAAGTAACAAAAATATCCCAGGATAAGATGTGGATTCTGCGCTGCGTGTTGCCGATCAGAGGGGTGACTGAGCCCTGGGGAGCTGCCAGCAGGGTATTTAACTTCCACCTTATTCATACTAGTAGTTTCAGCCTGAAGTGCATGGACTTGGATTGAAAGGATCCTCTCAGGGCAATTGGGAAAACCAAGATTATAGGCAAAATCCGAGCACGTGAAATGTCTAAAAGGGCTACAACCTCCACTGGAAAAATGTAAGGCATATATAATCGGAAAAGTTTGAAAGCACTGTTTTGTCCAAATCAGCGTTCAGGTGTGTGTGTATTACAGGACCAACAGACGTCATAAGGCACTAAGCGTCTTTCAGAATGAGAAATACTGCAGCACGCGAACTCTGAGAAGTGTGTGTTAGACCCTGACGCTAGCTCAAAGCCCTGAGTGTCAAGCACATTCCTCTGCCGTGTGCTGGGCGCTCAGCCTGCCCTACCCATCAGCTGCACGCGTACCGCTGTACTGCGTCTGGAATCACGGTGCTGTTTCTCTGCTGGGAAAGGACCAGTGCCTTGTGGTCCTCGGTACTCGGGCTGTGCAGCTGCCGCCATCTCCTCCCTGTCTGGGCCCTGCGGCGCAGACCGGCCTCAGGGAGCCTGAGGAGGGTGAGAAACGTGGGAATGTGAGAAATCAGGCAAAGAAACAGAAAAGGGACCCCTAATGAGGCAGGGCCAATAGTAGTCTCCAGTAATTACTCTAGTGATCAATAGACATCAAAGGAAAGCGTGGTTCTTTCCAGACATTTTAAGGAATCTAAATATTTCTGTAACAGAAAGACTATTTTTAAATGCATTTTCCAGAGTATTTTTCTGAAAAAGTCAGAATACTTATTAGAAAATGTTCATGTCCTTTAAACCATTGGAATGTGTCCTGAAAGAGAGAGCCATATTGTCAAAACAGGAACAAAACAGCATTTTCATGGGCGAGCTTCCACTGAAATCAAAGATTTTCTGAATCACTACAGGCACAGGGAGCCTCCAGTGCTGACAGTCATATACTGCCTGTGCTTAAGTCTTCTAAAGCTAAGAAAAGCTCATTTGGTGCAGTTTCTTTGTGTGCCATGTATCCACATCTATGTAAGAGTTTATGGTTTGACAACACTGCCATGCGGGATGCATAGACCAATTCTCAGAAATATGCAGAAATATAATAATATACAAAAGCAGTGTAAGTGGTTCATTTATAGTCAATAATTTTGGCTTTTTTCTGTGAAACATTATTTTAAAGGATGGCTTTATAGGAGAAAAAATTAAGATTCAAGATATATAGGAATGGATCATTTCATAAAGTCTTAGCTAGAGAAAACACTAGTTTTAAAATAAGGCCAGAGCCAGAGTTGTGTATGACATTTTCATGGACAAGTGGGAGGGATCAGCATTTCCACAGACCTTTCTTTGAAGTCAGTACACTGCTGAATCAGTTTCTAAATATTTTTCTTTGACTGGAAAGCTGGGTAAAATTACTGTATTTCCAAAGTCTCTTGAAAAAAATCACGTGCTGTACAAGACTGGCAAAGGAGGTTACAGTGACCAGCGTCCACATATTTTAATTCTCTAAGGTCATTTCTGTATGCTCATCTGCTCTTTTTGGTCTGAAACTTCATTTCCCTTTCACAGCTGTGAATTCTCTGGTGGGCCCTGCGGGTGGATTTGATAAATGCTGCTAATATCACCTTCTGATCTACCAATGCTCTGACTTTGGTCTGTAGGTCTTGATGAGTAATTGCCGTTGTTCTACTCCAATGACTGAATTAAGTTGCCCTGTTTTAAAGGGTTCATTCGTGTGTGATTTTAGCCAAGGTGGCCCATTGCAGCATACCAATGGACACTGACCTTTTAAGAGTGCCTCATCGCTTTAAACTGAAGCAAGCAAAATTGCCTTGATTTCTACAAGTGGCTAAACCCTTTGGTTACTGTCAAGCTACATAATACCAAAATTTATATTCCAGATAATTGTTATCTTTGGCCAAAACACAGGCTGCTTAACCACATACAGCCCCGTGAGCTATAGGGACAGTGAACTGCAGCCCATTCTCCAGCCCTGGGGCGAGGGAGCTCGCTGAGTGCCTGTCGGAAGGACTGCACGGCACCGAGGCCGGCCAGCCCTACCCTGATGAGTGGCGTGTGGGTGCTGCAGGCAGTGCCTGTGCAGGACCGCATGCCCTGGTATCATGCATTGCCTTCGACTTCACTCTTGTACATAAATGCACTTGTACGTCCTAGTGCTGACAAGAAAAAGGGAGGGGAAAGCGAAACGCTCTTCAGCAGCTTTTGCAGGTAACACAATTGCCTGGAAAACAAGTTTTGGTAATTCCCTTAGGAGTTGATGCGCACTGCAGCTGATGCAGACAACAGCCCTGAATGCTTTTAATTCTACTCAAATTAAATAGGGAGTATCCTTTACTGCAAATGCAGTCATTCTTTAATTTTGTACAGAGAACTTCATTGATATCAAGCCAGTTCCCATTCAGGTCAATAGGAGCTTGAGTATGCAAATTAATGGAAACATTTGGCTCATTAAGTTTGCTAAATGGAAATACATAACTTCAAAACTCCTATCAATAAATTTAACCTGTTTTTAAAAATCATATTCCGCCCTGTGAGTTTTTTCTCACAATCACAGGCCGGTGGATGCGTGCTGCGTGCCTTCTTACACATACTGCATGGCTGTATCCCCCAAGGCGTATTATCTGTGTGTCTCCTGGGGTATTAGCTAACTACAGATATATTACTCGTATGTATGGACAGGATTTTCATTTGGAAGATGTTAATCAAACATTCATGTTCGACTGGTCACTGGACATTGTAGAGCAAATATCTTGATACGGTATCAGCGACTCAATGTTTAAAACAGTTAAAACATAGGCCCTGCATCATCCTTGCTATCACTGAGGCATAAATACATTGGTGAAATTGAATTGGGGAAAAAAAGTCTTCTGTACTGCCTATGACATATCGTTCTGGAATTAACTACCAGCCACAGCATTTTAAAACCTCTGTGTAATTGCTCAAATTACTCCAGCACGTCATGTAACACCTTACAGATTTGGTTCTCAAGGATGATCTTATGATGAGTAAATTAAATAGAACAATATATTGATTTTCAGGCTTTGAGCTTAATTTCTTTATCATTTTTAAGGCATTTAGACTGACAGACATACGTTTACTGTTACAGCAATGACATTATTCACTGTGCTGTTTAGTGTACAGTATGTAAACAAGTGAGTAGTTTGTGCTGAAAATTGCCATGAAGAGAGTACGTTCCGGCTGGGGTTTTCAAAACACAATGTTATATGCTTTAAAAATCAAGACATTACCTTCTGAGATCCTGACTGCTCCTCAGCGGCATCTGGCCTATATTAATTTTCATTCATTTTCTGTAGTGCCAAGGAGCTCCAGATACCCACATCCTGCCATAAAGCAAATACAATTAAATGATGCCCGTGTCAGGTCCCGTTCCTCCTCTTACTAAGTCACGTTGAGGGAAAGTGATGTTTGTAACTATTTGTCACAAGACCTAGTGAACACCTTCTTTCACCAATAATCTTGCATTTTGAGATTACAGGCTTAAATGAGAACCCAAGTGCTTTTAATACCAAAAAAAAGCTAATAGTCAAAGCATGCTCTTCTACTGAAAAATTAACCCACATCTTCTGAAAAATATACAGTTCAAGTTTTCATCATTTCTCCTCCTCATCTCCCCCACTGCCTGCGGTGTTACCAGGTAAATAAAGAAAAGCTGTTAGGGGGGTTCACGCTACGCAGTCCTGAGCACACAAATAACTTCGTAAGAATGAGCAGATGCCTGTTTGCGTAGTTTGTGGACGTGTTTTGAATGGAAGGTTACACATACTGTAACATAGTCACTGAATATCTATGAAAAAATAAAAGAATTTATTAAAATTAATTATTTAAAATACAGCACTAATTAAAAGTTTGTGCAAATAGTACAGTGAAAATATTTAACTGTTTTACATGTGAGGATGAATTGTCTACACCGAGCATTCCCTAAATATTTCTTCTAGGCACCTAGTTGGGCTTTGTCATGCAGCTGGGTCATCGTGAGTTTTCGGCTGTATCATTTCAGGTGAAAGATGTCCCTTTACCTGGGGAAGCTTGGGGAACTGATAGAGAGCACAGCTTACAATACAGTCTTGTTCCTATTATCCGTCCTCTCTGTCACCAGTGTCGGCAGCTCATCTGCATAGCACAGACGCAACTAAACAGGCAACGGCAGCAAATAAACACATCAGAAACTTTGGATAATAATGCACATCTGAATGCTTAGTCCTCTGAGCCCCGGCCTTCATTTAGTTTGCAAATATCATCACAGCAAGAACAATCTGAATGTATAAAATTTTGAAAGTGTGAATTGGTGTGAGAGGACAATGCATCTATTTAACATCGCCAGCCCTTGGAATGCCCATGAGTAATTTATACCATTGTGTTCTATGGAGCATTGTTCTTTTATTCAGTCCTTGCAGTTTTCACACTTCAGAAATAGCCCTCTTTCTCCTGATGCTTCCAGTCTCCTGCTCTGATCTGTTTACTTGGGAACAGTAGGAAAAATGCATTTCCACTGTATTAATATGTTTCAGAGAAAAGTTTTAGCTGGGGTTGGTAGATGTTTTCCCTACGCTAGATTCATGTTGGGCAGGTGGAGACACGCAGAGCAGGGAAGGGGGGGGTTACATTTGTTTTCATAGCCGGTTTGTATGTACGTATTGTGGCTACACATCTATCAATACATACTTAAATATGGGATCACAGTCTGGAAACACGCGTGATAAACCATTTTTTCCTGAAGCGTGTTGAGATTGCTTCGATAAGAAGAGTGGCTGAACCATCCCAACATTATTAGGATTCAGCATATTATTGGATACATACCATAAGTTTCCACACAGATATTTATAAATATTTATCCAAACATCTTGGATGCTCAGGCTTTTGATCAGATGTTAAAACATGTAAAAATTATTTGCAGTTACTTGTATTGCAAAACCTTTCCCAGCATCCCATCACAAGAGTTTGGTGTCGGATGCACTGAAATAGGGAAGGCTGCCCGTTATTTGGCACCCTCATGTAAAAGTACATACATATACCAACACGGCAACTTGAAGCTGAAGAAAGTTGGGTGGGCCTTAGAGAGGTAGCTAATCAGCAGTGCAGGTGGTTCAGGTAGCTGCTTTTCACACAGATAATTAATGTGTACAAGTAGCTGCTAATTGCACATTTCAGGAATGATTTATGAGGTGGCAGAGGGGAAAGAGGGACACAATCTAATTTCTTTGGGAACCTCTGCCATTCAGACAATGGTATCAGCACAGCTGTGAGATGGGACATGATTAATGAACGGTGGGCAAACACGCCACCATCGTAGGGAACACTGTTTGGATGACACGCTTGTCAAAATAGAAAGTGGCACTTAGAGCGACGGCCAGTAACCGTGCAGATTATGAGCTTTTTGTCTTTTAACTCACTAATTCACTCGGACATCAGGCTTAACACCAGCCGTGGTTCTGAAATAAGGTCATTTATGTCCATCAGAACAATTATTGGTTTAATGTGGACAGTTATCATTGACTTGTTATGAGCGGGTTTGTGTTTATGAACAAAAGACTGCAGGTATTTATTTTCTCTGTAGAGGTCCAAGGGAAAACAAATTTGTCAAGGACTAATATTTATGCAGGGCATTATATCTAGACTTATGAACATCTCTGTTAAATATCTGCTTCTAGTGCTGTATCTTGGCTGCTGCCTGGGAACACGTTATACCTATTGTCACATACCCCTCTTTCTGCTCTCTGACATGCACCACCCAAAATAGGTGTACAAAAAACACTGCTTGTCTTTGCTTAGGAAGAGTGATGTGCATATCTTGTGTTTATTGTTCCTTCTTATCTGAGATAAAGATAATACGAAGCAATATGATACTTTCTGCTGGCATTTTTGTGGGCTGATTAGCATATCACTTTGCTGTACTTTTTTAATGTTAGTCTGGTTTGTCTTTGAAAAGATTGCTAATAAAATTTGAAAAAAAAATAGCCATCTTGAAATAGTAAGTGTACATATAGGTCACTGCTGTAAAGAGCCAGTGTTACTTGTTTCACTGAGATGAAAAGGAACATTTTGAACACTTTTCTTAATGAACTGTTTATGTATCAAAATAGTGCTGAGTGTTTTGCACGGTTTTAAAAACTGTTATATGAGGGATATACCTCAAGCCATGTAATCAAAGTCTCTGTTTATTTCCTTTTATATAATGTAGTATTTTTAGATTGCTTCAGTTCAACATTAAAGAGTGAATACATTTATTTCTATCTTTTATAGCTTTTAGAATTTGACAGAGAGCTGTCAGTCTTTAAAGACAGATTGTATGAACTGGACATCTCATTTCCTCCCAGGTAAGATTCATATATAATCCATTTATTTAACTAGCTAGCTAAAACATAATTGTTACCAGCACTGGAGGTAAGATGTGAGTGTTCCCATACATATTGTAGAAATGATAATGATCTTTCCTTTCACAAATGTTTAGTCTTCCCACATCCCCTCCATCACTACATAAACAGCGACAGCGCAGTCCGCGTGCCGATAGTGCTCTACAGTTCATCCTTTGGATTCAGCAGATCCTGTCTTTTATAGCCGGTCTTAAAACAGACCTGACGTGATTGTGTGCTAAGAGATGTGCGGCTACTTTTAAGCACTGGAGCCAGATGACCTGTTAAAACACTTTATTGCAACCATAAAGGCAATCTTTGCCTCAAGCTGTTGAAACCTGGCTAGCAGTGGCCCTCGCTAGGCACAGACTCGAAGTGGGGGTGCGGAGCCTAATGCCACTGCTCAAGGGGGAGTATCGGGAAGATGCTCCAAGAGAAGTATCAGGGAAGGGGACAGGAACTTAGATTCTGCTTTTCAGTTTCAGTAAACATGTTATGTAACTGCTAAGACTAGTAGAATAACTCAGCTTTTTTAATACATATGCATGATTTTAATGAGCTATATCGCTTAGGTGAATTTTAGCCATGAATAAGCAAGTATTGCTGTCATACAAAACCGAGATTTTTGCAAAGGGCAGTCTCCTGTTCAGGAGAAATCCATGGAAAATTTGGTGCAGTTATAAACACGTACAGCCCCTTTCCAAGAATGAAGAAGTCAGATATCACAGTTGCTTTTAAGGGAAAGAAATACTGCATTTGCAAAGAAAGTTAAACTTCAAGAAATCATAGAAACATGCTTTTTATATACTGTTTTTACTAGGTAAAATATTCTTAGATATTGCTGTACAACTATATATACTATACTATATACTATACAGTTAGAAAAGTATGATGTTTTGGCATACACTAAGAAAAAATTTTGAAAGCTTGCCTTTTTGTTACCATAATCTCATTATTTCTCACCAGCCAGCTGCGATACTGATTATATTGATCCCTTGGGACAATGGAAGTATGCATGGAGAGGCTACTGCTGCTCTAAATTGTTCCTATTGATTGAGTATGATAACAGAAGACCAGCAGTGTGTACATCTCTGTGTGTATTTCATTAGTTGTGTACCTGGTCAGGGTAAAAGGAGGTGAGAGGAAATAGGAATTTTTTACCAGAAATACTCTTCTACTTGATTTCACCCACATTAGCGCTTTCAGCCAGAACAAGGTTTGGCAAGAATACGTTGTTGCATGAATGCTTTGCAGAGTCTTCAAGCCTTTCTCTCAATACGGTTTGGTGTCATTCTGCTCTCAAGCAAAGACCAGAAATTTGGTGTGAGTAGTCACTGGATCTCAGTGGTACTTTTGATCTGTCTGTGAAACAGTGTGAACATCTCACCAAGGTCTAAACCCTTGAAAAATTTATTTTCACATATATGTCCAAATCTCAGTAGAGATTTCTGCTATTATTTTAATGGTTGAGTTTCTTGCAAATTACAGCTAGACTGGATATAACCCAGGATTTTCCTGACAGCAACCAAGGGCCATACCCTGTGAGGTTGTGGGCAAGTAATACATGAGCCTTCTTCTCCTTTACATCCCATTGGAGCAAGTAGCGGTGGGAAACCTCCATGAATGAAATACAGGTGGAACAAAAGCCGGAACCAAAACTCGACACTGGTAGCTGTGCAGGGAAGGGCATAGCTTGGACTCAGAAAGGTGAAGCCTCAGGCCGACACTGGGTCTCCAGGCAAGGAGACCAAGACTTGCAGAAGCAGCCAGAAGAGCAAAGGTCTAGCAAGTTAGCTGAGGACAATGAGGCAGGGCTGCGGAGGAGGGAGGACGGGGCAAGGGTGATCTGGCGTACTAGGGGAGAGTGGTGAAAACCGTAGGAAGAGCAAGATGGCCACAGGATGCTGCCCATGAGACGTGACAGCGAGTTGGTCTTGCCCTTCCCAGGTAAAAATGGGTTAGCTGGGAAAAAGATTTCCTGTGTCCCTTCCTAGCACTGATCCACAGAAAGAGAGATAGACTGCTGCTGTCGGATGTCAGGTGCTGGAGCACCTGGGAGCCCCGGTCAGGCCAAGGTAACGCCACCTCTCCTTGAGGCATGGCCAGAACGGAGTGTGAAAGTGGCGTAATGTAAGACTCTATAAAGAGGTAAAGAAGCCTTGGGGGAAAATGGAAGATGTTTGACAAAAGAATTAGAAGTTAAAGTGGGAGTAAGTAGGAGGGCTTGTGAGAGCTGCGGCTGAGAACTGCTGACGTCGTAAAACCAGCAGTGACCTTTGGGTGGATGGATGGGGAGGACCCTATGAACAGGGACAAGAGGAGGTAAATTAAATATTAGTCAACTGCATTTGTACTCTCTGCCACCTCAGTATCTATCTGAACACTTCGGCACAGAGCATTAACATCAGAATGACGTATTTCCATATCACTAACATTTTAAGCTATTGTATCTAGTATATCAGTCTATTATTGTCTAGAACAAAAATATTAAATAAATTGCTACTCCAGAAATGAACCTCTGGTAAAAAAATGCAAGACCAGGTACAAAGGTAAAAAGGTAAAAAATCCCTGTGGATGAAACACAGATTTTGACTTTGTCTAATTGATGTAATGAGTGAAATGAAAGAAATACCCTGTAATATGAGCTAAGTATCATCTCCTCTTCCCTGCCCGCATGCTTGCAGACTGGGCTGGGAAACTACAGGAGCGGCTCTCTGAGGCCGTAGCACTGTCATCAAGAAGGGCAGTCACAAACTTCTCATGGCAACTTATCCGCTGCCAGGTCCTTCTTTCTAAATTTTATTATTTGTTTTTGTGTCCTTGCAAAACTGAAGCCAAATCTAGATCATATTCTTGTTTGGTTTGTACTTACCACCGATATTAGATATTAAATATTTCATTAAGTACAGTTTTGGCTTGCAAGTTGAAGTCGAGGCAGCTGAGCCGTAGCTGTCGCTGATCCGCGTTAGCGGATGTGACGGGCTCGGGTCCTGCATTCCGCCCCGTCAGTCCCCCAGAACAAGGGGCCGACATACGCCCCTCGGCGTGATGCCTGCCCTGGGCATTTCGGTGTGGCTCTGCAGGAGGCAGCACCCTTCTCCAGAGCTGCAGATGCATCCTGCCTGGGGCAGCAGCCAGCAGTCACATTGCTCTTGCTTCTGTTGTCTTTCAAATAAGATGAAAAACCAAGATCCTGACCACTTCTTGCCATCAAAGATCCCATAACATTTTTGCAAGAGCACAGACGTCTAGACAGATGTTCTGGCCAGAGTCCCAGTAATTGGATTCCACCTCCCCAAACTCACTGTTACTTTAGTTGAATTTGGTGGTATTCTTCACTTCCTGCCCCAAACCGCTGTGCAGCATGCTGGTGCCGTGCGGATTGCTGCTGCACTGCAGCGCGATGGGACGCTGAACTCAGCAGTTGTCTGCAGACCGCAGCTCTTTAACTCGCTCAGATGCTTGCAAAAAAAGATCTGCACTGCCAAGGTGGAAGCAGACACTTTTGAGCAGGGACCCTGTCCAGATCTTGGGAAACGGCCATAAAGGGTCGTTTCCAGCTTCACCCATTCGCCTCTATTCCCACTCAGTTCCCAGCTCTGGGGCTTTGTGGACAGTCTGGGGAGTGGGAAGGGGCGGTACGGCGTAATGTAGCAAACCCTTCATGGACCTCCAAAGGCCCGCAGAGAGCCAGCCCTGCGGCTGCTGTTCTCACCTACATCGAAGGGGAGCAGTGAAGGGGATAAACATGCAGCTTTGCCTGCTACTCGCTCTGTTTGCTTCTTAAAACTAAGTAATAGCAATAATAATCCATAGTAAATAAATTTTAATATACTGAAAGCTGGCACTTCCTTTGTGCCATGGAAGAGATGCTAACACTGAGTTTATATAACACAAAATTTCTTTGAACTTAAGCTGATAATACTGATAAAATATGATAATCGAATAGGAGACTATTGCTGAACGTACAAGATACAAAACCAACAAGCTAAACTCATGCATATACCAAGAGCAAACTGGCTTTACGGTAGGCTGCTTCGTTTTCCACCCATCCCTCCTCGTGTTCTGGGTCAGACGGCAAGGGAATCCTGCTTTCTGTTCTGTGGTCCAAGCTCAGTAAGAAGTCTTTCCTAAGTGAAGTACTGCAGAACTGGATTCACGGTTGTTAGTTACTGCAGGTCAGTGTCCTATTTTTGTTCATGAAACTAAGCACATTGATTTTCCTGGAAGAAATAATATGATTTATTTTTCTTTGTATTGAAATAATGGCCACAATGTTGTATTAACTGCAAAACCAGGTATTTTGAATGGACAAAAAGCAGTGGTTTTAATGTAGGACATTTTCATTTAACTCAGAACCTTTCCAGTCATGCAAGAAAGACATTAAAAGTATGGACTAAATGTCTTGGTCTCACTTCCTAGTGGTTTTTCCTCCATTTTTCCCTCATTTTTTCTTTTCTTCTGGAAGAAAAAAAATCTGTAGCTTATCATGGCTTAGCTGCTTTTATATATATACTGTTTGTAAATATAAGCTTAACATATAAGGTATTTGTGATGTATCCAGTCATACTAGATTTTGTATTTTTAGCCAAAGGAGGATATGATCGGTCCTGTATGTTTAGAGACTACTTCTTCAAGCATCTTGGTATTCTTAGCTGGAAAGGGTCTGGTGCATCTGTTTGTTCTGCA
Source organism: Phalacrocorax carbo (assembly GCF_963921805.1). Classification (NCBI taxonomy): domain Eukaryota; kingdom Metazoa; phylum Chordata; class Aves; order Suliformes; family Phalacrocoracidae; genus Phalacrocorax; species Phalacrocorax carbo. The sequence goes on from NC_087524.1 coordinate 23,553,755, forward strand.
AGTGCATCAAACAAAGCCTTTTTCACTGGAGGGAGAGACAGAGAAAGCTCTAGTCACTTTTTGTATCAGGCATATGGGCTTAATTAGTGAGCATTTGAATTTAGAAGGAAGTTGTAAGCAATTTTAATGATAGCCTTAAAGTAGTATTTCAGAATTTGTTTGATATTTTAATTATGGTCCATTGATTCAGTCTATGAATTACTGTCGACTTCTGTTCTTGCTCCATGGCGTTGCAGTCTTACATCATGGGATGCTGGCCAACAATTGAAGACAGAGTATCTTGGTTAAAATGGTACTGAGTACATTTAGTACTGCATTTCACATCTCAAAAAATGAAAGATCAGTTAGGACAGTTTTCTCTTTCTTTCATTTGCTTCATCATTTGTGCATACAATTAATTGCCCCAATTTGCACACAGAATACTACAAATCAATAGCATAGTTGCATTCCTGTCTTAAAATTCTTGTAAATTTTTCCCTCAAAAAGCATGCTTGAGATTCAGTGTACTCTTGAGATAAATGGAAAAGGTCACATCCCTTTGGGTTGAAGCAGACTAAGTTACTTATAAATTCATTTTTTATCAGCACAAACTGTTTATTCTCTGGACTTTATCATACGATCTTATTGATACACTCCCTTAGCTGGCCTGGGGTTGAAAGCTTTGCTCCTTGGAGTCGGTGGTGTTTTTGTGGTTAACTTCAGTAGGGCCAAAATTTCACCCTGAGCAGTTTTCTTGGTTTGTTTTTACGCCGCTCCTAGAGCGTCATTACACTGTGATCCAGATACCTCAGACATAAATATGGAGAGGTCAAAACATGCTGCAGTGTTACCTACCCACGTTTTACCCTGGTTCCCTGTGTAACGCCAAGTGCAGCACGAGATCCGAGTCCTACCCTCCCAGCCAGTGCTGGCGGGGGTCCTGACGTGTCCAGTGTTGGACAACCAACTCCAATTCTTCATAAGAGGGCTTTGTTTTGAATGAAGACCACTGGGTTTGTAGGATAAAAATAAGCAAAGTCCTAAATAAAGTAATAAGTCAGAAAACAGTCTCTTTTCATGGTGCCAGGCGTTACAGTGAACACACGAGAGGGAACACCTTTCTTTGAGAGGAAAGCCTTGAGTTAAGCTAGCTCTGACCTGCACTTTTGTCAAGACCCGCAGGCAGTGAACCCAGTCCTGAATTCTCGTGCCTTAGTCCCCATTCCCGCTTATTTCAGCAGCGCCATCACACATTTGTGCACTGTACGGACCTCCTCTTCAAGACTCCAAAAACTTGTTCACATACAGAGGGTGGCCAGAATCGGTTTTCTCCCATAGCATTTTTCTCAGTTACAACTGTACAAGTATTTCAGAATTTAATTTTAAATTTGAGTCTGCGCTTACAGAAAATGAGGGTAATCATGTTGCTGTTCTAGAAAGTGTTGGAAGGTTTGGTGTCCTCGAAGTGCTTATGTACTTAGGATACAGACTGATGCCTGCGTATTCTCACTTTGCATTTAAAATTATGAAAGAAGCTCTTCTGTTGTAATTATCTGAATGGACAGGACATTTTTTTATGTTTCTGTGTTTTGATTTTTTTATATTAATATATCTGCATCTTTTACAATCAATTTCTCTGTCCTTTCTCCTTAATTTCAAATGGGGCCATGACAGCCACGTAGGCATATATTTTCATACTGGTAAGAATTCTTTTTAAAGGAAATCCCTATACTTTGCTCTTTAGATGAACCTTCTTATAAGCAAGTTGTTGTCCAAAATCTTCATAGTTCATTTAGAAAGTTATAATATCTTCTCGTAAAGCACCGTAAGTTCTGCATAACATCATGTCATGATGCTGTGCTGTTCACTGGTCCCAGTTTGGAGAAACAGCCAGTGTCTGAGCTTGGCAGCAGGGAGCAGGCTGCCAGCAGCTGCGCAAGCGGCGCTCTGGTGCCTTGTGCTTTGCCGTCGAAAATGCAATACGAGCTGTAAATTCATCTCACTTGTGCTCAAGAAGCTATCCGTCAGGCCGGGCACGACGAGCCCGGGCACTGCTCACCCCCGTGATGGATTTGGCTTTCCCGCGTGAGCGGTGGCCCTGGAGCCGGAGAGGCGTGACACTGCCCCGGGGACGTGCTCGCGCTCCCGCGGGCAAGGGCCAAGGGCGCTTGGCCACACCTCGGGATACAAACGACAGGACAACAGCGTGCTTGGTTCTTTGGGGGAGAGAACTGCTAAGTTGCCTTAATATGTTGATTAAAATGCCCCGTATTCATAAATGTTCAGGAAACTGACCTTCCGTCAGACTTTACAGGAACTACAGGGAAGAGTTACCACTCTTGCTGTCTAGCATTTAGGGAAGATAATAAAGAAAAAGATCAGTAAGCGAGAAAAACAAAACAAAAGGCATTTTTAATGTGCTTTCTCATAAATTACACCATTTAGAGTACGAAAAAATGCAAATTGTCTGTTTCAAAAATACCTCAGGATTCTTTGTATCTTTTTATTTAGTGACCTAAAATTCTTAAGTTGACAGACTTCTTGTTCCCAGTCCTTCATTATGCTGAGATAGCATTTCAATATAAGTAGTAATAGAAATGTTGACTTGAGTAATTTTCTGACTATAAAATGTCAAAATGAAATGGTGATGATGTGTCATAATATTTCTGGGGGTTTGTTCTTCTTCATTGTATTTATAGTTGTCTATTTCATTTTGCTCTTCAAAATTCATGTACAGTGTGCTTTTCTATAGCTCGTTACCTTCTCTCTTCAGCTGGTTGTAAACTGCATTCAGTAATCAGTGAGAGCACTTAACTCTTATCACTTGGTAGAGAAAACACCTCAGGAATTATTATTCACAAGTCTTGGCGAAAAATGAGGTCTTTGTGTATTTCCAGCTGTTATATCATGGTTTTTAATACCAACATTTAAACACTTAACCTTATATAAACGTTATTTTCTTTCTAGTCCCTGTGCTAATTGTTCCTAAAAGCAAAATTTTGATGTTGTAATAAGTATAAAATAAAAAGTTACTTTTTAATTCTGTAGAAAGTGGAGACCATGTACTGAGTCAAGAATACTATAGAATAATTTCTTTTAAACCACTGACTTCTTGCTTGTCTCTAAGCAATAGTACAGATAATTCTGTAAAGAAATTGAAATACCAGAGGCCTCTTTCCCTGCATTGCTCTACTTGCCTAGTCTAGACAGCCATGGAGAAAAGAGCATTGCTGTACAGCTGTCTTTTTACCGTTTGGTGTTTAAAAGAGAACTGAAACTTAAGCCGATGCCCTCCATAACAAGTTAATGCAAATCTTCCATGCTTTTTGATCCTTTGATTGAGGATCCACCTTTGTTAAAACCCTCTGTTGGAAGGTGTCTTAACTATCCATTGTGAAGGGCTGCTTAAAAACACAGCGTAGCTAAATTAATATAACCTTATAGTCCTGGCTTAAATTACTAAAAGCCAGGACAGTCAATTCTATATTTAGAAAAGTTATTTTTTCAAGGCTCTATAAGGTTATAATGACTATTAAAATTTATTGTGGGTTGAAACTTGACATGAGAGGTTTCAAAATGAAGAAGTAAAATGCTTACTTCCTTTTGGTTCATCGCAAGATTTCAGAAGAAAAGCACCCTGTCAGGCTGTTGCATTAGTGTTTTCCCACCCATACAGCATATCTACTTTGGGCAATTCGTTTTGAATACAGCAGGCACAAGGTCAAAAAGACAAAGTACAAACGTAGAGGATGCTGTCATCCCATGGCCAGCCGTCCGCCTGTAAGTGGAGGAGCAGAGATGAGTTCTGTTCTCAGGGTTGCCTCTGCATTTCCCAGGAAACAATCACTGGACAAAAGGTTAAAAACAATTCTAGGAGTGGAGACTGGAGCCTGGGCGTGGTTGATAAGGTGGCAGGTGAATGAGGATTTTCAGAGTTACCACTTTGGCCTTAGTTGGGCATAAATTAAATTGAAGTTCTTAGCTTCTATCTAGCCATTAATCCACAATTTGACTTTATTTCTGTCCTTTTGAAACAGCAGTTCACTTTTAAGTTTTCAAACTACTAAGCAATATGCAAATGGAATTTGTTGGGGTTTACATAAATACATTAATATTTTTAATCATAAATTAATTTTGGTAGGCATAGATCATAATTACATATATAAATAGTTTTAGGATAATTTATATTTATAGTGTATTACAGTTATAAATTGAATTTGTAGCTATAAATGGAATGGTATTAAGGCAACACAGTAAATTCATGTTAACGTATATGCGGGTGGGTTTCCGCAGGGTCTTGGTAGACTCTGTGTTAGTGAATGTTAGCTTCAGGACTCTTTCCAGTCAACTTTGTATGTGGGAAGGATTCCAAACCACTTCCGAACTCTCCTACCAGCCACATCTAAAAATGGCATTTCTGCAGGCATGGTTTTGGAACTCAAAACAAAACAAAAACAAAACTATTGTTTGTCTCCAGTGCAAAACTGTAATTTAGTTTAAGACCATATGTCTGCTTGATGTTACGCGAAGTCTCCTTCCTGCCCTGCACGGCCATCCTCCTGCGGTGCGGGGGGAGTGGGGGTCAGGCAGCCACCCCTCAGAAACATTCAGAACAAAGCCTTGACTGAGCCTAGCACTTGCAGCATCTGCTTAATTTGCGAGGCTGTCAGTTATCGCCTCTCGGTTCGACAGGGCACTTAATATCCAGGCATTTTACTAGATTCCTCTCCAATTCTGATTTCCTTTTAATCCCGTAAATATGTGCGTAAGTTGTATCAGTTACCATCCCGTATAACCCGTGCATCCCAGAGAAGCATGCTGGTGGTGGAATGAATGAACTTCCACGGAAAGAGTCTTGGCCTGCTAGCTCTCAGCCTGTGTGTGCTGAAGCCGGTTTACCCCAGGCGGCAGCTCTGCCCACGGCGGTTCCCTGGCACATTCTTGCACTTCAGTCGGGATCACCAGAAACCTGCCAGGGGAGAGGTGTCTGCAGAAAACGCAGCTGTCTCTCCCAGCCAGCAAAACGGTCCCAGTCGGTTGTTCCTCTCCCTGTCAAAAGGTTAGCCCCTTCAAAGCCCACCCCTTTCCTCATTTGTCTTCCGTTGGGCTGAGAATAGAAGTAACAAACCACGCTGCCTTCAGCAACAGCAAATCCTTCCTCGATCCTCTTAAAAACCGCCAAAAGTGAAGGCAGGCTGGACGAGGAATCACGGCTTAATAGGAAATCACAGGCTGCATTACAAGTCTGCTATCTTTACACAGAATATAAAGACCCCTTCTAACTGAGTATTTTTCAGACATTATTCACCCATTCCTATACTCCTGTATTTTGAGGCCTTTTACTTTATATAGTGAATATTCATGTTTTCATCTCATTACCCTTTGTAATCTAATGTAGTCCATAGCAACCTTAGCCACTGAAGACTAAATACAATTCAGAATTTTAAACTCTGTAAGCTCTGTCAGTCACAGGCTGAACAGCCTGGCCGTGAGCAAACAGCAAGCCCAGTGTGAGGCTGGAAAAGAGTTTGTGGTAGTCAGCAATCATTGCAAAAGGCGGTAGGCGTGAAAAAAAGAAGTAACGACATTGTGGTCAGTCAATATACAGGTGGGCAATTGTTACCTTTATCACCGCTCTCCATTAATTATTATAATTATTCTTGTAGCTGTTGTACAGCAAAGATAGGAGCTGACTTTAGCAAGAGTTCACACCCACCTACAAGGTTTGCTTTCAGATAAGTCTGCATGCACAGTAATCTCATGTATTAATCATTCTCTTAAAGTGACCTATTCCTGTTTGTTGTTGCATTAGGCTGTCATGTAATTTAGTGGCTGGACATATGTTTGTGTCTTAGATATCCTCCGTGCGATATTTTTCTCAAGCAGACCCTCTGCATTGGCAGTATCTTGGCTTTGACACCTCTCACCAGGAGATGGGTTGAATCTCATTTACTCTTGGAAGAGTGTTTCTCCTTTGGAATTCTCTCTGGCTCTGGTCCCTTAGTCTATAATCTATTTATTCTCTACCCTTGTATTTTGTCCCATGACCTTTTCTTATTCTAGTAGGTTGCACAATGATACATGTATTTTTTCTGGTCTAATTTGCACTAGAGAGCGAGCCAGTCTGTTGTACGCAGAGCAAAGCCGTTTTCAAACGCTCTCGCTTGTTCCTTCCCTTCTGCAGAGACCATCCAGAGAAGAACAGCTCTGCATTTTTCACCCAGCCCTGTGGGTGCCATTGTACGTATCCCAGTTGTTGCCCCTGGTGCAAAACAGGAAGACAAGTTGATGGTTTAGATGTTGACGGGCTGCCTTTACTTACCCGTGTCCTCACCAATTGCCCTGCACGTTTTCAGAGCATACAAATCATCCGCTGCCAGGACTGGTGCAGCACTCCTGGAGCAAACAGGATTCTCATTTCTTAGAACATGACCTCAGTAATGCTCCTGGGTCCTGTTATCTCACAAAAGGGGGAGTTAGGCACTCAAATAGATTAAAAATAGTTAAAGCCCTAGATTATTTTATGCTTGCTTTATCAGTTTCTTTTATAAGACATGACTTTTCTGCCAATTAAGAAGTATTTTCCACCAAACAGAAATAATTCATACTTATTCATGCACTGTAAAACACCTTCCAGGTATCAGTGAGGTATCTTAAATTGCCAGTGGACCCCTCAGCCCCTGAGGAACAAATTCTGACAGGACGTTGTGTAGGTGTCCAGGTTCTTCCAGCATCTAAGGCTGGAGCACAGCAAAAGCTTCCCAGCTGGAAGCAGAGAAGACGGCTGTGATTTGTGTCCCCCAAAACAATTAGAATTTAATCATTAAAATGGTTTTCAGACAGCCCTTATCCCCATTTCTCTCCTCCGATTAAACTAGTACAGCTCTCTCCATCATTCTCAACTCATTTCCAAAGCAAAACAGGGTGTTTCTTTAATTTGGAACTGGATAGAATTACCCAAGTAAGCAGTTCTGTTTGGTTTAAGGAATCGTGGCAAAGGGAAGAAGAGAGGAAAATGAATGAAGTAAAAAAGTTTCAGGGACTGAGCATTGCTGTAAGGCGAGGATTACAGGCTGAGCTGCAAGCAGAAAGTAAAGCAAAATCTGAACAGATTACGGTCTTGCTGTTACCCAGGCCAATCACTGCAGTTTTGGCTGAAAGTGCTGTTGAAAAGCCCAGTAGTTTAGAACCTGAACCCTGTCCCACTTGTTGCCTCAGCTTTGCAGTAATTTTTCCCCCAGCATTAGAATCTGTAAACTAGAGCCCAGAAGTAACTTGCTCTCAGCCAGGCAAGTTCCCAGAAAAGACATTTAGCTCGATCACAGTCACATACAGTAACATCAGACAGTTCTGCTGAAACAAGCCAGCACTAGCTCCTTCCCAACGAGCCAGCATTATTCATCATCATGTTTATCTACTTGTAATAGTAGTGGTATTACATACATTTAGTGGAGTACAACATTATTGTTATTAAAGCAATAGAGTGCGTCACTCATTGTCCACTCGCTGTGGCATTCGCATTGCTGAATAATCCATTTTTGCTAGCCGGGCCTCTCCACGGCACTGGCACCGAGCAGCAAAGCGTAGCACACCCGCTGCCGTTAGCTGTGCGTCAGCCTCTCCCCCCGAGACGGGCAAAATACCCCACAAAGGGGCACTGCCGGCCGGCAGGGTGGTGCAGGCACCGGCGCAGCCTCGCGTGTCGCCGCGGTTCAGCCGTAGGACCTTCGTAATCAGCGAGGGGAGATCTCTCTATGCAGAGCATTCTGGGCGGAAAGTAAAGCTGCTGGAAAAAGAAAGGGGCTCTGGGCTTCTGGTTTTTTCAGCTGGAAAAGGTCCAGAGTTACACTGGTGGTACAGAAATGTTAACCCTGAAGCACGTTATAGACGTGTATTTTCCAAAGAATTATGTTAAGCCAGAAAGTGATACGCCCGACATAAATCCGTAAAAAAGGTTCAGAGAAAAACATTGCGTCGTTGCCGGTCCTGGTTTGTGTTGTGCCCGGAGTTACGGCCTGAGGCCTGTTCACCCTTCTTACCCCTGGCTGCTGGATTGCCCGGGTGACCCCCCTTTTGACTGTCACCTTTGACTCCGATTGTTGGTGTGATCACCATGGTGTTAGTGTAGCCTTTGCAAGTGGCAGCTGTTTAACGCATTGTACTGTAACTGCTCTGTTTGCAGGGCTGTGTTTACCCTCCTGATCTGGCTTAAGTGAGATGCATATCATGGGCAGTTAGCTCTGCCAAGCGGAGTGAAGGCTTATTAGTGTTTTGGTACATATGAAGCAGCTAATTTAATTCAAACAGCAATGTGTCTTATTGCTTAGCTTTAACTATCTGCTGCCTAAGATGAGCATATGAAGATAAATTACATGGGGTCATTTGTTAGGAAGAGAACTAGGGAACCCAACCCTCCCTTTCAGGTTCAGGGAAATACAAAATGGTAATTCAACTTGGAGGAAGAACCTAACGATCTGGAAGCTGACAAAAATTAGATGTCATCCTTCGATTGGTCAAATGACATTTTATTGAAATCACATTCATGTATCCAGCTCACACTAATGCTGAGTTGGGACCTCGTCAATTAAAAATATAAAAATATTTTTATTTATATATTTGACCTTACAACTTTGAAAGCACCCAGAGCTTGAACTGGCACCCCACATTCACTGTCCTTGCTTCTGGTAAAGCATCTCAGACCAACCTGAAAGCGTGTCAGAGCTGAAGGTAAATTGGTCCGACATTTTCTTACAGAATATTAAATCATTTTCTGATTAAAAGTGGCTGGGACTTTTTGCCTTTTGAAGTTCTCTCTCAATATCATACATAAATAGAAAGACTTGTAGGTGAGAGACGGTTGAGTAAATGCAAGGACTCATACCCGAGTTCGAAAATAAAATGAACCAAATCAAAACTGTGGCTCAGCTCTTCTCATAATGAGCTCAGTTTTCATCTCATCTAAAGTCTTTTGTCTTAGAAACAATTCAGTGATATAAAATGTGGGGACAACTAATAGATGAGAACAAGTAGTCTTCGAATAGGAGGCCTTTCCACTCCCTGAAACATGATATAGTTTGCCTAAACAGCTGCATATGTATCTGGACATAGGATGCAGTTTTTCAGAATGACCTTTATTGTACTAACACAAGATAACAGCTTAAATTTCCCTGCTGTTGCCCAGTGGGTGTTGTCACACTTCCTACAACACTACTGGCAATGTTGTGACCGTAGAAAGCAGAATCCCCAAAGCAACACCAAAACACGCGGTCAGCAGCGGGGCACATTCACCTGTTCCCTGTGTGCAGAAATGAGCTGGAAAGCACAGCTGCATGTGACAGGCAGCTTTTAAAGGTAGTAACACTCCAAAGTGAATTAATTGTTTCCTGTTAGAAAGTACATTTCACCCATCTCAGTAACACATTTTATCCGTTCTTACACAAGAGAGGAGTTCATTAGGAGCATTTTTCCTGAGTGGAAATGCCAGTTAAGGAGACATTTATATACATAGTATTGTTGGCTTGTGTTTCGAGTTAAGACACTGGTGACAGGATGGTTTATGATGTCAGAAGACTTTTCACCCTGCAGTAAGTATTTTTGTATAGGTGTCCAATCATCTTTGACAATACCTGTCAACAGCAGTAGTGCAGTAATATTACTGACGCTCTTAATGGTTTATTTCCCCCCTACAATTGCCAAGTAGCTCTCATCCTTATTAACTGTAATACCAGTAGTTCATTGAACAGCCTGTTCCTTATTAACAGAGTTAGCTAACAGTTCCTCAAAATGTTCAGTTAAATTTTGACAACATTGAGCATTATATTAATTATGTTGCTTTAATTAGTACTTTTTGGAAATTTTATTCAGAAAACCCACCTGACAGTAATCCTTCTAGTTAAATAAAATGAGTGTAAATGAAACAAAAGTTTGTGAAACAAGGTGGAAAAGAATCTAGAAGGAGTATCCTGAGAAAAAATAAATCCTGAACAACTGGAGATAGATTGTACAAGCTTCTTGCATGGATGCTCCAGCTCCCGAGCTGCCTGTCTGTCCATCATCCAGAGGCATATACAGTCGAAGTATATTTTGCATAGCTCTACTGGCTGGCATACACGGAGAGTAACAGACTATTTTGGCTATTACTTATTCAGCTAACTTGAGTGCTTAAGGTCCTAAATTTCAAATTTGCCACTGTTTCAAACAGGGCAGACAAGTGACTCCACACGGAATTCCTCATTTCTCCATTTGTATTTTAAAATAATATAGTTTGTGTAAAAAAAAAAGTCAGTAACCATACTGAATACTACAGTTGGGAAGTGTGTACAGTCTTAATTTATCTATAGCACCTGTATGTGTTAGCATTATATCTATTTATCATTTATATTTCAGTGATACCTAGAGGCCTTTATCTGTTATGTCATCATTTTTACATGAGCACTCGCTATTCATTCTCAGGATCACTGTTTTCTGTACATTGCACAAGATAGATTGAGATTGAGGCAGAATGCTACTGAAAGGGGGGGAAAAAAAAGACATTCTTTCCTGTCTCATCATGGGACTGAGAGAGCTGGTTCTCCCTTTTTCTCTGCCACAGCCACAGTTCTGATGGTCAAGACTAATAACGCACGCACGGAAAGGTGGCATGATGCTTACCCCCGGGAGATTAATTCTGTAATTTTTAAGATTTGATTTTTGGTATAGAGTCCCTAAAATTATTTTTATCAAATCTGCAATTGTTTTTATCAAGCCTGTAATTGTTTGTACAATTCATAGATCAGTAAATCTGTTAACTAGGGGTATTAACTGAGTTTTTAATTAAGAACTCTTGAGTTCCTTACTCGCTTGGAATTGGTGTGTTAAAAGAGGCTGGAGATGTCAGCAAAACAAAGCTATTTTAATGCACTTGATAGTAGACAATCTTACGCTTAATGTCTTTTAGAAGATCTGTTTTACAAGAATAGTTCTGCTTTTTGCATGCACACAAATTTAAATGTACATTATTCTTTAAAAGAGGCTGTTTATGCTTTATTTCAAAGAAGCAGTTGAGAAGTGGGGTTGAAAGGAGGGAAAAGAGCAGATAAATCATTAAGCTACCCTAGAGAGAACAAAAAGTTACTAGTCAAATAGAAGTGTGTATTAGCACGCTTGTGTCTTGGTTAGCCCATTGAAGTTGGTGGAAATATTTTCCAGTTTCTTGAGTACCATCTTGAGCCTGTGCTGTCCAGGCAGCTGCTGTAGTGGAAGAAGCAAAATGAGTGTCGTGACTATGTCCTGCTTTTTTCTGAGTACGTGCTCTCCCATTAGTTACCCTGTTGGGCACCCTGCAGCCTTCACAGTTCTCAGGCCAAGTGTCCCAGCTTAAGGAGGCGTGTCTGCAGGGAGCACAGGAGCACACCCAAAGGCTGCATTCTGGTGACAGGTTTTGTCTACAAGACTGAAATTGAGAGCTGTGGCATGTGGCAGTTCTGAGGCTCTGGGTGTTTTCCTCGTGTCTTTGATTTTTGCAACATCTTTCTGTTAATGCCAGCACCGGAATCATCAGCCTGTCTTCCTGAAAGGCTTATGCATCTGTCTCTTTCAATTGGTTCTATTGACTGGCTTTAAATCCCATCGGCTGGTGGGAAGGCATCTGAGTGAGGCACCATCGTGTAAGACACCAGAGTATCCATAGGGGAGAAAACCGTTATAGATGCTCCAACCAAGTGTCGTGGCTAAGCCACCAAGTATAAGCTTCAGAGTTCACAAGAAGATGGTTCAATTCTGGAAGCAGTCGCACTATTTTCATTCCACGGTTTCGGCTGACGGAGACGACTACTGGAGTGTATGTTGTTTGAAAAGTTGTATTCTGGAATAGTATGCATTCAGCAGTGTGTTTCATGAAAATTTCTTCAGTGACAGTCTTATTCCAGAAACCTCTAACAGAGCTTTTATTTGCAAAAATCTGAGATAAATGGCATATAATAAACTAAACTATCCTGTCCCCAAAACCTGTTAAGTCACAAAACAGAATTCCTCCCAGCAGTTTTGAGTCGTATTTAGCTATGATCGCTTTTTGAGCCCATCTACAAACGAAGCCAGCTTATTCCAAAGTATTTGTGACCCTTGTAGAGCATGAAGGAGGAGAGCAAATGTTTTCCTTATTTCGGGGGGCTGTATCTAGTTAGGATTTTTTATGTCTGCATCAGCATCTCGCTGAGATTGAGACTTGCACAAGCCAAAGAGGCGGTGGTGGGGAGGGAGAAGCCTTATTCATTAGAGTGCAGCAAGTCAGAATGCGTCCACGCTTCTGGCCTGAAGGAAGGATGCTGCCTTATAAAAAGAAGAGCTTGCCCCACTTTATTGTATTAAATTATTAGTTACAGATCATTTTGCCTGGATAACTTTTGCAGCATTTATTTTCATCTCCGTCCCAGCCATTAGAAACCTGATTTGTCAAAGATCTTTGTAAACTACAGTAACTTCTTGACTGGGTGATCAGCACTAAAGCCCTTGAAAAATTGGCAGAAGTTTTCACCCTGTGAAAATGTTCAGATCAATAAAGCAAATTGATAAATACCATTTCACAGAATATAGGCTCTCGGATTAAATGCTCCAACACATAGCAGTAACAGATCATTCCAGGTGTGGAAGATCATACTTTAAAAGCCATATAGTTAATGCTGTAAAAGGAAGGATTATATGAGATGTGATTGATTCTTATACCTTATGTCATAAAAAGTAGCTTCAGTTATGTGGGGTTCATGAGTAACTAAAGCGAGAGGTTACCAGAAAAAGTCAACCCTTAAACTGCAGACAAAGAGCTTCTCCTACCAATAGTATTACATCATCAAAATATTTCACAGACACTCAGAAATAAGCTGTACTTCTGTATGTCAGTGAAGCAGCAAATTGAATTCTCATAATATGTTTTGAAAATGAGTCTTGTTAGGTTTGATGAGGTGGAAAAGGTACTGAGATCACTGGTTTGTTCCAATACGTTCAGTACGCTTTTCTTGGATGTTTGCCATGGCTAATCTTTTTAATGGCAGTGTAGCTTGTAAACCCATTTGGTAGAAAGCTATATGTCTCAGTTTCAGAGTATCACACCAAGTAGGGTGGTAAATAAGTTTCTCTTCAAGCATGCGAACCCTTTTGTTACAATACCAGAAATTTTATTTTAACACACATATCATGAAAACCTCAGTGTTTCCTTTATGAATTCAGTGATGAGCAAAATAAAATGCAAATGTCATTTTAAATACACCCGCACATACATATGTAGCTAATATGCACCAGCCTTACGTTTTTTTTCTTTAAAGATGTTTATCAAGGACAAACTTCAGTTAATTCAGGCCCAATATTCAAGAAATTGAGCCTGTGACAAACCCTCTGGATTTCTCCAAAACCGCTCGTTGGCTACTTACTCGTGCCATTTGGGAAGTGGTCTGGGAAGACAGCGGGCCTTACAGCATGATGAGCCATTGTTAAATTCAAAGTTCTGTCATGCCAAACGAGTGAGAACATTTGGATAAAATGTGGAAAACTTCATCCTCAGCCTCCCCACAGCTGAACCACAGGTTGCCACTTCAGGTGCTTTAGACGGCTTCACCCTGTGGGCTCACACAGGCATGTTGAGTTAAATTATTTTGGGCTGTTCTGTAGGTTAAAATAAACACCTTCTAGGCCTTTTAAAGCTAAGTTAGAATACACCGGAGATCCAACAGCAGGTTTATAATGACCCCATGGCATAACTACCAATTCATCAGCTTCTATTCCAGATGTCTTTAGAAAATAATTTACTTTTTGTTAACAAGATTTCATATAAAGGTACAGAATCTTATGCAGTCAGCATCATTTTCGTTAAACCACATTCCCAATTCCTTGGTTCTGAAAAAATCCCCTGAAAAGCCTGCTTTCTTGTCATATCTTCCTTTCCATCAGCCTTAGAGAAGCTGTACAGGGTAGGTTTGTGTACAGCTGCAGAGATCCCAGTGCTCTGAACTCCGTTTTCTGTTTCTGTTTCCTGGATAGCTGTCCTTGAGAGAATCAAGCAAAGAAATCCCATGAAATGAACCTTTTTTCCCCCAGGTTCCCTTTTTCATCTTCCACCTATTCATTTTCCATAGTCATAGCCAGCAGCCTACTCTGTATTTGAGTTGTTGTTGAACTGATTTTCATACTTTCCCATAGATCAATAGTCTGCTGTCTTTAAACACGCTCACGTGCAAAACTGCAAGGTAGGAGGTGAGAGTTTTGAAACAGCATGTGTCTTAACGTGTTGGCCTAAAGAAGGATTGTAGATATGAGAAGAGACATAGAGAAAGAGCACATGAGAAAGAAAGGGGGAGGAGAAAAGAAGGATCAGTAAGTATGAGGGATGTCCAAAAGAGCTGCTTTTTGCCAATTAAATTTTTTAATTAGCGTGGTCATCTGAGCCAGAGGTTTCAGGCTGCCGTGCAGAAAGTTGCTGATGGTTGTGATTGTGGTTTGTTTGCAGTTACCCATACAGTGAGGACTCTAGCCAGGGAAAGCAGTACATGAATACGAGATGTCCAGCCTGGTGTGACAGAATCCTGATGTCCCACTCGGCCAAGGAGCTCATTCTGAAGGTAAGTACAGACCTACAGCCACCCCGCCGCCTCCGCGTTGTGTTTATCTTCAGTAAAGGTAGGGTAGGGCTGATAGACTTCTGCGTGTCCTTGAATTGTCAGTTGCCTGTAGCAAACGCTCGCCACGCTGCAGACAGCATACCATGGCAATAATAAACTGTTATGCCTCTAGTGCTTTCCACCCAAGAATGTGGATTTGTCCCACTTAACCCGTTGTCAGTTACCAAAGCACAAGCTTTCACAAACGCGTCTTCTGCTTTCTGAGCTGCCAACACTGGGTGCCTGTCATCTCTCCTGCTTCTGTACTTGTCAGTGCTGTACTGGGATGTTTGTGAACCAGACTGGGAAACTGCGCCTGCTTTAAAAAATAACAAAAAAATGCCACCCAGTCCAGTCCACTATACAGTAACGTAAGTAACAGTACTGCCCTTACTAAGGATTCAGCACAGATGCAGGCGAAAGTAACCAGGAGGAGCTGCTGACTGAGGAGTAATGCTGTTGAAAGAAAAACCTGTATAGCAACACCTCGAGGCACCCAACTTAAAACCGTGGTAGATCTGGTTCCCTCCATTGCTGATGGCAAGAACATGTCAGGCCCTAGATGGGCCAAATCTCCTATTGGTGTCCCCTGAATGAAGACAGAGTCTTCAGCAAGTAGGCTACTAACTTCGGTACGCCAATTAAGTGCCTGAAGTTAGACATTCCATTAAAGCTTTAAAAATACCATTGTGCAACGTTCTTGAACATATAGTTCCTCCTGAAACTTCAGTGTATAGAGGTAAGGTAAACTTGGCGACGCTCTGTCCAAGGTTGAATGACAGGAATATAGTTCAGGAGCCTTCCAGTTTTCCTTCTCTCCTTCTTTCCTTCTCTTTTCTCCTTACTGCGCTCTGCCCTCCTCCTTTCCTTGGAAACACCAAACTAGGTCAGTCGGTTACATATGCCAACTTGCACTGCCTGTTTTTTCCTGTGTGCTTGTTTATGGCAACTGGAGACCCGTCCTGTTTACGCAGGCTATCAGTTACGGTTGGTCTAAAGGACTGAGAACACATCAGGAAATCGGTGTGTGGTATAAGGAGATCTCACCCATGCCTTTCTGCTCTGAGCTACATTTTCCCTGCTGTGCTACCCGTGGCCATGAGTGCGATGCAAGAACGAACGTGCTGTGACTTTTCAGCACTGCTGCACTGAGGTTATCTTGCTGAACAGACTGTATGACTGTCTCATACATAACAGACTTACCAAACCCAGAATTGCCCAAAGTCATGTGTCTGTCTGTAAGGTCCTGTATAACTAATACAGCTCAATGGGAGTGAATTGCAGAAAATAATCCTTGCATATGGATCCGTATTCTACAGCTTCATTGCTTTTTTTTTTCCCTGTTTAAATTAATTAAACCCTTGAAACTTGCTTTCCTGAAGTTTATAACCTTCTGTTTCTCTCTCTCATCAGGGTTATTTATCTCATGATTAGACTGTTTGCTTTGCAGTATATAACTCACTGAAAGGCTGAGAACATTTTTTCCATAGCTACTCAAATTTCAGGTTGATGTACTTCCTCATACATTTTAATGTGTAAGAAGTGTCTGTACGATATCTTGAAGTTTCGCCCAAAATCTTAGACAATGCATGTACTGCAGTATTTAATAAAAAAATCTGTGAAGCTAAGAGGAATACAGGCTTTATAGTAAAATTAGTAATGTCAAAATCAATGTTATTTGATATTCTTATACAGAAGTATCATATGAAAACGTAAGACTTTACCCAAAATATTACAGATAGTACTTGGCGCCCATGAAATTCCTAAAGAACAAAGGATTAAAACCATGGAAAGAGTGGCCAATGAGGGAAGATGGTTTTTTTTAAGCTATGAATAAGGAGATAGAAGTGTACACAAAGGCTTGAAGAGTGTAAACAGTACAGAGGGAAAGGAATTCTTTCAGATTATCTAGGGGGGCATAACTTGGATATAATGGGCGAAAATTAAACAAAGGAAAACAAAGTTAGAGCATTAAAGAAATTCGTAACTATGAGGTCACTTAGCCCAGTTCTTAGTCTCCATGGAACAGAAACCCAGTCAGCTGGATCATTCAAAGCTTACGTTTTAAAAATGCATATATTTTTGTCCCTGTAGCCTTGCACTTCCAAATTACGAGCCTGAAGTTCGGGCATCTCCAGCAATGTGTATGCAAAATTACAGACGTAGATAAGGCCAAACTGGCATGGTTGTTTAACGCAGTGAGCCTACACCAATAAAGGAGTTAGCTTATCCAACTCAAAACCAAACTGTAATTCTGGCCCATAAAACGTAATGAAGATATTCTGCAGAAAAGAATGCTGAACTGATAGAGGAGAGGGCAAAATGACCTTACAGGTTTTTGTGGTTCAACACAGTAAGCAGTGTTTGCCTTGCCATCGAGCATTTATTCCATTGCAGAGACTTACGCTCTGAAGCTTTAAAGGGAACTGTGAAGAAAGTAAATGCAAAATTTAATTAACTGATTACACTGTAACAAATCCTTACAATATAAATGTGTATGAATTTTTAAAGAATTTTTGGGTGTAACTAGTTATTGAAAATGCTTATGCAGGTAATTATTTTGCAGTATTAGTTTTTTCTTATCAGCAGATAAAGGATTTCTTTCTGTCTTAGCAATTCTATACTGTATTTCAAACAAAAATTGTAGTCAATCTGCATTTTAATCCTATATGAAGACAGGATAGTATGCACAAATTACCACACTGTACAGTGTGTTCAGCTCCACAGTAGGCATTACAGATTGTACAGACATGGGGCTGTAAACAGCTTTCATGCAACATCATCTATCATGCTATGGTCGGTTACCTCACCATCATGTTATTTTATGCTTCCTGAGCCCTAAAACACCAAAGGTTGCCCACTGCTAGGGAGCTGCGTTGATGCCTGATAGCATGAAGTAATGAATGCTCAGCCAAGTGTATATTGTTTCTGCTTGTGCACCACTGTAATTTGTTTATCTGTCTAAAGATTATGCAGTTGAAAATCCACAATTTTATGCTGCCTTTGTAAATTATCAAGTCGCTTTTGATGAATGTATCCCCACTTCCGATGCTAGTGGCATTATGATCTTGAAATATTGGAAAGTGCTCATGCATACAATGCAGAAGGTTATGTTTTTATATTTTTGGCAGACAACCGTGCTATAAAGTAAATCTGACCTTAAGCTTCCTTACTGCATTAAAGATAATTCAGTTTTAACTTTATAGTCCTAAATGCTACTGTTTATATAAAGTTATTGCCCAGTCAAACTTGACTGATTACAGATGAGAAAGTCTTGACTGTTTCATACAAAATAAATTAGTATTGCCAACTAGTTTAAAGCACATCTATGATTGTATTAGAGACTTGGGAGCGTGCAGATTGCAGATTTAATTAGCTTACAGGAATTCTTTAGCATAATAAGAAATCGCCGTGTACGGCAATGTATTTGTATTTATTCCCGAGGTACTGTCTGTGCTAGAGGATCAAAACAGATTCTCAAAATCAACATTTATTGCAAATGGCAGAAAGATTGAGCACATTTTATTATTCACTAAGCTACAAAGGCTAAAGAAGTCCGTGTATAAGGATAAAGTTCAAGACAGAACAGTATGAAAGCAGTTTGTAATGGAGACTGGAGGAATGTCATCTTTCATTTGCTGCTGATTTCCTTAAAATCACTTCATGCTTTTTTTCAGATGAAGAAATGTATCTCATAGAAACGGTTATACTCATAAACTGTAAATAATTCATTTGTCTCTCTGAACATTTGAAAAGAGCTATATGATGAAGTCAGATGCTCTGAGAAGGCAATGTGGATTGCCTTTCATACAAACACAACATACATCCCCCCAGTTAGGGGGATGTATGGTGGGACATGCACAAAATTGTGTGTCATTCTTAAAAAAGGACTAGTCAAACATGCTGGCTGCATGTCACGGGCAAAAGGCTGGAATGCAGTCCTAAGTCCTTCGTTTCATCTACCCGAGTGTTACCCACTAAAACTCCTTGAGGTCCCAGAAGGAAGGAGTAGATGCAGTGACTTCCTGAGCTACTTTACGTGGGCAAATTGCACAAATTACTGCAAGCAGTACTGGACACAGAAATTCATTCTATGTGGTCTTTCTCTGGAAAAGCCAAGCGGAGCTGTGTTAATAAAACTTCATGAAGAAACTGGTTTGAACTATTTGCATAAATTATTTCCTTCTTTTTTTTTCTGTAATCTGAAGGATACTTGAACTGACTAGCGTTTTGCTGTGTTTTTTTAACTAGTCAGAAAATGATGAGAAGATAGTAATATACGACCACATTGGGCCAAATGTCTGCATGGGGGATCACAAGGTAATTAACCATTTTAGTATCGTATCTTCTAAGTCTTCTGTATTAGGAAGGAGAATGTATGCACTAGTTTCTCTTAATTTTACATTTAAATCAATTATATCTCTGTCCTGTTTTTAATTTAAAGCCTAAAAAATGTCTTTAAAGCTGAATTCAACTGAAATCAGCCAGCACACTAGAGTAGATACTTGTATGAAATCAAATAAAGAACAGAATGATGCACACTGAAATGAAAGCATGATACAGTACAAAGTGAAGAGGAGCAACTGTCTGTGCATTTACAACCATTCCTGTAAAACAAAAGTATTTTCATCGGGTTATCAAAATTTCTTCCAAAACATAGTTTCAGTTAATGAGGTGCCTAGCTGCGTGTTGGTAAAACAACATATCGGTGGTGCCATATTTAAGCAACAAGTGAGAAAAGGGATACAGAATTACACAGATACCACTTGTTAAAGTGAAGAAAAAGACATGAATTGTATAAACAATCTTCTTTGCTGGATACCAGATGGAAGGCTGAGGTAGAAATAGAGCAAAACTGAGTATTTGCTTTCTTTCAAAAAAACTGATCAAGGAATAGGAGGTAACCTTTGAAAGCCTATACGAAAACTATATAAAACCCATCTAAAAACTCAGCTAGAAACTTGCAAAAACTTACGGACTGTGCAACAGCGATAACGGATCCGTCCTAGGCACAGTGCTGAGGCTCTTGAATGATAATTCAGCGATGGATAATGGGTAGTTACATGTGTGCACGCATGTATGCCCCTAAATCCACATTCACAAAGATGCATAGCTGTATTTACTTTCACGGTCAGAGTTCTTGTGAGAGAGAGTATTGTTTTTCTAAGGAAGAATGCACTTACGATATTTGGTCCAGAATCATCCAAGTCAGATTTTAAAATACAGATGTTTACTAACTTCTCCAGTAAAATTAAAAGTTCGGCGTGTCAGCAGCTGAAGGGCAGCCAGTTCGGAAACAGTAATTCTTGTTTCCTTTGTCGCCAGTGTAATCAACGTGAATTATTTTAGCACGGCACTTTCAGTGGCGCTAATTCTGGGATCAAAGGGAGTTGCGTATGGAACCCAATCCTTCCCCCACAGAAATCACTGGCAAGTTTTCCCGTAGATTGCAATGGGAGCAGAGATCCGTGAGGAGCTGTTGTACTTCTCTTGTGCATTTGGTAGTTAGATGGATCCAAGAAATTATTGCGTCATTTGGTTTCCAGTCATAGAGGAGTTTTTGTTGTGTTTGCTAATGACTGTTAAAAAAAAAAAAAAGTGTATATTTCAAATGTGTAACTTCTATTTTTCCCTGACTTGCTGCAGCCTGTGTTCCTGTCCTTTCGAATAGCTGCTGGGGCAGGTAAACCTATTGCAAATGTGCACAAGTGTTGTGTCGTGCAGTGATGTGGTGGTAAATATCATTTTTTTTCCTTCACGTTTATATTTTCTACATCATTTCCCCTGTGTTTATTTTTCTTTTTAAAAAAATGCCAATTCTGCAACAGGAAAAAGATGCCTACGAAATGAGAAGATTTTCCGTGAAACCACACTGTAGCAAGGAGGGGAAGGAACATGCAGCATACTGAAATACATAATCGTAACAACTGTATTGATAAATCAAGTCCCGAGTGCCACATTTTTAGACTGCTGATCGTACACTATGCTTCAGCATCTGGACTCTGTTTGAGAAAAGCCTCACATACCTCACTGTCTTGTATGTTCATGTGACATCAAGTAGAAACGTGGAATTATTTTTTATATATATGTCACAATTCTGTTGCCAAAACTCTAAATAGACAGCAGAGATGTTATGTATTTTAGATTTCACAACTTTCAACTTTTAATAAGTGTTTGTCAATGTGGAAAAGCTATTTCGGCATATTATAAACTTTTAAAGGTGTCATGCCTAACATTATATATCTTTACCACTTTGGGGTTTTGTACATTGGATTGTATAGATAGAGATATTGATGGTTTTAAATGGTATTTTCTTTGTTGACCAAGGCTTATGGTTTGTGTTTTAGTTTTAGTATTTTGTTTTTCATTTTTATAATTTTTTTCTCATGTTATTTACTATACTGCCATGTTACATGGTTTTTGAATCACACAGCAGCTGCTTTCTATACATGCATATATATGTGTGTGTATATATATGTATGTATGTGTATATATACACAGATATATAAATAATTTATAAACCTGACCAAAACTTACGCTAAATATACCTTCCCATATGAATGCTTGAGAGTGCCATATCAGCAGTTAGTGTTGGAGTCTTAGCAGGTTTAGTTAAGTGTACCGTCGACAACCAACATTTATATAATAAAAAATATATAGCAGTGCCATCCTGGATACCGATATATAGCATACTATATAGCACATATATTAGCAGATTCACTTTGTTACTCCTATAATCCCTTCTTTCTATGTAATATTAAGGATCGAATGTGAAGTTCTTAGCTAGGTTTGGGTGTAACTTTCCAGAATTTTGTAAACTGTTTTTGTCTGTCTTTTGTTACTGTTTTATGGTGCCAAGTATTCTATATTGAAACAATAACAACATGGGAGAAGAAAATAATAGTCTGCTTCATGTAGCGACTGTATTGGACACAGACTGTATTTATACAGTGTTAAAGAAAAAAAAAAACCTACTGTAAATTTTCCTGGTTAGTAGCTCAGTGCAGCCTACAATATAATCTCGTTACCAACGTTTTTCTCCCACCACTAAATACAACATTAAAAGGTGATTAGGGAGCGTGTTGATGAAACACAAATGTATGTTTTATTGATTTAATTTAGAACACTACAGAGTTCATGGACTGCGCGATGGCATTAGATTGATGCTTGATTTTGGTATAAATCACTACCATTGAAAATTATTTGATGTCTGCTTGCAGGATGTTTTCTCAGCAGTACAATCTGGGTTTATATTAAGTACTGTTGCCCAAGGGGTGTCTGCAGCTCTGCATTGTTACCGTGCCATGTTGCATTATAACCACACAGTAACTCTATTTAAGCGAACTCAACTCATGGTAACTTCGAAGGCCTTTAGAAACGAGTACTCTGGTTCTCAAGCAATAAACTGATCATGGTGAATGTGGCTGTGTCTGTCCCTTCCATTTGGGCACGGGGGATTACAGGGAAATTATTATATTGTCACATTTCTTGTTAATGAGTTACCTTTTGATCTCCTACCAATTAACAGCGTTATTTTTGACATGAAAACCTGTATAACAGAACGCAGCTCTCGTGTTAATCAAAACACAATACACACCGAGGAAAAGGCATTTAGGAGTAATACAACTTTATGAGCTATTCATGAGATGCCAATCCCCAGCAGTTCAATAAATATGCCACCATAAACTCCTTCGTGATTATCTCTGGTTTTAGAAAAAAAAAAAAAGAAACGAAAGCACCACTGCCATTTCAAACTCCGGCTGAAGCCTCGTGTAGATAAACTCACCAGAGCTATAAACTGCAGGGCCATAAATAGCCCTCATCCGCCCAGAGGCGTCAGTTACGCAGGTGACCTGTCAAGGTAATTTGTTGGGAGTCTCAAATTTAACCCGCAGGAATTCATAAAACGCAACCTCGGCATCTGAAGCGAACCGGGAGGCTGCCGGGAGGCGCGGGGAGCCGGGCCGCCCCCCGACGGCGCCGCACCGCGGGGCGGCCCGGGGCGAGGGGTCCCGCCGGGGGGGGGGGGCGCGGGGGCTGCGGCTGAGCCTGCCCGAGCCCGGGGCGGCCCCGGCCTGCACAGGGGGGCTCCCGGCTGGGCGCAGACCGCCGCCCTCCTCGGGGCGCGTTTCGCTTAGGCGGGTACGGGAAGGAGCAGGTGTGAATAATCCGACTTTCAAGTGCGCGTGGGGTTTTTTTATCCTGTTGTCATTTTCCCTTAGGAGCCAGGAAAACGGCTCCGGTTCTTCGCTGCTGTTCCAGCGTCGTGTCTCGGTATGTTCAAAGCCGGGGCGAAGATTAATTTCTAAACTTGATTTACTCCGTCTGTAACCGTGGTACAACTCGAGTGAGGTCTCGCCAACCCACCGCTTTCAGTGAGTAGGAATTTGCAGGACTCCCCCCCCCCCCCGCCCCTTCCCCGGCGATGAGGAGCTGCCCTGACAGCAAGGCAAGGATCTCCTCAGATCGCAGCGAAATCAATCAAAGGCAGCGACGCGCCGGGCCCGCAGTGGCGGCACCTGCAGCCCGGGGGGGTGGGGGCGCCGGGCCGGGCCCCCCCGGGGGAGACCCCGACCCCGGCCCGGCCGGGCCCGCCGCCCCCTGGCGCGGCCGCCCCCGGCTGCGGGCCCCGGGAAGGGGCGGCCGGGCCCGCGGCTCCTGCGCCCCGGGGCTGGCCCCGCCGAGCAGAGCCGCGCCGCCCCATCCGCCCTCGGTGCGGGGAGCCGCGGGAGCGCCGGCCCCGCACCGCGCTGGGGAAGGCGGATGCAGGACGGGGCAGTTGCGATGCGGGAGGCATCGGGCCCCGCACCTGCCCCGCAGCGCGGCCGCTGCGTTCCCCCAGGCTGCGAGGCAGGAGCTACGGCACGGAAAGAAAAGAATCTCTCATTCATTTAAAAAAAAAAAAAAAATGGCGAAAAAAGCGGCTTGACAAGGAAGCTGGCTTACACCCACCAGGCCTCGAATACGCCCCAGAGGAGAAAAGCAGCGCCCTGGGCAGCTGCGAGGCACCTCGACGGCTGCGTAATTACCTGGGTCTCGTCAGGGGCAGGTCGCGAACACAACCTGCGGGTGCGGGCCGGGGCTGCCGCTCCCAGGAGCCCAGCTGGAAGGCGAGGGAGGGAGGTGGTGCTGCCGACCTCCGCCGGTAAGCTCGTCCAGTTCGCCCTCGGTGTTCTGCAGCGGCCGGTGCCCGGGCAGCGCAGTGGGGCACGTCCCAGCCCCTGCCTCCCGCCGCCCCGTCACCACCGCAACGCCCTTCCGTGGCAGCAGCCGGCGCGGCCGCGGCGCCTGCACAGGGCACGGCAGGGCTGCGCGTCCAGCCCGCCACGCACCTCTTCTTTCCGGGGCTGGGGGCGCCCCGGGTCGCGCGTTCCCCTGCGGCAGGGAGCCCCGCTCCCGGCGGTGCCGTCGGGGCGCAGGGCTCGGCCGGCTCAGCCCGCCGCCCCCCGCCTCTTCCCTCGCGGAGCGGCGGCCGCCGGGGCGGGGGCTGCGGGCCCCGAGGCTGCGGCGGTGCGGGCAGGCGGCGGCGCCCAGCAGCAAGGCCCGGGGAGGCCGGTGCGTGGCCCCAGCCCGCAGCGCCGCCGGAGCCGGGGGAAGCGCCGGCCCACGGCCCAGCGGGCGGGTCGGGGGAAAGAGCGGCCCTAAAAATTAGCGCCCTCCCCCCCCCCCCTTCCACTAGCGAAGCGAAAGCCAGAAATCCCCGTGCCCCATGTTCTCCCGGCCAAACCCAGGGCAAAGCCTCCCCCAGCTCGGCCGCGGTGCCCCGGGCACCCAGCGGGACAGGGACCGAAAGTGAGTAATGCAGGAAGAAACTCGCTCAAGGAGAAGCTTGTTAAATAATTTATTGATTTATACAAAGTCTGTCCAACCCGTGTGGAGACATCATCTGATCCCAATGTAAAATCAAGCATCTGTTTTTCTCTCGTGTTTTTCTGGGTTGTTTTCTCTTTTGATATTATTAAGCATAAAGTCCAGAGGCAGGAGAAATCAAACTGCCAAAACACTGAGGGAGGGAGTGAAAGAAAACAGCCATTTTTACGCTAGAAATATACATCACAAAATCTGAAATTTACTATATACAAAGTGGCTGAGCTTGGATTTGGTGACCCATACAAAACATAACAAAATCTGATTGTTAGGAGCAGGAAATTGGCAAGGAAGCTTAAAGAAAGAAGGGCAAACCTTAAAGGGACACAAAACAGAAACCAAGAAGTTGGAAAAATTCCTCTGAAATTTACATCGATGAGAAGGAAAATAATTTCATAACTTATTCTGTAAAAAATATATACATTTCACATACATCTTAGGCTGTACAACACACCACTTCAAACATCCAGTTACAATTCTCTGTCGTGGTGCCTACCACAGTGGCTCACCCAGCCGCGGCCACCCGCAGCAGCCGTCGGTGCCCGTGCCCTCACAAGGTGTCCGAGCTGGTGCTGCAGGGGCTGACAAGGGACAGGTTCGTGGATTTGTGCTTTTTCAGTAGCCTTGTGATTTTTTCATCGTCTGAGTTGGGGTCCAGGGGCTTGTTGTACTCGTCATCGTCCTCATTGTCCGAGCTCTCCTTCAGCTTCTCCGTCTCCGAGTCGTGCTTCTTCTTTGCCGAGGCCATCTCTGCCGCATGCCGCTTCCGCCACTTGGTCCGTCTGTTCTGGAACCAGACCTGGGCACCACACCCGGCACAGCTCAGTCCCGCTGCTGCGCCCGCACCCACCGCCCTGCCCGCCCGACGGCACAACCGGGCCGCGGCCAACTGTCCCATCCCTCCCCACCAGCGCGGGGCTGCGGGGGGGGCTTGCTGCGACACGCAGGGTCACCTGCCCGGCTCCTCCAGGGATGTCGGCAGCCGGAGCTGTGCAACACTAAAAGCAGCGCTTTCGCAGAACAATCATGTGTTCAAAACAGAACATGGTGGCCAGAAAAATAAGCATTGCCTGGCTCCCAGCGCACTTCAAAGCTTCGGTTCACCTGAAGTCTTTGCTAAGTGATTTGCGTGGTTATGCAAGGCAAAGGTGTGCCAATCACTGGACACGGTCTGTGCTGGAAACTGACCCTCTGAAAGCAATTACCTGTGGGGGACTTTGTGGTTCAGGGTTTGGTTTGAGGTTTTTTGTTTTTTTTCAGTTATGTTATACATTTTTTTTTCTTAAATCGTCTGCAGCACAAATTTAAGCACAAAAGTTACGTAGAAATTGGCCTAAAATCTATCCAATATCTAAATGTAATTTAAAATATAATTGACTTTAAAAGAAAAAAGCCAACCCCGTACGGTTGCACAGTTTTAACAGCCGCTGATAATTACTGCAGAAGCAAAACGTGACGACGCTGCCTGGGCAGGGAGCAGGAGGCGGCAGCGAGAGCCCGTGCCCGGCCCGTGGCCCCGGCGCGCCCGCGGGGACCTACCTTCACTTGGCTCTCGGTCATCCCCAAGGAATAGGCGAGGCGGGCTCTCTCCGGTCCTGCCAAGTATTTCGTCTGTTCGAAGGTTTTCTCCAAAGCAAAAATCTGCTGCCCAGAGAAAGTCGGTCGCGAGTGTTTCTTCTTGCCGTCCTTGTCCAAAACCATCCCCGTCTGAGCTGAAAGCGGAGGAGAAACAGCTCCGTCAGAGGGGTCTGCCCCGATCCCCGCTCCGAGCCGGCTCGCCGCCCTGCGCCACGGCTGAAGCGGGCCGCGGCGGGGCTGCCTCGGGTGTCCGCCGCCGCTTCGGCGCCGCTGGCTCCAGGCCGGCTCGGGTGCGGGGACCCCGCGGGCCGCCGCGGTGGCCGGCCCCGGCCCATCACGGGGCCTCCTCCAGGGCGCCGCGCCCGCGGCCTCCGCCGCGCCGTCCGCCCCGTCCGTCCCCCGCGCTCGGCCGCCGGCCTGCCCGGGGCGCGGGGCCGGGCTCCCGCCGCGTCGCTCGGCGGCCCGCAGGGGAGGCCCGGGCCGCCGGCCGGGGGGGGGGGGGGGGGGCTCCGCGGGCCGCGCTCCCCGCCGGAACCGGCCGCACTTACCGGGACAGGCGAGCCGGGGGTCCCTCCAGGGAGAGCCCTGCACCACTCCCGGCCAGAAAATGGGCGGCCGCCCGGGCAGCTCCGCTAGCGGCTTCGGGTAGCGGGAGACGGCCGCGGGGTTGAAGTACATCCCCGCCGAGGCCGCCAGTCCGTTGATGCGGGGCAACCCGCCCAGGAGGTTGCCGGCGGCGCCCACGGGCCGCCCCAGAATGTCGCTTATTCCGTGCGGCGTCCCCAAGGGGAGCTGCGTGTTGAGTCCGCCCAGGGCCGGCGCCTTGAAGCCGGAGGGGTTCTGCAGGGTGTAGGGGAAGAGGGAGGTCTTCATCTCGGCCATGTTGTGCAGCGCGGCCAGCGGCGTACTGCTGAGGACGAACGCGCTCTGGCGATTAGCATCCATCTGCCCCACCGCTAACATTTGTGGTCATCAATGAACGCGGGTCCTTCCCCAAGCACGCCGGCAGCCGCTCTGTTGTAACCCCGCGCCCGAGCGCCGGCCGCGGGCGGGACGGTCTCTGCTCGCAGGATCAAAGCAACAGCAAGTACCAAAGTTTGCTGGGAGCAGGAAAACCCCGGCGCTTCTCCGCCCGCCCCCGCAGCTCGGCACCGCGCACGGCGAGCTTCCAGGCTGAAGCACGGAGACAGCCCAGTCGGGGCAGCACGGCAAGGCGGCGGAAAGGGCGTCCCGGGGAGAACAGCCCCCCGCCGGCGGCGCGTCCCCGGGCAGGCTGCGGCTCCTGCACGCAGCGCAACGGGGGGGTGGGGTGGGGGTCGGGTCGGGCCCGGCGCGTTGGGCGCCGCGGGGCTGGGCTGGGCTCCGCGCCTCGCCTCGGCCGCGCGTCCCGGCGGCGGCAGCGGGGGACCCTCCGCGCCGCGCCCCGGGGCGCAGATAACCGCGCGGGCACCTGCGAGCTCCGCGCCCATTGGGCGGCCGCCTCCCCGCGCCGCCGCCGCGGCCCAATCGGCGAGCGGCGAGCGCCCCCACCCCGACACGTCACCGCCGGGTCGGGCGGCCCCCGGGCGCCGTGGGAGCGCGCCGAGCCGCACGTGGCCGCGCCGCCGCCGACGGGACCCCCGCGCCGCGCCCCGCCCGCCGAGGTCAGCCCCGCCGCGCCCCGCTCCGCTCCGCTCCCCCCCCCCCCCCGCCCCCCCCGGCGAGGCCCCGCCGCCGCCCCGGCCGCTTGCGGCGCGGCCCGCCTCCGAGCCCCAGAGGGCACGGCGCTGCGGGACCCGCCCGCGCCGGCGGGGCCGGGGCGGGGGGCGGCCCGCGGGGGCCCGCCGAGCGCCGCTCAGGTGCGGGAGGACGGCGGCTCCGAGCGGGAGGGGCTGCGCCGTACTTCCCGTGGCTCGGTTGCTCTTTCGTCGGGCGACCGGTTCCGTCTTCCGTTGCGCGCCAGCCGGTCCCCTTGTATTGGAGTCGAACGTTGAAAGCCCGGTTATAAAAGCCGTCGTACGTCCTGGGCTGCGTGGCCGCTCCGCTCGGCCGTCCTTGCCGCCGGTGCTGAAACGCACTGGCACCGGAGGGGTGCTCCCTTCGGGACCTGGCGGGGGGGGTAGAGCCCCTCGTCTTCGAAGGGAAAAAAATGGCTGTTGCATCATCGCGGAACGAAGCTCGTTCGCACAAACAGAATTTCCACCGGTATTCTTCTTAATCGAAAACAGGCTGACTTGTCAAGAAAAGAAGAATTCGGATTTGAGGTGGTTTTTTTTTTGTAGAAAATAATCCTGGAAACGGGCTTTATAGGGCATTCTTTGCCTTAGAACTGCCTTCTCCTACGGTTTTGAAGCATTGCTAACCAAGGAAAATATGAACCACAACAAGTGGGGAATTAAAACTTTTCCGAGTGTTCGCAAAGTAAACATGAATCGACTGCACCACATCAGAACAATTACTAAAAGGCGCGTCCCTTTGGGTGCAGTTGTGTCTACCTGCAGAACCGTTTGCAGGTGAATTAGGGTGTCGCTTAACCTGAAACAACAGCCCTAATGCCGAAGGAAGTTCGGGAACGATGACTCGGGCGCGATCAACGATCTTTATTTTCAGTCGCTGTAACAGCCTGTGTGTCTTGGTACGTGCATCCTCATAAACAGCTTAAGGTACAAACGTGAGATTAAAAAACGACGCTGCCCTGAAGAAGGTTTAATAAGCGACTTCATCGCTTTTTCCTCTCTCTATTGTAAGCGGCAGCAGCACAGAAAGCCGTAACGGGTTTACCCGGCTCTCTCGACCGAGCCCCACCAGCTCTGCCCAGTGTCATCTCCGCAACGCCTGCGTACGCCGGGAAGGAGCTGCCGGTGCCATCTGCTCTCCGCCTCCGGCGCGGCTCGGGATCGCGGAGCCGCGGGAAGGTGCGCGGACGGCCCCCGGAACGCCGCGGATCCGCCGGGGGTTGCGTCCGTCGGTGGCGGTCCGTGCTCCGGCCCGGCCCGCCGCCGCGGGCGGTGCCCCGCTGCAAGCCGGGGTAGCCGTGCCTCCTCCCGCCGGGCGCGCCGTACCCACCGCCCGCCGGGTTTTCGCCTCTGAGCGCGAACTCCGCAGCACGGAGCGGTCCGGCTCGGCGAACGGGAGGGCGGCCTCTCCGCCCCGCTGCGGCGGGGGCCGGGCGCTCACCGAGCGCTACGCGCAGGCAGCGGCGGCCGCCCCCCAGGAGCGGGCCCCGCCGGGACTCCGCCGCCCGGTGCAGGGCGACCGATGGAACGGGGTAAGAGCGCGGCCTCCGCCACCCCCGCGCCAGCGGGGCAGGACCGAACCCCGCGGCGCAGCCCGGCCGCACCGACGGGCTCGTTTGCTGCGGTACCGGCGGTAGGGGCGGGCCGGGGGCGCCCCGGACCCGCGCCCGCGGCGGGGCGGAGCGGAGCGCAGCGCCTAGCTGGACGGTACGGGCCGCCTGCCCGCTGCGAGGTGGCAGCGGGGAACCCGGCTCCCCCGGAGACACCGGAGTGTCGGCGCTCGCGTTCCGCCTCCCCCCCCCCGCTCCCTTGGGACGCTTCTCGGCTCCTGCGCCCGTCGCAGCCAGGACCCGACGCGCGTTCCCCCGGCTGCCGCCAGCGCCCGCGGCAGCTGCGGCGCTCTCCGGGGACGCGCCGCCCGGAGCCCCGGCCAGCGGCGGGCCTCCCGCAGCGCGGCCTCCGTGCCGGCGGCCCGGCCGAGCGAGACCCGAGGGGCAGGTCGGCAGCTTGCCTCCCGCCCCCCGTCCTCTGGGTTAGAATTCACGCTAAAACAGTGCTCTGAGGCCGGCTGACAATTTATATCTGTCATCAGTGACGCTTGTTGCACATTACTGGTACGTTTGTCCTGTACATCGACTTCTTCTGCAGTCTAATACCCCTGTTTTTCCAGATGGAAACCTGTGGCGTTTATCTCTGCAGACCCCGCGGCCTGATAAAACTGCTTTTGTGTCTTTTCTTCCAGCCCTCCGACGAGGGGTGGCACCGAGGGAGGCTTCCCGGCTCCGGCTCCCCGCCCCCGGGCGAGCAGTGGGTCCCCTCCTGCCCCGCCGCTCCCTCTCCCCGATGCCGCTGGATCCCCTGCTCTAGGCCGGACTGCCCCCTCCCGCCGGGACTCCAGGCTGCTCCAGGTCCAAGCGCTCCCCAGGTCGTAAGCAAACCCCGTTTCGGCTGCGGAGGCCGTGCCGCTCGGGGGCGGCGCAGCGGCAGGGTAGCCCCGCGGCGGCTGCGAGGCGGCTGCACCGCGCGCTCCGAGCGCCGGTCCCGGCCCGCAGCCCCGCCCGGCGGCCGCTGCTCTCGCCCTGGGTGGTCTCGGTACCACGAGGTGGGGTTTCGCCGCTGGGAAGAGGCCGCCCCTCGGAGCCCGCTGCCCGGCGGGGTGCCGGAGCGCCGTGCTGGCGGGGCACCGTGTTCCGCCGAGTCCGCTGCCTGCGGCCGGGCGCGTTTTGGCGGAGGACTTTGTGGAGTGGAAACAAAACGGTCTGAGACGTTTCTGGTTACACGTACATCCCACTGCGGAGCGGCGCCGGATTGACCGGGGAGCGCTACAGCCCGCTCTGGCGTGCGGACGCGCCGCCTTCGCTTTGTGAGGCGCCGCTTCGTGGAGGTTAATTTGGGCGGAGGAGAACGGGCACGGCCGTGGCAGCGCCGGGTCACCCGGCCGAGCCGCCCCCGCAACCGGGCCTTGCCGCAGTGGGGTGCACGGCGCGGCGGGTGTCCCTCCTGCGGCCCCCGCGGCGCGCCCCCCGCCCGCAGCGCCCCCCGCCGCCGTGGCGGGCTGGCGGCGCCCCCTGGCGGCCCCGCGCTCCCCGGCGCCGCCGCCGCCCGAGCGCTCCCGCCGCCCGCCCCGGGGCCGCGCCGCTCCCCCGCCGGGGCGGGAGGCCGGGGCGTCGTGGCGAGCGGCGGGAGGGGGCGCGGGCCCCCGGCGCGGAGGGGCGCGGGCGGAGGCCGGCAGCGGAGCTCGGGGGAGCCGCGCGGTGCCGCCGCGCCGCCCGGTGCCGCGCTCCCGCTCGCATGGCGTGGTGCGGGGAGCCGGGAGCGCCGTCTCCTTCGGCTGTGAGGCCGCGGTGTGTTTCTCTTGGGGTCTCCTCGATCATGAAGGCGGCGGTTTGTCAACGCATTTGGATGCAGTTCCGGGTTGGGCAGAGGATTAATTTCTACCGTTTAAAAGTAATAAGCGCTTTGTTTTGCCCCTGACGTGAGTAACCTTTCTTTCAAAGGACATGGAAGCAAAACTGAGATCGGTAACATCAAAGTAATCTGAGACTTACGCACCCGACATATTCAGAATGGAGTGTTGTGGTACACAGTCCGGTATTAAATGCTGCAGTACAGATAACTGCAGGCAACTTCTGTTTAACCTTCCAGTACTTTTTGTCATGCATACGGCTGAAGTACCCTTTCTTGCAGCTTCTGTGCAGCTGAATATGTCTGAGAGGCTAGGTACTAAAAGAAAACAAACCCCGAATAAGAATAATCTGTGTTTTACTTTTATTGGGTGCAAATCCATGCGCTTTCCGTCTCACTTTATGGACTACAGAGAGGTCAGATGCGCAGCACGTGAAAGCATCCCGCACTGTGCTGTACGTTATTCAGAAGTGCAGCTGTAAATGTCCGTGTGAAAACCGAGCGATTGGGAAGGGGGAGCTCAGGGCAGCTCTCTGCACAGCCTTCTTTTTCGGAATTACTCTGCTGCTGGTGGAGTGAAGCTAGGTAGGGGAGGGAAAGCGGAATCGTTGCGTGGAGTTACAAGAGAGCAGGAAAACCCATGTTGAGGCTACAACCATGCTGCCTGCCTGTGTTCCTGACGGTATGGATGCTGCTTCTTCACAGCATACCTGAAAGAGTTCCTTGTGTTTAAAAAATGAGGGGTGTTTTGGGCTAGAAATGCAGTCGCTAGAAAACAAAGTCATTTTAGACTAGATGATCGCTGTTGAACCATCTTCACAGGATGATGTATGTCCTGTGAAAGGCCATATTTAATAGTTTTCATTATGATCCTTGGCACAAAAAGTAGGAATATGCTAATGGTGCAGAGCTGAGAGTCCTCACTCAGTATAGAGTAGCACGCAAGAGAAACTGGATGACCTTGAGAACAGAGTAACAAAAATGTGAAGAAACATAAAAATGCAAAAATGACATTATTGCCTTAGAGTGTGGTATAGTTATAGTATTGTACTTAGGGCAAAATATGAAACAACATTTCATACAGCTGTGGCAGAATTCAGGCTCTTAAATTTAGGGGAGAGATTTGCAGATTTTTTTTTTTTCCCATGGGCTTGAAATTGCAGGGAATAAAAAGTCAATGATGGTGCATGCCCAACCATCTGGGCAGAGCTGGCCGCTTAGGCGCTTGGCCTCTGTCTGCTGGAGATGCAGACTAAGGTGAAGTCAAATGAAGAAAATGAGTTACATAACAAGGGATCAGATTCAACAACCTGGGAAGTCCCCTTCTCTCTCAAACTCTCATTTTCTGTTTCCCCCGCGCCTCTGCCTGCTCAGGTGCGCTGTCCTGTCCCTTCTTCCTGCTTTGGAGAGGCACCGCAGAGCCCAGGGCAGCAGAGGAGCACAGGGATGCTGTGGAGGAAATCAGCCCCTAGCAGGGGGTCCGCAGGTGGAAATCCTCTACCTAGTCGAGTATCCGGGGGCATCCACTGTGTTCGCTGTTCGGTCATACGCACCCAGTAGTTTTGACTTTTTTTAACACTTCCAGGCAAAGTCTCATGAGGAGTCTGCCTGCAGGTGTAAGGCAGACTGCCCCCCCACCCCCCCACCTCCCCGCCCCGGTCACGTACTGCCGGTGTTAGCTCCGTCATATGGTCTGAACAAGGGAGAAGAGCACACGGCAGGGAGTACTGAGAGAATCCCAGGGCCGGGAGGAGTCTGTAACCTTCCCAGCTCCCCCTGCCTCTCTGATGCAAGCTGGGCATCTTTGTGCTCACAAGGACATTTACTGAAAACTGAATCCACTGGCAGAAAACCGTGATGAAGACCAGAATGCACAGTACAGAAATGCCACTGGTCAAGGGGTCCTTGCATGCCACAGCGAGAAGGAATATATAAAGAAATGCCCACTGAGCAGTATAATTTAGGGATACTGTATTCTGCCATTAAAGGGGAAGCATATTTGCAGAGGAAATACATTTTGTTCTTCTTCGTGATGGCTGGTGGCTCATTCTGTTTATACACACAAAAATGTCCAATAAATAAACTTTCCAAGATTTTGTGAAAAATAATTCCTAAAAGATATGGGAAGAAAGAATGGCAACAATGTGTCCTCACTCAAGAGTTTGTGTGCATAAACTGCAGGGTTTTTTGTCTTCAATCTGTCATTGTGAACAAAGCAGTACTAAGTATTTTAACAACTGTCTGGTAGTCTGCATTTTTATAGCTTTCTAATACGATGCTCCTAGTTATATCCTTAAATTGGAGTATTGTATTACAAGGTTGCATAAATAAAGCCAGCTGAGCACTCATTTACATGTAGATTTCAATTTGTTCTTACACTACGTATATTTTTGTAAGGCTGGAAAGAATCTTTTCCTAAATATTATATTATTCTTCTGCTTAACAATAAAGCATTGGTGTCTCGGTGTCAAAAGCTAGTTATTGCCAGTGGTGCTTAAGCCCAGAATTCCTGGTTGGCAAGTTTATAGTCTTGTGTCCTTTGCCAGTGATATTTGAGAGTCAATTTAGTGCGTTAAGAAACTGATTTGCAAACTGTGTCACAGCTGAGGGCTGCGGTTCCCCCTCCGCAGAATTCAGTCTCTGCCCCGTGCTGTAAGGTTGAAGAAATCGCCCTGTAATGAAGATTTTATGTCTTGTTACCGCCCTTCTGAACTGTTCCAGGACTAGGAAATGCCGCCGCACTGCAGTCAGACTATTGCTGCTGTTCGGCCGTTTCTGTGGCGGGCCCCGAGCGCCCCGAAGGCCGCGCGGGCCCTGGTCAGCCACAGCGGGGACTGGCCTCCCCACCTCCCCACCCCTGGCCCCAGAGCCCTAGGCGCAGCCCCGGGCCTTTGCTCCTGCTGGCCTGGTTTGTGCGCCGCGGGGCTGTGCCCGGCCCGCGGAAACGCTGCTCCTGTTGCAGCCACCACCGGCTCCCGAGGCATCTCAGCTCCGCTCCGAGCCCGCTGCCCCTTGGCGGGCGGTCGTGCCAGATGGAGACCGCAAAGGCCCAAGGTGTGCTGAAGAGCTTGCTGTTGAGGTAGGTCGTACCCGCCGGCGTGTGGAGCAGAAGGTTGGCTGCAAGGCTAAGCGTGATTTGTTTAGCTCCAGACAAAGGATGCTGCGGCTGAAAGCAAAGTGGTGACTGTTATAAAACAAATTTGTAAGAGGAACAAAAGCTTTCCTGAGGGTTGTTCTGTCTGCAGTCCGTTTGAAGGAGGCAGCACGTTTAGTTATTTTGCCATCTAGGCACCTGACCTTTATGATACTTTCAGAATCCAAGAAATTCACGTGTTCTATTTGGAGTATCGTCCCCTTCCGAAAGGTGTGCGGTTGCTGCAGCTGGAGTGAAGGCAGCAGCTGGACGGGGCTGGTGGGAGCCTACGCATCGTAGCGCTGAGCTAAGAGCGGGTACAGGGTGAGACCTCACCTCAGGTACGCAGCAAGCTAAGTTGGACTAAATGCCGTGCTGTTTCCTCTAGGCTGTCACCTTGACAAAGTAAACTAAGCTGGGTTGCTCTAGCACTACTGTCACGACAGTGTAGTTAACCCATTCATCAAATTGCTTCTGTCAGAAATCTTAGGTTTCTTTCAGGGCCGTCTGTGAAACGTGGTGGGTAGGTTGCTGGTACACAGCAGAATTCAGGATGGTGATAGTCCTGAGGGGTGGTTGTGTCCGAAAGCTGGGAGAGGGAGCATGATGCCGTGGAGAAGGACCGCTTTTCTGTCCCTTTGGCATCCCCTTCCCAAGTGAGGGAGATTAATTCCTGAAATCACAGGCAATAGTTTCTTATCGTACTGTTTCCCTTTTCCTGACAAGTTTCGGAGGCTTTGTGTGGTTTGCCTATTGCAAGTGAACGGTTGCGGCTGTATGAGGATGTTATTTGGCTTTCTAAGTTTTCATAGCTTCACAAAAGAGCTCCATATAAAGCTGTCAAACCAAATTGGTTTTTTTTTCAAGCTCCTCTGGGCACATTTTGGCCTGAAAGTTGGATCTACCTTTTCTGTTCCTAATCCATGCCTTCCTGGGAAGCCAGTTAACTTCAGCTATCAAGCAAGTACATGAGACTGCCTTTTAGTACTTTCTTGGATGAACAAAAGCTGAAGGCTCAGTATGTATTACAACCTTGTGCCTTTGTTGGGTTTACTCTCTTTTTAAGTCTTTAATCTCATTTTGGAGAATTATCGTGATGGAGGGAGCTATATACATAAATCCTTTCAAAATAACTTATTTCTGCTGAAGACTAGACTGATTTTGAAAGTATAATCAGGAAGTTTTCAACAACTCTGTGAATTCATTGGTCTGCTTTGGATTTTAAGCAACAAGTTCTTGAAGCTCTGGAAAACATGAATTAGGTTTAAGGAAAGTACTTGACATATTGAAATCGCCCACCATTACTGTAAATATGGTCATTGGTGAAAAATAGCATGGACATAATTATATATATATATATTTTAGGACAAGAAATGAAACAGTGCTTTTGCAGGTGAAACTTCTATGAGATTTAAGATAAGCAATCATCAGTGTTTGTTTCGTTCTATCCGTTGGGTCTCATGAGAGGCACTCTTAATGATGACAAGGTGGGCTGCGTTTTCTTGCCTTAATGTTCTTTTCAAAATGAAGGGCTCTTCCTCCCCCAGTGGAGCTCGGAGGCAGTGTAGTGCAGTTTGTGGTTGACTGGATTGCCAGTGCGGCTTCCAGCAGATCACTGGTGTTGCTGAAGTTCCCAGGCCTTCAGTTACAATTCCTGGTCTACCTACCACCACCA
The DNA here is from genome assembly GCF_963921805.1 of Phalacrocorax carbo. NCBI lineage: Eukaryota > Metazoa > Chordata > Aves > Suliformes > Phalacrocoracidae > Phalacrocorax > Phalacrocorax carbo. The sequence continues at coordinate 23,589,731 of NC_087524.1, forward strand.
CTCTCCCACCCACCCCCATCTGGAAACCCTCTTTTACCTGTTGCTTTTTTTCTGCCAATGGCTTATATTATTGTTAGTATTAAGAGCATTGCCTTCTTAGGTCAGTTTAGACCTGAGTGTCCGCCAACCCTCTCTCCCTTCCCTCGTTCCACCAATGTTGTTTTTTTCCTACTTGTCTCCACTCTAATAGTTTATCCTTCTAATGAGAGAAGGCTACAAGTTATTCTTTCTAAGTGAGATAAGCCCTTGTGAGCTCTATTTTATCTAACCAAGACTAGGAAATCGTTTGCCCTTATTTGTATTAAACAGATGTATATACTTTACCGCAAGTCATTAGTGCTATAAAGAGATTGCCTTCCTATTGATAGCCTAGATGGGGGGATTCAGGAGTAAATTGCCAATAAATAAAGAGTGTGCTTGTAAGCACTATTGATTCTCTCTGAGCCACAGAGAAGTGTTTTGTTAGTAAAACTCCTCCTGAATGTGCAAGCGAGGTTAAAAAAAAACCCAAGTAATTAGTGATTACTGAAAGCAGGACGAGGGGAGTAGGGGATGACTTGAGGTGAGAAGCTTACATTGCTTTTCTTTGAAGGGTACAGTTTGTAAAGAGAGCTGCTAAAAATGTAACAGCAATTCTTCCGGTCACCCTCACAAATCCTGGAGGTAATAATTTAAAAGCTGAAGATCAGCACAGCATTTCCTATAACACATAACTTCAGCGTAGTAGGAGAGTTTCCCAAATCTCTGTGAAAGGAATAGAAAGGATCATTTGCATAGGAAATGAAAGATTGGTGGGATTTGAAATCTTTTTGTCCTGTTTGGGTTTTGGAACAGTCTGGAAGTTACTCTTCTGAGCTGTTTGGGGAATGCCTTATTGTACGCTGGTGGCTAGACATTAGGAGCCAATGCAGGGGCAGGTATGAAGAAGACCAGAGTGTCGTTATAAGCTGAAGGACAGCGGAGTCCTTCCAGTGGGAGCTGGCAGAACAGATTAGTCAGGACCATGGCTACTATAACCCCGGTGCTTGCTCCATCTTGTATGTTTCTTCCATATTCATCAAGCTCGCTGAAAATCAGTATTATTTACAGAGCTGTCTTTCTTGAAAAGACGGTAGGACGGAACTGGATGGACAATAGACAAAGCTATGCCGCAGTGCTGTTCTGTGCTGAAACCGTATTCAGTGATATGATTCCCATCATCTTCAGTGCTCGTGTTCCATGATGTAATTGATGTTTGTAAGCTGACAGGCCATTCCTTTAAGAGGATCTCAATAGAATAACAGTGATTATAATTTTACAAAATCTTTGGCAAACCTCTTAACTGTGGTTGATTAGAGGATTCTCCCGGTGATATGCTGATCTTCACATTGATTTAGAGAAGACATAAAACAATGATAAATGCGGGGCATACAGCAACCATTTAGTTATCTGCTACACAACACTGGAATTGCCCTAAATGTGGAGAATTAGAGCAGCTAAATAAAATTCATTTGACATGGCTGTTCTTAGTAACAAAAAAATTTTACTGGCCTGATGCACTTCCTGTGTCTTTAGGAAACTGATTTCTTCAGACTAAATTTCTTCTGTAAGGGTGGGAATGCAATTCATCACCAAAGACTGAACACCAGGAATATATTTTTGGCAACGACAGCCATTGGAAGGCTCATTAAAAATCACAGTATGAATTCAGAAAGTATCAGATTATATGATGAATTTATCACATACTGTTTTATTTATGCATTTTTCCACATCATTAAGCCATATTACATGTGAAAAGATTTAAGAAATTACACACTATCTGTGTGTGGTTTTTTTTAATGCATATCTCGGCTTCTGTTCTGAAAAGCTCTTACAAAGTTCATTACGTATTCCCCCTTCTGGTTTTATCTTCTTTTCTAGATCTCTTTCCTTCTACCCCTCTTTGTTCCTATTATCAGCGATTATGTTGTTTAAATTTTCTGTGGGAGATTTGTTAGATTTCTTCCACAGATATTTAAAAATGAATGAAGAATGGTTTTTAAAAATCAGGAGTTGTCAATAGACTCAAGAAAAGGGCCTTCCTTGGAAACAAAACTGCTTATGCGGTGCTTTGTCTTCCTGTGTAACTTCCTTCCATATTCATTCAGCCTGCTGGAAATTACTAGTATTTACAGAGCTGTCTTTCTAGAAAAGACAATAGGACAGAATTTAATTTACACCACCTGAGGGCACTCTAACACTATTTCACTTCATTTTCAAGAAAAATACAGAAGGGTAGTGTTTGGAATGGTGTCCACATATCTTCCTCTTATGATTACTGTCAGCTTCTAGAACAAGTGTACCACTGAAATGAATGAAAATAATGTAAAAAAAATAGATATGTTGTTATAGGCAGGTATCTTGGAAACAAGGTTGTCCTTCTTTCATGTCATTAGTATTGTTTCCTTGTGCTAACTGTAGGATGACGGTATTTTTAAATACAACGCTATTATTATTTTAAATGATGTGTTACTAGCGTGGGAGTGATAACTGTATGCCTGGCTATGCTGCAGCTTTAGCTGCTTACATTTTTCTGCCTCTTGTCTGTATCCAGAAGAGTGCAGAGCTGATGTAAGGTTACCAGGTTAGGATGCTGCCTTCCTGTACTTTTACCACTTAACTAGAATGTGACAAAGTGAGAAACGGGAGAAGTAAAAAGCTCCCTACATGGGCAGTCCTGAGCTGGCTCGCTGTCTCAGTCTTGCTGTGTTTACCTTCTGTCTCTCACCTTTTCCTACATGGCCATCTCTTTTCCTTCTGCTGTACTGTTTTGCTTTCTCTAGTTTGTCTCTGTTTGTCTCCTCTCTAGTTATTTGATTTCACCATCCTGTTATTTTGTCTGCTCTCTAATGCATGGAGAAGGTCACCAAGCGTAGTTCAAATAAGAAGGGCTCAGTGCAGGGCAAGAGTTTCTCTGCCAGGAGGCAGATGGGCTTCCAGACCTCGTAGCCACCAGTGCTGGTCATTGTACTCCCTCGTTCTAACAGGGAAATGGCTGAACTCGTCTAATATACATCCAGTTAAAAGCACATCCTAGAGCCCTTTTGTTCTGTTTGTTCAGCATGAAACGCAGTGAAACCTTTATGTCAGAAACTATATAGTATTTCTGATTGTGTTAGAACAATAGCCATGTGCTCCCACCAGGAAAAAACCCCTCAGGACTGTTCGCTGAACTTAGGCGGGAGGTTTCCATAGCCCTCTTATGAGGAAAAAGGCTGTTGCGTGTGTTCTCCTTCACACTGGCTTTCTAAAACATGCGTCCAGTTGCATGATGGAAAATGCTGCTGTGATTTTGTGCATTTAGACTTTGTTTTAGAGCGTAGCAACTCTAAGTGTCCATTTAAGAGCGAGTCATCAGTCCTGGTCACAGTGTTCAAGAAATTGCAGTTGCATTCTCCCAGGGGCTGCCCAAGGGGATAACGTAGCCCAGTGATGTTAGCAACACTGTATTTTTTTAGTTTGACTGTTTTAGTGATCCAGGAGTACATTCAGGAATAGTTCTATAGATGATATATTCTTCAATGAACCAACTAGACTGACCTGAATAATACTTTTAATTTGTGCATGCTAATTGGCTTGACAAAGGAACGCTACTCTTTCTTTTGTACTTTAGACCAGAAGCGAATGAGCTCGACTGGTTTTTCCATAACAGGATTTCTTGGTAGCACTAATGGAAAATAAAAAGTTGTGTCAGATAAAGTAGTTCTTAAAACACACTGGAATGACTCATATTGAGAAATTATCCTGTATTAAAGAAAAATGAAAGTAATTAAAGGAGTTAAAGTTGCATATTTAAACAGAAATCTACCTTTAAAAGTCATGGTATGAACGCTGTATTAGGGACAAGAATAGCTATGTAGGTATTTAACAAATCTAAGCTCTTCCAATAAAGCAATTCCAATAAACCAGAAAAATAAAAGAATGTCTTGCATAAGTAGTCCTGTTGGATACTTAAGGATCTTGAAGCAGTGAGACGAGCTTAACTTCTTGCAGAGGGCTTCCTTCCTTGAAGTCTGATAGTCCAATACATTATTTTCTCACACCAAGGTCATCAGTACGAAATACGTCTTCTACATTCCTTAAATGTGAGTAAGAAGTTATGTTTTGCACTAGTGAGGGACTGAACTATTTTGGAGGGGACCTTTGGTATGCTGTGAAACATGAACCGCATGGGTGGAACGAAGGCTGTACCTCATTTTAAAGTCCTATGGAAGCAGAGGTACAAAGTAAGTACTGCAGTGACTGGGATGCTACGGCTGGAGTGTGGTCGCCTGCCCAGCCACAGTTCCTCTACTGAAACTCTGGTCTGTAGACAACTTCAAATTCTGGAAGGCTGAGAAGAAGATGAATAAGAGTGTTTTAAGGATCCCTGTGCCATCTAAAAAGTTGTGCATTTTATCTCAGGGGCCTGAAATGGAACTTACAGGTGAGAACTCCCTTGGCATAAGATTTGCTTCAGTGCCTTTACATACTGGCTTTAGTTTTTTTAATTTTTAGGTTTGAGGTTTTGATGTTTTCATTTCTAGCTTTGCCTCAGTGTAGTTGGAAATCACATTATAGTATAATTTATGGGGTTAAATACAGAAATAAACTAAAACAATGAGCCAAGGATATACTTACTTGTAAAAATCACATGGAAAATGTGGAGAGAATATAATCACAAAAGCAAGAGAGGGAACCAAGGTTTAAGTCCTTATAACAGGAAGACAATAGCCAGAGACATTCTTCCGTGCTTGCTAAAAATAAAACCTCAGCTTTTCATAAGCAGATGGTTGTTGATGTAGTGGCAGGTATTGATACAAATGAGAGATCCAAACGCTTTCACAAAACTCTAGAGAACTGTAGCTGAGAATAGGAAATATGAAGGTAAAGATGCAGCAATAACAGGGTCCTGTATCCTTTAATCTTATTTCTCAGCTCCAAAAATGCTTTTAGGAGGAAACACTCCATGTTCCATAGCAAATATTTATTGAATGAAAGAAATGTTAATGCAGTTTTATTCCTAGCAGATTTTTCAATATGTGATATTAGCATATACTTGTTTTGTGATATTGTGTCAGCATGGAACATAACTTTTTCTCCCCCCACAGAGCCTCTCTATATGTAAAATCACAAGGCTCACTTCACTTTAACACAATCTAATGTGCGCTTTCTATCCTCTCATGCCAAATGACCAATACCTCTTTTTGATTCTTGCTGGCATTAATTTTTGCTTATCTGACATCCAATTTGCCAAATGAATGATGACAGTAATCCTTCTTTCTGTACTATTGCTTCACCTTATTCCATATTATGTGTTCAGGTTTTCTGGGGTCATTCTCCCTCCCCACTGCCCCTTGTTTTGTGTTCTGTAAAGATGAAAGATTGGATTTATTTATAATGATTAAAATAATTCTGAATAGTTTTACATTCATTTAAGTTCAGATAAATGGAATTGTAAATATTAAATGTATCTCTTAACTGCTTATGCAGACCATAAGGATGGTATACAAAGACTCTGTATGAACTCGAGTTTGGAAGGAACAAAATCTGTCACTAGAAGAGGGGTTGAAAGAGTAAGAAGCAGTAGTTATAAGAAGGAGAGTTCAGAAGGACCTTCTCAAGGGTAGAAAAGATTGTGGAATGATTTTATGTTTTTTCCCCAAACATAAACACTTAGAAAATGGCTAGTTCAATAGGAAAGGTAATTAGAATGGCAAATTAGACATCTGTAAATGTGAGGAAGGCAAAAAACTTCATGCATGTTGAAGAAAAAAATCTGTTTCCATAAAGACAATATTTCTCTTGAAATACATGAGATACTATTCTGTGGATAAATTAAGATATTATCAAGTGGAAGGTGAGAGTTAACTCTCCTGCTTAGTGCATGTCTCTTAGTGCAGTTAGAGAACATGAAATGCCTTACTAAGTGTATGCATACCCAGCATGATGTAGGAGACGCGCTATCTGCGAGCCTGCCAGTCTACCCAGGCCAGTTCCAAGCCAGAAGTCACATACCGTGTTAATGTTAAATCAGATTAGTGAGCTCTGCTTACTAGTCATTTATCAAGTTGCATAATAGGGTGAGTTTTTTTCCATGAGTTAAGGAGCTCGCTTTGTGCTGGATCTCAGTCTTACGCTGACTGTTCTGAGTGGACATCTCTCTCTGTTCGTGGCAGACTGTGCTTTTTGCATCTCCCATGACCATACATGGAGGTGATCTGCTCGGGTGCAATACTTTTGATAGAAAAGTCAGCAAGATAAGCGTGGTTCTTTGCACACTGCCTTTCATTATGGCAAATTAGTTCACCCTGCGTCCTTGCATAAGAAAGGCTAATCTTACCTCTCAACATGCATTCTCTGTACGTTTTTTCCCAAAGCGCCCATTAACAGAGGTGTGGTGGGATTTCATGAACAGGGTCCCCAGGCAGCCTAAGCTTCTCTGCACGCTTCCTACATTCATTCTGAAGCTGTCCTTGCAATTATGGCTGTTTTGAACCTGAAGGACTGCTTAGCAGACCTCCATCTACAGTTTCGCAGTACATGACTCTTCTGGGTTCGTGATCAGCCTTGAGAGCTGCCGGCGGTTACTCCCCAAACAGCATTCTTCCAACTGTCTTGCTGGGTGCCAGGGCCAGTAGTGACTGTTGCAGTCTGCGTCACTTCCACAGCAAAAGAGGGGGGTGGTGGCAGTGGTTCTTTGGTATAGTCTTACCAATTGCCTGCATCCCATTTTTCTCTGTTAAAGCCTTGACTTAGTGGGACTCAATCTTGGTGAAAGAATTTAATGGCATTTGGATCAGTCTACGCCTGCCTTTTTATGGGTAGCTTTTTATTTAGGGCTGCAATAAATACTTTGGTTTAAAAAAATACCTTGAACAATCTGATGCATACAGGATGTATATCTGGGGAGACATTTATGCTGGGGAAAAAGAGAGTCACTGAATTGAGAAGTGATTGTTCTTTCTTCACGGAGCTCTATGTATGAGGTACAAGTGGCATATGGGCTGGCTTATATAGCACCTTAAGCTCAGCAAAGCAGGTTAGGGTTTTCTCTTAAAGTGGTATCTCAGAACATGTAATTTTGTTCTCATAAGTTCTCAGCAGTAAATGCTCTTTCTATTCCAGTACTACTACAAAAATAAAATTTATTAGCTAAAACCTAATTCAGATGGACAAGACAGCACATAAAAGGTGCTGTGGCACTAGAAAACTCCAGTCATAGGAAATTATGAACTATATGGAAGGTGGGAAGATAATTGTGATTGACTAATTCTCTGGAAATACCTGCTTCAGCTTAAATGTAATACAGTGCATGGATCAGTGATTTCAAATAGTTAAATTATTTGGGATATAGGGATAAGCCCCATTCCACTGTGAGTAAAGTCTATTTTAATGACTTCATCCATATGGAGCTACTTTATGTATATCATTAAGATAATATCATAGTAGTGTTGATAGAAACTGGAAGCCAATACTTAGAAGTTGCTCTGTTCTTGCCATAAGTGCGTAACTTCAATTACCTAATCACTCAGAATGGTGGTTTCACTTTGGGTGTCTCTTGCCTCTATTTTTTTTGTTTTTAACTGTTTCAGCTAAAATAATCTGATTCTGACCTGAAGGTGAACATATATTACAACAGAGAAGCTGTAGAGCTTTGCCTTATAGCTTCTGCAAATTAATATGAAGTTTATCAGGGAGTCATCACCTGAATGTAGGGTTTCTTTAGCTATACTGTGTCTGCCTTGATCTGTGGCCAGCAAAAGCTGGCTAAATTTGGGCAAAGTCAGTCTTTAAAGAAAACAAATTCAATCCACACATGGGTGTATTTCCAATTACTTCCCCCCGCCACCAACACCCTTCTCATTAGGTTAATCTCCCCTTTTCCCAAACACAAATTACAACTATTACTACCTCCATACGTAGGAGGCAATCCTTAGGTTACCTTGCTTTAACCAGCCAAGAGCAAAGCACCGTGACTTTCAGAGGAAGCCTCTCAAGAGAAATCCCAGCATTACAATTCAGAGGCCTGATAGGCTGTCCTGCGTGCAAATTCTGCTCTGAAGGACTATGTCCTGCAGGCCTATGTTCCTCTCGTACGTTACATACTTTGGACGCTGCCTGTCAAAAGTGGTGGTGGCTGTGGTTTTTCTGATGACTGCTCTGCTATTGCAGAAAGAGATGAAGTTATTCTTACATCTGTCCAGCTTGTAGGTACTTTGGGATTGTATTAGAAGAAAAGCACTGTGAAGTTAACTATTATTATGGTCAGCTTTTTGTTTGTATCGTGCCATGGGAGTTTTGGCCTTTGACACAGCAAATGACATCAAGTGGAAGGAGGGGAGATCCACTCGGGTAAATGTGTGCAGTTGCTATTCATGGGTGCTAACAGTGTGGACACCTGCTGAGTGCTGGAATGTGTGTAACCTCCTGGTGAGGACAAGAAAACAGCTGTTCTACCTTTTTTCCTCTGGTGTTAATTTTTGTGTCATTAATGTGTGGGCCGTTAATATGGAAGAAGAGTTTGGAGGAAATTTTTTAGGTGGCACCCTTCTACAAAATAAAACCGGAAGTTTGTCAGATACCTGATGTATAAAACCCAAGACTAAAATAGAAAAAGAAACCCTGGACGTATTTGGAAAGAAAAAAAGTAGGGAGTACAGGGAAAGCTGAATGAGAGCACAAAACAAGCCAGACTGAAAAACAAAGCTGACAGCAATGTTTTTCTAGTAAAAGAAAACCTAAAAGGTTTTTTAGAGCCAAAGCTCAAGTCTGTGATCTGACACCTTGAAGAGCAAGCTTCTTTCTGAGCTCACTAGCTACGTTACCTTTTGGCTGACTGTCCTTGCCGGTGGGCCTGTTCCCGCTGCTCCACTCAGGGCAGCTCAGAAGCACGGTTTCTTCCCAGCCCCATCAGGATTCACAGACGGGGCTGAGTCCCTGTGAGTTTTGGCAGGTTGTCCCAGAGCATCCCACCTGTGTGTGAGTATCCCTTTGTGAACTGGGAGCTTGACTCTCTTGCCCCCTGAGATGTAGCTCCTTGTACCTACCTTTTATGCAATACCCTGAATTTGGCTTAAGATTTGGGGTCTTATTTTTGTCTTTTAGAAGTAAAAAATGAGCCTTGCCATTTATTTTCAAGAGCTATGATAGACATCCATCCTCTAAAGGAGAATCTGTAAGCCTGGAGGAGGCTGGAGGAATTTTCCCACAGCTTCGAAGCAGTGCCTCAGTGTGCTGGCTGTCCTGGAAGTCACTCTCACATGCACAACATGCCCCTTTCACTGGGTAGGGAGTATATGTGTCTAACTTGGGTCCTCAAAGCAGCTGCTGCTCCAGGAAACGGGTGTAGAAAATGTAACTTTTAGCCTCTGACATTATTTATTGGATGCAGTATAATGTATTTTGGCTTGTGGAGGGGCTTGAAACCAGCCTCTAACGTTCTGGCTGTGTAGTCAAGCTGCTGCCCAGTGACACGGGAGGTAAACACTGGACATTTGGATAATAACTTCTGGTTCATCTTAAAAGGAGGTGCTCTAGAAATATCTCCGTGTGCATCAAAGTGTCCACAACTGTATTCAGTTTGCAGAAGTGGAACTTTTGTTCATATCAGCCCTAGCTGGGGAAACCTGGCAAAGACAGTGAAACTTTCAGCTCTCTGTGGAAGAGACTGAAATTGAATATTTACTGATGGTACAGGAGAAATAGAAAAGCCAGTTTGGGTTTGTTTGGTTTTTTTTCAATTCAGACTGATTTTTTGAAAGTGGGTAAGAAAAGATCGAGATGTTTTATGTAGACTCTTGAATACTCTTAATAATATCCCCTATTTAGAGCAGAACCAGGTATTAAGTCGTGTAAGATCAAGTCAGGGTCAGCTCTTGAAGTCCCTATTTGCAATTAACTTTCAGTAATGCCTCAGTTCTTATTCTGTTAAATTCATCAATTTAATCAGAGGTTGGATGAGGTGTTTAAGCAATGAACTGAAAAATACTGCCAGGATAATGACACAGCACATACAGGTCTTAATGTCAGTAATCTGCCATCAAGTCCAGGGCTATACAGGAGCTGTCAGTAAAGGTAGATTCCGCTGTTGCTGTGAAGCAAAAAGCTTGGCTGGTTTTGTTTCTGTTGATGCTGAATTCCAGTTATTAATAGTATAGCGATCTTTAGTAGGTTTTCAGAACATTTTTCAATCTCCAGCTAATCTAAGTAAGCAAAATTAATTCCAAAAGTTGAGCTAAAAATAATGAATTTTAGGGCTATGAAATAGCAGCAGAACTTTGCTAAATATAATGTATATGCTTTTGAGACCCTTGTAACCAAAACAAATTATAACATTGCTATCATTAATGAGGCTTTTTATTTCTCTGACTTGGAAACTATTATGTCTTTCAACCCTCTGAATATATTCAAATTTTTTTTGTTGCTGTGAGACTATTTTTCTCATTCTATCTTAAGAGCAATCCTATTCAGGTCAAGTCAGAAATAAGAAAGTGTTGACTTATACAGTCTTTAATCCTCATATGAGCTAATTTAACTATTTTATTGTATATAATGAATTTAAATTTTCACATTTTTGCAGACATGGAAGTGCTCTATTGAGGCCTAATGCAGGCATATATAACTTTCTTAGAAAGTCTGAATAGAAATGGCCTGCAACCCTGAACTATAGAAACATCCTCACTGAAGCAAACCGTGAAGATCCTGTGCAGGAGAGAATAGGCACAGCAGACTGTAAAGTCCCTCCGACGTAAAGTCCATCCCCTAAAACTAAGGGGAATAATACTGACACAAAGCCACCCTCAGTCTCACAAACTGAATAGGAATTTTGATCAGGTACATTTATAGTATATAAATGAGAAAGGCAAAATTGCAAATGTGAGTTAAGGCTTTTCTGGACCAGAAAGTGGTCTCTATGAGGAACCTGAGAACATTCAGTACATTGCACAATCAGATCCTAATACAGCATATATCAAATCTGGATGTTGATTTGCATCTAAAGAGAGACAGGAAGCCAGTGAAGGTACATAAGTAATGAATTCAGGTTTTAAAAAAAGTACAACATGGTCTTTAACAAGTAAGGATTTTGTTAGGTAACGGCTAGCAAACCCGCTATAAAACTGCTAGTAGAAAGTGTAATGAGTCCTAGTATCAAGAGGTGCATTTGTGTTCAAGTAGGTAGACCTGAGGTGCTGACAAAAGCAAACATGGAGCTGGTATTTTCCCGTAAGCTATGTTCCACTACTGGAATATTCTTAAAAAGGATAGTTAAAATTAAAATTGACATAGCTGTTTGGAAAAAGTGTTGTTTTTTCTTCTTCTTTTTTTTTTAATCAACAGTGAAGGTTAAAAGCAGCTTCTGCTCTGTACCCTTCCTTTTCAAATATAATGAGCTTTGTTTTCACTCCCTTGCAACCTGGGTCTTTATTTCCCTTTGTAAAGTGCAATGGTACACACAGTTATGTTCTGACTTCTGGAAACTATTACACAAAGTGGAAGGCTTGGCAAACAGGTCACACTAGTTTTGCGTTACAAAGTTTAGTCTACTAGAATATTCTTGAAGATATATGTGGGAGGTGGCAGTTTGTTAGAACTGTGAACTGCCAGCACTGTTCAGTACTATTTTTACTTAAAAATATAAATGAACAAGATTGAAGAACAGGAAGACAGACATCTGTGTAGCTTTGTCCAGCTTGCAAGAGCTGTTGACTTTAACAGTGTGCATACCATGTCATATTAGAAAAAATCAGATGAAACCAGGCAAGCAAAGCACTTTATTTCACATGATTTGTTCCCTCTTCTATAATCCTATCATAAATACTTTTAAAAAGTCCGTAAGTACTTCATGCGGTATGAAAAGAATATTTTTCTTACAATCTGGAGGCTGTACTCAGGGATGGATATGGGACTCCAGTTTCCTGAGAGTCAAACTCCTGCTGAAGCTGCAAAAAAAGGCCAGCGTGACCCCCTGAGCATCCCTGTTACCCATTGACTCAGTCTTGCTGCCTTATGGAGTTAACAGCTGGAGTCCTTTTTTTGTGTGTGTGATCCTCATTTGCAATTATTGCCACATGAAAGTGATGTCTAAACTTAATTTGTGCACTATAATGGACAGACTGCCAGAGAAATGAGTGCTTGCGGTGTCATTACTCCACAGTAGCTGTCCACAGTCACTTTGTTACTAAAAGCATGCAGGAAGAAGTGGACTCCTCTGAGAGGTAAATCAGAGGTGTAAATATCAGAGGTAAATTTCAGATGACTCACATCAGCCAGAAGATAAACATGCGTATTATATACACAAAACTGTGTCCTTTTGTTTATGCATGCAACTTAGTAGTCTCACTGAGGTAAAGAGGCCTACTCGCTGTAATCAACATAAGCATTTCCTGAAGTGTTTGTGGGATCAGACCAGTGGGTTCTGATTCAAAAGGAGGGACTTCTAGTGAATTTAAGATCAGTTTTGTTTCAGGGACTTGTGATGAAGAAGTCAAAAAGGTGCTTCCAACGGGTTAATTATGCAAGGAGTTCCAGGGATGTCAGCGGGCTTGCTTTTATTCTCGTGGAGTACCTATGTACGGATCTGTCGCAGAAGAGGAGCCGTTCTGGTGCGATGAAGCACTTGGCAGCGCGGGTAGCGGTGCCGTTTTGGCTCTGTGGGTTCCTCCAGGCCTTGCCCGCTAGCCAGAGAGCACTGGCAGTGGCGGAGGCAGCGGCCACCCGTTGGGCCCCACCGCCATGGGCCCCGGTCGGGTCTGCTGGCACTTCTGCAGAGAGCACTGCTCCATGCTTCCTTCTGCCAAAACGATCCGATTTTTGGCAACACACTGACGCGATTTATGCAAATCTGCACATCTTGAAAGAAGCTTGTTGAAAGGCAGTTGTATGTGCAGGTATGTCTATTAACTGGAAAAGGAAAGGCAACTTTGACAAAAAGAGTAATGACTAACCTCTCCACAAAGCTCAGAGGTGACCAGCACAGCGCATCACGCCATGCCTGGAGAGTCTTCCTTCATGTTCAGGTTTTCTTTTTACGTGATTATTTTGTCTTCTTCTTAGTTGTCTTTTTCCTATTATGTTTTTCTCATCAGAATAAGGTGATAAATTCACAAAGGAGCTGTAAAAAGACCTACAATAAGAATGAGAAAACTAATCCTTTTAGCCTTTCTGTGTGAAAATGGAGAGGAAGGGGGAAGTGGTTGTGTGGAGCTGGCAGCTTTGGCAAGGAGTGGTAGGGCTGAGGCTGGCTTTGTACAGCGGCTCCCACTGCTCAAGGATCTCACTAAATACATTCACTTTCATAGTAGGCTCTAAATAATGATCCATTACAGGTTGTTTAACTCCATTTTCAACTGAAATGGACTAATATTTTCAGAAGAGGAATTATTACGTTTCAGATACTAGCAGTTAACCATTATGTTTTCTTTTTGAATCCCTGCCTCTTTCCATTATGAGACCTGTGCTGATTCATTGTACACTGCAAAAGTTGTGTTTGCCTGTATTTTTGAAGGAAACAGTGTTTTCATGGTAGGAAGATGCGCTGTGCAAACATTATCAAGATGACTTGCCTTGAAAGAGCACCAGTATCACCGTGGTGAGAATTAGGCATGGTTAAGGGATATTTCTTGGTGAAAGGTCTTACTGAAAGTCTTCAAAATATGGAAAATTACTTAAGAGGAATACACATTTGTATCTTTATTAAGTGACTGTTTTTGACGGTCTTTTAACGGGTCTGCATCAATCTTTCATTCAGACTCTGTAACACTTCATTTTAATATCTTACCATAAATAAATGCAATTTATTTGCATTTATTGTTCCACTTGCAACAAATTTCTGTTAGTGGTTAAAGCAAATGATTGGTTCACTCATAAAGATGATTGGAAACATATAATCAGGTAGAAGAAATGAAAAATGCACCAAAAGTAATCTTTTGAATGTAGCACAGTTCCAATGCATCTAACTGGGCTCATCAGACCTTCAGGTGCAGTTCTATGCAGTTTGATTAAATGCGGATCAGTCTCCATAGCTGAGCTTTAGATTGCTGCACCAGAGGGGCTGCAGTAAAAAGTATGCCATGCCTGCTCCTCTGAGAGTGTAGTCAAAACTAGTTAGCACCAGGCAACCTTTCTCCCTTGCAATTAGGCCCAAAACTAAACATATCGTACGACCACTTTTGAACAGAAATTGCCATCAATTTATGCCTTATCAGTAAAAAAGGTACGTTCTATGGTGTATTTCAGAGGTAAATTGCTTTATGCAGCAATAAATCTAAAAGTAAATTAAGAAAATCTGTATAAAATACAGCCTGGTGTTATAATGAGAATTTAAAATGGAAAAAAAATGAGCCTCACTAAAAGTATCATGATCCACCTCTTTATAGTGATTATTAGTTTTCATGTGTTCAGGCTTCTCAAAGGACTTTTTATAGCAAAGTTACAAGCTTCATGTAAGATGATATAACCCAGTGTAAAGATACTGAAATAGTGAATATTAGGGAGGTGGTATTGCTTTGTGTGAGGAATGTATCGGTGTATGGTGTATGAACTGGGATGGTCCAGCTGTTGTATGGCAGATCCTTTCTATTTGCGGCATGTTTCTGGAATGTTTCTATCTAGCCTGCCAGAAGAAGCCACAGAACACCAGTAATGTTTGAGCAGCTGAATGCCTCCTGTGCCTATGCACAGTGCAGTGTGGAAAAGGGAGAAGGGATGGCTGCCAGGCCTGTGGAGTAAAAAGGCCTATTTTCTTCAGTGCTTATTGCCTGAGATTCTGCCAGGCATTTGAACTTGCTCTTTTCTCCTGATCATAGCCTCTGTGGCAGTGGACTGTGATAAGGAACAGCTCTGACTACCCACAGAGGTACCATTATGATGGATAACTTTAGGTAAAATATATTCTTCTGCTTTACATGAAAAGATGTTCTTATTTCCAGTTTGTGTAGAAGAGACATATTAATGGCTCAGTGCTGTAATTTTATATTCTATAAAATATTTATATAACTGTAACTGGAGAAAAGCTTAGTTATAAAATAACTTCGTGAAAATCATTTGTGTTGAACCAAATAA
This sequence comes from Phalacrocorax carbo, assembly GCF_963921805.1. NCBI lineage: Eukaryota > Metazoa > Chordata > Aves > Suliformes > Phalacrocoracidae > Phalacrocorax > Phalacrocorax carbo. Next base: position 23,604,791 of record NC_087524.1, read on the forward strand.
CATCATGTTAGCCATGAGTTGGTGACCCAGGCAAGAAACTTGCTTCTCTGTTGAACAGAAAATATATTTAATAAATGATTATGATTTGCCTGCCTGATTTTGGTCAGGATATTGTGACTGAGCCCTGACTCAGCTCATTCAAGCTGCACAACAGCTGTTTGGTAGTAGCAATACTTTGGCCAGATTTTTCCAATGCACTGAGTTCCCGTTTGGGCTCCTTCATACTGCAGTGTCTGCAGGGGCTTAACTGGCTTCTTGGCTAAGCCTTGCACTTGCCACGGAAATAACTTACCTCACTGCCCAGTGTAAGCCCTGCAGCTTCTCTTCTCGTTTAGAAGCTCACTTTCTTTTGTCAGCATTGCCAATAGGAAAATTTTGGGACGCAGTCATGTAGATCTTTGTGCCTCTTGGCCAACTCTAGCCTGCTGTGAGCCACAATGCACAAACCAGGCTGACGCCACTCCTGCCTGGGACTGTGGAGCAGCTTTAAAGGCAGAAACGTTGAACAGCCTGGTGGTCAGTTCTGTGTATGTTTTAGATTTCATTTTCTATATATTCGTGAGTGCTGACTTACAACAAAATCTAGCTGTTGCTCAGCACTTTCTAGCAGTGGAGCTAAGGCACGTCATAAGGGAGGCCAGGCTTGCTACACCGATATACAGAAGGATAAACTGAAGCAAGAAGTTTTCCCAGAGTATTGCAAAGGTATCCTACAAGTAGACTCCTGAGACTGGGCTCCCGTGGGCTTTAACAGCCAGGTACTTAGTGCCAAAAGTTGTCGACAGTCTGCTCACACAAAGAAATTTTGTATTCTTCAAGCATCAGAAACTGGCTGGCTCTGTCACTGGTCTATCCATGGAATCTTATAAACAATGAGAGTGTTCCCTTCTTACTGCAGCCTAGTGCGCCCTGCAGTGACGCGATGGGTGTTATTCCTGATCCGCTTCCCTTCCCACAAAGTGCATTTCAGAATGACAGGTCTCTCCGTGGGTCCCAGGGCAGAGGGTGATCCCTTGGAAGAGAGCTGTGAGGGTCATTCTGAGCTATAAAGGCAAAAGGGGAAAATACTTGTGCTGGGGGGAAAGGATTTTTCATTCTGCATTAAAATTCTATGGTCACAGATTTCTCTGTGGTAAATTCATTCCCGCCTCTTTTGTGAGAAATCAGTCTTCAGTCCTTACTATGGTTTGTGTACACATGCCTGAATTAGCTTTAAACTAGGTGTTTGAAGTGCTATCAAAGTGCAGGATTTCAGTTATCATGGACATACCCAGGGCCCAGTTAACTGTAACCCATTGAACAGTGCTGCTGTTATTTGTACCTGAGCTAACAAGCATATCTGTACATGCAAATACAGATTTCTCCGTTAGACTTAAGATCAGCGTGTTTTGTACATATCACTGCAGCCCTATGTAGGTTTTGAAGTTATCTTTACAGCAGTTGTTATAAATGCTTCTGAACGGGTAAAATGTTTAGACCATTTATTTTCATTTCTGGATCAGCTGAGTTAGTTGCTTTTATTAAGAAGCAAATAACTCCTTTGCAAAGAGAGAGTGTGCTCTTATTTTCTGCAGTTGTAGGAGAGGCATCATGGGGTCTGGTCTTTGCTCCCTGCTGGCTCCATGTGTCACCTTATTTGTTGCTTTCCTAAGATCAGTAGGGGAAAAAAAACATCCCCAGAGAATTCTCTGGGAGCCTCAGGGTGAGAAGGGCCCGTGTAATGCCAAACATCACATTATTTTGATTTCAGCAATTACAGGTCCTTTTTCCAAGTTCCTGTAAGGACACTGGTTCAGTGTGGACGTCGCCCTCTTGTTGCGTAGCCTTTCCTTTCCACTGCACGGGAAGAAGCCAGTGTCCCACTTGCTGGCCTGAACCTCTTAGTGACAACAGCTCTGCTGACCATGGCCTGATGCGACAGAAGCCCAGGATGCAGTGCATGTGTTCGCCTAAGATAACTACATCATATAATCCCCACAGAAGTACTGACTTTTCAGTTGTTGGGGGATTACAGTAAGGGGGAAGGTAAGCAGGTGTATGGTGGAATTTAGGAGGGTTTCAGCCAGCCTCCTAGGGAGGGCTCTGTCCCCATTACTAAACAGGTGTCTGCACTGGGATTGCTGCCTTTCAATCCTGGAAACAGTCCTCAGTTCTTAGTGCAACATCAGTTAAATGCATATTATAGTTTAGAGAGGAGGTAAAGTAATCACACATGAAAATACATATGTCTGATCAAAACCTTGCCAGGAAAAAGTGACATGGCTCTAAAAGAGTAAGAACATTTATGTGCGAGTTGCATCATATTCTATGCAGTATCAAGTCAGCATTCCCAGCTCTTTATGAATATCAGGAGGATATAATTCAAAATAATGGATGCAAGCCTATATAAGGTTAAATCTGCCATGTATAATTTGTGTGTAGTTGTATATGGGTACCAGAAGCTACCTGATGTACTTGTGCAGGGCAACTTACACATTCTGGAAAGTGAGCAGGCACAAGCGATACTCTGCTGTCAGTCTGAGACCTCTCGAGCTGTGCATCCAGCCACTGTCACATAGAGGCTTTAAAATTTGAACGAAGACCAACTCTGGGTGAGGTTAACTGAACTGCGTTAATAACAGAACTATCCTCCTCACCTCTCGTGTATGCTTGCTATTTCTCCCTGAATTCAAATACCTGTGTTAGCCTCTCTTCCAGAGAATGCTCAGAGATGGGAAGATAGCAAAATGTGAGGTAACATCAAGGGTTTTGCTACTGAAGCTCTCCCCTCTTTCTATACTGTGGGAGCTCAACAAACACTTTAAAAGCTCTAGATACAGGCTTAAGGGACAGACACAAGTGTCACTGACTTTCAGTGAGACCTTTGTGTCTAACTGCCCTTCATGCCTTTGAAAAATCTCCCTTGCAGTGTACAAGTTGCTGCATATAAACCTTACAAAAAAAAAAAAAGACAAAGCCGTAGATTTACAAAAGGCAAATAATAAGTAAAAAAGGCTTGGGCATTGTTTTTTAAAGAGTTGTCAGTAGTTAAACTGAAGTGTGTTGATGTAAAAAGGTTTGCTGCTTTAGTGTCCTACCAGTGAACACAAGTGAAGATAGAGGAAGGTGGCTGAAGGGACAACGAACCTGCTTGCCCTTAACCAGGGAAAATTTGAAGTGAGGGATTGTCTTTTGAGGGTCCAACGATCACATGCAACCTCACTATCGTTAAAGAGGTGGGTTAGCTGGAGCAAGAAGGAAGAGGCGTGTTTATATGGGAGCAAACTCAGGAGGAATATACAGTCCATAAAATGAAAAAAAGAAGGTTGTAAGGAAGAGCCCAAACGTGAGGTTTGTGTGGTGAAGGCCTGCCACATGTTGTAGCATCAGGATACAAAGCAGCAGTAGAGCTAGCATCACACCCAGCTACCCTTTGACTTATCTGCTCAAAAGGCCAGGTACAAATTTCAGAGCCACGCTGACAGGAGTGGGGTACAGCAGCACTCGGCGCGATGCTTACGAACTCGCCCCGGGTGGGTATTATCATACGCGCAGCCAGTACGTTGCTGGCAAGGAACTTGTTGTGACTGGGCTGAGACTTTTGGTACCTGATATGTCTTTGTTTTACCTTTCTGAGATTTTTTTTTTTAGATTCTACCCTAATAATTCCTCAGTTGAGAAAATAAAGGGGAGAAGTCTCTTAGTTGTACCGAACTGATGACTGTCAAATATTTTTGCTGGCTTCTGGTTCCTTCCTTATTTCAAGGGCAGCTGCTCCTCCTCGTCCACTTTGTGGCGTGTCTCATTTAACACTGAAAAAAAGCTTTCATGTAAAAAATACATTTTGAAAATATTGTGGTGCTGTACAGCAATAGAAAAGATGGCAAAACCAAGCCCCAGTGGTCTGTAAGCCTGATGTTCCGTTTTCTACAGCAGTGGGGCCCAGAAACTTAGCACTGGCTTCAGGCATAGGTGTCAGCGGTGCGGCTGCCCTCCGAGGAGAGCAAGCCTGCGCGGGGGCAGAGCTCCTGCAGGGCAGCAGCGCTGTGGCTCAGCTCTCCCTGCGTGGTGCAGCCACTGCCTGCTTCCCTGAGCCTTTGTTGAAAGCGTAGGGCTGCAGTCATGGGAGGAAGCAGTAGGAAGGAAGTTTGTCCTTCCCACCTGGGGAACAAGATTTCTGCCAGATGTGGGAGGGATGGGCATATTTAATTGACAACTAGTCCTTGGAAAGGACAGCAAAGACACAAATTTGTGTCCATCCTGAGGGTGGCAGAATTAAATTAGGTCTCTGCTGCTGAGAAGCCCAGAGTCACTCTGACCAGGTGAAAAAAGATATTGAATATAGTTACTGTCGTCTTCCATGGGAGCCGAGTGAGCGCACCACATCCTGGATGAGCCTCAGTGCTTTGCATCACCATGCAGGTATCTTTTTTTTTTTTTTTTTTTAATATAAGGGAGTTCCATTACAGTTGTTTCCAGGATAAATTTTGACACAAGAAAATAAATGGCTGGCTCAGCTGTACTTCATCGGAGAGCAGGGGTTTTTTTCAGTTGATGCCCGCATAACTCATTTTCAAAAGCTCTCATGATCATTATTCAGTGCAGCTTGTAAGAAAACATTGCTGTGAACCCAAAAGTGAAGGCTGTTTAAAATTATTTATGACACTAAATCTATTCACAGCATTATGATATAGCTTGCTTAGAGCATTTTGTGGTAATTTTATTTGTCTGCACTGGGAATAAACATAAAATTAAGGACCACTTTTTCATGTTTTAAAATTAACTAGTGCTGAGCACTTTTAATCAGGCTTTTGGACTGTTAAAGGCCTGAAATGTAGAGGGTTTTTTTTTACTAATTATACATTAAATCTGCAGTACAGAGGAGAACAAAAGTTCTATCAGTTCCTCATGCCCAGGGTTTACCTCGAAAGGCCAGGAATCCTGTGGATATTGTGGCTCTAAGTTCTCCCTCTGCATGGTTGTGTATTCATGATGCAAGGTTTTTTGGTGACTGTGTTGTGTGACTTATCCCTCTCCACCTTCCCCATCTCTCCTCTCTGCAGCTGAGCACCGTACCACCAGGCTCCATCTCCATGGTCTCACCTGCATGGCTGGATCTTGGTCCTCTCTCTTGTTCTGGTTCCTGTGCTGTCAGACCCTTCTCACAGACATTCTGTCATGATACACTGATAGAAACTACTGGATGCATTTCTTACTAGTTTTTATTAGTAGTATATGTATGGCTCCAGTGAGCTATATTTAAATATGGTGTATCTGGGGGCAAAGTGAACTTATTCAAATGGACTTTCTTCTGTGTTTGTCAAGCCATATGACTACGTTAGAGCAAGTCAGCCAAGTTCAGGTAGGAAAGAGAACAGAGCGTCATGTTTATCACTGCTGCTCAGTAATGGCTTAAAACTCAGATGGAGATAAGCAGTACTGAGGCTTTGATAAAAGGTCAAAACTACTAGGAACCTTGTGACTCTGGATGAAAGCTTCTTTGCTTGCTATGCAACTATTGATCTGTTTGTAACTCCTGCAAATAAGTACTTTGTCGTTTGCATAAGCCCTTTCTTATTTTCATATATTTTGCTGAATTACTGTGGCTAGTTGCAAAATGTAACTTGTTTTAGTTGCCATAATTCTCCTCTGAGTGGGAACGTTATAAATAAGTGATGCTTAGTTTAATGCATACATTGAATGTTTTCTTCCACATTCTCCATAGACGGAGGCACATGTGATCTTCAAATAAGTAAAGTAATAAGCAGATATTTTTTAGGCTGTGGGACTTGTGCCTGGTGATGGTTCAGGGTTGTGTCACACGGTTTTGTATTATTTGAATAGAAAGATCTATTATGTGATTGGTGGTGACAGAACAGATTCTCAATGCACAAACCCAGCCTGTATGTTCACCACACAGAAAATAGGTTAGGACTTCTCTTCCTTGCACCTTGCTCCAAAACGTATTTAGTTACTGAGCATCTTTGTGGACTCTGTCCCTCAGAATTACCCAAGGGAAACAGTCAATTCCAACAAGGTAAAAGATGAGGTGATTTAAAGTATTTATCCACCGCAGACCAAGTAATGATGACTATCTTGCTGCAGGCTGCAGTATGGGAACACTGGACCCTGAAAGCACAGTGTGGGAGAAGGATACCCCTGCCTATGTCAGCAATTTGCTCACCTCAGCACTAATAGTGCTAGTCAGTTTGAGACTCCTGATAGAAAATCCACTAATCAGTGATAGTCAGTGGAAGGCTTCTGTTGATCTTCATGGGACTTGACTAGAATCTTAACTATTTCAGTGCTATACTCTGCAGGGGCTTCTCCAACCTTTTCTTCTGCTTTCCTATTTTTTCCTCTGAGATGTCTTCCTAACAAGGGATTACTTTCATAAGACCTTTTATCTGGCCTGTTACATGAAGTGTCATTAACATTTTGTCTATGAAAATAAACTTTAAAAACTATTTCAAGTTATGCTTATGTTGAAAAACAAACCTACAGACATGTGGGGAACTTCTTGTTCCTGAGGATAAATCCTGTAAGACTCAGACAGCCAAAGATGCTTCTCAGTAGGCAGATACATAGATGTGATGTTTTGTCAAACGGCAGATGGGGATTTAGTGTTTTTCCTTTTTCCTCAGGAATATCTGGAGTAGGTGCTAACACTTACAACACCATCAATCCCACATAGTGAAATTTAGCCATGAGGGAAAAATAGACTTGGCCCCAAACAAGTATCAGTCTGAGTTGAAGGCAAGTTAATGCTATGTTTGATTTATATCACACTAACGAGATACCATCAGCTGGGTAGTGGCTCTTACTGATTTTGTTTCATCAGAGAATTTCTTTGGAAAACTACCTGAGGAACTGGAGGCAGACCTGGGGCTCAGACCTGAATTCAGGGTCCACTAATGTGCATAAATGTTCAGATTCGAATTTTAAGTAGAAAGCAAGAGGTGGCCACTATTTCTCATCCATTGCTGGTTGTAAATGTCTAGCTAAACAAATGGACGTAACCAAGTGCACAAGCCAGTGGTGTGCATGCTGCCTCAGAACAGCCTCTATTTTTAGAAATTGCAAGTATATAAAGAATGTTTCCCTTATTTCAGTATCATACGTCTAGCTAGGGTTACAAGTACCACAAAAAACCTGATTCTGAAGTCTTGGTAGGAGCATGGCATAGATCTGCACCAAGCTTTCATGCACTCAGGACTCATCTCCCTTTCTTCTAGCTGTCTTCAGGACCTGCTAGCAGGCTGCTGCGTGGAAGAAATCAGTGTTACGAACTATGTGCATTTATTTTCAGCTGCATGGTGTCTCAAGTCTCTGAGGCCTGGCTGAAGTGTAGGACTCTTCTGTTTGTGGACTTCTGTGCGGCCCTGAGCAGCAGTGAGCGCTGGCCTGGGCTACCCCAGCCTGGCGCAGGAGGGTTGGCAGGGGCGTGTTTGGGTGGGAGATCCATTGCCTTCCCGGGCACTGGGCCGTGTAAGCAGGCAGGCGTGCTGATGAGTACGTGGCAGGCGGCTCATTGTTATTCCCATATGCGTGCCTTGGACCTTAGAACATATTAAAGTACTGTTCATTGACTGTCACCACATAAGGCTACATCTGTACTACTCAGCTACATAGGCCAGGGCACAGACTTGTGCACCAGCGTGCAAATGTTGGAATGCCTGTTCCTGACGTTTTGGGTTAGATCAGATCATGCAGACCAGGCATGCTCTGGGGCCAGCACAGGTAGCAGGCTGTTCTCAGCCAGCAGCACGAGCAAACCTTTCCTGCTCTGAGTTGAAGACAGGATAGCTATATGGACAGATGTGCTTGTGACACTCGCGCAAGCCCTGTCCCAAATCTAGATTCTTTTTTAGGGCAGCATACACTTATGATTCAGGTTCTGATACCTACAAAAATACAAATAATAAAGAAATAAAAGAATGACCACCAAATAAGTCACATGCCTAGCACAAACTATGAATTTCTGAACTGTAGAGCCAAAAGTACTTGGCATCCTGGATCCAAGATTTTGTCTTGGCTCACTTTTATTGGTAAGTAGCTTTTAATATGGGCAACAGGGATCAATTTGAACAAACATCTTTCATTCAGGGAACTTCAGCTTTCAGGGATATTGGGTCTTGGAGTCAAATACGGTGTAGGCCTGTTTCTAAACGAGCTAAAAATTGACTTCCCAGTGCCGGCGCGAGTCTGGCGCACACTGTAAGTGTGAATGCCGCTGACATTCTCAGCCTTCGTGTTTGCTTTCCTCGCCTCCACAGCTGCAATGAGAATGTGAAAATGTCTGTATGGACTCTGTGCATCTCTGTTTGGTTTGGCAAATGGAGCAGATCATGGTTCACAGGGACCTTGCCATAAAATTTTTTAAGTGTTGAAAAAATCAAGTTGTGCAAATGAACAGAAGATATTTGGGGTTTGGGTTGTTTCTGGGTTTTTTACTCAGTTTTTGTTGGGCACCTAATAGATCAGTGAACTTGTGATCTAAACACTTCTGAGCCTGCAGGGACTTGTCTGCTGGGTCTTTGTGTAATGTAGGACTGACTGCAGTGCTCACATAAATCTTCATTAAACCAATTTTAAAACCTGGTATCTTTTATTGTCTTCCTTGAACAAATAGTAACAACAAGAAATTAATGTGTCTGTTGTCTTTTACCAGGAGCGTACAGCTGTAGAGTGAGAAAATGTTGCCTCTGGTGGCAGGAGAGCAAAAGTCACCTTGTGACCTGTTGCTGTTTGAGCTCTAATCATGATAAAAATTGGACTTTGCTACAAAAATTTAGTTTAAAGTTGAAAGTTGTGGGAAGAATTTGTGATGATTATAGGAGAAATAGAGAGGGGTTTGTTTATTTTTTTTCTGCTTTTTTTTGTGCATAGAGGCTTCCTCTTGCTGCTGTTAGGTTAATTGTTCATTGCAGAGCCAGCTCAAGCCTTCCCAATGGCATAGGAAGGACTGGCTGCTGCTGTGCCAAGGATGGGGACAGATTAATTTTTGGAGGAGGTTCTTAGTTTGGTACCACTTCTACCCTCCACATTCTTCTAGTTCCCAGCCAAGACTGACCCCAAATGCCTTTCTCCTGTTTGAGCCTGGCTGTGTTTGCTCCATCCAGAGGCCAGCCATCCCAACGACCGCACTGCACAGTCCAAAAGCAGGACTGCACTGTGCACCCTGTTGTTGTTTGGGGCTGGCATGCCCTGTGGTCACCTTACAGCCCTTTGTGCCCCACCAGTGCATGGGAGGATGACATGGGGTGTGGCTGGCCCCGGCTGCCTGGCTAGGTGTCTCTGGCATGCCTCTACCTCTCTGGGCCAGAAAGCAATCCTAAATGTCACCTGTATATAATGCCCCCACTGCTCCTCAGTGGGCTAAATCAGTGCATGCCACATATGCTTATGCAGCTGCTGGGTTAGACTCTTTACTGCATCACCGTCTCTTTTATGTCTACGGTGTAGAAATACTCTCATTAAGCATTAAATGTCTCACAGCCAGCATTACAGAACTCAAAAGCTAGAAAACCTTCTACATAGAATCACTCCTGAAAACCACTTACCCTTAAGATGATGGTAAGAGTCTATTTGAATACTGACTTTTAGGCTCTGATGAAACTAGTCATGGACAAGATGTCAATTTATTTATCATATTTACAGTAAGTGTAAATATAATGACAAATGCAAAGCTGCAGATTGTATTCTGACCTTAATTTCTTCAAAGGTTTGGTCTTAATCAAAATACCAAGTTTGGGGCAAATGCCGTATACTGTCTTCAGGGACTGCAAAATAGACAAAATTTATTTAATGTATCTAACTTTTTAAAATAATGGTTATTAAGACTAAAGATTCTTATGTACATGATCCTCCTCAAGATAGTAGGATTTCCTGCACAATTAAGTCCTCTTTCCTCTGAACGAGGATTTCATAATAGAAAAATCCTCTTAAATAAGAAGTATCATGTGAGCAGGTTTTTTTTACTTTGAATTGCAAGGAGAATACACTGGACCACAACTCACAACAATCTTTTGGGCAATATACAATTTCTGAGGAAAAACAAGCCATCAAAGAGTTCTTTTGCTCATTAGAGTGACATAGTCAGCTCTTTCAATGCCTATTGTCTTTATTGCGTATTGTTACAACAACAATTTCTTTTACTGGAGTGTTAACAGATCAGTATCATGTGAAAGTAAGTGGATGAAAAAAAAAATATGTGGAAAAACTTTCATAGTGACAGCAAAATAATTTCAGTCAGAATCAGCAAAAGTATTAAATCATTGCCTTTTACTTAACTGTTTTTACACAATGCCCAAGGAACTGGGTTTAATTGTGCTTTGCAAAACATTGTGCTATCATAAATTAAACAAAATCTTACCTGCTCAGATGAGGCCTCAAACTGCAAGATATTGTTAATATGTCTTAAGCAAATACAGCCTGCTAACAAATTATTTCCTTTTCTGATGCTCAGTATGTGCTTTACCCCCCCCCCCCCCCCATTTTAATTAGTTTCTTATTCATAGTTAACAGAACATGTTATGTGTAGCTCCTAGCTTTGTTATATACTGCTGGTTACTGAAATTCCTGCAACTATGGTGGTATCTTTCCCAGTGTTGAACGCCTCTTTTGTACACAGCTTTTATCTTTTGACAAAAGGAAATCTCCACTCCCATTCTTTTGAGGAGCAAGAGAGCAAAATAATTCCTCCAAGTCACTCAAAAAGGGTGAGGACAAAATTTTTCCATTGTAATTGTTCAGTGTTTTCTGAGAACAAACTTCAAATGTGTAATTGCTGGCTTTCAGTAACTGTGAGAAAATAAAACTGCAGCTAAAAAAATCCCAAAGAAATGGATGGAGGAAATCAGTTTAAAAAACAGGTGCCAACATCTAGGGTACTCTCTGTACAGGCACACAAACTGGCCACCTAGAAACAAATGCTTCAGTGACACTGCCTGATCAACTGGAAAAGCCCACTTGACTGATGATTTTTTGCATTGACTCTTGGATGTTCAGGCTGTTTTTCAGACAAAGTATCCTCCCACAGAAGCTTCTGAATGGGTTATATGAAGGTACTTCACAATATCTTTATAATGTGGTACTGTACAGGAGTAACAACTCATTCCTCTGCTCCCACTTCTGACGTAATGCTCTGAATAGTTTCGGTTTAGTCAGGCAGCAGGAGGAGAATATTTGTCTAAATTTCCAGAAGTTTAATTGAATCAAAAACTTATTTACTACACTCAGGTTTCAACAAGTTCTAAAAGAATGTGGGCCTATGTTGAGAGTAGGTAAATGAGATTAATCACTGCAGTCCTGTAACGGGGTTCTCAAGCAAAGTCTGCCATTAAGTTTGCAGGTGCTGTCCTTGAACCCCCCCAGGCATAAACAGGTTAAATGTAGCCCCCCCTCTGTGCCTGAAGCCTCTCCCCACCCAGCCAGCCCAAGGAGACCTTGCTCTCCAGCTTCCCTCAAGGCCTCAGACTCTGCATCTGCCCACGGTGTACCCGGTTCTTCCCCACTAGCTTCCACCAGCTTTTGCAGCCTTTCTGTTGCAGCGGGCACCCAGAACCAGTGCAGCCAGTGGTCCCTGGTCAGCCGTGCAGGGGAAGTTCCTCCGGGAGGGCAGCTGGGGTTTCCCATGGCCGGGACGTGAAGGCAGCTCTCTTGTGCTGCTGCCTCTGAGCTTGCACAGGCATGTGCAACCACGGCTTCCCTGCAGAAAGACTCGGGCCAGACCCTCTAATTTCAGAGTGGTTTAACATAATCCATAGCAGTATCTGGCGAAGGAGAAATACCAGCTTCAGCCCAGTTACTGCCCCAGAGGCTAGATACGCTGAAGGGATGAAGTATTGATGTGTGATGGAAGCAGTCTGTGTGGGTGCATTCGGTCAGCACCATTTGCTCACAGAAATGACAAGTGCCTGAATCCCTGGTTGGTTGGGGTTTTTTTTCAGAATAGAAGTCAACTTAAGGACTGGCCAGGTCAGTTGCTGAGATGGGCACTCATATATGATACAGAAGCCGGTTTGGTTGTGCCAAAAGTGGGATCCTTCACTTAAGGTTCCCACAAAACAACTGTACAATAGAAAATGCTGTTTGCTCTAATTAGATGTGACTAAACCAAATCCTGCTTGGGGACAAAGCAAATCTTTCACAATCCCTTTGAGGAGTGAAGGCCACAGCTATCATTAGGTGGCAGCATCTTGGGACTGACTATCATGCTCAAAAGCCGAGAGAATCAATTCAAGTGCACCACTTGAAATAGCACACTGACTTTATGGTTCATTTCCCTGTTTGTGGCTTGTGGGAATGGTAAATTTGAGGCTAATTCACCAACTGCCACATACCATTTCAGGCACCAGATTTGATCCCAGTTAGCACAGTTCTTGTCATCCTGATTTTGTCTTACAGCTGGAATTACTGTAGGCATGTTACACAAGTGATGTTACTTAATGTCCTTTTCACCTCACTGGCCGTACATTCCCGGCTCCAAGCAGCAGCAGTTTAACCGTAGCCTGAGGTTGCTTTATTGTCTACCAGCTTGCCTTTGCATATGAAGTGTTAGTCAGGAGCACCTTTGCGAAGGAGGCAAGTCATGCTTCAGTTCTGGCCAAGAGAATGAAGACTGCGATAAGTCAGATGTGTGAGATATGACAAACAGGAACTCCTTGTTTTGCATGTGCTCCAAGTTTATCGGCAAACTTTCAGTATATGGAAGTCCAGGAAAAGGAATTTGGCACTAATGGAAAACAAAACCTTAATAAAAGGAGCTGAAGAGCTGTGATGTAATACTGGAGAACATCTGTCCCTTCAAATTGAGGCTACAAATGTGAGATGCTCCTGTTATCTTTGTGGTCATAAGGCAATGCTTTGTCTTTCTAAAATTTTCTGATAGCGATTTCAGAAAAAAGTCTTATACCAAAATTGCAAAAAAAAAATAAAAAATCCATGTCTGTATTATTTGGACCAAAAAAAAAAAAAGGCCTACAGTGCAAGAGGGGTAGCAAATGTAGAGCAAAGTAGAAAATGCAAACCCATGATGCTGGAAGGGCAACTGCTGTTAGTTTTAATAAGAGAGCATGTCACAGAGAATCACTTTCAGTGATAAAGTTGACCTGTTGAAGAAGAAAAACAAGCAAAACAGGCAACCAAGACAGTATAGGAATATTTTTAAAGGATTCTAAATAAAGAGGAAGCACAAGAATCATGAGTCTTACAAACAACTTGAACAATACGACAGCATAAACCAACAATAACTGGAACTAATAGCTATCCATTCTTTAAAGGGGTGTCAAGATACTGTCTAAGATGTGTGTCTAAGAGAAGTCTAGATACTACCTTCTCTGTTGTTTGCTAAATTCGGAGTTCTAGTTTCATTCTGACACCCACAAAAATTTAAAATCACATATAATTTCAAAGAATGTAATACTCAAACTTGATTTTAAATTTGTGGTCTTGATCTTCCGCTGTAGTACGCAGGCTGAACCATACGATACATGGACCGGATGGAGGCATTTTAATGTTGCTGTGTTCATCCTTCTTTTATTTATGACACTTGGAATTTTTTAATATTCCTGTTGAATAAGTATTATTTTGTGAGTATTTTTGTTACTCAGTGTGATCTGCTTAAGCACAGTCTCTTTCCTTTTCAGTTGAGTATATGCTAACCATTTACAAATATCTTTGTTATTTTGGTTATGGTAAGGGTGGTTTTTTTTTTTAGTTCAAAATATTCTGAAGTTTTGTGATCCATAACTCTTTCTGCAAGTGTCCAGAAACCTTTTTTATTCATTCCTGCATACCAGAAGATTGTAACCTGTGCTAACAAAGTGTTTCATGTACAAACCAAAGCAAATATAAACTCAAGGGAGTGTATGGATAGGTAGTGTTACTCGTTTTCACTCTCACTCCAGCTCCTGTTTGTTTATTCATGTGTTGTATATGATGTGTGTCCAAAGTGTGAACTCTCCAAGATGGAAACTGGATTGCTTTTGTATTTTTGACTCTGGTTAATACTCGGAATCTCTGATGAACCATTATGGTCCCCAAGAATTATCTCACAACACAGCTGAATGATTTCCATATTCTTGGGGTATCCAGCTTAATTTGTGGAATAATTACTGGAAGCCCTTTAGAACTGGAGTACTGGAATATCTGTCACAGTATTGTGTCAGATTAGGGTGCAGAGATGACTGAGCTACTCATCTTGGGAAATGAACACAAGTAACCCGAACTGCTAATGATTATTAAAGAGTTCAGGTACATCCAGTCATTTTTATCATAAATATATGACTAGCTATTAATTTTCTCACTGCCTTTTGTCATGCTGTACTGGTTTTTTTCTTTTCATGTATTTACAAACTCGTATCTTTAAAATATTTTTGTGTATCTTTGAGTTTTTAGTTCTAAAGCTGCAGTTACAATCATTATGCCTTCATCAGGGATAACATCTATACTGTCTCTGATAGAAACTGAAATTCCACTGAATAACTTAGTAAACACTTAATTTGGAGCTTCAGTTCTGAGGCCATAAGCTAGCCTGAGATGTGGGCAGAGGTTTATAGTGCAGTCGTGGTGCCCAGTTTACAGCTGCTGTGGTAGTCCAGTGTTGATCTTTTCAGGGCTGCCCTCCTCCCAGCAAAGAAGTCAGGTGGGAGCCTCCCCCTTGCTGTGCTCCCAGCAGCGCAGGGCATGAGGAAGATCACTCCACCCTCGCTATTAACAAAAGGAAAGCTTCATTTTTACAGTGCTAAAGGTCAGGGGGGGATCCAAGCAAACGCTTCATTTTTCCCCACAGATTAGGGATGATCTGAAGGATATTTCAGCACTGCTGTTGGCTGCTGCAGAAGGAGGGAACCTACAGCTTCTACAGTTGGGTTTTATTACAGATCAAGACAGCTGCAGCAGGAGAGAAGCAGGAGGCGACTGGCAGAGAGGAGCCGAAGTTGCTCTAAGAGATTTTCTTGCTCGTCCCTGTTCCCGTACTCACTTCACAGCACTAAACTGGGTCTGACCAAAACTTTGTTTCCTGGACTATTGCTGGGAAGCAGAAACATGGAGAATTTGTTCACATTTCTGTTGGAGGCAGCAAATTTCTCCTTTTAATCCTGAGTATTATTTACAGATTAGAAACTCCAGTGCGATACAATATTATTTCTGCTAATGAGAGAGAAAAAATGGATGCATTCCAAGCACCTGAAAACGGTTCGCTGTTGTCCAGTTCCTCTGGTCCTGCCAGATGGGATCCCTTCCGTCGTCCCTTGGACTCCATCCAGCCCTGGCACTTCAGGCTGCTGGCAGCAGTAATGTTGGTGGTGACCTCCCTGTCACTTGCTGAGAACCTGGCTGTAATCCTGGTAACTTTTAAGTTCAAGCAATTGAGACAACCTGTCAATTATGTTATAGTCAATTTGTCTGTGGCTGATTTCCTGGTCTCATTGACTGGTGGCACCATCAGCTTTCTAACCAATCTAAAAGGTTATTTTTATATGGGATACTGGGCTTGTGTGCTGGAAGGATTTGCTGTCACATTTTTTGGTAAGCTTGATTTTGTTTGTAGTTGTATGTTCATTTCCTTCAAAGTCCTTCCGCGTGTTCTAGTAGCTATCCTGCAGCTTCCCATCACTGGTTCTTTCCCCAGTTACATATATTCTGTAGTGGCTCATGTGTGAGTGAATAACATGTATCACTATCTCTGTGATGTATCAGTGGCTTTTCGCATGTATACTGCTCATCGAATGTGTTTAATATAATGAGAAACAGCTTGCTAATAGAATAACAGCATTGTGGGGTTTTTGGTAAAACAATGTTAGGAAAAAATTCACACGTGTCCCTATTTTCAAGGTTTGTATATAGGTGTGTGCATATGTGGATAAATAAGAGAGAGGAAAAGAATTAGTGGGTGCTTTTAAACTGTGGAAAATATCAGGCCACAGAAACATCTTATGTTAGCTATGCTCCAGTGGTTCTGAGGAACCATGACACACCTGTAACAGTCACCCCTCACACCTACATCTGTTTGTGAGTCTTTTTTCTTGGCTCTGTTTTACTAACTGCACAAAAAGTATTAAAAGTACTCTAAAAGGGAAAATCCTCACCACTTAGTTCCCTGTGTAAATACACCTCTGCAGAATAAATGAGAAAATAGTTTAAGAAGTGACATCTACTTACTTGAGATAGACATTCATTCCTGCATCCCTGTTCCTGATTCCAAAGCTGCACAGTGAAGACAGCCTTCTAACTCTCGTCACTGCTCTGAACAAAACACATGGCTGATCCGCAGCCTGAAAAGGAGCCCTACAGTTGCTCTCAGCCTGGTTAAGCTGCGCAGAGGGAAGGTCGGTGAGGGACAGTGCTGCTAAATCAGTTTGTGGCATGTAATCCGTGTCCTGTGGAGAAAGGTCAGGTTATTTCAAGATTTTGCTGGCCAACCAGGTGATATGTGCCTAATAAACTGATAATTTGATGTTGTGGGCAGTTGTAGTTTAGAGTTTTATGGCAGGCTGAAATGTAACATTTCTTGCAAAGATAAGGTTTTTGCAGATATATCTTAATTTGTTAATTTGGAAGCTACACATAATTTACGGCTTTTCAGACTAGAACCAAATTTTAAAAAAGAATTCATCATCAGTTAAATGGCCCGATTAGCTGCTTGGTTTTGTGGTCTTTATACTGTAGACTGACGAACCAGACAAATATGAAAATCTTGCGCTCTTAATAAATATGAGACTAATGTGGATAAATTGCAAATCCTTTCACAACTTGGGTTGATGGAAAAGGTGCCTGATGTGGTGGGTGGTCAAACACTGGAACGGGTTGCCCAGAGTATTTGTGGAGTCTCCAGCTGTGGAGATATTCAAAACCCAATGGAACTTGGTCCTGGACAAGCTTCTGTATGGACTGTGCTTGAGTGCATGTGGGGGTTGTTGAACTAGATGACCTCCAAAGATGCCTTTCAACCAAAGCAATTCTGTGACTGTCTGATGTGCAATAGTGTTTGCTTTTGAGTGAATCTACCCAATTTTTGATGCTGACTGTGTCTTCTTACTATAGGCATTGTTGCTCTCTGGTCTCTGGCTCTGTTGGCTTTTGAGCGGTACATTGTGATCTGCCGCCCATTGGGAAATATGCGCTTGAGGGGAAAGCATGCAGCTCTAGGCATTGCCTTTGTGTGGACCTTTTCCTTCATTTGGACCATTCCACCAACAATGGGTTGGAGCAGTTACACCACCAGTAAGATTGGAACTACTTGTGAGCCTAACTGGTAAGGCCACTTTTGCAGAGTATGGTAAGGGAATGAAACTTGCAGCTCAAGACATCTCAGGGGCAGGAATTTAAAGGAAAGGTTTATAGATGGTGTACATCTCTGCAAAAATGCATGTACAGAAAGTTGCAACAAAACTGAGCAAAATTTGCCAAACCAGATTTTAAAAAAATAAAAAATTCTAAAGGGATGATCTTCCATCTCTAATTAAAATGACCATCCTATACCTTGTGCTTTTTGTCAGGATTCAAAGAGGACAAAGAGACAGATATTTTTCACAAGACTGGACAAAACCCTGAGCAACCTGGCCTGACTCTATAGCTGACTCCACTTTGAGCAGGAGGTTGGGCTGCATGTCCCTTCCCACCTGAGCTGCCCCACTTTGTCCTGTGGTCACAGGATCCTCTCCTAGCCCACGGCCAGCGGGATGGCCCGAGGCTCCATCTGGTGATACGACTGAGGTTGTAAAGAGGCACCTTGACTAAAGACAGTTGATAAAAATACTGGTGACAGCTTTGAGGAGCAAAATTAATACTTCAAGAAAATAGTAAGAACACATATTAGTAATACACACACAATGTATTTTGTGTTTTATACAGGTACTCAGGAGCATATACCGACCACACGTACATTATTGCATTCTTCACCACCTGTTTTATAGTGCCTTTATCGGTGATTTTGGTATCCTATGGAAAACTGATGCAGAAGTTAAGAAAGGTAAGAAGAAGCATTATAAGTAAACTTTTAAAATGTGTAGGTATGCAAACATTTGGAATTTTTGTGTTTAATTTTCTGTAAAGATCAGCCATAAGCAGATCAAATTTCCAGTCAGCAAATGCACTCACTTATCAGCCTTTCTTAGATAATTATCCTTACACACAAATTCATGCCATGGTTAGAAAATGTTTCTTCAAAGTGTGCATCACTTATCAGTGCATCTCATTAACCAAACATCATACAAATGAAAGCATGTCTGCCTCATAAAGAAACTGGATCGCCTGATACTGGTTTATTTACAATTGTACTTCAGTTCAACAACATTTCTTAAGACTCAAACCAGGTAAATCAGAATTTAGCTTAAAATTTTAAGAGTGCTGGCTAATACTCTATAACATAGGCAGAATAAGATGTAGCACTTGTAAATAATATAATGCTGTTTAGTAAATAAAATATTAGATTGTCCAGGAAAATCTAAAATTTAAATTTAAAATAAAATAAAATTTTATTTAATGATTATGTTGACCTGATCCAAAAAAGAACCTGCCAAAAGTGAAAAAGAATAAGAAAATAAAATAGGAAAACTCCTATTTGGGACAGGATTTTTGGACAATATTTTGGGACTATGTTGTCATTTCTATTTACTGCAAAGCTGCCTTGTCCTGTTTCATTGTTGCAGTAGTAAGTTCAGTAAATTTCTTCAACTTACTGATGTTTTTAAAGTATTTGGAATAGTCAAATGCTTGTATCTATTCTGAGTGTCATTCTCTCTAAAACAAAACAGAAGGGAAAGGCAAAAAATACTTTATTTTCATGTTCAAAAATACAGATTGGTACATGCATACTTCAGGTAACACCGTGATTCCTCTAAATGGATTTTTCTTGATTTCCTCCAGGATGCATTATGGGGAGAGAAGGTTAAATGTCTGGGGGAGGTTGATTTCAGTATTAAACACAAGAAATTTCCCAAGTTGAATGTCAGCTGCAGCACAGGTGCATCGCTGCTCACAGGGAGGTAGCAGAGTGTCTGTTGATGTGAGGGTGGGAGACGAAGGTGTGGAGATGCTTGAAGAAAATAATTGTTCATGATTCAGAATCTCCTAAGATAACTTGTAAAACTATGATTCTGTTATTCCAAATATCGGGAACTTTTATGAGTATTTTATTTTCCCCTGTCCTAACCTACCTGCAGAGGAAAAGGAATGAAGAGAGAGAGCAGGGGAGCCAGACCTCCCTGCTGCTGCTGCAGCCCTCGCTGCTGCCTGGGCAGGCGATGCAGCCCTTAGGGAAGGAGCTCTGCTGCTTGGCTTGGGAGGGTGAGGGCAGCAACCCCAGAGCAGCCACATCTCGAGGCTCCGGCTGCCTGGGACCACCCCTGCTGGGGGCATGCACAGCGGGTGGTAGGTGTCCCTCCCCACAGACGGGCAGTCACAGCACGGCCCCATCCTGCGGGGTGGGAAAGGGCCACCTCCAGGAGGCCGTCCCTGGGAGGAAGCCCATGGGTGGCCTGGCATGAAAAGAAGGGACATTAACCCAAAGGAGGGGGTATGGAGGAAACAAGACCACTTGCCAAGCATCCAGCACCGTCATGCGCCTGCCCAAGCTGTGCCTAATGTGCTACTCAGATGCTTCAGGAGGTGCACAAATAGGGCCATTTCCTTCCCTCACAGCCACTTAAGAGGCTGGAAGGTTAAACTAAGCAGGTGAGATGAGGAACAAGGAAGGCAACTAAGGAAAATGTCACCGTCAGTCACAGCAGAAGCCCGTGAATTCTCCGTCTTGCCATTTGGGTGAGGTCAGGATGTCTTCTGGAAGACTGATCTGTGCCATGTCGTAGGCTCCAGCATTGACTTGGAGCCACTGTGGTGTGATCTTGCTAGGCTGTCTTTCTCAAACCTCCCTCTGTTATCCAGAAAGAATAGCAGTAATGTTAAAAAAAAAAAAAAAAAGAGAACCGCGATTTTTTTTTTTTCCAAGTGGTGTGTTTCACACTGCCCTTGCAGCTCAGTGACCTGGCACCACACAGCCAGGAAACGCTGGGGCAGCCTCAGGGCACCTCACCACAAATGATTTAGCCGTAGCTATCTGGCTTGTGCCAGTCCTTGCCGTTGGCTTTTATAGAGAGATTGTCTGAGTTGGCCTCTATTACATTTAACAGCTTAAAACAGTCTGACATAGAAAAGCTAACTGGCTGTGATATGTTCTGTAAATTTATAATGAATTGCCATAAGACTATATTTCACAACTAAGCTAGTTTTTAAAAACCTGACTACAGTGAACAGGGAGAGACCCAGGCACCAGAACTGGGGTCTTAATGGTCTCAGCCAACCCTCTGCCTGGATTTTGACTGCCATGTCTCACGGTTGCCCCAGTGCAGACTTTGTCCTGAGTGGCACTGTTTTGTCTTAAAGGCTGCTAGTCCCTGTGACCCCAGCTTTACAATGCCAATAGGAGCTTTCACTATATCTGCAAAACTAATGAAAGAAATTAATCTTTAGGAAAAGATCTTATTAACAGTTTACAATGGAAAGAAATTATTATGGCAGCATTCCTTTGTTTGTAAGATAAAGCACCAGCACATGGTTCCTAATCAGTTTCATGTTCCCAGATATATAGAGAGAAAGGAACCAACTGCCATCCACAAAAAGCCATGGCTGAGAAAAGGGCCAGGCTGGTATGAGACAAAGACGAAACTGTTGAAAGCACAATCCAGGAGATTTTGTTCCTTCCCCAAGGTGATTGCACTTCTGCTGGAAGGGAGCCTGGGCTACTCTCTCTGTAGGTGCAGAGTATGTGAAGAAATGCTGTAGAAATGTCATATATTGGCAGGGAATATCTTAGCTTTGCTCAGTACCTAACACAGCCTTCACTGATGTCTAGGAACTTGTAGGTATTATGACAACTTATTATCATTATTATAATCATCATTATTATTTATTAACGTTGTATTTTTTTTGTTAAAAATCGACATGAATTACAACTTTCTACAGAGGTAAGGACACACACACCCCTCCCCAGGAGGCACTTCTATACCTCTGTAAGTACTAAATATGTTAAATTATCTGAGTGCAGTGCAAGGTTTATTAGGGAAAATGTCTCCATTCAGTTCTAATGTTACTGTGGAAAGCTAAAAGGCCAGATTACACCAAAAGTTCTTACTTTATTAGCATGTATTATTGCAAGACCTGCATCAGGTTTATCTTGAGCCATACAGAGCTATCATTAGTAACTTCCCATGTAAGCTAACATTGCGTAGCTGTGCCTTGTTTCACTAAATCGTCAGAAACAAAACAAGGATGTTTGCCAGAGACACATTGTTTGACATCACATAATCTCTGTTTCAACAGCTCTACCTAAGATGCTTGCATGATGAATGAGGGGAAGAGGGGAAGCATTCCTGCTTTAGATCTGGTGTCATTAGGTCATAGATGCTCTTCTGGTGAAGGCCATAAAGCACCACTGAGCTTGACAGGCTTTGCTGGTCACTGCTGCTTAGTCTGGTCTAAATTCACCTATGGCAAGGAGGTTCCACAGCCACAGCAGAGTACCTGTATTGGACACCTAGCTGTCTGCAAAGACTGTATGAAAAAGAAAGCGTTTGAATTCAGGCTCACTGTCTGCTTACGACTCACCAAGATGATCTTCTTTTTCAGTATTTAAGTCACAATCGTGCCTTCCATTAAATCATTGCAGTTACTGTGGGTAGGCATAATGGCAGGGGTAGACTGGGAGTTGGCTGAAAACTTCTCAAAAGGTTAGCCAAAGCTGACTTGTTACACACTGTGGATGTGGTGGCTAGAGGCTGGTCAGGGCTCAGGAACACCAAGAAGAGGCTGCAGGAGAGTGCTGGGGAGGCCAGCTTAGCATGAAGCCTTGGGAGCAGGTTGGGGCTTGGGTGCTGGTGGGGGGACAGGGACAGCTCAGCCTCCTTTCCTGCACCACCTCGCTTGGGGTTATTTCCCCTCTGCTGATGCGACCACAGCAGCCGTGAGCCTGTCTTTCCAAATTTCTGGCAGAGAAGAGTCTGGTCCAAGGCAAGAGCTTTTACTTAAAGCCAGCCCGACAGTGGCCTGAATGAGAACTTGGAAGAGATCTGAAACTGCTGACTTGTAAAAAGATCTCATAAGGACAATGCTGTGCTTGGGCCAACTGGTACAGAAGACAGTTTTGTAGGTAAGATTAAAGTTGGTTGGCTGTAAGACTGGTTCAAAGGTATATTTGCTTTTCATATCTGCCTTGTTACAGAATTGTGCTTTCCATTATATTTTGCTGTACATTAACTGCTTGTCAGGACAGCAGCAAATGTATTTCACAAAAAGACCAGAAAAAGGGAAGAGAATCACAGAATAATAGAATCTCAGAACAGCAGGGGTTGGGAGGGACCTCTGGAGATTATCTCGTCCAACCCGCCCTGCTTGAGCAGTGTGCTCCTACCAGTAGAGACAAAATGTTCTCTAGCCAGCTTTCCTGCAAGCCAAGAAGTCTAGCTTTGTGTGCAGATCCAGAGCTGCTGTAAGCTGAGGTAGCTCCGTTGAAGTTAGTGGTGCATGGCAAGTTGTATCACCCAAAAATGTAGCCCTAATTTCTGTTTCTTTTATTTTAGAGGTAACTTATTGTTATCAGATGCTGTCAGTTGCTCATTCTGTTAGGGTCATTGTATTCTGTTAGTTGGTATTCTAAATAGAGGCCAAATATTGTCTCTGATTTGACTAAAATAATTAGGATTACTTTTCTCACAAATGGAATTTAAAGGTATTTCTGCCCTGCCTTGGGGCACACTGCTGCAGCACAGATGAGGTTACCTGAGCTAAATTAACTTTTGTAAGGCTGGACAGCAAATGTGTGCCGTCACTTTGCTCTTCATGACTTGGCTGAAGCTACCTTGGGAGTGTCTCTGCAGGCTGCAGTAATGCCTGACTGCAGTTAGATATCTACACAGTGATTGCTGTGCTAATTGCTTTTTGCTCTCACTTTGACAATAAAAATATAAAGATACTTAAGCAAAGGAAAATTTACAGTATACAGTAATTCATGTTCATGAGCAGTAACATTAACACCTTGTGGTCGAGTAACAGCATCCTTATGCGCTGTCATACTCAAGAAGGGTAGGTTTTTTCGTCTAGCATGGCAGAATATTAGCCTGCTCACCAAATTCACTGGTTGGAGACCTTGTTTGTTTTCTGGAATCTTCTATCTTTTCTTTAAAGGTGTCAGATACACAAGGCAGGCTGGGAACTACCAGGAAACCTGAAAGACAAGTGACTAGAATGGTGGTTGTTATGATCATTGCCTTTCTAATCTGCTGGACGCCGTACGCCACCTTTTCTGTCCTAGTCACTGCATATCCCTCCATTGAGCTGGATCCTCGTCTGGCAGCAATTCCAGCTTTCTTTTCCAAAACAGCTACTGTTTATAATCCAATTATTTATGTCTTTATGAACAAACAGGTACTGTGTGCTCTCAAAGTGTCTATAACACTCATATTTTGTTATTTTTGTCTTGCTTTATAATGAATTATTTCTACCAACCTACATGTTAGTTAACTAGCATTGTGATATCCAGCATTCAGAACTAAAAAAAAATTTTAAAAATCACTGTATATCCACCTGTTGGAAGATAGCATAAGCCTGTGTGCATTATTAAAATAAGAACGTTAATAATTATTAGGTTTAGATATTATAAAGGAGAATCAGCCCTTAGTGAACATCATAGAATCATAGCAAGTCCTGAGCTGGAAGGGACCTGCAGGGATCATGGAGCCCCACTCCCGTCCCTGCTCAGGACACCCCACATTCACACCGTGTCTCTGAGGGCCGTGTCCAAGTGCTTCTGGAATATCGCCAGCCTTGGTGTTGTGGTGCCGCCCTGGGGAGCCTGTGCCCGGGCTCCACCACCCTCTGGGGCAAGAGCCTTTCCCTAATGCCCAGCCTAACCCTCCCCTGGCACATCGCCCTGGCGTTGGTCACCAGAGAGCAGAGACCAGCCCTGCCCCTCCTCCTGCCCTCGGGAGGGGGCTGCAGAGCGCCATGAGGCTGCCCTTGGCCCCCTCTGCTCCAGCTGAACAGACCAAGGGACTTGAGCCGCTCCTCGTACGGCTTCCCCACTAACCCTTCCCCAACTTTGTGGCCCTGTTAGTTTTCTGTGCAAAAATTCTATTTTCAAGACTGTCCCAGTACATTTTATAATTCTTTAGGAATGCAACACCAGTGAGTTGATTTTTGAGTGGGGTGGAAATTTTCAATAGCTTGAATTTGTGTCAGGGGAAATGCTGCATTTGTGGTTGTATGTACGGGAGGGTAGAAGCATTGCCTGTGCCTATGGGGCCTGGAGCTCTCTTCTCTGGAATGAGGACTGGCTGCAAAGAATCGACAAGGGGATGAACCAGAGTGATACGTGTTCACTGTGGTGACAGGCATGATAATAAACCTGAACACATCTGTGCAATATATGTAGCTACTAAGAGTGGTGGCATCAAGCAGAGTATAAACATATAAGTGAAAAGAAGAAAAATAGTGAAGTGTAATGAATACATTTATTTGTTTAGTCCTGTAGAGAGAGCTATTGCTTGTCTCCCGTCCTATGAACAGTACCCTGATCTCCCAATGCATGGCAGATGTATGCTGGTCTTCCCCTGCTCAAGGATATGAACAACATGGAAACAAACCATCTTTAATAGCTGGGTATTAGCATATGAAAGCAACTCATGAGCCTGGGGAAATGACTGATTATGTCCCTTAGATGTGGTTAGTAAAAAGCGGAAGAGGAAAATATGTTTTAGAATAAGATTTTCCAGGAGTCTGGGTCTTTTTAGAATGTCAGTATTTCTTAGAGTTCTTCCTTGTGGCACAGGCAAATATATTTTATGGCAGTATTTCTTTATATTCCCAACTGACTCATGAGAAGATTTCCAAGAGTTTTAGCTAAGACACAGACTGCTTTATAGAGATATTTTAAAATTCCTTATGTGTTTTGATTGATCTCCTTTTTTTCAACTTTCTAGTTTAGGAAGTGTCTGATTCAGATGTTCAGCTGCAGTGCCATAGAAACTGCAGAGCCCAACATGAACCCCACTTCAGAGAGAGCAATGCTAACCCAGGACAAAAGAGGCAGTGAGATGTCCACCATGGCAGTACGTAGCACCGTTTCTAAGAGGAAAACCGGAGATGAACACAGAAAATGCCACTCTTTTGCTCAGTTGGCAGCTTCAGAAAACAAAATCTGTCCCGTGTAGGGTGGGAGATGTGATAATTGATGCAGTTCTAGAACATAGTTCCTTGCTACCATCACTTAGTACAAAAAATGTCAGTGGGGACATTATGCTCCTGTGGACACCGGCTTTTGAGATTCTGGGCTCCTGAGTGCATGTAAGAGTTTCTTGGCTCTGCAGCTGCAGTCAAATGCCCAGCCAGGAGGCGAGTCTCTTCCTCCACCGCATTCCTCTTCCCAATCTACAACCAACGTGCTCCTGAAAATAGCACTGGGGTGCCCAGTGTTGCTATACTGGCATGTAACCCAGTAAGGGTAGGAGAGTTCTACGCTGATGATGCCTCCTTAGTCAGCTAGACAAAAACGTGCAGTGGCACATGGCTTCAATATGCTAATGAACAAATAAATAATCTATAGCACACAGCTGACTCAATTTCAGCCAGGGAGGTTCAGGGAAGAACAGGTCTGAGTGCTTTTTTGGTTTGGGTATTTTTACTAAAAAAGCAGAGAAAGCCAGTGGCTTCCGCACTTACGCCTGTCCTTGATGAGAATCTCATCTGGGCCACTAAAATCTCCAGCAGCTTGGACAAGACATCCAGACTCCCAAGCACTATTTTATTAAAACAGCCCTATCAAGAGCAGTTCATATTATCTGTCTGCATTCCCTCTGTCCAGAAAATCTTCTATGCTCATGGCAACTTTTGTGTTAAATTAATTTGGACTAGATGATTGTTGTAGGTCCCTTCCAACCGAACTCTCTCAACTTTAGAAGAGGCGTTAGTAGGGTATGGGGGAGTACAGCTGTGCAGGAATGCTGGAGAGAGGGCCGGTAGAACGGCTTAGAGTTGTGAAGCTGAGCTTTGCGGGACGGAAGTTTTTCCCTGTATGTGTCTGCACTGTGCAGAGCTAAGCTCTGTCATGTTCTTGAGACCATGTAGCTGCAGATGACAACTATTATTTCTGTTTCTTAACAATTACCATTATCAGAAATCAGTGGTTGGAGAATACAAATATTATGTATGTGCTGGGCCACGTTATGTTGGAGCATGTTGGATGTCTGTATTTCCATCTGCATATTTTTACTTTTCTCACTTCTGAGCTCGGGCCTGCCTCTCAGAAAGCATAAGCAGCATCCTCGACCAGGAGGCAACTTGCAGCAGCCAATGCCACCACACTGCTATCCTCCTCTGAGGAACGGTTGCGTCTCTGTCCCTCCAGTCCTTAAATGCCTGTGTCCGCCTAAGTCATGTCTTCACTACTTTAATTGAGCTACTGATCCTGGCATAAATCATTAACTTGTTACACCTTTGGTATCAGAAGCAGGCATGCAACCTAAATACGCTTTCTGTAAACAGTGAGAAAGAACAGAAATTACCAGCTTTCCATGGCTGTATTCCATTTCATATATTTAATTCACACAATGACATGCAGCAATATACTTAGCTCTAGTGGAATGTCACACACATGCAAAACCAAACTAGGCCTTGTGTGTACTAAAGACAAACTTCTGTTTTAAACAGCCTTTGGTGAACATTGTATGAAATGTTGCTAAGACTTGGCATGTGAGATATGAATCCTATCTAAAAAATCTATAATTGAATGCATGTTAGAAGAAAAGGCAACAGCTGACTATTTAAATGCTTTAGTGTGGAGAACCATTATTTCTGGATAAGACATTAATACGGTGCCAGTCAAAACAAATGTTGTTCCATAGTGGTATAGAGAAGCTACACCAGCTGCGTACTGTCCAGGCCTTAGCAATAGAAATGTGATATGGGATGAATCATCCAGTGTTCAGTTTTACTTCAAAAAATTACCATTTCTTTTCAGAGAATAAAGATGTTTTGTTTCTACCAGATTTTTCTTCTCTTTTTATTCTGTTAAGTTAGAGTTTGAAAAACTCTATTGCCCTGAAAAGGAGCGATAGGCTACCTGAGATATCTGTGGTCAAACCTAGTCCTATGGCAGCACCTTGCTGAGCTGGAAATCAAGAATCATTCCTGCAGCAAATGGGGATGTTGGTGGATCAGGGAAAGGAAACATGGAAACACAGTACAAAACATATCCTGAAACCCTGGTATCTTGAAAAGGCTTTCTTTACAATTCTCATGCTCAAGAGGAGACAAAAGCTGCAGCTCCCTGCCGGGGTGGAGGGGCAGCTGTGGGCACTGTGGCCCTGCAGCCACCCTGGCCCTGGCACGCTCACTTGGGCGGCTTGGCCACCCGTTCCTGCTTGCGGCCCCTTGCAGCCTTCACACTGATAGCGGTACAGAATAATTCAGCCCCCATATTTCTGCACAGCCCTGGCTTTCTGATGCATTTTGCTTTACCTCTGTGAAGGCAGTCGAAGCACCAATGACAGTAACACATGGGAGCAAGCATGAGCTCTTCACTCCTCCTCCCTGTCACCAGTCTTCTCGTGGGGAATGTGGTTTGGGGGGGGTCCCACCATCTGCAACCCTCTCTTCTGAAGGCAAAGAGGAGCTTGGTAGAGGGAGGAATGGTAGTCTGCTGCAGGCAATAGTGTATCTGACATCCAAGACAAGTGTTAAAAAAAAAGGTAACTATGCATAGCTGCTTTAGGTAACTGATGATTTTTTTTTTCATCAAAAAAATTCAGAATTACTCAATAAGATCTTTCTGTTAAAAGAGCCTTTGTAAGTGCATAGGTAAAATGTGATCCCTTCAGCAATTTATTTCAGCTGTCCTTTATTTCGGTAAAGCTTTCCCTTAATGGTCCAGGTGGTCAATTTCTTTGCCCCTGCTCCTTTTCCCTCTTACCCAACTTCCCATTGTTCTCATAGGACAGCTCTGAATGCAAAGGACCCCATCGTGCTTTTTGTTTTGCATCTTATAAAATCATGAGACAGCTCTTCAGACCTTTCCTACGACACATGTCCTTTGCAGAAGACGAGGAGAAGCTAGGAAACAACGGTGATTGACCATGCAAGGGGTGAAGTGCACCTGAAGTGCTGGTTAGGTCCTGCGGCTAGAGACCAAGCATGATGACTGCAAGGCTGGAGGGCAAGACTGACATGAAATCGAGCTACTGGAGTGAATGAACAAATGTGGGGAGGGCAGGATGGGTACCTATACCATTTCTCCAGAAGAGAGATCTCCATCATGGTGAGTTTTCCTTGCCCAGTGATAGCTGCTGCCATGCCAGACACCACAAGGCATGAACTTGGTCTCCAGCAAGTGGCAAGGTCAGGAAGAAGGCAGTGCTCAATGAGCGATACCTGGGAGCATCCAGGAGCTCCCTTTCTTTAGGCAGACTGGTTAACTCTACCATCCTACCTTTAATGGTGCAAGTCAGTGGGTGCTGTAGGACTCTCATGTTGTTGAAATACCTCTTAACATTTCCCACAAAGGGTAGTCATGCCTATGCCATCCAGGCATCACCACCCTTTACCCTGGAGGTGTCAAGCTGTGTAGCTATTTGACAATTCCCTTTGTTAGAGAAATTTAATTGCAAGACATAGCAAAGTAGTTTGTAACATTTTAAAAACCTGAATTTTTTTTAGTAAGCAATTTTTATATGCTGTAGTATGCCTCTTAACTCATCCTGGACTCAGAATTAATCTGCATTTTATCCTTTGTATATTTTCTGAGGAGAAGGATTGTTCAGATTTCATTTTAGAATGGTAAAAAATCGAAAGAGGGGAGTTACCTTACAAATAACATTATGAGCCGCCCATGTGAGAATTCACTGCAAGACATCTATGGTCTTCATATTGATCTCTCAAAATTTCATGAAGTGATTGTCTTTTATTTTGGTCTCAGTGGGCTTGAACCTTTGCAGTGGTTGATCTTAATCCCAAACTATGAACCTCATTCTGACAGCCACAGCCTTTCATTATTCATATTCTTTACCATTAATCCTGTGGTATTTAGAGCAGAAAAGTGAATAGATACATATGCCTCATTTAAATGTTTCGAAAATATTATGAGATAGGAAGGGTAAGGTATTAAATTATTATTTGTATGCATGTTTTTGTACTCCTTAGTCTGTTAAAACAGTGAAGGATGATTGAAAGCAAAAATTCTTGCATTTAAGACTCAGATTTTCTCTTTCAAGGATACGTTGACCTAGGTTAATTACATGTTAATGGTATTAGATGTATTAAATCATGAAGAATTGGCAGAAGTGTTAGTATCTAATTAAAAGCAACAGAATTATTTTACCTCCTGAGAAGGTGAGGATATGTAGAGTATAGCTCTGTAGTACAACACAGAGCGTCAAATCTTAAGTAATGGCAAGGAAAAACACAATGTAAAAATGCATGGAAAACCTTAGAAATAGCATGTTAAAATGAGATTCGCCATCTGATAACTGGCTAGATCAGCCTCAATACACATCACTCATGATGAAGTGGTACTGGTGAGCCATTTAAACTATTTCACCAAGGAAAACTTGGTTTGCAGCTAATTGAGGACACCAGTTTGTAAAGATAGTCAAAGACAGTGTCTCCGACTAACAAAAATGGAAACACACCCACTTAATACACCAAAAGCTAGTGCAAGGTTGGCCACGTGTCACATTACCATTGTGCATGGGAGGGTGGATAATCTGACGTCGGGCTTTGAATTAGGGCACGCAAAACATTACAAGGAAGGGTACTCATAGAGGCGCCTCAGGGCAGCCGCTTGCATTTCAGTCAGATTACTATATTGGCTTTGTTATGAGGAAAAGGGAGAACTACAGCACAACAGAAACAAAACAGGAATCCTCAGAACGAGAGAACATATAGGAATACACTGAGAAGGCTCAACACCAAGCACTGGTTGCTTTTGCCTAGTCATAAGCAAGTGCTAGAAAGAGAAGGTAAGATTTTCTTCCCAGGTTAGGCACAGGAGTCCACACTGCCTGTCCACCTGCAGCACTCCTTGGTTGAGGAGGATTGGGTCAGAGATCATTTACGCAAACTGGACCCTCACAAATCCATGCAAAACTGGAAGTGGCTGATGCACCAGAGGCTGTGCTGCCATTGAGTGAGCCCTGGCCAGGCTGGAGAGCTGGGCCCAGGGGAACCTCATGGGATTCAACCAGAGCCAGTGCAAGGCCCTGCCCCTGGGGAGGAACAGCCCCCCGCACCAGCACAGGCTGGGGGGGGACCTGCTGGAGAGCGGCTCTGCTGAGAGGCCCTGGGGGTGCTGGGGGGCAGCGTGGTGACCCTGAGCCAGCACCGGGCCCTTGGGGCCAAGGGGGCCAGCGGTGCCCTGGGGGGCATGGAAAGGAGTGGGGCCAGCAGGGCGAGGGAGGTTCTCCTCCCCCTCTGCTCTGCCCCAGTGAGGCCACATCTGGGGGGCTGCGTCCAGTTCTGGGCCCCCCAGTTCAAGGACAGGGAACTGCTGGAGCAAGGCCAGCGCAGAGCTGCCAAGGGGATCAGGGGCTGGAGCATCTCCCTGGTGAGGAAAGGCTGAGAGACCTGGGTCTGTTCAGCCTGGAGAAGAGAAGGCTGAGGGGGGATCTCATCAATGCCTATAAATACCTGAAGGGCGGGTGTCAGGGGGATGGGGCCGGGCTCTTTTCAGCGGTGCCCAACGCCAGGCCAAGGGGCCACGGGCACAAGCTGGAACACGGGAAGCTCCACCTGAACATGAGGCCAAACCCCTTCCCTGTGCGGGTGCCAGAGCAGGGGCACAGGCTGCCCAGAGAGGCTGTGGGGTCCCTTCCCTGGAGACATTCACCCCCCGCCTGGACGCGGCCCTGTGCCCCTGCTCTGGGGGTGCCTGCTCACGCAGGGGGTGGGACGGGGTGAGCTCCAGGGGTCCCTTCCAACCCCTGCCAGTCTGTGACTCTATCTTGAGAGTTTATGGGGAAACAGTTCATGTCTAATTCCGCATGAAGCCCATGGCCTACCTACCACTGCTAAAATTGGAATTGTACTCTTTTTGCACTAGCCTTCTAGCACACTTTAATAGATTACATTTATGGCTATTTTATATCATTTTGCCATCCTGTTAGTCAAACACTCTGACGTGCAGCAAGCACAGACATAAAAATGTAGGCTGCAGCAGGGTGATATGAAAATGAGTGGTTCTGGACAAATAGGAAATTAATATTAGAGTCTAATTAGTCTTTATGTCATTTGGAGAAGGAATTAATTAGTCCTAATAGGACCACAGAGGCACCACAAACGTTTTGTTTCCATCAAGCAAAGCTTATATTGAACAACAATTAATCAATCAATCTCATAAAACACAGGGTGTCAGCAATATTTCTCACTCTCCATAACACTGTTATTTTTCAGTTCCTGACAAGTATTTTCTGTTAAGAGCCAGATTTTGTTTAGTTTATTAATATGAGTACTCCCATAACTGTGGGAAAAGCTATTTTCTTGAACAAGACGTTGGGTCTTACTTTCTGCAAACATGAACAAATTTTTTTTATGTTTACCAATTCTCCAGCATTACTATCCCCTGTCTCTAGTGCGATACTGTCTCTATGGGAAGTTCCCATCTTTGATACAAACAAGCAATAATAGACTCAGTGGGGGTTTTCATGTTAAAATAATATCTTCAGTAATGCTTTTCAGGAGGAGGCTACCTTTTTTCCTGCCTGTCGGTCAGAGAATATTTTTTAAAACATGCAAACACCTTGTCACGCCAGTAGCGGTCTAACCAAACAGTATTAGCCCTGACACAAAGCGTTAGAGTTCCCAGAAGTTGATTAAGTCTCTCAGTGTAACACAATAAAAAATTTTTTTTAGAATTACAGCCAAAAAAAACGAGCGGGGGGGGTCAGGCTCTGCACACAGTGAGTGAAGAGGCACCTCTTGCACTATGTGGCATGACCATTTCACCATATACAAAAAGTAAGTTATGCAATGGATGGCGTTAAAGATCTTAAGATTTCATGACTAAAAGGTGCGAATGCTGCCAAAGTCAATGTACTCACACTTGATTTTGGACTAATAAACAGCCTCTAGTGTTCTTAAATTTTTGTTTTGCTGCCACGAGTATGCCTAGAAATCACATCCCTTTTCTAAAAAATGCTTTATAGCATTATCTATAGTTTGCAAAATTAGCAATGTAACACTACACCATTCTTCTGCTTTGTGATCATTTATTACAGTTTACTGATGCAACGGAGACAAAATAACTGCCCTTCCTATAAATCTTCCATGACACTGAGGGATAATTACTTTGTGGTTTTGCTTTAAAATATCAGCAATAATCCATCAATTTACTTGTTTATAATGGTAATAGCATTTTTTTTAAATGTAAATTATGATCGCCTTAAGAGCTACTGTTTGTTATAAGGTCATGCTGGTTCCTTCGGCAGACCGGTAAGAAAGGCATAGACACTCAAAGCTAGCTAAATGGTTTACTGAGTAAAAAAACCCAGAAATTATGGAAAAGGTAATAGCAATCTTAGGACCCTTCTGATGCTGGTTAAACCCATCTGTTTCGGCATGGAACGAGTCCCTCGTTGTAGGTCATAGCATGCTGTCCAGACCCTGTCTGTGGTGAGGCTTTCTGACCCTGTTGTTCTTCACATCTTTATGATATTCTTCCAAGTAATCAAAGTTATCTATCTTCTATCTGTACAAGGCTGAGCTTTCTAGCTAGCACACCCAGGCTCACGGCGGGCATTACACTGTTATCTCCATAGGAATGCGCTCTTACAAGCAGCACATACAGCTGGTATTGTTAAGGGCAGCGTGTGCTGACGTTAGAGCACGTGCGCAGGTTATACAGCAGGTCACTCGTGCTAATACGCTGGATGTCTACAGCCAAGGCCTGTGGTTAAACTCTGCCTAGGTTCTGCTGGAAATCACTAGTTACGATGTCTTCTGCAGTTGTGCACCACAGCTGGTCTGAAATTATTGTGTCAGCGCTTTCTTGTGGGGGGGAAAAGCCCCGAACAAATCAACCAAAACCAACCTGTTCTCAAGGCTGTATATTACTGAGAAATAAAAACAAGTTCCTGGCTGAATTTTGGCATGGGGGTGTGCGGGTGTGTGTGTGTGTGTGTGTGTCTCAAACTAGCTTTCAAAATCAGTTATTTCAGTAAGAGATAAAATGCTGAGGTTTAAAAATACCCTATCCAGGCTATTTTCCATAGCCTCAATCCAGAGGACAAGTACAGTTTAAAATGTCGTAGGATCAACTCCCCTCACCACCCACTGGCAGGGAAGAAGGTGAGGGCTTAGCCACTGAATGATGTGTTGGTGCACTTGAAAAAGTTTTCATGTTCTTGCTCCGGCAACAGACAGCACAGCTTCTCTAGGGATTTGCTACTGCTTTTTGAAGATACGAGTGTCTTAACATGCAGATTTTGTTTCTCCTAAAATCACGTGTAACTGCCGAGCACTGCTAGAGGAGACAATACCTGCTCAAAGGGGAAGGGCATGGAGAAGGGCATAGCTCTGAAGCAGGGCAGATGGAGATTAACCTCTAAATCATCCATTTGTATCTCATGATAATCAGGTTACTCCTTTTGTAAATATTTTTACCTTGTTTTTTGATAAAAGTGCAATTAATCGCAAGTCAGTGTTCCCACTTTTGAGTAACAAGACCTTGTCCTTGCCCACACTGAGTGTCTATTGCCAAGGGCTCTGAAAGCAAAAAGGCAACTAAGAAACAAATCAAGTTTGTTAAACACATTTCTCCATGTTTCTGGTTTTAGCTGCAATACCCATTCCTGCTTTTTCTTTGTTTCCTGCTTTTTCTTTGTTTCCTGCTTTCTCTTCCATTCACCACTTCTCCAGGCTCAGACCAAAACCCCCAAAATAAAAGACTTCTGATGTTTTCCTTTAGCTTGCTCTTACCTGCAGATCCGTGATCCCACTCAGAGGAGAACTTTTCTCACAACAAATACACTTACAAAGGAACGAGGGTTTTGATGGGATCCTTCAGTGAGATGAGGTGACTTGTCTAAGCCTCAGTAGGTCCAGCATTCACATATGCTTTGAGTCTCCACGATATCCTTCTACCACCACTCCAACCTGAGTGTTCCCACAGTTTTGTGCAGGGCTGACAAGTTTGTTCACAGCCTAGCTAGAGGAATAAAATGCATATTCATTGCCTAAAACCTCTTCTGTTTAATTTTCACCTCAGTGAAAATGATCATCCAAGAAAACAGAGTCAGGAACATTAACAATAATTCTCATCTCAATTATTGAGAAATATAATTTGTAAATGATTAGTGAAGAGAAGATTCTT
This sequence comes from Phalacrocorax carbo, assembly GCF_963921805.1. Taxonomy (NCBI): domain Eukaryota; kingdom Metazoa; phylum Chordata; class Aves; order Suliformes; family Phalacrocoracidae; genus Phalacrocorax; species Phalacrocorax carbo. The sequence continues at coordinate 23,639,124 of NC_087524.1, forward strand.
AGAAAATTTATGATAATGTTCTTTATTATAATACTTCATATTATAAATTGTACTATTCTTTCTCTCTATTACATTTATATTGAAGCCTCTTTCTATTTCTTTGTCACAAAGAGTTAAAGTCTGTAAGAGAATTTAAGAGCCTTTCAGTAATTTGGCACATCAGTTTTAGCTCAGCTATTATCTAGCTGCATCAAGATATTAATGTAGTCATCTCTCTTTAGTCTCAATGAATTGCTATAAAAATGTCAAACGATTAGATTATATTGGCCAACACAGCCCTGTTTGATTGAGTACAGATGTAGGCCACGTCCCTTGAATCATACTGATGACGAAGCAGAAAGGCTTGTAGAACTCCAGTGCAAATTTATTTCGGTGTACGTACCATTTAGGTTTCTAATGTCAGTACTTGCAATACTAATAACCAAAAAATGCTAAATAGGTATTTTCAGACAGAATAAAAGTCAATGTCATTCAGGACAAATACTGATGAACTCTGTTGGAGGAGAAAAATATACTACAAAAATAGCACAGAAGCCAGTATGCTGGTACAAACATAGACCCTGCTCCATCGCACAGGTGTGACTATACCAAAGGAACAAAACAAACATCTCACTTATGGGAACAGTACTGCTTAAATTCTGTCTCTGTCTGGACCAGAAAATATAACATATACTTTTGTGTCAGGAAAAACAAACAGTGTAGAAATACTTGATAGTGCTATCTGGTTACAAATGTCTCAATATTGGCTGCTATGCCGTTTCGGAAGTCAGCAAGGCTGTGGTCTTCCCTTTTTCTGCATGTACAATATGTTGCATGTGCAGCCCTGTCCTGGAATGCACAGGAAGGTGCAAGTCCTTACAGATGAAATACCTCTCAACCATCTGGTGTCCACACAGACCACATATAATTACAAGCTAAAGCTATGCTGTTATAGCTTAAAAGCTGAAAGCAGTTTCTGTTCCATATATGATAAAAATTCAGAACATGGTTAAGTTGTTCACATTTTGCTAGAACAGACACGTAATAGGCAAAGCATTCTGACCGTGTATCTCCATGGTATGGTATTCCTCAGCTGAAGAATTCCGGTTCCACTCTACCCCAGCAAATATTTATCCATTCGCATCTGAGCTAGTATTTGGTCTAGTGCAGCAGCGCAGGAGAAAGCATGCACCTGTGACGTTAGGTTATAAGATTACAGGCTAATCATCATAAACACAAAGGCCCAGCTGAGGATCAGATGAACAATGACAAGGAAGGAGCTCTAGTAACCTGAGCAGTGGTAGGAGTCAAGCAAGTTGCTACTCTTAGGGCGATAAAAGCAGGACGATAAGCCTGTTGCTCTGGGGTGAAACTCACTGAGATGGGACAAGGAGAAACACTCCCTTCCTGTATGGCTTGGAGACTGAAGGGGGTCATTGCCTACAGCAGAATATAGGATGCAGGGGAAAACAAGTTCTGGAGATTTAAAATGTAGTATGAGATGGTTTAAGGTGTTTCTGCGAATTGATGAGACTTACAGGATGTTTAAAAGAAGGACCAAAGGTGGGGAAAAGGAAGGCTCGAGAAGTATCAGGTGCAGGAAAATAGAGGGAACGGGGCTACAGGGAGTCAGCTGCATGCAAAGAGGCTGCTGGTCGGTATGTTGTCTGACAGACCTGCGCTTGAGCAGCACAAGCTATTGTATCTTCTCATTGATCCTACTTCCATCTACATCCTGTGTGGGTGTGCTCTGTTCTGAGTGGGCATGTGTGAAGAGGAGTAAACCTCCATTTGCTAAGATAAGCTAGTGAGTAGCCAGTGCACAGGATAAGAAGTCTGAGTACCTGCAACTGGAGTAGGGCCAAGAACATCCAAGGCTTTATGTTTGGGTGCTGGCAACTTGGGAGATTACGTAAAAGCCTTGATCTGACTCACATTTCTGGGTTCCAGGGAGAAGCTCACCAGCAGGAATAGCTAGGAGGCAGAGATCAGGCAAGAATGTGTAATGGATGACAACAGCAAGACTCAAAATGACTTAGCTGAAGTAAAATGACAGGAGAAAACATTTCCATCTACTTTTGCAAGACATAAAAGCAATGGCTGCTGTATATGACAATGAAAGTACCGTTTACGTTTCTTAGACATTGTGGCTGATGCTCTAGCAGGGCACTAACGCAGGTAGGAAAAACTGAATCCGCTTGCTTTCTCAAAAAATCATTTCATGGCACTCTACCTCAGGTAGTGATGAAGGATGTCCAGGGCTGGGAATTTGGGAAGTATTACTGTGCTGGACATGGGTAACGGTGTGCATGGAAAAGATGGCACTGTTCTCTCCAAACCCTTTCTGAAATAAGTCATTGCATTTGTTTTTTTTTTAATGTGGATATCACTGATTTGGTAGGTGAGAGCTCCTACAAGAGCCACGGCATTTTGTTATAGACTTTTATTATTAGTCAATGATGAAGATAGTATGCTTAGATATTTCTTATGGCTGCTAAGTGACAGCAGGGACCACGTACTGGAATAGTTTTTCCTCTTTTAGATACTATGCCAATACCATGCTTATTGCTGTATTTAGTTTAGCTGCTACCTCACTATCAGGAGTAACCAACTGATTAGAGATAGCCATCCCCATTCCTCAGCTGCAGCATACTTCATACTCATTTATCTTATATTCTGTAAGCTACTTCAAGAGTTACAAGTCCAGATAAATTCTGAGGACTTGACAGAACTAGAAATATTTTTGGAAACCCATTCTTCTCTTCCAACAGAAACTCTTATTTAATTTTCTGACAGTGTATTGACAGGTAATTCATAAGTACCTGTCACATCAGTAGAAGAGCAGACTGTTACGGCTGCTCCAAGAACGCTGAGAACGTCAGCAGACAAGCTCATTAACCCTAGAACGAGGGTCAAGATGTCTGCTCTGAGCAGACTAAATGTTTTCACCACAAACTTCCTCCCACCCATCCCTCTCCTCTTCCAGGACACTGCAGATTACAGCTCTACCTGTAATGCCACTGTCACTGTTCTCTCACCAAGTTCACTTTGCACTTCTGAGCTTGCTCTCCAGGCCATCCACAGCAGTTTTCCAGACTAACACCTCCGGCCTCCAGCATCAAACCAGTTTCCTTTCCTTTACAGACGGATCATGCCTTCATTGTGCTAATCGAAACAAATTGTGAGCAGTAATCTGTCTCTTAAAATCTTGCCATTAAACACAAAAAGACAGAGAATAGCAGTGTGGACGCTGTCACTGTGACATGGTTAATAAGTATGATGTAGTACCCAGTACCCAGCCAGATAATAAACCGCCCATAATATATAATATTTTCATAAGGAAGTCAGTACAGCTTATGATTGCCCAGGAAAATTACTAGCTGCGCTTCTGAAAAACCCAGTTATGGTTTTGGATTTTTTTTTCTGGACCTTTCCCCGCAGTGTAGTTACTATTGACTTCTTTCATAATTGACATACTTGTGTAAAATTAAGGGAGAAAAACCCACAATACTAAAATTAAAAATAATTTTACACAATAACGGACCCAATTCAGTCTACTTCAGTGTTCTTCTCTGAAGCTTATCTCAGTGCACCTGTAGCATAGAAAAGGAGTTACATCAACTCTTGAGTTATGGAATTGTTGAGTATGGATACAGGAGGCCCATGAAAACAAAAGCCTGAACCATCCATTTACGAAACTTGCCTTGTGACAGTAACTTTACTGCCTTTAGAAAAAAAAAAAATTCATAAAACAAAGGCTAGAGAGAACTACAGAACATTATAAAAAATATTTTCAGATGTGTGTTCAGAAAATAAACATAAATTCCTAATTAGTGCAGCCCTGTCGGAGATTTCTGGAAAAGCTGTTGATCTGTGTGGACATCTAGTTTCTCCTAACAGTTTCAAATAGTAAAGGTCAAGGATCAAGAAAAGTGATAGGTCATGAACGTTCAGTTATAGGAAAGAATGTAGTACTACAGCTCAGTCCTGGTCTTGCTTTCAGTTTCATCTTGCCAGTTTTCACCCTCTTCTGCCATCATGTGTCAGGCTGAAGCATATGAAATAAAGGAAAAATAAATCACAGTAGTAATTCAGTGATAAAGAAATATCTCCCTAAATATTTCCTATGGAATGGACACTGCCACCAAACTGAAAAACGAAGTGAAAAGAGGAGGATGCTATATGTTCAACAATTTTCAGAAAGCTAGTCAAATGTAGATAATTTCAATTAAAAACATCTTCATTTGCTGATGGTGACACAAAACACTACGGTTTAAGATTATGATTATTGAAGGTTATTTCTCTTTTCATTTCTTGTATCTTCTTAGCTTAAGATATAGGTCTTTGCTTCTGAAAGGGGTCTTTATTTTGGTGGTTTCCACTGTATTGAACTTAACACTGGCTTAGTATACGTATACTGTCTTGACTGTGGAAGAATACATTTCATGGTAGATGTACTACCATGATTACAATGTTTATTTTAATATCTTTAAAAACATACATCTATATAAAAAATAGATAGCAAGATTCAGATTTCATGGAATATTATAGTTGATATTTTACACACCAGCAACACTGTTAACATACCATACTGCCTTTTTGTAAAAATGGGATTAAGTGATTGTAGCCACATGAAGACACTTCAGTTGGAGGCATGAATTAATCCCTGAGAGGTACTTTAAAAAGCTCTTCCTATCGTCTTTACAGGCATTGAGCTGGTCTTTCATCCACCATAAGTAGAGGACAGGATTTGTATTCACAGAGGATGGTTGTCTCCTCTCTGACAGAATATTCCTGGATAGCTTTCAGGCCAGACAGGGTGCCAAAGCAGGGGTCAAGAGGCTTAGCTGGTTGTAAAGTCATTAAATTAGTGTTCAAACTCATGAATGGGCTTAAACAGTCATGGGAATGTATCTTTACAACAATCTCCAATCTGCGCTAATTTCCCTGCCTACAAACACCCACAGCCATCAGCTGCTAAGTTCTGGCATCTGCTCTACCACATCCCTTTGCAAAGTGTGGAGACAGACTTACTGAGAGGACCAGTTATCCTGGCTTTGGAGTAGCACGCGTGATGAAAAAGCCTTGAATAATTGCTTACAGCAGTTTAATTTTAGAGCAGTTAGTTACACCAGGGGCTAATGACAGCGCTTCTCTTTTTTTGTTGTTTTATCATTTTGTAGCAAACTTGCTGCAGTTCTCCCCTGGAGACCATTTAAAACTATGCACTTTCCTTGGACAGCTACCTACTACTCAAATTATATTCTTGTCCTAGAATATTATCAATAAATTCACCATGATTTTTTTCTCCTCACATTTTTTAGATTACATAAATTTTAGCTGACCAATTCTTTTCATGCTCAAATATATTATGAAATGTCATTTCTGTTATAAAAGCTAATTGATAATGTGATTTGTTATGTTGCCGAGACATAATTCAGAAAGTTATTTTAAAGCCGTTGATACATGGAATAGCACTAACTTTAATATTTCTTGTATGAATGGATACAGCACAAGGGAACGATATGGTGCCATGGAGATGAAATATTTTCAGAAGCTTTTATTCTTGTTGTTTGGGCTTGTGCCAATATCTTTCTAGTAGAGAGCTCATACGTCCTAAGCTGTATCTAGTGTAATTTATTCCTTGGTCATTAGTTAGTAGGATTTTTGCCTCCAAGTTGCTGAACAATACATAATATTTTAAAAATTAAGAGCTCACAGTCAAATAAATGGAGAGCATCCTCTAGGATACTCCTCCAAAAAGTAGAGAAGTGGTGGGTTTTTTTTTGTTGTTTAATAAAAAGAATCTCATACTTAATATAATAAAAATAATTTCTCACTCTGGTGAGTCCCAGCTGGAGTACTGCATCCAGCTCTGGGATCCCCAGTGCAAGAAAGACAGGGACCTGCTAGAGCAGGTCCAGAGGAAGGCCACGGAAGTGGTCGGAGGGCTAGAACGCCTCTCCTGTGAGGACAGGCTGAGAGAGTTGGGTCTGTCCAGCCTGGAGGAGAGAAGGCTGCGGGGAGACCTAACTGTGGCCTTTCGACACAGAAAGGGGTCTTACAAGAAAGACGGAGAGGGGCTTTTACAAAAGTCTGTTGTGGCAGGGCAAAGGGCAACAGCTTTAAGCTGAAAGATGGTAGGTTTAGATCGGACATAAGGAGGGGATTTTTTACAATGAGAGTGGTGAGACACGAGAGGTGGAGAGAAGCTGTGGATGCCCCATCGCTGGAAGTGTTCAAAGTCAGGTTGGACAGGGTTTTGAGCAACCTGGTCTATTGGAAGGTGCCTCTGCCCATGGCAGGGGAGTTGGGGAGTTGGACTAGATACCTTTAAAGGTCTCTTCCAACCCAAACCATTCTCTGATTCTATGATTCGATTTAGATAATATGAATACTAGGACTTGCCTTTTTGAATTTGCTATTCGTATGTACTTAATGAATGGCTTAAAATCATCACATCAGCATTTCATCATGACTACTTCCATTGTAGTAGTTAGGGAGTATTTTTTCTGTACAAAATCTTACACAAAATCAACAGTCCTAATTCCACTTTTGTATCTGCAGCTGGAAATTTTGGTCCATTCATTTTATAATCAGTGTTAAAGAATGAAGACCTTCAGTATGGCACCTTGTGTGCTACTATTTACTTCTCCAAATAATCTGATGCCAAGGATCCTCTTGGGGATCTCTCATATTAGGCCGCTACGAGATGAACATACCCCTCTTTGCTCCTTCTCTACTGCACACAGAAAATGTCTTTTGCTTTCATTGCAGCCATCCGTTGGCTCACTTTGTGGGGAGGAAGCTTGCTATCATTAGTCCAGATAATTTGCTATGAGCGCACCTCACTTTTTTTATTTTGAACCTTGACTTGAACAGAGATGACATTTACCCGGACCTTTACACAGTCTGTTTGAAATCTGATATAGGTTTCATTCCATGATCACAGAAGACATCTGAGAACCTATTTTTCTCTTCTGTTTTTTCACTCCCACTCTCCCCTAACTCGAGACTCCACCAGAGTAGGTGCTGCCTTACAATTCTCAGCCAACAGCCAAATGACTCAACCATAAATGGACACGTTTCAGTTTGGCCAGGTGAATATGCCCTGCAATATCCGTCATGTGCCATTTCTTGGAACAGAGTGGGCTGACCCTAAAAATCTTAAGCGAGAACTTACTACATTTCTGCAAAAGCTTCTAAATTGCAGAAAACGTTTGTGTGTGACAAAGATGTACATTTAGGACTTATTTAGTTTCTTAAATGCTGAGACTCATCAGGCATATTACAGTGCATTTACCATTAACTGTAAGTGGGGTATTTTTATGTTTCTTAATTAAAACTTATTTTGCCCTCACAGAAGAGTCCTTCTGCCTAAACTTTCAATCACAATCTGAAGAACATCAGAAAATTTTAAGCTTTTAGTTGCTAATTCCAATCAGGTTCTGAAACAGCAGTTTTCTACAGCGTTCCTTCTCAGACTTTCTTTGCTCAATTCCATTCATATTTACTGTCTTTAACAGAGAAGCATTCTGAACTCTAAAATGCTATTAGCTGAGCTGCTGAATCCTGCCTCTGTATAAGAAGCAGTTTCTTCTCCTTTGTTAAATTGCCATTGTAAATTTAAAATAAATATTAAAAATGTTAATTTGTCTATGCTCTTTTTCTTTTGAAATAATTCCAAAATCTACTATATATCTTTTCCTGAAGTGACCCTCTACTTTTGTACAATCATGTCACTGCACATTGCTACAAAATTATAACAGAAAATATATTATTTCTGGTACTAACTCCTGAAGTAATGAACTAGACGTCTTCTTATGTCACTGAATGCATATCTACTGTCACCTAAAGAACAGTTTATCATCTACTCAGGTAGTCCTACTACTATTGATGATTTTACTGACTGGTATTTAGCACAGTAATACAGAGAATACTTTCCTAATACCCCAGGCAATTTGGTCATGACTACAGTTCATGGCCCTAAGTTTTTAATGCCTCAGACATGCCAGTCAGATATATTAGGTAATTACGCATACCATCCACTTTTACTATACTTAGCCAGCGTGCATTGGCCATTTGGAGGTATTCTGCCACAGCTTCTCTGATCAGTATTTCCAATATCTTACTCTCAACAAGTAACACTTACAAGTCTAAAGTTTCCTGGATAAGGCAACTACTCTCTATCAACGCTTTCTGATAAAGTAGTGCTGTCAGACTGTGAAGAAATTTTTGGTCATACTCATTCATCTTTCTGACAGAGGTTGTTGCAACGTAGTTAGGGCTAAAGTAGCAAATACAAATGGGAATATTTTTGGAGAAAAACACTTTGGTAGATTAAGTTATTTCCATCATTTTAATAAATAAAACCACAGTAGTAAACTATTGAATGAGCCCATTGTACCTGGATATCAATGGCTTTTCTAACCTTTGCCATCTTGCAGTTTTTATCCTGGATTATCTTCGAAGAACAACACCGTCATTTCTGAAAAATTTAAACTTTTCTGGACTTTAATATTTATGAAATTTCTTATTTCAAGAAGGTGGAAGTTAATAAAAATTCATGAAAACTATCATGTACCAAGGCAGACAAGGCTTCATGATTCCCATTGAATACACTTTTTTCCAGAGCCTTTTATGTTACAGAAAAAGAGACAGCACTAGAAAGATGGCATTTCAGGCAAAAAAAATGCCATTAACAGCAGGGAAATACAGTTTCATAGCAATGAACGTGTCGGCGAATGATGCAGAAAATAATCTAGGAAATAAAGAAATGAATAATATAGTGGACATTTGCTATACTGAACAACAACTGCAGACATTTGCTTCATTCAAGAGAAATTGCTTCTTCAGACTCAGAAACACCTGACACTCCCAAATACCATGCATGGGATTTTAGAAAAGCAGCTGCATAATAGTGATGCAATGAAAAGGTACCTTGTTAAACCTAAAAATAAGTAAGCAAATACATGCAATAACATGGGGAAAGGGACTCACGACAACATCTAGAGTTCATCATGGCAAGTTCAGAGACTTGAAAATATCTTACACTGAATTCTTGATTTTCAGGCTGGATAACTGAAGTACAGTCTATGATCTCTTCTTTACTTAATTTGTGTTGTTACCGAATGCCCAGATACAAGCCACAAAAAATTATGTGTCCTATGTCTAAATAAAGAAGAAAATTATGAATAAAGGGAATAAAAATCATGCATGTTATGGGGCACAATTTGACAGAGCAGCTGCAGTTCGTATAAGGTCATCCAATTAAATTGTGAGAGCAAGGGGGAAGGAAGCACAAATCTGTATTCTGTTGTGTGCATAAAAAAAGTATTTTGCACGTCATGATTTTGTAATTATGGTCTATATAGCCCTATAACGTTCATAAGGTTTTAATTAACTATAGCACAGCAGGTAGATGGGACAGAATCTTTTCGGTGCCATTTTAATGCTCTAGCAGGAACACAAAAAATGTATCACAGGAAACAGACATCACCATTTTATTGGAAAAAAAAGAGAATCTTAAAATGGTTTTAGCTGCAATAGAGATCAAAGCTTTTTATTTTCCATAAGCACAAAATTATTTTACATTTATTTCTACTGTTATCACTACAAATGAAGTTTTAAAGTGTGTATTTTAAAAATTCATTGTTGATTAAAAGAGTATGTTACAAAATCTATACACATAATAATCTTACTTGGGATTTTGGAATAATTTATCTTCATATGTTATTCAGGAAAACTATAGGGAAATAGAGAAAGCAAAACTTCTTAAACATTTTATTTAATATTATCTTGTTTCCTAATTAACTACAACTACTGCTATATAAAAAGTTAAAAGTAAATTCACTCAGAATAAGGTGACTTATGCTACTGATAATCTTCCAATTTTCCAAATCGAGGACTGAAAATGATGAATTCCAATTCCACTCATGCATCAATGCCCCAAAATAATTTCCTTTAAGATGTGTTGGCACTCACTGAATTCTTTTAAGGGATTCACTGAGTCTAGAAAACCTTAGAGTATGAACTGAAATCACTAAAATAAATATTCTTTTATATTTTCCTGACACTTATTCTAATATCAAACTGTTTACACCTGAAACAGAAACCAGTCTGTGCCGTTTTGATAGCCGGCTGCTATCAGCAAAACGTACATTTTCTTAAGCTCACGTCTCTTTAGGCCATACAGAAATAAGTATCTGCCACACCTTTAAGTCCCTGTGCACAGTGTAGTGGTATTCCTAGTATGGAAAGTCTGACACAAATTACATCATAATTATGTTGGGTAAGCCATATAGCACACAATTGAAAAATGATGGATGAGTTGCAGGAAGATTTGAGGAAGTGTGAATGGTCTGTTCTTCTGCTTTGTCTCCAGAACTGTAAGAATCCACTTCCACTATAAAAATATATTTAAAACATGATTATTTCTGAACACAACTGAATATAAGAGTGCTCTAAGTGCAGTAATTTATTATGTCTTCTCTTTGATGAATATTTGTTGTTCATTTACATTATTTTAATAATATTAATAACTGCCACTATATCCAAGAAGCATTTTCTGAAAAAGCAGAGAACTAGGCAACATTTCTGATCTGAACTCTCTCTTCAAATCTATGACAGCGTAAGTTATAATTAAAATTTATTTTATTTACCCTTGTTTTAAGACGTAAGTCCCATACAATGAAAAAATATCTATATAACTTTATAAATAGTATATTAAAAGTTGTTATACTAAAAAATCCTTCTCCCCTCTCCAACAAGATGCCAGGTGGAATTTTGTAGATATAGCGTGCCCTTTACAATGCAGATGGTCTAATCACTGCAGGTTCAACTTATGGTTTTGTAGCCTACAATCCATACCCTTTATATTGTTCATTTCATCCTCCTGACCTTCATTTTATAACAGTTCAGTGGAGCATAAATTTTAGCTTTTGGTCAGCTGTGGGAGTCTTCCCCAAAATTTTAGATATGTAAAATACAGCTACTCCAATTATAATATTGTAACAGAAGTCTTCCCACTCTCAATTCTTGTGAGGCAAGTCACAAAAATTTGTCAAGCTCATCTGAAAGATTTCACTTATACCTGTGAACTACCCAGAGGTCTACCAGGTTCTAGTTAATATGCATTGCAAGTCGTTTGTACTAAGCTTTTTAATTCTTACTTTTAATGGAATCTCTTTCCCTGTGAATCTTACTCTTTTGAAGAATATGGACTGTCTGCCCAGTTGTTCTTCCAATGCTCAACAAATCTGGAAAGAAATGTTAGATTCTGTGAGTTTTTGATGAAGGTTTTTAAAAAGAAGAAAATATCAACCGTACAGCCTGGTGTCTTCACATTTAAAACTTAATGAAAAAGGATACCTTTACAGACTTAGTTTTGTATCTCTGAAGATGTGAGTTATCTCCAGGCTTTGTTTTCCACATAGTTTTTGTAACTACAGATTGCCAAGTCTTACAGCGCTGGTCCTCACCATAGAAATCCTATTCTTAGCATAAACAAAGCCCCACTAAAACTGATTTCAGTAGCTTATTGTTCTGTTTCAAAGATCAACCTGTCAACAACATGGTGGCTCCTACATACAGTTGTCTTGGTTTCAGCTGGGATAGAGTTAATTTTATTCCTAGTAGAGGTATAGTGCTGTATTTTGGATTTAGGATGAGAATAATGTTGACAACGCATGGATATTTTAGTTGTTCCTAAGTAGTGATTATACTAGTCAAGGACTTTTCAGCTCCTCGTGCCCTGCCAGTGAGAAGCTGGGAGGTGGCACAGCCAGGACAGCTGACCCAAACTGGACCAAGGGATATTCCATACCATATGATGTCGTGCCCAGCATATAAACTGGGGGAGTTGGCTGGGGGGCAGCATCCACTGCACAGGGGCTGGCTGGGCGTTGGTCAGTAGGTGGTGAGCAATTGCATTGTGCGTCACTTATTTTGTATATTCTTTCATCATTATTGTTGTTATTATTATTTTCCCTTCCTTTCCGTCCTATTAAACTGTCTTTATCTCAACCCGGGCATTTTACTTTATTTTCCCCCGATAGTCTCCCCCATACCACTGGGGGTGCTTAGCTGCCTGCCAGGTTAAACCACAACAGCCGTTTACCTCATATGGAGATTCCAGGCAAAATTTGGTGAGGAGCAAAGAAAGAGGAGAGATGGGAGACAAGTAGATACACACAGTCCACGAGCGCAGAACATACAAATGTCTGAAATAATACATATGCAAACAAAGATAAATACAAATACTTACTCTCAGACAACATTTCTAGCCTTTCTGCATTCTCTTGCAAGGTAGTGTACCACTGGTTGGCTATTACAGAACGAACACCAGTAAGGCTTAGAAGCATTGCTGTCTCTATTGGTCTCTCTATAGCAATATGGAGACAACTAAAGGAAAATCACAAGTATGAGATCGATAAAATAAAAATGTACATAACATATAAAAGATACAACTAAATATACAGTGCTTTTTAATAGAAGGGGGAAAGGAATGCCAGACTGCATTTTCTTGTATGCTGAGCTTAAAGTGTTTTCTCATATTCATATAGCACTGTAAATTTAATACAAATAATTCAGGTAACTTTCTCTCTACATTTTTTCATGACGCAGTTTTACCGTGTGGATTGCTGCCTGTCATATCACTGTTCTAGGCATCTCAGGAAATGTGAAAGGAGAAGTAACACACTAACTTTTACAAAGTACTGCAGAATATCCTTTATAAGATAGTAAACATTTTGGAAATCAGGCGAAAAGACTTGTTCAGCTCTGCTTAAGTTGTTAAAGGGAAACATAAAATATTGCAGGAACGGAAAGCTTGGTCTTTGTCATAAGCGTGGCAGTAATTTCTTTGGAGGCTTAAAAGCAAATCACTTGTAAAGTGGGATTAGATTTTTTATTGCTGAATATTTAAATAAGTATCTTTGTTATTATTGTTTTAGTGACGGGAAGGGAGTAATACTCTGTAAGGTTGGAATGGCAGTAAACCAAAGGGTGACTTTTGTTTTTATTAGCCTCTGCTTTTCAAGGTAACTTTATCAGAAGATGATAATTAAAGTTTTCTGTAACCTTTTGGGGATTCTCTACGGAGTCATGTGACATAGTTTTAACTGAATGTTATTCTAGACTTCCTAGAAGCCTTTAGGTTTAAACATGTAAAACCTATTGACAAATTCACCAATCTGTTAAAGTGAGACTTCAAAAGTTCAGGGTTGGAAAATTTGATTTAAGGAATCCTGTTTTGGTTTGGTTTAGGAAATTTCTGTTTGGGAGAGGTGAAAAAGGATATTAAAAAAAAAATACCAGCAGGTTGTTTAAACACTCAGGGTTCTGTGCAGATGTGTGTATAACCTATCTTACACATTGTGGCATTGATTCAACAGTATTTGTAGAGAAGAATTTTTTCTATTTCTTTTTCACTCAATTAATAATCAGAAAAGCGAGGGGGTATTTATGCAGCCCTATCAGGATTGCATATAAGATTGAGTTGGCTGCAGAACTATGGCAGTCCCAAAAATGACATGAATAAAAGTACATACATCTTGATCTGGTCTGTGGGGAAGGGAATGGAAGGGAAGGGATGAATATTTTCAGCTGGAAGGGACCTACAGCAATCATCTAGCCCAGCCGCCTGACCACTTCGGGACCGAACAAAAGCTAAAGCATGTTATTAAGGGCATTGCCCAAATGCACACTAAGCCCTGAGAGGCTTGGGGCACCGACCACCTCTCCAGGAAGCCTCATCCAGGGTTTGAACCCCCTCTCGGTACAGAGATGTTTCCTCATGTCCAGCCTGCACCTCCCCTGACGCAGCTCTGAACCTGGACCCAGGGAGAAGAGATCAGCCCCTCCCTCTCCACATCCCCTCCTCAGGCGCCTGCAGAGCAACGGGGTCGCCCCTCAGGCTCCTTTTCTCCAAGCAAGACAAACCCAGAGTCCTCAGCCGCTTCTCAGAGGACGTCTTCCAGCCCTGCCACCGCTTTGTTGCCCTCCTCTGGACACATTCAAGGACCTTCACATCTTTTTTTAAATTGTGGGGCCTGCAGCACTCAGGGTGAGGCTGCTCCAACGATAAATGCAGCAGGATAATCACCTCTTTTGACTGGCTGGTTGTGCTGTGCTTGCGCACCTCAGGGTGCGGTTTGTGCTCTTGGCTACCAGGGCACGCTGCTGGCTCCTACTGAGCCTGCTGCAAACCGGCACTCCCAGATCCCTTTCCGCAGGGCTGCTCTCCAGCCGCTCCTCTCCCCATTTATACTTGTGCCCAGCATGACGCTGTCCCTGGCGCAGAATCCGGCATTTGGACTTGTTAAATTTCATGCCATTGATGATTGCCCAACTCTCCAATCTGTCTAGATCCCTCTGCAAGACCTCTCGTCCCTCAAGAGTATAATTGGATTATCTGAAAATTCAACATGGACTAAATACCTCATTAATAAAATTAGGACACTAAAACTATTCTTTTTGCTTTTAACACCTTAGAACTTGTTTGTCCGGGTGCCATCTGTCAAGAATTCATAATGGACATACAATAAATGTATATGAACCCTGCCACCTGTCAACTTAAAAGCAAGGAAAACACTGAGATGCTTTTAAGGCTAAAAAAAGCTCTGATTAATCATATCAAAGATTCTGATCAGGTTATTTAACATGCCATAATAATTTATTGAAATTAAAAACTGACTGATTTTTAAACTGTTCAGTGTATGAAACTTTAGATGGATTCTTAATAGTTTACCTGTAAAGGGAAGTTTTATATATTTAATTAGAACATTTTGAGAATCTTGAACTCAGGATCGGGAGGTATGTGTAATGTAGCAACACTTCTGTGTCGTATTTTCTTTGTAACAGCTTTCCTCCTGTTTAGCCCTATGTAAGGAATGAAGCTACAAGATAGAGGGGCTAACTTCTCCCTCAGGTGTAGATATGAGCCCTTCTATTCGCAGGTAAATGACAATATTTATAACTCAAAATTTTACCTTGGCTTTGAAATAAAAATAATCTGCATTATTGTGGACTTTGCCAAAATAAACTTTACCCTACCTTTTGTGGATATCAGAGCCTGTAATTCTTTGATAACTTTGCTTTGATCGCACCAGATCTAGAAGTATCATCAAATGGCATTCTGGGAAAAAAAATGTTAGAGCAATGGTATTTGCACTAATAATAATGCCTAACATAATAAATATAACTAAATCAGGCCTTTCTTAAGTGACTTTCTTGAACACGGTTTATACAACTACTATAAAATTTATGTATTTCAGCCAAAAATGTCAAGTAAAAGAACAATAATAAAGTAATCCTAGCATTATTTGATGTAACTTTGCTACACTTTTCCACAATGTTTTGCAGGGCTTTTTGCTATGCCACCTTCGTATAACTAATAGTGACACCTACATACCATCTTATTACAGACCATTGACCTATATGACTCAATTCTCTTGTTATAAGCTCTTGTAAGATGGAGGTATGGAAATGTTATCTACCACAGCTCCTCTCCACAAGTTACAACCAAGTTACATCTCCAACGTTCCTTATTTTCCTTAAAGGCCCCCAGTGAAATAACTTAGAATACTCTGAGAATTAAAAAGCTTTCCCAGCTCTTTGGTTTGCTGCAGCTTAAACCTGTTACTTATTCTCCTAACCCAAGCAGATGAGAAGTAAACTACCTTTCTGCTTGCAGAGCCTTTGTCATACCTGAGAACTATTATCACGTCTCCCTTCAACATGTCAACCTTTCCTCCTAAAGTATGTTTTATATGCATATATATATATGAACGCACATACGTATTTATTACTAAAACTATGCACACAAACCTGTGGTATAGCCTTCTGACCCCTCTTAATGTTCTCACTGACAACTTATTCTATTTGGTCAATATTCTTCTCCAGCTGAGACCTTTGCAAAACTAAGTCGAGTGGGGATTTATTTCATATATGTTGCAAATGACATTCCTGTATAGTTACCCCTATACAGAGTTTAGTTTTTTTTTTTCCCCTAGCAAGATGATGTTGCTTAATTTGTGATCCACCTCTTGACTCTATTCTGTAATTCTGCGCCTTAAGCAGTCATTCCCTAACATTAATGTTTAACTGATTATTTCTGCCTAAGCAGAACACCTCCCTCTAGCCTTTCCTGAATTATCCCCCTGATAATTATCTCCCTAAAGCAAGGTTAATTTGCATTCTAATTCTAATCTAATTTCAGGAGTTGCTGAACCACCACATTGGCTTTCTCAGCCTGGTCTCATACCTAGATTCAGCAACAATTTCTTCTATTTCATCATGCAAATGACCAGTGACAATATTTAATAATATTGGGTCCAGGTTAGAGTCCTAAGAAACCTCAGACACAATTCATAGTTATTAATAAAAGTACTTTTAATATGAAGATTAGCTCTACAATAGATTAAAACTCAGTCTGCAAGTTAACACTAATTTTACAAGTAAACAAGTAAAAATTGTGTAGGTGGTCAGAAAACAGAACAATCCTTTGAGGACAAAAATCAATAAATTTGAAATTAGTTTATTCTCTATTGAAGGAAGTAAGATGCACTGGAGAATTCATCCTGGCATATTTTAAGAGCAGGACACAGGGTGAGGGTTAACAGCGTGCTCAGGAACTTTCCAAAAGTTGCCAGACCTGTAAATACCTGGTCTTACAGACATCTGAAACCTCATTTTCAAGAGTGACCAATATATATAGGAAGATGTATTTTATTGATTTCCAGTAATATTTATATATACATGTTTAAATAATTTTGAAAAACAAGGCTTCCTGAAGAAGCCTCCTGTTACTTGCAGGGTTTCACAACCTGATGTGCACTGTCCTCCTCTATTTTACATCTCAACACAATATAGGTGGAAGCCTGCCATTCAGCTACCCTGGCAAATTCAGTACAACTCCAAGACTGAGTTTCTTCCAGATGTGTGAGGGGAACAGGAGGAGAAAGGAAGATTGTGAATCTGAAAAACCAGTCCTGAATCTAAGGCTTATGCTACACCAGAAAGGCTAATTAGTTATGAAGAGGCAGAGGAAAATATACCTTCTCAGAGACTACAAATACTCCACAATACCAGAGCATCATTCAGCATTAACCCAGTCTTGACAGACAATTCAGCCTTGCCTGAGTGGAGGCTGAGGAATTTTGGAGAAGTGGTACTACCGAGGTTGTTCTTAACAATAAAAAATACTTTGGTACCAAATACTAAATTCCATAGAAATGGAGGGGAGTTACTGGGAAAAACATCAGATGATGACTCGATTTTTGGAATTTAAGAAATTCCAATATTTGGAAGTGGAGAAGGGCTAAACTTGCTTGAGAGGAATAACAAGAAAGCTGTGCAACAGAATAAAATCCACATAATGCAAGGTTTTCCCAATTAAAAGCCTGGATCTTGAAAAAAAGCCCTTAATTACTAACATCAACACTGTGATAATGACACAGTATGAAATAAACACAACTGGGAACAAAAGGTGGTGTAAGTAAAAAAATATTTTTCAGTTTGCTTATCTCACCTGGTATGTTCATAGAAACCAGTCTGTTGACTAAACTATGAGACAGGAATCTCTCCATCCCATAGAACAGAAAGGCACTGCAGTTTGTCAGCAGCTGCTCCCATTCAGCTTGGCTGAAAGGAAGAAGAAAGGCAGGCAGTTACTTTTGTGTTACTATTTTACAAGAATATTTTTCAGAAATTATCCATAGCAAACACTTCACTGTTATTTCCTCCAGAAATATTTGTAAGAAAAGTCAGCATGCAAAGCAAGGAGACAAACAAGACTGCAGAATTCTATGGAAAGTGTAATAACTCATATGGACTATTAATAATCAATTTTTTAATACAGAGGTATACTTAGTAACATCTCACAGTAAACAAGAGGCACAGCATATTTTTGGATAAATATCAGGCTCTCCTTAGAAAAAAATAATCGACATATGAATTGTACATCTTCGAAATAACAGTATTTAGCCTAACATTCAACGGGAGTATTCACGTATGCACCCATCAGGATATGAAGAAATTAGGTTTTGAAAAGCGATGCAAACAGTCAGCCTAGCTGGCAGCAAAAGCGGTGCAATTTGATAACAGGTAACAATCTCTGTAACTGTTATGAAGAAACACTAGAGGACCTAAACAGTGATTTTACCTAAGTGGAGAAGATTTCAAAGGACTGATTAAACTAGGAGTTATAAAGAAAGGTCCAGTAATGACTGTGTTGACTCACTCACAGGACTTGTCGCTACTTGACCTCTCAAGATCCCTTTTATCCCTCTATGTCTATGATCTTAAAAGTAAAGTACTTCTATAAAAAACAAAGTGTGTTTATGAATAAACTCCATAAAATGGTATTAGTTTAATGATCAGATGTTTGAAATAGAAAACTGTGAGATGTACCTTCCCTACTTGGCTTCTGAAACCTGTGCTCCAATCTTAGAGCTGCCTCAATGTGCACAGAGATGCTATAGTTACTTGGACTTAAAAACAGTTTTGAGCAAAGCCAGAAATTACATTTAAGCTCACATATAATATTCATCAAAGACTGCACCAGCAGACTTTTTGTCAAAATTGAATTATCTACATATACAGCAACTCTGATGCAACCAATCTGGCTAAAACACTTTGTGGCATTATATTACAGATCCCTAAAATATTCTGTCTGCAAATCTAAATATGCATTTGAAACAAAGACAATGGCTAGCTATGTGCTCACCAGCTTAGCAAAATGTGACCCTATTTTATGACTGAAGCCTCTGGGAATGGGCACAATTAAAAAAAAAAGATTTAAAAAATTGTAATTAATGTCATTAAATTAATAATTAATTTAATCAATAATAATTGTTAACATTAAAAAAAAAAGAAAAAAGAAACACAGATAAAACATGAAAACAGAATATTACAAACCTTGGGACACGTACATTGCCAATAACTCCTTCCCACTGTAGCGTATGTAGGTCATGGTATTTTTCTAGGATTTCCTTTAGTTTTCGGGAAGGACTTAAAGCTTCTGTAACAATAGAATTTCATCATTATGAGCTTAACATGCTACAAAGGATGTTGAGCAATCCTAACTTCAATAATTTGAAAATGACAATATAATATTTAGGGGGGTTTAGGCCATCATTAGATCTTAAGTTTTTTGAAACCCGTCTGGCTTTAAAAACTGAAGCAATTGCCAGATTTTCCAAGTAAAATTGTTCGCAATTTCCATTTGAAAGGTATGTTTTATCACTGACGAGGATTATTCGGTAGACAGGTTAAAGACTGCAAAACCTCAAAGAAAAAATTCTAGATAACCTGATAAAAGGGTAAAGAGTTGAAAATACTGCTCATATAGTTCTGTTCCAGAGGTTCAGAGTTTCCAGAGCCCTGATTTCATAAAGCAAGACTCCAAACCCACCTCCCCTCTCCAAGGACACTGCATATTTAATGATAATACATTTTCTCTTTTTGACTACATTTTCATACTACTGTAAATTAAAGATACACTCTAGTGCCAGATATCGAGCACATGGTAAAGAGTGTTTTATTTTGATCTGCTGTGAAGGAGAAACTGCAAATATACGGGAACATACTCTATTATGCTACTGATTGTTCAGTAGTTTCTTTTGCATTGAGTTCAGGTTTAATAACTGTCTCAAAAACCTCCATTAGATCAATTTTTGGCATTTGATACACGTGAGTTTGTTAACAAATGTGAATCAGTTAAACTAGTGCACACTGGAAGAAAAAGTGTACTGTCAGACTGAATTAATACGTGCAGAGGAGGGCAACAAAGCGGTGGCAGGGCTGGAAGACGTCCTCTGAGAAGCGGCTGAGGACTCTGGGTTTGTCTTGCTTGGAGAAAAGGAGCCTGAGGGGCGACCCCGTTGCTCTGCAGGCGCCTGAGGAGGGGATGTGGAGAGGGAGGGGCTGATCTCTTCTCCCTGGGTCCAGGTTCAGAGCTGCGTCAGGGGAGGTGCAGGCTGGACATGAGGAAACATCTCTGTACCGAGAGGGGGTTCAAACCCTGGATGAGGCTTCCTGGAGAGGTGGTCGGTGCCCCAAGCCTCTCAGGGCTTAGTGTGCATTTGGGCAATGCCCTTAATAACATGCTTTAGCTTTTGTTCGGTCCCGAAGTGGTCAGGCGGCTGGGCTAGATGATTGCTGTAGGTCCCTTCCAGCTGAACTATTCTATTCTAGTCTAGCCTAGTCTTATTCTAGTCTCATTCTATTCTGTTCCATTCAATGCCTACTGCCTTGATAAATACATTCCAACAGGAAATAACAACCCTCTCAAATATCCTTGCAGGGCTGTTTGGGTCTGTCACAGTACCTTTCACCTCTCAAAGGACTACAAAAACTTCACAAGTTACACATTCTATATTTGTTGTCTTTAGCTTGAGAATTGCTGTATAGGTGTGGTGAGTCCAATTGTTCCTGTCCCAGCCCATGCCTACGCAGTACTGTTTGTTGTTCCAAGACCATTCATGGCTTTCAAGCAAATTTCTTGTATAACAAAGATGATCATACAAAGCATCATATCCTTTCAATTAACATATATCCTTCCCCATGCTACTGACGTTGTATCTTAGTGGCATATATTCGAAAAACTAAAAATGCTATAGTAAGTTCTTGAAAGTAAGCATGTGTTTTTAATTGGACTACAGAGTAAAAAAAGATGAGTCAAGTAATTATTTTCTTGATGACACTAGGTCAATATTTAATGATATGAAAGAAATAATAAGACAATCTAATTTCTTTCCTGAACCTGAAACAGGTTATATCGTTTCACTGATGCACCATTTGACAGGTGATAAGCAGCACTGTTCTCATGAAAAGTTAAGCCTTTTTGTCAGGACCTTGATGTCATTACTTCATTTTCTGTTACAAAAATTTCTAAATTCTATGGGTAGTTTGTGGAGTAAATATTATTTAATATATATTACCTGCCTCTCTTCCTTCATTATAGGGGTCCACAATATCTGATAAACAGTTAAGTGTAAACAATACGATGAAAAAAAAAGTTTAACTGATACACTTAGCTAATAGTTTGTGAAAGGATACATTTAAAATTATTAGTATCAACAGGCAAGCAATTAGAGGGTAAATCACGATTAACTGGTGCCTAAAATTAAAAGAAATACATAGTCTATTACAGGCAGAACTCTCAATCAAATATTAACAGTATTGCATTCTTTTTGTCAAACAACTAACAAAAAGATGTCCTGAAGTTTTGGTAGGATTGAAAGCAGCACGACACTTAATTGTCAATGGAAATTAAAAGCATAAGCTGCATTTTCTACAATGCATATACATACGTTACATATATATACACATGTGCGCACATCTATATATATGCATACATACATAATACATTTATTAAAATACGTGCATGTACTATATAAAATATAATATATTGCTGAGGGAAGTATTTTAGTAACTTTAAACAGCTCCCTTGGTAGGTTGTTAAATATGTCACATTTACACAGAGTGTATGATTTTTCAAAGAAAGAATTCCTCTGTCCTTATTGCCAAATCAACAAGAAGCAAAATTCTTATGGACTTATGTGATATTTATTCCACTTCAGAATTCTAGCATATATAATGAGCTTCTATGCCAACCACTTGTAGTTCTTCAACAAGTTTACCATTTTGACTTTCTTTTTCTGGTGAGCCTTTGGTTTTGTTTCTTTAGACATTTCAACATCTGTTTTAACTTCAGTCTCTGTAGAATTGAAAAGAGCAAGTTTTTTTTAAAGATATAGGCAGTTTTAGAAGACACAACTTTCTTGATGGACTACTTATATTTGTTATGATGGAATAATAATAACAGATAAACCAGAAACATAAAAATTAATTTCACATGACAGCAAGGCAAGGACATTCCCCAAACCCTCTTGCCTAAAAATAATAGCTTGAAAGTGGAAAACAAGCAAGAGGTGTGATGCCTTAGACATGCAAATGCTTCATTACATTGCAGATTTAGGAGAGAGTTGTACACTGATTACCAAAGCACTTTCTAAGCCTGTTGCCTTATCTATTCGTTGTTCATGTTACTGAAATAACTGAAGCTTCTGTGAGACGCAGAGAGATCAAAAGGAAAGAGTTTCATGTTTGAATCTGATTTTTTATTTCTTTAGGGGATTTAAAAATAAGCACAGAAAACTGACCTATTTCTCACTGTGTGACTATCACCCGAAGTATGTGTCTCAGCCAGTTACCACTGGAGAGCACTGCACGTTGGTGGAAGTTTGAGATACGCATTATTACTCATATGGATAGTGTTTCCCTCCTCACCCAGTAGCTACTTTCAAAATTGCATGAACAGAGACTTTTCAACTACACTTCCTCTCATTTAGCCACTTCTAACATCTTGGAACCATAAGAAGTTTCACTTCAAAAAGAGGGAAAATAGGAATGGAAACCCCCCTCCCTCACCATGTTCTAAAACTCCTACTTCTAACAGACCCATACCAGTATATGAATGTGTACGTAGACTAAAAACATTCTAATCTCAGATTATTCACAATTCTTTCCCTGTAGAAAGGAGGAGTCAAGTGAAAAAACAGGACAGGTTATACTGAAGCTGCTAAATATTACAGATACGAACACAATACAAGAACCTCTCTGGAACAGAATACTTCCATGGTACAGAGTGAGATTTTTCTAAATTTAGACTATTTTTTATCTTAGGCCCACTAGTTTTCATAATTTGAGTTAAAATGTGTTTTTATCTACCTATGAGCAAAATGTGGCTTCAAACTTTTAACTTCAGTAATAGAAGGTATCTCTGATATATATAAAAAACTGCTTAGTGTTTGCATTCATTACTTTTAGAATAAATAATAAATTAATTTTAAGATGCCATTAAGGACAAGTTTACCAACTGCCCAACTACCTCACTTAACAAACTCAGTTCACTGAAGAGTTTACATAGGGTCCAAGTATCTGCAGTACTACCTGCTCCATCTAAATACTGGAAACCTATTGTAAGTGACAGTCTTCCTGTAAAATTTAATACACTATTTAAATCTTAAGTATCTTGTTCACTGCATCATTATGCTAATGCAAAGAACGTTTATCTAATAGTACCTGATTCAGCCAGATGTGCTCGATTGTAGAGAATCTGGAGAGAAAAATCTCTGGATACAGAACTTATTCCCTCCTCTTTAAAGGTACTCAGAGCTTCCAAAGGCAATTCCATTAAAAATATATCTGCTAGTAATACCACACACATTCCTAAATCCATAGGTGTACCTGAAGAAATGTGACAGAACATGATTGAGATTTAGTAGTTCTCAATATGTATATAAATAATTGAAGTTAGATGTAAAAACCTAAATCTCCTCTATTGTATGACACCTGAACTCCATTTTACTGTGGATTAAGTGCATTATGCAAAAATATTTCTTTTGACACCGTAACTCTTAAGATATTGTCAAACTTCTATGCATATGCACTTGTGAGGACTAATTCTTCAGAGGGAAAAGTATCGCCGTATTAATAAGCAACCACCTCAGATCAGTGTCCAGGTGTATGCAATGTATTCAAGAAAATGGTGTTTGGAAATGCAAAATTACCTTAGCAGCGTTTGGCTAAACAGTAGAGCTGTAAAGGAGCTCTTACCCAACATTAACTGTGCCTTTCTGTAGGAAACTTTTTGTTTCTGTTGTTTAGAAAAAAAGTACTGAATATCATTGTGACAACATTTTCCTGTTCTACAGAGAAACAACAGATACATGGAAGACAAGTTATTCAGTCTGTGCAGAATGACAGCAGCAGCCAGCTGCCGGATTGCAGAAAGAAGCTCCTGCAAGTAAAAGCAAATGCAAATGTATTATCTCTTTTAGTAATTTTTAATGGAGAAACTGCACTGCTTCCCACCATAAAGCAAAAAACAGCCCCAAAGCAAGCCACGGACTTGATTGCTGCTTCTTTTGGAACGTGTTTGGGGACACATGCCAGCGTTAGGCTTGCGTTAAAGCAAACAACCTGTGAGAGTCCCTACAGTGAAAAGCAGGAAAAGACAAAACAAAAAGAGATCAACAGACTTAAGAGAGCTCTTTCTTTTGGCCTTTCTCCTGGAAAGACTGGTTTGTAATAAAGCCATTTTATTTATCTGTCTAAAGCCTGTGTAGTTTGGAAGACTGTAAATACATGCAGAAGGATAGCTCAAATCTCTTTGGAAGTATACCAAAATGCTTGACTTGATATAGAAAATAAACACACAAAACCATTGCTAAAGCCTTTTTCTTCTCCCTGGCTTCAAAAAAATTGAAACTAAAACGACCGGATTTTGGACTCTGTCCATACACACACACATACATACACTGTACTCAAAAGAGCACATACCCTGCATTCTAGCATGTTTGGGGTCCTTCTCTTTCACTTTTATTTTTCCTGATTCAGCTGCTGAAACCGATGTGCTCTGTTCTCTGGGAAGAGGAATTACAGTGAAAACATTGCCAGCACTAATACTTACGTGAGTAAAAGTTTTCACAGGAAACAGAAAGACAAAATTACTTCCATCTCAGTGAGATTTTACACACAGGATGTACTCCCTTTGGAGATCCTGTCCTTTGGAAAGCCCATCCTTTACTAGTTAAATTATGTTTCATCCTGAACTCAATATTGTATAACTTAAGCTGGAGAACAGGGCTTGCCAGATATGGCCATTAGCCTATCACATGGTTCAATCCCCTTAGCCCTACTTATCCTGCAGGTACTGTCTTTCAAGATGTAAGATGTAAGAAATTCATTCAATGGGGTCTGATCTTGCTAAAATCATTCCTGTATTTGTAGGACTTGTGTCACCATTCTATTTTCACAGATTATTATAAAACAAGTTTAAACGCCTTACCTGATACCAGAAAAATCAAACTGTGACAGCACCGGTTTCAGGTATTCTTCCATAATTTCTAATATTTCAGACAAATCTGATGTCAAATCATGTCCATTATCATATGTTTTTTCTGTTGGAGTCTATCACACACATTTCAACAAAAAACAGAATACTTACAAAATGCTATCTAATAAGGATGGAGAGTGTATTATGTCAAAGCAGAGGCTAAATCAAATAATTTCAAACATCATAAAATGGAAAATATAAATACAGAAAGTCAGTTCCAAAACTACTTTACTGCAAAACATCACTCCTACCAGAATTTTGCAAAATATTCTAACATAGGAATCAGTACAAGATGTCAATATATAGCAACTAATCTTAAGCGATTAATATATTTCTGTAATTTCAATGGGGAATGGGAGGGGGAGGGAAGTCCAGCAGAAAGAAAAGATAATGTGGCGCTCCAAATAACAGGAAGAAATTGTGAAGGGACAACTTTGAGAAGTAAACAGAAACTGCAAGATGAATGTAGAAGAAGCAAATGAAAGTGTGCAGAGAGATCAGTGGAGCCGATTTTGGAAAAAACTAAACAGAATGAAGAAAATAGATAAGGAGAGAAGAGTCATGTAGGAGAAGACGACACTAAAAACTGAAGCTCCTAAAAGCCAATATAGATAAACATAAAAACACTAACTGGAAGAACAAGCTCAACTAAATGGTGAAGAGCGTTGCTATTAATGAATGGACTTATCATTCAAAGCACTGTTGGTGTGGCTCTGTGCAGGTTGCATGCGTAATTGTTGAAAGTTGTAATGCACACGCGTTTTAAAAAGCCACTTTGGGTTTTTTTTTTTTTGTCTGTTCTACCTGACATTACCTTATCACCTTTTTCTTTACTTACTCAACTACAGCAAACTTTACATAATGCCACGACAACAAATTCTGGCCATGGACAAGAGAAAAACTGATCAACACTTCAACCATCTAGAGTAATGGGTATTTTAACTGAAAGAAACTAACACAATGAATAAAACAGAATTATAATTCAAGAACCAGATGTGTCAAAGTTGTGCAATTAAAACAATGAAAACTTGTACAGAAAATTCAATATGATCTATATTTTTCACCTTTATATTAACGATGGAAATAAGTCTGTACCCGCTTTTGTTAATCTGCTATATTCAACAGTGAATTTTGATTGATATTGAAAAACCTGAATTTTATCTAATGGAGCCAAAATGAAAGTAAATAGGATGTAGCCTTGCACATTTCACGTGTAGAAAACTTTCTGTCACCGTGCGGCTTAAAAGCCTATGTGAAGTCGCACGCTTTTCCGGTGCGCCTTCAGGCTACACAGCTTGTGTTCACTGACTGTGAAAAACAATGTCCTTATGGAACTGAGCCTTCTAACAGTAACCAAAAACTTTTACCATCTAGAATTTAAGAGTGTTCATAGCTACAAACTTGCAATTCCAACAAGATGTGTCCTTGAAGCAAAATTATGTGACTAACAGACTTGGATCAACTGTGTCCAAATAAACAGCTATAGTGGAAAGGATATTGCGTGCCCTAGAAAGAAACTGTTTTGTATTGGAAATCAGTAATAAATCTCTGGCTAAGATAGTTTTATTTTGATTAAAGGGTTGAGATCTATGATCGCATTTGTTTTCTTGGGAGGGCTGGGGCTTTCATGTGATAAGAAAGGCAATGTACATTTGCAAATGCAAATCTTAGAAGTACAGCACATTTTCAAGTCAATAGATCTCAATTGCATCAATTTTCAATTCTGATAAACAACTGAACATTTCACAGCTGCTGAATGACACTGAAAACAGTAACAGAATAACACAGTAAGATTAAATTTTGAAGCGGAGTACGCAGCATTTAGCAATTGTGAAGACTAGGGATGTTACACTTGGAATAAACTGAAAATTCTGCATAAAGAGTGTTTACGATAGTTTTTCAGTGCATGTTTTTCACTCTATTTTAAAGATAAGGTGATCAAATATATTACCACATCTGTTTTGGAGACAGACTCCTGCAAGTTTTGAATGACAGTCTGTTTGAGATGACTCTTCATCTTTTGCTGCTTGTAAAGATGCACTTTTTCCAACAAAATAAAAAATGTACCAGGATCCACAGGAGTTCGAGAAACTTTAGCTTGCACTATTAAAAGGAGGATAACGCCATCTTAAGACTAATTTTGAGACGTCATATTTGTACTGGAAGAAATGCTTGTACAGAGACCATAAATTTCTAAAGCCATGTTATTCTTTGAAAATGAAGGATCCGTTTTTATGTATATTTAGCAAAAAATATATACATAAATGTACAATGAAAAGAATCTCTACAATTACTTATCTATAACAACTTTAGCCTCCAAAAGAAACAAAAATGCTGTAAATTGTGACTAGATACATTATATCTGATAATGAAACACATGTATTCAGGTATTTACTTTCCTCTGGTATTAATAAACATTAAATTATTTTAAAAATTATTTTAAAATTTTACTGACTGCAACAGTGAAAGATATGAGCCTTTTGATAACATCAGTGCAATGATTTTTTCCTCTTAAATGTAAGAGGCACTTACCCATTGCCTGAGCGGGCTTTCCTTTTTGCTGCGCAGTACTTACTTTCGGCATCTCAATCAATGAACTGTACAAATTTGATCTATGGAAAGCAGAAAACTGCTGAGTAGATTATTTGACTCTTCAGCCTTGTTTATATGAAGCAAATTTATTAGATGAGTAATGATTACCCTCTAATTTAATGTGCTCACAAAAACTCTCACGATGCAATATTTACTCCCACCTCGGGGGTCAAAATATAACTGGAACGAACTGAGAGCTGTAAGGAAAGTTCTTTCATTGCTATGTATCTAGTTATTTGTTCCATGACAATTGTTTAAGACTTTTCACAACTGGTGAAGGTACTCATAGTCAGTCACTACTGCTGAATTTATGAGTAGTCGCTAATTAGGCTGCAGTAATGAGACCATTTGTGGCTTTATAAAGCTAAATGTGACCTCTCCTAACATTATCAAGAGCATAAGCAATAAGAGCTAGAAACTATTAACAGAATTTAGAAGGATACCGAGAATGGCCTGAAACCTTTCAAGTCACCTCTGGAGATTTGAGAGATAATTAGGGAAATCAAAAGTACAGAAAGCGTACAGCTTTGAGCTGCAGGCAGTTTTATTTATATATTAATTTGTTCACTATCCTACAACACAAGTCCACCAAAATTAGAAGGCAATAAACAACCAAAATAGTGATTGTTTACAGGTAAAAAAAAGATTACATTTGTAACAAATAGAACGCTAAAGTAAAATGATGAAATTTTATACCTGTCTTCTGAATGCTGGAGAATAATTATGTTGAAATTACATGGCAATTCATCCATTATGTTAAAATGTTCAACAGGAATACAGAGATTCCTCCATGCCTGCACAATAATTCAGAAGTAGCATTATTTTCATAGATTTTATAAATCCCAATTTCAGTTCTCTTGTCAAAAATTTTATAATAGTTCTAGGAAAGAAGGTGCTAATATTAAAAAAAAGAAAGAAGCCAAAACAAACACTCAGCATATATGCCAGGACAGGAAGCTTCATCCAAACAACAGGAAACACTTTCACTGTGAGGATGACCAAGCGGTGGCACAGGTTGCCTGGGGAGGTTGTGGAGTCTCCATCCTTTGAGATAGTCAGAAGCCATCTGGACATGGTCTTGGGCAACTGGCTCTAGGTAGCCCTGCTGGAGCAGGGGAGTTGGACACGATGAACTTCAGGGGTCTTTTCTAACCTCAACCATTCTGTGATTTTTGTGCAGTGCAGAAGAACTTATTATTTAGAACAAATTTCAAATACTGTAACTTAGACCACTCTTCATAACAACATGACTTTTTTGGCCACTACACTATAACATATAGTTAATATGCTATCAAACCCTAGCAGGATATTAGCAAAGGAAGGGAGCAGAATAATTCATTGTAACATATTTGTAGAAGTCCTTCACAATTTTGTTAAGAATAGACACCTCACCAAAAGACTATATAAAATAGACACCAAAATCTCACTTCTGACCTAAATTACATAGCTCATGCCACACAGATAACCTAGCATGAACAAAACCACAGGACAGTACATACCCTGCTAATGAAAATGTATTTTGATTCATGACCAAGTCAACCCATGTCTCAAATTAAGCAAACAAAAAGTTAATAGAGTTTAAAGAAAACAGATGAAATGTTATTTAATTCCAGGAATAACTGAAATGATATATATGTCCGCATAGGTATGTATCTATGGATGACTGCTTATATATGTCCCTCTGTGTGTATTAATATAACATAGATAAAAGCCCCTAATAAGTAGCGCATCCTAAAAAGTTACCATTGAAGTAGCAGTCAGCTGCTGTTCTACATTTTTCAGAAGATAACTTGTGTTTCTGTTTTGTTTTAAATGATTCTGAAGATGCAGTAATGCTGCCAGCTGAGAGCTGCTGGTGTTAGATGTAGCTGTTAGAAGGATACTCTTCATCATCATAGACGCCAAACAGCTCTGTAAAGAGATATAAAAATTTTATTTCCACCCCCAATAATATACATATATACTCTATGTTTGTTACAACATACCTGTATGTTAGAGAAGAAGTCTCTTGCTTGAAAGGTGAGATGGATTAACAAAAGCCTTTCTGCTATTTGTGTTTATGATCTAATGTACACAGTCTGGCAATAACTTATGAAGATTTCTTAAATATGAATAGCTAGAATTGACTTCTTTGTCTACTTTTATCATCTATGTTCCCACATTTAGTCATCTAAGGTCTACATGGAAAGGTAAATGCCTGCGTTCTGAACTTAGCCTTTCAAGTAAGTGTTGACAGTAAGTGTTTCTTTTACTGTGCAGCCACCACATCACACATTTTAACAGACTTCCTACAAAGAGCAATATAAAGGGTATCATATCCTTTTCTTTCAGCAAACATACCAACGCTGTCCTTTGAACTAATGCTTCCTAAGAGCTAAAGCAATTTTTTTTATTTCTTTCAATACAGCTATCACATTAAAAAAAAACATGCCATCCTGGTTGACCTAATCAAAAATTCCAAACAAAGGCTTACGATTGACATGGAGTGACATCTTAATTTTATTTTTTTTTAAATACAAACCTTTATGGGCAGCACAGTAACTGAATTGGCAGAATTTTTTGCCCAGTAAAAGACATGACTACTTATGGTTTTGGTGTCTTGATATGTATTGTACTTAGCTTGCTCACTAACAAGTATGACAGCAAACCATAAATAATATGGTGTGCTGCAGGAATACAGGACTGAACCACAAAAGCTCGTATTAGCTGTTTTCTGATTTATCAAAAGACCTACCTAGTCCATTCCGCCCATGGGTGGAGGTATTTGCAAATCTAAGTGTTGACACAGAGGCAGGTGCTTACTGTCTGTCATAATTTCCTGTGATTGCCTTGATGTGGCAGGAAGGAAATAAGTATAAGGTGCATTTCTGTATTTCTACAACAGCGATGATGATGTAGGAAGTATGTATTATTTGTTCCTGATGTAGGGAATATAAGGCTTAAAGCCACCCCTCATTTTCTCTGTGATGAAGGCACATACTCACACGAATGATTCATACACCTTCGAGCCATCTATGGGACCACGCTGTATAGGTGTTGATGTGACAAACTGAATGTCAACCTTTCCTATCTACTTCAAAATAAAGAATGAAAAATCCAGAGAAACATTTTAAAAATTATTTGTTAGGGAAGGATGAAACTGTATTTTGTGGTAGTATCTTACCTTAGCTAATATCTTACCTTAGCTAATCACATGATAGTAACTTATTCATACTAAAATCTTTTTGTGTATACAATCATCAATGAAAATGTAGTCAAAAAACAGATACTAGAATTGTTAAAAAGCCAGTGATCAAACATTTGGAACTCAGGAAATGTATCTTATATTTAATTACCTGTATTACTTCCTAGTTCTTAGATGTATCCGTACACTGTGTTCTGCGTGACCAATTTTCAGGCTATATGAATAGGCATTCTTGCTTTTGTAACTTAAAACACCCTTTTTATACTGGAAAGAAGCACAATACATTAGCTGCATTACCTGATGAAGTGCCAAAAACTGGCTAGTTGAAACTGGATCAAATTGTTGAAAGCATTCAACCATTTCAAAACTAGCAAGAGCCAGTACATCAGTAATATTATGACTGAATGCAATACCCATACACTGTAGCAAAGCTTCACTGGATTGAGAAAGATACTTCTGAGCCAACGTATGTTCCCTCTAGATGATAAAAATAAAAAGGTTTCTATTAAAATACGCATTTATATTAAATATTTGTTAAATGTATACAGATTACTAGTGTGTTAGAAAAGGTAAGTATTACTTTTTCATTACTAATTTTAATGCTTTTTCTCCTTTTAAAGGCATTTACTTAACATGTGATCAAAATATGATTAATCATTAGGCAGACACCAAGATCTGTTATACAACTTTAAAAAAATAAATGTTTTAATAAGATACTCTCTTCAACATAGAAAGTGTACTCAGCAGAACAGTATTTAAAGTCCAGGCAATATAAGCAGTTCCGAACACAGGAATTTTCTGTCAAGTCTTAGTACAGCTGTTTCCATTGACAGTTAATGATGTTTAATACAAATAAACACACAAATCTCTTATCTCAGGTATTTATTGATTATAGTAGCCACACAGACTGTACATTCCCAATTCCTAGCGTGCTGTGAACTCAGTAGTTAACAGAGATCAGCTCACCATACAACAGAAATTAAATTTTGTAAGAATCTTATAAATATTTTGAGATAGAAGTTTTTTCTTTCTTTGTTCCCCTTCTGCCTCTTAGAAGGGCATGTCTGTGAAGCAAAGAAAAAGCTGCCTGTTCATCTTGTCCTGGCTGCTACATGCTTAATCAGTGGGAAACCACTTAAGGAGAAATTATTTCTTTCTGGGAGCAACTGAGAAAGCTCAGTCAGGAGCTCCCACAGCATGCATTGAGGGGCAGGACAGAGAAACACAGCAGAGTAGTGATGGAAAGCTGTTTTTCTGGGGGTGTTCTGGAGATTTTTTTCTTTTGTAAGATTAAATTTATGTTACAAACATTTCCATTATCAGTTCAAACAGAACTGATACAGTAAGGTGACTATTATTCCATAAAAGGGAAGCACTCAAATTCTAATGTAAGCCTATATGCTAATATACCTTTAATTCCTGTATTTTCCTCCTATACTTATCATATTGACGTTTATTAGTCAGTAAACTGCTGTCTGTCACTTCCTGTTCACTGCATTCTGCTGAAGTCAGGCAAGTTTCTGCGATGTCTAATTTAGCTTCTTCCTACTCATCACAGTATAAAAAAAGAACAATGAATCATTCCATTAAGTATGTCTGGCTTAATTTCTTTTGCAAAAGTCTAGGTGAAAATGGAATTCATCTCACTATATTAATGCCTAGATGGTGAGAGGTTTAGCAATATTATCAGGCATCAAAATTTCTTAACGTGTTATGATGACAATATGACTATAGAAACTAAAAAAGCCCCCCCCCAACTTCCAAGATTTTGATTTTCTGATATTTGTCCTCAGTTAATTTCTTCTGAACACTTTATCACTGAATTTAAAATGACCCAATCAACTTTCCTTTTCTTACATGGTGTTCTTACTACCATGCAAAAGGAATTTATGAATCTGAGCTTTTAATCTACAAGTGATTACTTCTTGTTTGCACAGATTCAGAAACCAACATATCTATCCCTTTAAAGCATTCAAGAATGCATTTTTCTCTCTCTTTTGAAAATATTGTAATTAGCATACCCCAGGAATGAATCAAAAATTTA
Source organism: Phalacrocorax carbo (assembly GCF_963921805.1). Classification (NCBI taxonomy): domain Eukaryota; kingdom Metazoa; phylum Chordata; class Aves; order Suliformes; family Phalacrocoracidae; genus Phalacrocorax; species Phalacrocorax carbo. The sequence goes on from NC_087524.1 coordinate 23,671,827, forward strand.
TCTACATGAGGATGGCATGTAGGCAGAAGCATTTTTCTGAAATTACTTGGTTCAGTATATATTTTTATTATGGCTTGAATGCAATATGTAAAACCTAGCTCTAACCAAAAGAGTAGTATTATACAAGTGTACACAGAAAATAATATTGCGTCAGACAAACTTTACAGATAGGAATGAATTTAAATGCAGAAAAGAATGCATACCATAACATTTGGCTTCCAGTAAATCTCTGAATGTACAGGATCTATGTTAACAGCAAGTAAATGAAGAGTTTTTCCAGTGAGATATAGGCATTTGGATTTGATGTCAGGACAGCCTTTACAGAGATTCTGTACATTTGCTAACTGAGCCAGTGTAATATGACCCACAGTGCATTCCATATGCTTCCAGTCCTGGTAAAATACATATTTATCTTATTTGCTTATATATACCCATAGATACAGAAGCATACTTTTAAAAAAAAAGTGTAATGTGTATTTACATACAAACATAATTGTTAAATGCAATTACACTTTCAACCACAAGCAAGCTGTCTCTAACAGATATGGAAATTAATTAACAGTTGATTAAAAAAAAAAAGTACACTGTAACATCCATAAGGAAAAGGCAATCAGTGCTGAGGAAAACATGGGATAAGGGGAGGCCACCGTGGAGAACAGTGGGGATACCGTGCTTTCCAGTAACAGCATTTCCTATTGTCTTTGTCAGAGACAGAATAATGGGCAAAATTTGCTGATGTCTTCCAGCGGGGCATGTCTTATGTTCTTATTCATGAGCTCAGTTCTGCTTAAGACCAACTGTTTTACAAAGAAGAGACAATAATGCAAAAAACTCTCCGTCATTTATAAAGCCTCAAGTAATTTCCCTGCTACTCCTAGTGGTTTTTATCTCTCTGCATTTGAGAAACAAAATCTTTCCAAGAAAACAAAGCAAAAAAATCCCCAAAAAACCATCCCCTAGACAAAAACCACACACCTGAACTTTCTTTGCTGCAAAACTACATGAATGGTCTGGGGACCCATTTCCTCAGCAGTGGAAGAAGTTCTGCTGTGGACAACATCCCTGGGAAACTTTGTTACACCTTTTATATGCAAATTATAGGACTAAATATTTTGTATTACCCGTTCTGTTGCATCATCTTCAATTGTTCCCCTGACGAATGCCTCCACAATTTTACGAGATGATGCTTCTTCCACTTTAAGCTCTTTCTCAGTAATAACAAGATGAAAAATATCCAAAAGAATCTCTACAAGATTTATTTTCCTGTTTGCTAGTTGCCTCATTAATGGGATACTAATATTTGTAGTCTGAAATACAAAAGAAAGAAAAGTAGAATTCTAATTTCAAATATTTTTGCAAATTTACCTGATAAGAAGTTAGAATATTGTATTCCCTTTAACCAATACAAACGTTTTAACAATATCACCTCAGTAGATCAGAGATATTGTTATGAAGATACTTCAGTAATTTAAAAGTACATTTCAATGTCAAATACGTTACAAAGCAATCAAAGTATCTGCATAGAAAAAGAGTTACTGGGTTTTTGTTTTTCATGTTTTATCTACCTGGTACAACTACCTAATTCCAAAGACATTACGAATGCATACATAACACCAGAATTTTCATATTAATGGGGTTCGGTAGCTGCACAAAAATACATGCTCTTTAAAAAAGGCAAAAGATTTTTAAAAAGCTGGATGCTAGAGAATAATAACGGTGCACACTAGCAAAGTAGGCTGCAGGCTTTCGTTACCCAAAATACATTATTTTGAAGACAGGTTTTCTTTATTTACATAATGTTCTGGGTAACCTTTTTTGTCTCCTGAGAAATAAACACTTTATTATGGAGTATTTTAAACTTGAGGTATTTAGAGAATTGAGAACATCTCCAAGTTTAGACTTTTTCTTTTGTAGCTATTAGAGAAATTTTAGAATTAAATAAAATTGACAAAGACCAAACAAATCCTCTCATTTCTGCTTCTCTTCTTCCCTTTTTGAACTGAAAATTCTTTTGGCATGCCATGCTTCCTTCTATATTCAAACAATGCCTATCGCTACAGGAAGATAATTGCATTTGGGACTTCCAAGAATCTTCCAAGAATGAGTGAATAGTACAAGCAAACTAGATTTATTTTCCAGCAGTAGAAAAAAAAAACCTTCATACCTCATTAACTGCAAATAAGCTACAAACATTATGAAACACTTCCTCTGTTTTGGATACTGCCCTCTGTGCTAAGTCATAAGCATCTAGATAGTGACTATGTTTTTCTGCTTTGTTTCTTCCCTGCTTAGCAATCATCCTGGAAAAAAAAAAACACAACAAAACAAACAAACACCACAGACCCAAAGGAACTAACATAAGAAAGTGTTTGTTTTTATGGTATCAACACTATTGGACATATCTAATAAAACCATTAGATTAATAGATTAATAGATAACACAGGCTAATTGTGTACATGTGTTTTCTAAATGTTCAAATAGGAAAAGTGAACATTCACGTGATTTTTTCAAGGTCTTATTCTTGGAACTGTACTGCTGCAATACAAAAAGATGCCAAGACACAAAAAGAAAGGCAGATATTTTAGAGTACATATTCACCAGAAACAAAACGGCAGAATAGCCAGGTACAAAATACGTATCTCAGTCATTTTAAGGGGACATCTCAGAAGCAGCTGGGAGTCAAGGTATACTGTGTTTTGCACTTTTGCTATTACAGCAATTTCTAGACAACCATTTCAACAGTAAGAATTGTAAAAGCCTATAAATACTTGAGAATAATTGGTGTGACTGCCAAAATGCCTTTAAAATAGGAAGGCAAAAAGCTGACTTAGAGACCTTGGTAGTTTGTTTTGACCTCAAAACCAGTACAAAAATCACTAGTATCATGTGAGATTAACTCTGCCTTCAGTGAAAATAATTATTCTACAGTATTTTTCCTGAACACAGAACATGGCAAGAATGCAAGTAAATGTATAACATCAAGATATAAAGCCTGACAATATTATCTGCTCTTTTCCATCTTTAATGAGACTGTAAAAATGCAAACAATACACTTAGTGGACTAGTTAAATGAAATTTTTCATCAGAGGTATAATCTTACCTGTGGATATTTGCACATTCTAGCAGAATCTCAGCGCTACAGTTTTTATGCCCAAAACGAAAGAAGTCCCTCTCAATTTGAACCAATTTAGTGTAAGATTCCTGTAGTATATGTGGCAACCGACAAGACTTAGCATTAATTGTCATACAGTCTTGGACAAAATGTATCTGAATGAGAATTTTCCTAGGAATAAAAATTAAGTACAAGATAGCAGTCAGAAAGCACTGGCTGTGTTTGAACACAGACATAATCTTCTCTGCTCTAAACTATAAGAAATCTAGAAAATGCCTCTTCAGTCTTTAAATCTGTGGTCTGCAAGTAATAGTAGGTCCTGAAAAAAAAATAATCAAAATAGTATATTTTCAGGTTAGAATTGAGGTGTCACTTGTTCTATGTATCTAATTACTGAAACTGCCTGGGCCTAATCAGTCTTTTAAATATAGTTGAACTGAGAAGACCAATAGTCTTCCCTTTCTAATCCAAAAGCTTCACATTTCTGGAAAGACAGAAGGAAATGTAACTGTTATGTACTTCTCTCCTTTTACCAACACATTTTAAGCTCTCTGTGCTTGGATTTCAATGTAACCAAAATCTTTGCCTAGTTTGACCATAAAAAGACTTCTTGGATTGCAGTGAGAAGTAGGTCAATACTGTAGACTACAACAGCGTTGTGGGAATATCTGTGCTCAAACAGATACCTCAGCATCAGCGAATGTATCTTGCTGCTTTGGGTAACCTACACCACAAACTATGCACAACAGGTTGTGGTGTCTGAACTAGCTTACTAACTTAACAGGTAGCAGGGCTACATACAAGAATGAAGAGACTGGAAAGGAAATTTAAATTTAAATAAAGAAGAAACATAAATTACTTAGAAGAAAAATATTTGAGAATCCACAGAATGCACCACACTAAAATAAATTGCAAAAATCATATATTTGCAAAGTATCTACAAAGTAGAGGCTGGGCATATTTTAATGAAAAGACAGTTACCTGGCTTCAAGGGATGCAACTATAAAACCCAACTCTGATTGCCTGTTAGGTCTTTTCAGTAAAGTAGATCTGAGCACATTTACAGTGTGTTCCAGTATCTCACAAGCCTGCGAGTAATATCAGAAATTTCATAATTGCATTTTAAATGTTTGTGTATAATATTAAACATCAATTTAGAAAGCTTAAATTTTGTGCCAAACATTAAGTATCTTTCCCTAATATTCCTCAAGATGACGGATTCTTGACAACTGTATGTAAGTCTAGAAAGTATGAGTTATGATCATATTCAGATATTTTGCTACAATTAAGTGAATGGAGCACGTACACACAAGGAGAGAAGATGGAGCCAGACTCATCTTAGAGGTACACAGCAAAAGAACGAGATGCAACAGACCCAACTTGGAAAAAGTGGAATTAACAGATGTTCCAGTGTTTGGCCACTTTCATAGTAATTTTTTTTCTGGGGGGTAGTGTGGGAGGGGTGGAGGGGAAAGGAGCATAACAAGGGGCAAGAAAGGTTGTGTAATCTCCATTCTTGGAGATATTTGAAAAATGGCACATACGGCCCAGAGCAACTTGATTCAACAAAAAAGTCAGATTGCACTTTAAAATTGCCCTTACTTTGTCTGGGTTAGACCAGATGATCTCTAACCTAAATAGTAATTTGATTCTACATTTCACAGGCATCCTCTTAGGGACAGATTCCTGCATCCCTACTTACACTGACTAGCATATTAATCCACAAGTAAACCTTACACCTGGGGATGTAAAAGAGATCCCCAACTAATAGTTTTAAATTAAAAACCTCATCTACGGATTTGTTCTCATTAAAAAATTTTGCTGCTGCTTTCATGTTGGCCAGATGTGTGGAGGTGAAAAAAAAACCCCACCGCCCACATTTCAATAGCTTTACTGGTAAAACCTTAGTAAATACTCTCACTGGTAACCAGGTATTTTGCCCTTCAATGACTGTAAATGTGAGTTCAGCCCAAATCAAAATAATCCCTCTATACGAAACAGACTCGCACGGATTATCAATAAAGGAAAGATCATCACAGACACAAGATTATATTTATGCTGAAACTCATGAAATTTAAGGGTTGAACCGTAAATGGATATTTTAATGTTAAGGGTCAAATAGGAAAAGATTTTTAATAAATATATATATTATACTTACAGTATCTTTCAGAATCTAGAGATAATATTTGTAAAAGTATTTGAAAAATTTGAAAAGAAAGAGCATACTAGGAAATAATATTGAAAATTATAATCTTTATTAAATATGGAAAATAAACACATCAATGTTAACAGAATTGTCCGAGTTCAAAAGCATTCTAACCAAGAGAATCAGATCTCTGGGATTTAGTTACACATACTAGATTACAATTGCTCTTATTTCAGTAGCAGGATATACAGCTTATCATAAAAACGTCCTAAAATTCTATGGGTAAAATCTGATTCCTACTGGCCTGCATCTGTCTGGAATCTGTAATTAATGTTTGTTGAATGCACAACCGAGAAAACAACATTAACTGCATTTAACACCTACTGCTTTTATTGAAATGCAAAGGCTGTAACATTTCTCTTCACTGAAAGAGGGGCACCATTGCAAAAAAATCCAAAACAAACCACCAAACCAACAAAAATTCCTTACCATGCTCTGTTTTCCTTCCCCCTCTTCCTCTAGAATTGCTTCTATTAGACTAAGAGTACTGTTGTACCAAAACCATTCATTTCCTCCTAGAAGCTGTGCCTTCTCAAGGAGTGCCTTAGCTTGTCCGTGGTTTCTTTCCAGGTTAGCCAATACAGCAAGTAAGTACAAGCACCTTGACACATCATACAGGGCCCCTAGTTCCTAGGAAGAAAGATATGTGACCTAGATACAAAAGATCCACTACTGCTATTCATATTTTCTTCTATTAATATTTTAGATTAAATTTATGAACAGACACAGAAATAAGAAGTGAGTGGTTATTTCCTCAATTATCTATAGAATTTATTTGTAACTCCTTATATTACTTTGTTTTTCTCAAAAACATAAAGTGTCTACTTCATATCAAGAAACTAAAATCTTCAAACATACTTTATATTTCTTTGTATTCCCATATCTTCTACCCCACAAGTCAGATAAGCTATTTTTCTGCTATTATTTAGTACATATGTATCTGCTGTCATTTGTCAGTATCTGACGAAGAAATGTGGTGCTGAAAAATTTTTTAGTGAACTGGGATTTAGATACACTAGACCTCCAGCAAATTTACATTTACAGTAAATTTAAATATAAACTATATACTAGTAGTAAAAGAGACAAATATAGTGTACGGTATAGATAGTATACTAGCACGCAGACATACAGTATACTAGTAAGAAATTATAGCATTAAAAGTATTGTCCCCTGTAATGTCTTTTGAACTTTTCCCAATGCACAATACTAAATTCATGCTTTAATAAGAGACATATATTATTAATATATTATTATTCAAAGTATTTGTGATTCATGCTAAATATACATTGGCAGTTTTTACTTACATGAGAAAAATTATTATGTGGACTAACAGGATAACAATTACATTTTTTAAAAAGTAAGGGATTTATTGCAATAATTATGTCTCAGTAACCCACATAACCAAGAAGAGAGCTATAATGGAGAACAATATATAGAAAGAATATCTTTAATGTAAAACCTTCATAATAATGAGACGACATGGATTTGTTTGGTGGAACATATGGACACTTATTTCAGATCTGCCAGAATTCTAAGTCACCATTTCAGTGTCAGTGGCTGCTTATCAAAACACAGCTAGCAGTCAAACGGTAACAAAATTCAAAATTTTGTTTTGAGAGGATGGAGCTAAATGCTCCTCTTACGAGCAAATACTGAATGTCCCTAAACTATTTTAAAAAACAAGGTTTGGACATGCTTACATCTTCCAAAGTCACTGCAAATCAGACAGAGATGCTGACGCTACTTCACAAGTTGAAACAATCTTGAGACAATACCCATAAAGTTAGACTTGAGTGCCATATATTTAAATGTACGTCTCATATATGTTGACACTCAAATGACATAAGTTTGGGAGCGGGGGGGGGAAGGTCTGGACTTGCAGTTTGATTATTATTATTATGACTAACAACTGCATCAAAATTAATATTTTTCCTACATTTTTTTTTTTCTTTTCTGTTTTATTTCTGATGTACCTGAGTTGCAGCATGGGCCTCTGAAAGCAGAAATCTTGCTGGTTGATACAAGCCTAGCTGAATTAGTACTTCAGCTTTTTCTATCCACAAATAAGGGATAGAAAGTGCACTCAGTCCTTTTCCTGTTACTGCATTTAACTCAAAAACCTGAAAAATAAAAAAATATTACACTTTCATAAATTTCAAAACTAAACTAGATGGAATACAAATTGTTATTAACTATCATATTAAGTGCAGCTCTATTTTCTAACTTCAAAATTCAATGTTATACTACAGGAAGAACAGGTTTACTGTGAGATTTGAATTTTATAATCCTCAAAAGGCTTTCAACTGTTAAGTATATACTATTAAAAATAATTTTAGAACAGATTACTTCAGATCTGCTACTGTTTGAATAAGTTGATTCTTGGTAACAACTAAAACAATCAAAAAGAAAAACTATTTGCAAGAGCTAAAAGGTGACTGAAGAGGAATTAGATATTTTACATGCACAAGAATGGAAAAATATACAAAGAGAACAAAATGATACCATGCAAACCAGGACAGAATTGCCATAATAAAGAGGAAAGTAGAGGTAAGCTTTAAGCATATCAGTAAGGGAATTACCTTCCTAAAGAAAAGGCAGAGAAGACAAGGCTGAAATATTTGTATGCCTTTAAAACAATGTATAAGAGGGAGCAAAACAGTATCCAGTGATGTAATGGAGAGAGGAGGAAGAGAGCGAATACGATGTCTTTTTTGCTTCCTAGTCTTTTCCATTGATTTGCATTAGTCCCAAATTCCATTCGTAGAGAAGTAATTTTACTTTGTATGAATACAGATTCTATTCTCATACTTCCACAATACAAATAATATGCCAAGCAAACCCAGCTCACATTCAGCTGATGCCTGCCAGCAGAATTTTAGTAGTACGTATTTTTAATGATTTTTTGGTGGTCATGTATTTCTCAAGTATAAAATTATTCAAAAACAACCTAGCAAGTGTATAAAAAGAAAAGTGGAGAGTAATTTATTAAAGAAACTGGAGTACTAACGAAAACCTTTTCACTTGAATTAAGGATATTCTCATCCCTGCTCCCATTGAGCTCAGCATTTTCAAAAAATGTTTTTCTTTCTTCTGTCTTAGCATGTACTTCTTTTTCTTTTTTCAGTGCAATCTCTTGCCTACACCTAAATCACAAGAAAGAAAAAGTAAATTCAGTAAATATTTTTAAGTATTTCATAATGAAGTATTAGTGTGTTAGGCATCTTCACCATGCACTCACTCTGTGGATAGATACAGAACAATCGTGCACAGAATTTTAGGGCACAGGTAATACAGCAAATTTGTGTTAAGAGATCATGTTTTTTAATAACTTTTCCTCCCAGCAACACTTATAAACTGTAGGGAAAAAACCCAACTAACTACAGTCTCTGTAGTGAAAATAATACATACATTGCTTGTTCTAATCCACTAATGTACGCTTCTCCAGCAGCTTTCTCATGATACAAAGATGCCTGACTCAGTTTTAGGTCTGAACATACCAGGGCAATTCTAAAAATAAAAAGAAGAAATATTTAAGAAACAATCAGAACCTTTCATATGTTGCTTCAAATAAACACATTATATATGAAAAGCATACATTCTACATTTGTCAATCCTACCTTTTTATGTATTGATTAATATTAGCCATAACAGAAATTTTAAATAAAAAAAAAGGGGGTGGGGCGGAGACGCGGTAGTTGAAATTACCCATTGATACAGGTCATAGTATAATAGAATGGTTTGGGTTGGAAGGCACATTTTGAAGACCATCTAGACCAACCCCGCTGCCACAGGCAGGGGCATCTTCTACTAGACCAGGTTGCTCAAAGCCCCATCCAACTGACCTTGAACACTTCCAATGCTGTGGCATCCGCCAGTATCCCTGGTCCGTCCATCAAACCCGTATCCCTCCAATTTAGCAGCAAAAATGATGTAGTGAAAGTACAAAAATATTTATACTATGGCCTTACTACAGCATGCAAAAAACCCCATATGTGTGCTAACCTACTTTTCTGTATTGAGTAAAGAGTAATATATTCATGTACACCTATCATATATAAAAATCAGGTCATAGATATAAATAAAATAGCATGAAATAAAAACAAACCTTGAGGAGTCAACAAAAAAAATTTGTGTGGCAAAGCTTGGCTGCAAATCAACTTCCTATTACTAAATCACATTTAGTCTTGTAAGACAGTAACTCAGCAATCAATTGGCAATCCAGATAAACACACATACATTTCTAGACATGAATATTTATCTATTCCGTTATGTGGGATCAGTTTCAGGCATTTTAAAAATACATTATGTGGCATTTCACAAACTACTGGGAATTAAGCAAACAATTATTTCTTGTAACTGTTGATTTTTAAGCAAACATTACAGAATACATTTCAAAAAAGCATGAAGAAACATTTTAACTAAAACAGCAATAATTTGTCATTGCATGCATCTTGAATATTTTTAAATAAAAACTTTAAAGGCTAATCATCCATAAAAATAACAGAATTTTGGTTACAAAGGCAAACCCCTCTATAAAAGGGTATGCACTTATTAGGGATTTTTATTTAGGTTCTTAAGCTAAAGAGAATATATTTTTGAAGCAAGATGGGAATCAGCCTTTTGAATACTTAACAGGTAACACATTTATTTAAAATTTTTTGGACTTTGCTTTTTTCAGTTAGGTGACAATAAGGCATTACAAAAATTATTCACGTGAAAGTGCCCTGAGTTCATAATCTTGTACACCTTCCTCGTGGAGATCATGTTTAATGACAGATGAACTTAATGGCTTTAATTCCACAAGCAAGCCAATTAATCAAAACTCTATTAAAATGTATAAAAAAGGAATTAAAAGAAATAAACATTACAAACATAAAACAGCAAGTCACAAAAAGCCTTGTTACTATTTAGTGAATATTAATGAATGGTCCGCTCCATTCAGTTTCTCTTTTTTAAAAAATAAATAAAGGATACAAACCTGAGGTGGTAGAGGTCAGACAGACTTCTGCATTCCACAACCTCATTAGCAATAACTTCAGCTAGCTGAAAGATGGGAAGAATCAAGTGCGGGCAAAAAATTTTCTGTAGTTCTTTAGATAAAAGGTCCATAAAATACAAAGTGCGAGTCTGAAAAGGAATTTTAAAAAATTCAATCTGTATAAACATAATTTTGTAGAGAATAAATTTTAAGTTAACGATTACATCTTCAGTGCCAAACTTTACTAAAAAAAAAAAAGAAATTAAACAAACTTTCAAGCTGAAAAAGCAGCTACGTACACAAAAAGCCAGTAATTTTATTCTGTAAATTAGGTTCATTTCAGAACGCAGAGGACAGACTAACACTTTTTGAAGTATTAATAAATACTATTACAAGGAAGTATTTCTGACAGCTGTCTGAACGTACTCTTTATTGCACAGACAGAAAAACCAAAACACAACATAGTTCTCTGCTACTGATTTTTTTCTTAAATAATAAATGCTCTAGGATTTTGAGGAGTACTTACAGGTTTTGGGAAATTATCCCAGTTAATACCATAACTATTTGTTTTCTGTTTAAAAGTATCTCTGATTTCACTGGGACAGTCATAATGAGCCCATTCTTCCACATTTGCTGGTAAGGTGTCAACCGCTCCTTTCCCTTTAGGCTTCTCTTTCACAACAGAAACTTCAACCTATAATAAAAAATAAGGACATTTATGAGGCCAAATTAATGTTCTTGTCGGTATTCAATATTTAAAAAAACAGGTATCTGCTTAATATCCTTTGAAGTTTTGTCTTTTTTTTTTTTTTTTTGACCTCTAGACAGTGGGTTTTAGAAAACAGCATTGTTTTGATCAATGCAACAAAGGAAAAAAAGAAAAAGTATTTGTAAATTTATGACCTGTCAAGTCCATGTGATCAAGAGTGAAGGAATGATATACAGACTCACAGAGAAATTCTGCACAGGTTACGAGAGTCTTTACAGGAAAGCACCTGACCTATTTAACAAATGAGCCCAGAAAAACATCTCTCAGAAAGAGATGATTGTTTTTATTCCACGGAAAAGGGGTTCTTACTTGTTTCTCTTTCTTTTTGTCCTCTTTTTTAGGAGCAATTATTGATTGTACCTTCTGAGGAGTTTTAAGTTGTGAAGACTTTGATAATAGTTTTGTAATAGGTCCTGATGCTGACAATGACACCTAGATAATAAAATAATTAATTATTTTCAATTTTCAATAATAACGTCAATCTCTAGTAATAATGATTATTCACTGTCACTGTCTACAGCTACTAACAATTGTCACATACCATGTTATGTTTGCCTAAGAGCTTTCTTCAGAAAACTAACATTTCAAAGACTCCTAGATGCTCACATTATTTGTGCAAGCATTTAGGATGATCATGACAATGCACTTAAGCAGCTGAACTGTCAAAAGATTACATCATTCCTGTCATAAATACTACTGCTACTTTTTTAACCTATATGGTTGCAAATTCAACTGTTTTTTTTTTAACATGTTGGTCTAGATTGCTTAATCTTCTACAAGGGATGAATTTCATATCAAAGTAATCTAGAAGACTGCAAAGAGCCACCCTGTTCTCCTTCTGGATTAGTCTTCTAAAGCTACTACTGAATGTTATATAAAAGAAATTTCTAAATATTTAAGCATATAAAAGCATCCACTGACAATTTCTCTGTGCGTGCAATAGCACAGTTTCTGATCTTACCTAAAATAAAACAAACGCATTAATTTGGGAAGATGAACATATTTTGCTGGAGAGATCAAGAGTAGAACACAAAATATGAAGAAAAAATAACGCTAGATGCTGCACACCTCGTGAAAATTTCAAATGAAAGTTAACACGTCTTCAAAAAAATCAGATGCAACTGATTTGGCTTGGATTATTCAGGTTTTCAGAGAACATTTTAATATCTTCTACAGAGTTATTTATGGAGTCCTAACACTTGAGAGCCTGCTTTACAAATGGACATCTGCAGTCAAGTCCACTTTACATTGTACTTAAAACAAGTTAAGCTGTCCTATAGTACTTTCATTCCTTTAATGCCACATGGTTATTCTTTTTCTCACATACTGTTCACCTGTAAACACGAGTTCTTAGAATTACTGTCATTGTCCTACAACTGGCACCGACAGCTGCATTAGCTCTTAATTTTTATTTTTAATAGTTTATTCAAACAGTAATCTTTCTTTCAGATTTTTTTTTCTAGTAAACCACTCAGACAGTCAAGTTCAGGATATTAAAAATTATGCTTTGTAAAATCTGGAAATATCAATACTCAATTTTTATTTTTGAAATTCCTGTCTTCCATCAAATGTTAGAGTCTAAACTGATTTCACAATGAAAACTTGATCATAATTAGCACAGAGGTAACAAATTACAGGCTTTTACAGCGAATTGGAATAAAATCAGGCACAAGCTATAGCTTACCAATCTAGTTGATATGGCCCACCTATAGCACTAAGATTGTTTCTATAATGATTTGTGGAGTTACTATTATCAAGTATAGGTTTAGCCGCTTCAAAGATTTATTCATATTTAACATATAATTGTTTTCCTATAATTTTTGCTATGATTCTCAACAGCCATTTAAATTATACATTCAGATCAATGAGAAATGAACTAAATTTGTTTAATTTGAAATGCTGTAAACAAGGAAAAAGTGATTAGAGAATAATAATCAGTGAACACTGCCTGTATTTTTCTCAAAACTTAACAAACGAATCAACATCTGAATTTAATTTATGTCACACAATTCCTTTCAGTCAAATGACGGCGCCTTTGATTCAACCTAAGTGAAGGTCCATCTATAATTACCATTTCTCAGAACTGTCAGCAATATCTTCAGTGTGTATTCTGCCACTAAGATTCTTTAACAAATTAAAAATACAAAATTCTAGAACCTCTTGCATGAAATGTATGAACAGACTCCAGAGACAAACTGGGCCACTGCTTTTATCCTTAATACGTCTCTTTATGTTTCTAAGAGGAACATTTTTCTTGTTTAATCCTTAAACCTGAGAAAATATACTAATTATACCATAAAATCAGAAATTCTAAAGACATAGTTAAAACATCAAGTGAATAGCTGACACCATCATTACACAAGATAATTTGAAATACACTGGCCAGAATATCATATCATATCATATCATATCATATCATATCATATCATATCATATCATATCATATCATATCATATCACATCATATCACATCATATCACATCATATCATATCATATCATATATTATCATATCATATATTATCATATCATATATTATCATATCATATCATATCATATCATATCATATCATATCCAATCTCACCTGCCAGATACGGATGATACAAGCATATGCCATCAAACAGTGCTGCTGATGAAAAGGAGAACTACAGCCAGAAATTAAAGCCATTAATGTCTGTGCTCTAAACAAAGCTTCCAATTGTTTAATATTACCCAAATCTTCCAAATTAATTTGGGGCATGGTATCATTTGCTCCAATGTCTATCTTCAAATTTTCTGTAGGTGAAAATTTTGGTAAAGTATTTTTTTCTGTTAAAAAACAAATAACATGCTCACAGTGACAGGATTTAAAAAATATATTCAGAAGTTAAAATTTCTGAACTGAAAACGAAAATATTTATAGAAAAAAAACAGAAAAATGGAAATCCATCTGCTGAAGATCATGTTCTTATGATGATGCAATGCTACTTGTACCATGTTTACAATGAATAATGTAACAGTTACATATATTAAATTCTGTAAGTCTGACACAGAAATGAAATCCACAGCATGCACACTTAACTATGTCTTCTTGAAAATAAGTCTGTGGGAAAGACAGCCTATCTTATTTACTTCAGCCACTTAAGTAGTGTGGCAGTCAAATCAAAAATCCTCTTGATCCTGACATAATAGTTTCTACAGTGACCAAAGACCATGTCCTAACTACCAGTAGCCTAGCCAGCAAGAAGAGTATTTGGCCAGCACTCATTTCCAAAACAGAAACAGGCAATAATCCAATCACAGATGGGTCAATGTCAACTGAGTCTAGAACATAGCTCAAGCTCACCCCTGTGTCTGTAGCAAGATACCTTAATGGCTATTGATGGCAACTACAGAAGATCGTCTGCCACTCAACCCTCTCCTTTTTTGCCATGTAATTCTAGTAATTTTTCAGGAAATTACAATGTTTTAGAGAAATTCCCACTCTGCTTGAAATTCAAAACCAAGTAATTCAGCGGATTTTCAGTTTAAAGTGAAATACTATAAAGACACAGTTCTCTTTCAACATTAAACTGATGCTCTAAAACATAAAGCAGAGTGTGGTAACATAACACCTATGACATAATCCAATGCGGATTACGTCACTTGGATTATGTCATAATCCAATGTGGTTTATGTTATTACAGCTTCCTCATGAGGGGAGGAGGAGGGGCAGGGCTGGTCTCTTCTCTCTGGTGACCAACTCCAGGGCGATGTGCCAGGGGAGGGTTAGGCTGGGCATTAGGGAAAGGCTCTTGCCCCAGAGGGTGGGGGAGCCCTGGCACAGGCTCCCCAGGGAGGCATCACGGCACCAGCCTGGCGATATTCCAGAAGCACTTGGACAAGGCCCTCAGAGACGCAGTGTGAATTTGGGGCTGTCCTGAGCAGGGACGGGAGTGGGGCTCCATGATCCCTGCGGGTCCCTTCCAGCTCAGGACATACTATGATTCTATGATTCGATTCTATGATTCTATGAATGACTGTCACAGATGAAGTTATTAAAGTAACAGGCAAATGGAGGGAATTCTGAGCGTGACTAACACAGTATAAAGTTAGTGAAAGGGACAGTTCAGCAGATTGATTTTTTTCTTTCATAATAAAAGACACAGATGGCAAGATACAGACACGATAGGTGGTGTGCGAGATGAGCAGGAAATAGCTAACAGGCTGCACTCAGATGGTGGTGATCAATGGTTTTTAATCAGGCTGCCAGCCTGTCACAAGTGGGGTCCCCAAGGGAGTGGTAGCCGAGCTGTTCAACATCTTCATAAATGATCTGGATGATGGGACTGAAAGTACCCTCAACAAGTTTGCTGATGACACCAAACTGGGTGGGGAGATGGACATGTCAGAAGGGAGAGCCTTCTTACAGAGGGACAAAGGCAGGCTGGAAAAGTGCGCTAGAAAGAACAGCATGAAGCTTAACAAAGACAAGTGCAAGGTCCTGCACCTGGGACAACATAACCAAAGAGCCCAGTAGACTAGATTCTGTGTAGCTGGGGAGCAGCCTTGCTGAAAGGGACCCGGGTCCTGGTGGACAGCAAGCTAAACATGAGTCAGCAGCGTGCTGCTACAGCAATGAAGACTAGTCAGATCATGGGCTGCATCGGCAAGGCATTACTAGGTGAGATAGAGGTGTGACCATCTCACCCACTGTACTCAGTGCTTATAAGGCTGCAGCTGGAGTACTGTGTCCAGTTCCCGTCCCCACAAATCAAAACAGACATGGACAGACCAGAGAGGGTTCAAAGGAGGGCCACAAAGATGATCAAAGGGCTGGATAACCTGCCCTACGAAGAAAGCCTTAAGGAGTTAAGGTCTTTTCACCCTGGAAAAGAGAAGGCTCGGGGGACCTCGTCATAGTTTTCCAGTACTTACAGGGCAGCTACAAAGAGGACAGATGCTCTCTCTTCACAAGAAGCCACACAGAGAAGACAAGGGACAATGGATACAAGTTGCACCTGGAGAGGTTTCAATCTTCATAAAAGAAAGAAATTTTTTACAATGAGAACAATCTATGAGTGGAACAACCTCCCCAGGGGTGTGGCAGAGTCCCCATCACTGGAGGTTTTCAAGACACAGCTGAATAGGGTGCTAAATAATCTCATCTAGGCTCCCTTTTCCACAAACGGTTGGACCAAATGATCTTTTGAGATCCCTTCTGATCTGGGCTGTTCTACTATAATTATGTCTGTTTCCATTACAAGTTTTATAAAAAATTTCTTCAAGCATAGGTGGTGTAAGAAATCCAGTAATCACAAGCAACCATGTGAAACTGGGTGGGAAGATCATTAACAAACAAGTACAAGCTTTAAATTGCCATAGGGCTGTAAAAAAACCCAACAAAACCACTAAAAGTATGAATAGAATATTGCTACTGTGACTTCAATCAAATGTGTGATACTAGAGACACTGAACATTTATCTTTTTCAGCGCAAACACCAGAAGTACTTGTCTGATCTCTCATCTATCCACACAAAAATAAAAGCAGAGATGATGTTGAACAATACCACACAGTACAGTATTGTTCCAGAAATTAGATATTTTTTTTCCAATTAAGTAACAGGGTATCCTACCAAAATAGGTCAGCGAGTGCATACCACTGCAAGAGGACGCAAAGGACCAAATAATTTTTACACAGTTACATAAGTACTTGAAAGCATACATCCCTCAGAAAGTCATTTTGGAAAAATAAATCCTAAAATACTAGATGAAGCCAAGGAAAGAGCAATGGACATAGGTATCCAAATCTTGGCACAGAAGCTATTTCCTACAGCTACGTCTGGCCCTCCCTGAGGATGCATTTGAAACAAACTGCCCAGCGCTGCCTTCTGGTCAATTCTTACAACTCCGGAATCCCTACATCAGATAGGAGCTGTTATCTTCTTACACCAAAAGACTGACGGTAGGTCTCCATGGCACGACGCAATTCACAGGTAGAGTTAAGCTAGCACTAAACAAATGACAGTGAATACTGGGGAAAGTACAGCCAAACTGGCACCCTTCTTTGTGGTAACTAAGTTGTAAATTAAAAATGTCCCTTGCATTTGCTGCTGAGAAATTCCTCTGAAGGATATACACCTTTTACATACCTTCTTCTTGTGAGGATTGCATAGGAAATTTCATATGTAGCAAGAGATCTACCACCCAGTCCAGAGGTTTAATAACATAATTGAGGGGAAACTGGTTACAATATAACCATTCTGCAAATTCCATCAGATAATCAACTTTCTGCCACTCATTTTCTTGTTTCTATAAAAGTAATAAAGGAAGAGTTTATTTATATTTGGTGATGTAAACCACAAAAATTATGTTCAAAATTTCAACATAGTCTTAACAGAAGGAAAAAAAAATAATTTGACAGTAAGCAGTTTTATTTGCATCACATAAGCAAAGTTATGCTAAACGGAATGTAACAGAAAACTCTACCAGTTAATTCTTTATCAAAACTTCTTGCAATTGGCTACTCAGATGTTTTTCTTTGACATGATTCAACTGGACTTTTACTGGATACCAAGATTCAACCGTACAGAGTTTTCCAACTGAAGAGAAATTTCAAAGTTATAAAAAGTAACGGTAAAGAATATGGCCTTCCTACCAGTTCAGTTCTAAACTTCACAGAACTTACAATCCCCTGAATCACTTGAGAAACATCACTCTATCAGCATGCGAACATATAGTAAAAACTGACAAACCTGTAAAGCAATGATTGCATTTTGAAAACAGCTTGACTGTCCAACGATACTTCTGGAGACTGTTACCAAATGACGCCACATATGTGACAAATAATCTTCACTTTCATCTCTGAATTTCTGAATGTCCATCATAAAATTGCATCCCAGTCCTGCCTTGGCTGTGGCCATATGTTTAAAAATCAGGCTAGAAAAAGGGCAAAAAACCTGCAAATTATTTGCATCTGTAGCTGTAAAGTAACTTCGTGACTAAGATAGATATAACCACTTCATATCAGTATCTTACAGAGACGTAAAGTTCATAAACTGACATAAAAGGGCAGAAATCTTTGAACTTGGATAAGACTATGTAAACACCTCCCTAGAAAATTCAGTTTCCATTTAATGTAAATGGGTTTACAGCTAGGAAGATTAAAGTTTCTGCTATATAGCCACATTTCATGTGCCTATTTTCTTGGAAAAGTAAGATACTACTTATACACAAGTTTTACAAAAAATGACATTTACAAATATTAATAACAGATTAATGGTAAGAAGCACTGACAATATATGTCTTTTTCACTGAAAAGACTCAACACTGTTTTCTGTTACAAGAACTGGCAGACTGCCATAAAGTATTCATACTATTTTCCCAATGCAAAATAAAAAAGATAGAGTTTTATACTTCTCAAGAATAAGGATGCTTATTTTAATAAAAATAAGTCAAGCAACTTACAGCCTGTCTCTTGTCTGAGGCAAAACTTGAATAGCTTCATCCAGGACTTCCAATGCTGCCTCCCAGTCAGCTTTATCAGCATGTATGTGGAATAGTAACCCATATAAGGAGGTTCTTAACGTCAGATCTTCCTCAGCACCTTTGAAATATATTCAAATAATTTATTAACATACTGCAGCATTAGAATAATGGTATTACAAAAAATTGGTGGTTTTTTTTTCTATAACCAGATCAAAAGAAGGAAGAACATGCCTGGGAGAAAGCATCCAACTGATAACCCAATACTTTGAAAATCTTTTGTGATCCACTGATGCAAAGGCAACTGATGCAAAGGCAACATATCTTTCTTCTTCTAAAAGACAAAAAAAAAAAAAGGCGTACTTTAGCACTTTATCTTCCAGCTAGCATACATCCTTCAGTATTACTGTACTTCGGTTTCATTTGTAAACCAATTAATATGGTTAATGTGAACTATTAACCTGTTACTTAAGTAGCTACTTGTGCAGGAGATTAAAACCACAGCCATTTCTCCAGAATGAGTCCTATAATACAAAACCAATACAGCAATAGCCAGACTCAATAATATTCAATCAGTTACACTGATTAAATAACATGAAATCTTGAAGTACTCTGTCAGAGGATCACAGAATAGTTGAGGTTGGCCAGGACCCCCTCGAGCCCTCTAGTCTATACCTATGCTCAAAGCAGGCTGAAATAGAGCAGGTTGCTCTGGGCCTTGTTCAGTCACCCACCAGTTAAATGGAAACTAAATTATCTAGGGTAGTGTTTACATAGTCTTATCCAAGCAGTGTTTCCACAACTTCTCTGGTCAAAAATGAGTAACAGCTTATATTTTCAGACTATTTTCAGAAAATGTTTAAAAGATGACTTAATGTCTCTTATCCCATTTTGCTAAGCTGGCTTTACCTGTAAAAATATAACCATTACAATTCTCACCCAAGGGTGAGAGACATGATAACTGTTTCCCTCCCCTCTACAGCAGAGTTTTGCAACTCCAAAGATTATTTCATTATCTTGTTTCACAAACAGATCCATACACAGTTCAACTGACATATTGACCATTGAATACATAAAGGAGTTTGCTAATAAATAATCTGATCTGTAGCTCCAACTTCCGGGTAATCATTACATTAGCATCATCAAAGATTTATCAGATGTGGTCAAATCAGCATTTACTTCCATGAAGGCACAAAGTCCGACTGATCTAGTGGCCTTCTACAATGGAGCGACTGCATCACTGGACAGGGGAAGAGCTATGGATGTCATCTACCTGAATTTCTCTAAGACCTTTGATGTAGTCCCCCACACGCTTCTTGCTGCTGAATTGGAGAGATATTGGTTTGATGGATGGACTATTAGATGGATAAGGAAGCGTCTGGATGACCACATCCAAGGAATTACAGTCAATGGCTCAATATCCAAGTGGAAATCAGTAATGACTGGCGTTCCTCAAGGGTCCATACTGGGACCAATACCTTAATATCTTCTTCAGTGATGCAGACCATGGAATTGAGTGCACTCTCAGCAAATGTGCAAGTTGAATGGTGCAGTTGATGCGCTAGAGGGAAGGGATGTCATCCAGAGGGACCTTGACAGGCTTGAGGAGCAAACCTCATGAAGTTCAACAATGCCAAGTGCAAGGTCCTGCACCTGGGTCAGGACAATCTCCAGTATCAATGCAGAATGGGGGGTGAACTGAGAGTGGTCCTGTGGTGAAGGACTTAAGGACACTGGTTGATGAAAACTGGTTAGGGATACTGGACATGAGCTGGCAATGTGCACTTGCAGCCCAGAAAGCCAACCATATCCTGGGCTGCATCAAAAGAATTGTGGCCAGCAGGTCAAGAGAGGTGATTCTCCCCCTCTACTCTTCGCTGGTGAGACCCCAGCTGGAGTACTGCATCCAGCTCTGGGATCCCCTGTACAAGAAAGACAGGGACCTGCTAGAGCAGGTCCAGAGGAAGGCCATGAAAATGGTCAGTAGGCTAGAATGCCTCTCCTGTGAGGAAAGTCTGAGAGAGTTGGGGTTGTTTAGCCTGGAGAAGAGAAGGCTCTGAATAGACCTTATTACACCCTTTCAGTATAGAAAGGGGTCTTACAAGAAAGATGGAGAAGGACTTTTTACCAAGGCCTGTAGTGACAGAGAAGGGGCACCAGTTTTAAGCTGAAAGAGGGTAGGTTTAGATTGGAAGTGAGGGGACTTTTTATGATGAGGTGGTGAGACACTGGAACAGGTAGGTTGCCCAGAGAAGTTGTGAATGCCTCGTCATTGGAAGTGTTCAAGGTCAGGTTGCAGGGGACTTTGAGCAACCTGATCAAGTGAAATATGCCCTGCCCATCGCAGCAGGGTTGGACTAGATATCTTTAACCCAAACCATTCCATGATTTTATGATTCTGTGGAAGTAACGTGAGGGTGAAGGACATGTTCAGTGCTGACCACAGCGAACTGAGAGAAAAACCAATCTGTATTCTTGTTTTAAGAAAGCTAGTAATAGCAGTTGTAAAGCTTTTGCAGTGCTTGCTTTTACTTTTTTTTTTTATTAACAAATTTTTAGTTTTCAGGCTGGTACATATCTCAAGTAAGTGAACAATTGCCTTGCTGAACTAAACTAAAAGTTATCTTCTGATAAACGCTTCTCCAGATGCGACTGCATTTAAAAATTGCCTAGAGTTAGCCTGATCAAGGATCACTGGAGACCAGTTCCTGCCTCTTACAATGGCTACTACAGTATATGTTAAAAAAATCTCAGTAACTCCCAAAATAATAAAATATAGAATGCTCTTTTTATAGGAAATATTTTTTTCTAACTAATATCAGAAGTTACAATGCAGTCTAACTCACAAGAATTACATTTTCAGACATAAAAAGTCTATGGTATCTATAACTATACTTTCATTATCTACGTTAATAACTTGCTTTCTAATACGACTTATTAAGGGTTCACTCTGAAGATACGCTGTGGTTGTCAGCTAACTACATATACATAATGAAGTATTCCTTTTTATAGGTTTTAAATGTATCATCTCTGCAAATAACTAAACCTTTAGAGCTGTGCCTATGGTCAATTACTGTTATATATCCAAACACTGTCAAAGTTCCATTAAGTTTGCAGTCATCACTGTGCTTCCAAGTACACAGTGTACTCATCAGTTCTGTCTCCTACGCACCCGGAATCACGCAGACCAGTCGCTATCTCTGATTGTGATTTATACATGCTTTGAGGAGAAATAAAAATAAAGTGTTCTATTCGTGTACTACACTGCTTGATGATCTGAGATGCAGACTCACATTGGCACCACTGAGCTTGAATGCTTAGTTAGCTCCCCCACCCCACCTTGCTGACCTGTCTTTCCTAAAAAGCTTATAGCCATCCATGATCGCATTCCAGCCATGCGAGCTATCCCACCGTGTCTCTGTAATTGCAATGAGATTGTGGCCCTGCAACCGCACACAGATCTCTAGTTCCTCCTGTTTATCCCCCATGCTGCCTGTGCTGGTGTACAGGCATTTCAGAGACGTACTTGAGCACGCAGGTTTCCCTGGAGGGGTGCACAAGGACCCACTGTAGCCATGCACACCCTTGAGGTGGTTGGTTTATGTGTTTATGACAAATAAGTCACTTTCTTAGGAAAGGTACCTTCAATCATGCAGCAAGAGCTTCCAAGCAAACCAAAATTTTTCTTCATCGTCCGTACCAATCATTAAACACAAGCACAATTAACAATAACTACCAGATATTCTTACCTGTTTATTTTTAGATTCAGTTTTAATTATATTCTTAAGAATTATTTCAGTAGGTTCTTTAAACTGCTCTCTGTCACACAGAGAACCTAGCAAAGGTAAACATGTATTCCAGAAGTGTCTAGCCGCAAACATTACAAGGGAATAATTTCCAGCGTCACCTGCGTACCTGAAGAAAGTGAAGTACAGCTTAATGAAGGAAAACAATCACACTCTAGACAAAGTAACGGATTTTACTTCTACAAAGATCTGGATTTACCTGATCTATGCACCACCATATATAATCTCAGCAATGAGGCGTTAGCATATGAGCTTCATACAAAAGATATTTTCCATTTTTATATACAAAACACCTTCACACATTCAGCAAAAGTAGCAATAATCAAGTACCATATTGATGGTGTTACTGTATTTGTGTAAACTTAGCTCAAGAGCCTTCATTAAAAACATAGCAGAAATCCACACAAGATGTTCTCATTGGAATAATCTGCCTTCTTTTTTTCTTCCTATTATGTTAATTTCTCACTCTAAATACACTACAAAACAGAACAATTATTAAAATGCTATGGATTTTGTCAATCTATCCCTGGCAGCAACAGCCAAGAGCATCCTGTTCCTGTTATTAACAGGAACAGGCAATTGATTGAGGGAATTGATTACCACCCTGGTGTCAGCACTCTTTAGACCACGTCTAGACTACTGGATCAAGTTCTAGGCCACCCAACACACGCCAGACATGGACAAACTGCAATGAGCTCGATGGAGGGCCACCAAGATGATCCAGGGACTGGAGCACTTGCCTTGAGAGTAGAGGCTGAGAGTACAGGGCTAGTTCAGCATGGAGAAGAGCTGGCTTTGGGGGACCTAATGAGGAGAAGTTTCTCAATAACCTAACAAAGTTATTGAGAACCAGCAGCCAGCCTCTTCATAGTGGACGGCAGGACAAGCAAGTTGAAATAAGAAAGGTTCAGAGTGGATATAAGCAGAAACTTTTTCCCCATAAGCACAGTCAAGCAGCGGGGCAGGTTACTCACAGAGATTGTACAGTCTCCATTCCTGGAGGTTTTCAAGACCAGACTGGATAAAGCCCTGGGCTGGCCCTGCTTTGAGCAGGAATTTGGACTAGAGCCCTTCTGAGGTCCCCTCCAACCAGATTTTCCTATGATCCTATGACTTTACAAGATCAGCTATGTGAAGATATGGTACTTGATAAATTTACTGAACTGTAAAAATCGGTCAGATCTTTTGTTAAGAATTTCAACTCACTATTTTGATTTTTATCAGTCTTGGGAGAGAATATGTTAATCCCCAAATCTGTAAATCAAATTTTAGGTGTGGTTTATATTAGTCTTCTCACAAAATAAAACATACCTGGCACTCTGAACAAAGGCTTTTGATGCTGCTACACGCAGGTGTTTTCTTCCAGACAAATTTTCCATTATACTCTTTCCTTGTATACAGGCAGTAGTGCTTAACATTTCTTGTTTCATTCTGTTACAAGGCCTGAATAAAGGCAAATAATTCAAGAAGTGCTAAGTCTTACAAGCTAAGCACATACCATTTTCTATTAATAATGCTTTCAAGTTGTTACTAAATAGGTCTCCCTAGCTTTGGAAGTTACAAATGCTTCTACTGACTTTTCTTTTAAAGTCATAAAACATTTGAAAAACTGAACATTATGTGAAAAGATATTAGAAATATCTTTTCACACCTCTAATGAAAGTAACTGTGAAATCAGATTTTAAAAGTGTATTATCTACATTTAGCAAGGGAAGAAAATAGATTTGGGGCTTTCTCCCCATTATTCACTATTGTATATCAAGCAAAATATTAGTCTGAAGTCAAACTTACAGGACAAGCAATTAAAAACAGAAATAGGGAAAATTAGACAATATTTCATACTTTCTTTTGGAATTGGTCTTGCTTATGTCTGGTAAAGTATGCACAGGGCTCTGGAGAAATGTATTTGGATCATACTCCACTACATTTAAAAGTAAGTAAATAAATTTGATGTCTTTGGTTAACTGAGATTTTGTAAGAAAAGAAGTAATACTATTTGCAAGATTTTTTTCGTGTCTTAAAATGTGCAGCCCTATAGAGAAAAGTAGACATTCTAGTTGGACTTGTCCCCCCCAGCGGTGAGAACTATAATGCAACTATGATTTGTCTCCACGAGAGGGCACCAGCGTTCTACAGTACAAGTCAACAACAACAACAACAACGTTAAATATTTAACTCTTCTTTGTTCTGAAGCTGTGTTTTACCACAGGAAGACTAAGTTTATCGTCCATTTCTCTGGAAACAGCACTGACAATCCATTACTACATTTCTTTGTCAAAGAATCAACCATTATATCATTCACTAGTTTGCAGATTGCTAGATATGCAGTAAGTATTTTCTCAATTTCTGTCATGTTCTGAAACTATGTATTCCATATTATTTGGTTTTACGTGTTTTTCCCCATGTAGCAAACAAAAAGCAGATTATTTTTTAAAAGAGAAATTATTTTTCAGAGAGAAAAAACGAACAATAAATTATATTCGAGGTGTTTCACAGGTTTATTTCACACTTTCTACATTCCAACAAATTGTTACTAAATGGAGTCGATTCCTTCCTCTTTTGATAAAATTACATTCTCGTTTTGGAGGAAACTATGTAAAAAAAATAGAAGGATCAAAGGATATCACCTTTTTATAATATTGGACTCTACCAACAGATCCATTTATATACGAAAACTTTTTTCTTTTTTCCTTTGAGATCAAAGTTTTAAACTATCAGTTAAGTAAGACACTGGGCTTTTAAAGAAATTAGTTACATTCCTATTGTATCCATATTCGTGGGTGGTGAAGACCATAAAGACTACCTGATACCAGAGCTTGGAATATAGTAGCTGCTATCACCTACCATCATTCACTGCTCCATCTAGTTCCACGAATTGTGTTTTAAAGCCAGTTCAGCATTGGAAGCAAGAATAAGCTAGAATAAGCTACTTTCTGCCTGAAAATTATAACAGTGTGAAAAGGCCATGATCACCAGAGACCGTTTCAGAAAAGCAATGCTCCCCCAGAAGACACTCAAACACATCTATACATGACCTATTGACTCACTCAAATAACAAAATTCATGTATCTTCCTGAACTAGGTCCAGAGCCACTACCTGGATCTCAAATTGCCTTTTACTCAGGCTATGCTGCAGAGTTCAAACATCATCTTCAGTACGTAAGTAACTGGTAATGACAGAGTCAGCACAAATAGCAACAAGTGTGGTTCCTTTGTAAAAAAGGTTTTTTCACTTTCAATTATGTGATCAGATGCATTTAACCTTCTTTAACTCTTTTCTTCAAAACTTTGTTCAAGTATACCACAGTACCGTGCAAAATTCCATGTACTTACATTTCATATTTCTTAGTATCTCCATTGTGGAAAATATTCTCATCTGATTGCAAGATCCTTTTGGAACAAGTCATCACTGTTTCATAGTCATGTGATACATATGCAAAATATGTCAGTCGTGTCAGGGTCTGCAGTTCCACTAAGGTGTCTGACCAACTGCATTCTAACGCCAGTTTCACTAACTGGGGGAGAGGGGGTGGGGGGGAGAAAAAAAAAAAAAAGTTTAAACCTCAGTTTTTTATCATGCTCTTTTCTATAGCACTTACATGCTTACCTTCCCCACAATCCACCTGCACGCAGAACAAGTCCATGCTAAAAAATCTAGAAAACCAAAGTTACAAGAACAATAAAAATATACGATAGAGAAGCATTATTCACCTTGTAAGAAGTATTATGATAGTGTATGTAAATCCAGCTCTAAGTGTGCATGCCTTTTGACCAGCAGTATCTGCCAGGACTTCTTATATGTCCTCAGTCCTCTTCTGAAAATCAGTGGAACAGGACATCTGAATTTCAGTGCCCATTTTAGTTAAGCCAAAGGTAAGAATGGGAGATAGAACTGGTTTTACAACAACAGTGTTTCATATATAGTTTCATTATCTAAATGTCTTCCTTGTTTTTGCATGTGTGGGCAATTCCTTCTTTTTAAGATACTGTTAATAAATTGGTCAAAATGAGGATACTACAAAACTGCTCTCCAAAACTAAGCCGCTGAAGTAATAGCTAAGCTAACTCATAATATTTGGCATAAATCTGTAGACCAACTAGAATTAGGTACCTATATATTTATAAGGACCCAGATCCTAGTCTTCAGAAAGAAGGACTTCTACAAAAGTGTTAGACAATGTCATCAGATTCCTAGCTAAATGCGGAAGTACATCTTAGCCCTTCAAGAAAGCTCTTTACAGGAGGTAGAAATTATAAATCTGGTAATCAAACAGGTAAGACTACAACTCACTGTTTTGAAAATACAGGGTATAAACCTTTAGACACCACCTTCTTTCCTCTTGAATAGCGTGGTAACCAACAGGATCACAGGAAAAGCGTGGCACCATTCAGCATGAGTAATCATGGAAGACTGATCAAAAGCAAGTATTTTAAGAAACTATGCCTTGTATAAGACTTACCAAAAAGCCACCTAATTCTTCAAATAGTAACAAATTGCAGTTGTGTTCTACCTTGCAACTGCCAAAAAGAAATCCACTATAACATGAAGTTTTCTGTTGAAATTCTGAATACTTCTAATACAAACCTTAAAATACACCTCTCTACAAATACCTGAACAGAGGTTGCAGTGAGGTGGGGGTCGGACTTTTATCCCAAGTAACAAGCAATAGGATAAGAGGAAATGTCCTCAAGTTGCACCAGGGGAGGTTTAGGTTGGATATTAGGAAAAATTTCTTTGCCAAAAGGGTTGTCAAGCGCTGGAACAGGCTGCTCAGGGAAGTGGTTGAGTCACTATCCCTAGAGGTATTTAAAAGATGTGAGACGTGGCACTTCGGGACATGGTTTAGTGGTGGATTTGGTAGTGTTAGCTTAACAGCTGGACTCGATAATGTTAAGGGTCATTTCCAACCTAAATGATTCTATGATTCCATGAAGTTTTCTCCACAAAAAAATGAAAAGTCATAAGTATGTTTCTGTACATCTGAACCCATTATGCTCATCTGATGGTTAGGGAAATAATTTATTAGAGCAACATGGGAATATTTCTAGTATTCTAATACTATCTGAGTTTTGGATCAATGAAAATATTCAGACACAAAAATTTTATACCTGTCATAACTAACTCAATCTCTTGGAAAGTTTTACAGGAAATAACGGCACACAAAGTTTCAAAATTAATTTTGCCTCCATCCAAAACTGAAACCGAAATCACATTTATATGATGCAATTTCTTAAAACTCAAGAGCTAATAAAACAAAACTAAATACCTGAGGTAAGCTAGGAACAGTGAAATCCATGAGACCCAAGCCATTACATGAATACATTTCTAGACCAACAAGAATTCTTGCTGTAGGATTTTGTGCTTCATCATTATTCTAAGCAGAAATACAAAATTCACATTAACAGATTATTTTTGCAAGTTAATATTATTAAGGAAATTAATTGAGATGACAAGGTAATAATAATAATGTTTGAAAACCTCAATTTACATTAAGCAATTCTTTATTGTGTCCTTAAAATGGGTGATTTTATGTATTTATTTATTTTTAATTGACATTGTGAACTCTGAACCACTACAGTTCCAACATTAAAAAAACACAGCCACAATAAAATGAATGTAAATTCCATATATCACTGAGGGATTCTGGTTTTATAGACATAATAAAATGATAGAAAAAAATTAATTTCCAACTTACTAGCTCCATATTCTATATACAAAGAGACCATATTAAAGGTTGGTAGAAATATAGCTGATTTTTCTTAACGTTTTTAATGCAGCCATTTTATTATTTTAAATGTATGAATTCAAAACCAACTTTGTTATACAGTCATCTCATGACAAACATCACCATAATTATTCTTGGCAGCTAAAAACAGAAGGTAGAGTTAAGAAATGGAGACTCACTGCTATGCTGAATGTGAAAAATTTGCTGTATTCTGTAAAGATTTATGGGAACTACAGCCAAAATTTATTTTCACAATGTATTAAAATATATAAAGAAAATACACATTGATCATTTCAGTCATAATTAAATTTATGAATTGAATTTTTCAGAGAAAAGTTTCAACATTATGCAGGATTTCAGAGAAATAATACCTCCTCCTCAGTCCCAAGTTTATGTCTGATTTGCTGCTGATTTAACTGCTTTGTTTTCACCCACGTAGCAATGATCTGTTGTTGTGCAGCAATAGGTACTGTTTCATTAGATATCGTTCCAGTTGTCACATTCAGGGCAAATTCACAAATCTAAACACCAAGGGAGAAAAAAAAAAAAAGACTGAAATACAGGAGAAATGTGGAAAGCTCTTTGTATGGAACCTGCCACCTGTTAGTTATTTTAAAACTACTGCACATACATCTCTAAGCCTAACAACATCTCCATTAAGTCAGCCCATATAGCAAACAAAAGTTACGGTACTCAGCCTCAGCTGGTAAGGAACTTCAGTGTGCATTTAGGGAGGACCTGTGGTGGCAGGAACTGTAAAAGATAGTAGCTTATTTTTTGCAAAAATATCTACAATTTATATGAACTGCAATGCAGGACAGCAGACCAAAAAAAAAAAGACTACAAAAAATGAGGGCTTTGTACCTCTAAGGCAGCTTTGATATCGGCAAGTCCTCTGGGATCTACTGAAAAAGACTGGATGAGATCTGCTTTTTCATTCTTCTTTGCTGCAGCTTTTCTGCTTCTGTCTGTTGCTGCATTTTTTTTTCTCTTCTCAGCAAGTTTTGGCTTTGGAATCCAACGAAGAATTAAGCCCCGAGCCAAAGCATTACATAACATCAATAAAATCGCTGTACTTCTGCAGAAGAAAACAAAAATCAGAAGTGCATACTGCAACAGATATAAGAGGATAATAACAAAGTTTATTACTTTCAAGTAATAAACATTACTTGAAAATCTAGATTTTTTTTCTTAGAAAGCAAAATTATAGATGTTACAAAAATTTTCCCATTGGAAAAGCAGTTGAAATGGTTAAATGTACAAAAAAACCACAACCAACTTTCATATTTCACATCATACTTTTCAGCTCTTTCTATAATTGAAGCTTCTATCTCCTTGCAGGAAAAATAAATCATATTTATGTCAAACACATTTAGAATATTTTTTTTATCAGCAGGCTGCTATGCATTAAAATAACTATTTCCTAAAAAATTAACCTAAGACTAACCCCTCAGATAAAACTATTTATTTATTACGCTGAATTACTCTTCATGCCAATCAGCTGCTGAGCTGAAAATCTGTTTGTTTTGTTTCTTTGTTGGTTTTTGAGAAAACACAATTATTACTAAGAGATTATTGCTGAAACATGCTTATATAAATATCACAATTAGTAAGCAGGTATTACCAGTCTTCACCTCTGCACAAACTGCACTTTAGGCTTTGTTCTGTAATACCATTGAAAGAGCCGCCTTTGCTGGTCCTAACAGTTTGCCTAGTGCTGAGGTCACTGTCAATAATGAGCTAAAATGTCTAGGATTTTGTCCTACAGTCAGACTTTGACTTGAGCATCTTTTCTGTCGTAGTTAATCATTCTTCCACTGCATTTACTACAGAGCAGGATTTCCCTAATCACTGTGGGATCTATGTTCCCACTTTAATGGTCTATAAATGTGCACATTCCCTCCCCGCCATTTTCTCCTGTATTTCAGAACCAGTAGTAACCACCTTACTCTGGTTAGAAATATTTACAATGAGCTATATTTACAATGAACTGTATTTACAATATAATTAAACTTCAGAGCAACCAACAGCAAGCAAACACATTTCAGACTGTCCTGCAAATTCACAGGCTAAGGAAATTTTTCTGATTCTTTCTGACTAGCTTAACATAAAGCTATTTCACATGCACATGTTGCTATGCCACAATAAAGAGAAATTAATATTGTTTAATCTAAGTTAATATGACTTATAGAGCACAGTAACAAAGAGCAAATACAAAGGATTAAAAAGTCATTTCCACACAACAAAATTTAATTCATCTTCTGAACTACGCTGTATATACCAAAGTCCTTCTACCACTAACTAAAGCCAGCAATAAGGGTCTTTCATAGCACAAAGTAATTTACAATGTTTGTAAAAATATTTTTTCTGGTTTAGAAAAAAAAAACAAAAAGAGCATGTTCATAACCAAACATCTAAATTTACCCATTGTGCCCAACAGTCTTGATGGCTCCAAGAAGAGTCTGAAGATACTCAATAATTTCCCTCTGTCTTCCTGAAGAGATAAGATGTCTATTGTAGTTTAAGATATACACTGCAGCATTGTGAACAATCCAGGCTTCATTCAATTCTTCTCCTATTTTGGCTGCACGTTGGAAGTTTTCCATAGCATACTGAGATAAGTAGTCTATCCATAAACTATAAAATTAGTATGAAGAATCTGTTATTCCAAAACTTCAACGCTAGAAGGAATTCTATCATAAGGTTAAATATGCAGTAGTACATCTCAATCAACAACAACAACAAAATTTTAATTACCTTTCAGTTGCATTAATTGTCTTCATCCATTAACTTTTATTTTACTTGGATAAGATGACGACTCAGGAAAGGAATTAGTATCATGAATGAAGATAAAGTGAATAGTCTCTGACACTCAAATGCTATTAGCTTAAAAATAGTGGCTATAGTTCAATGCTTCATCCACATGGTTTTTTAAAATGCATGTGTGAATCCACACACCAATGCTAGAAATCATTAAATGTCCATGACAGTGCTGCACTTGAACACAGATACAAGGCAGGCATTCTGTTCAAGTGTTAAGGAGGTGTCCTTTTCATGTAACAACTGCACATGTTCTTGCACTTAAAGGTATCTCCAGAGGTTCTGAAATGCTAAATTCATTTCTAAGAGAATAACATCTTTTTTCAGTCTATGCGATAACCTTCTTTCAATAACTTTATTTCTTTTTACTTCCTTAATTATCAAGCTGTACCATTACTTAGAAAAAACAATATTAAAAAGGGTGTCTTCAATGACCATACAGAATGGTTAAGTCACAAAACCAAAAGCACAAACTGACAATGGTACAGGACACAGTAGACCAAAGTGCTTTCTTCCTCTGAGTTTTTAATCTACCTGGGTAAACTCAAGAAAAGCTTAGTAGCAAATTTTGGAACAGAATCCTCACCTTCTTTGTCCCTTGGTTCTGATCAGTTTATACTTTTTCTCATTTTACTGGACACTTGCAAGCAGACAGTGTGAGAAACTTTACTTAATCTTCAGACTTAATGAAGGACACAACACTAACATCCTACTCTTTCAGGACATGACCACTGTCACAGTAAGGCTAATATTAGTATGAGTGTGAACAGAAGAGAGTTTAAATATCATCTTCGAATTCTCCCCCCCCATCTCCTCCTTGACAGGAAATATTTGAGTGAGAGCAGAAAAAAACCTGGTACTTGCTATGTTCTACTCTCCCTTATTCGTTTCAGTTGATTGGATGGAACAGACTAGTTCTGCAAACTGAGGTAATTCATTGTGCATTCAGGTATTCAGACATAATTATAGGAGCTATAAAGCAAGATAAAGAGTTTTTTGATTTGGGGAAATACATTTTTAAGCATAGAATTTCATGGCTTAAATGTCAATATAACACAGATTTAATTGTCTTTAAGGTTGGGATACTAGCTTCTAGTTTCACAAAAATAAATGTTAAATGAAAAATGAAATGTACCCTCCATAATGAAAGCAAACTAAAGAAAAATTATTTCTAGTTATTTTTTTAGTTTCTTTTCCTTTTCCCATTACCATGACTACTTAAAAATATGAAGCATCTGATGACAATTAATTTTACTAAGAAGAAATAACTTTTGCAGTTATCATCTGTGTGTGATAATAACAATCTCTTAGAGTTCCTAGGTCTTGTTATATATTAAATAACAGCACCTGTATGTTTTCCATTCTGGATCACTTTCAGGAAGATGTGAAACATATCCTGGACAATACTGGCTTGTGTCTTCTGGAGGTACAGCATGATCATTCAATTCAATTCCCTGCAACCTTAATAAATGAACAGTTGCCTGGAAGGATACAGAGAAATAAGTTTCCTACTCAAGTTATCATTGGGAAAATAGACTGTGACTTAGTATTAGTGTTGTTACCTCTTCAAAACTGAAAAAATACAAATGCTTTTTCAGATGTTGTACAGGCATGTATAATATAGGAAGAACAGTGTAAAATACTTCATAATCTTCCAATCGTCTACAGCTAATTTTACTAAATAATTTCACTGAGAAAAGAAACATTTTTTTAAAAAATTCTTTCTTTTAATCATGATGGAACTTTAAGGATCCAGAAATACAATGTCACGTCAAACATTTACAGTAGAATCCCCTGCGAAAAAGTGTTATCACAACCTGCAGTTGAACTATTGCTATAGTTACTTTCACATAGTATTTTGATAAAGATGGTTGATGAAACTACTTCTTCCTTTAGTTCCTGTGGAGATAGACAATAATTAAATTCCACTGCTTTAAGACTTATACATAAAATTATACATAAAACAAAGCTAAACAAAACAAATATGAACGACAGCTGTGTAATTTATTTACCTCTGCATTAATGAATCTTATTTCTGCTAATATTCTGAGTAAATCTCTTTCAAAAGAGAAGGATTTAGCAGGTAGTAATGATTCTCCTGGTAAGCTGTCACCCTGATCATCATCCATCACAGCTGTACTAGATTTTTTCTTCTGTACTAAAAATAAATAAATACATAAATACATTATTATTACCATGCAGATGAGAAAAACATCACCTTTCGTTTAAAATTTAAAAATCCCTTCACATTCGTAAATCCACAAGAAAGAGTTAACAAGTATAGATTTAAAATTATTTCACTCAATTTTTTTTTTTATCAGTACAATTTATTGCACTCAAAAGCCTTTCTTCTCAAGCAGTGCTGAGGTATTGGTTACCTGCAATTTTGCTGCATAAACTTCAATATTTGCAGCAAATAACTTGCTCCAGTCATAACATGCATACTGAAATTACACTAATATAAAAACAACCCATGGCCTCTAGCTCAATTTTATAGTTTCAGTGGAAGTGGAGAGCTGGACATTATGTAGTGGCTAAAATCTCAGTGTGTTTAATTCATGAATGGGCTTGACTTTCTGGCAACATACACATCAATAAAGAGAAAAATAGCACTATTTATCTTTGGTTTAATAAAGAAGAGAAAGGACCACGATTATTTTAATATAAACACAAAGTAAAAGCATAAAAGCTGTCACCGTGGGTTCCCTCTACACTGTTGGCCAGTAGTGGTTGTTTGAGGAAAGGCATAAAAAATAGGATACACAAAGCTATTTTTCTTCCTGGCCTGTCTTCACGGTTTTTCATAATCTGCATCCAAGCAATCTCCTGAACCAGATGTTCTGTTTGACCCACCACATTCAATACTCTTTGATAAATCTAACTTTAATTAGTCTTTGTCTAATTGTTTTAAACCATTCTTCCATATTCCAAAATAACCTTTTAATTTCTGTTCAACAGTAATATTTTTGTTCTCTTAAAACCTACAGTCTGATAATTTGACTGGATTGCTCCTGGTTCCTTGGCCAATCATATGTATTTACTTTCTCCAGACTAGCCATGTTTCAACTTTCATCTCTTTTCCAGACTAAAGGGAAAAAGAAGTACTTACCAGAAACCATGCACCAGAAGCATCATTAATAGGAACCAGTATGTTCTTTTTCTGTAACTCTAGAACATCTGGAATTATTTGACTTTATTCAGGCCTGACAAACCAGCAAGCCTCTGCAGCAGGTCTTCACACTACAACAATTACCTTTGCCCTATCCTCAATATGTTATATTTAAAGACAACATTTCATTTTTCTCATCCACTAATCCAAGGGGTTTTTTTCAGTAGTAGTAGTAAAGAAAAATTAAGTGGAACATGAAAGTGAACAGTGTCAACAGTTCTCAGAGAACTGCAGTCAACTGTAAATTTCTCTTCCTGCCTTGAGTATCCACAAGCTTATTCACATTTCATTTAACTGTAAGTAGCAGTGAGAAGCTGCCCAGAACAGATTACCTCAACTGCCCCACTAAATTCAGCATTGTTTCCTTTGCATTTACAGAAACACACAGCACTCAATGAAAGTATGCGTGCTTTTCCAGTAGGCCGCTCCACAGTTCTTGAGAATGGAGACCTTCAGCAAGGTCCCAAGTTACTGCTTGATTTCCAGTGAAGTTCCACCTCTGAAAGCATCGACCAACTTCAGCAACCTCATAATAAACTTTGACTGAACCATTTGAAACACCTCTGAAGAGAGACAAAAAGTGTCTTGATCTCCTGCCTGCCCTGGAAAAGTGTTTAGGCCAATACAGATAGAATTATAAGGGCCCGTAAACGTTCAGAGTATGAGAAAGATGCCTTTACTGTGTAGATGCAAAATTTGTGAAAGAAAGAAAGAAAGAACATACCAGTTCCTATTAATGATGCTTTTGGTGTATGGTTGCCCTGAGTTTCTGGTAAGTGCTTCTCTTTTTTTCCCCTTTAGTTTGGAAAAGAGATGAAAGATGAAACATAGCTAGTCTGGGGATGCAACACTTGTGAAAGAACACAGGTAAATTAATGCCCTATTTTAAGTGGGTCTTGGAACCAGTCTAGAGAAAAATTGTGGAAAAGGTTCAATTAGCATAGTCTAGAGACAAAAATAAAAACCAAACAGCCAACAAGGTGTGTACTAGAATTTTATCTGTTCTTAAAGGTGAGTTTTGCAAACTCACAGAATCACAGAATGACAGGGGTTAGAAGGGACCCCTGGAGCTCACCCCGTCCCACCCCCTGCGTGAGCAGGCACCCCCCGAGCAGGGGCACAGGGCCGCGTCCAGGCGGGGGGTGAATGTCTCCAGGGAAGGGACCCCACAGCCTCTCTGGGCAGCCTGTGCCCCTGCTCTGGCACCCGCACAGGGAAGGGGTTTGGCCTCATGTTCAGGTGGAACTTCCCGTGTTCCAGCTTGTGCCCGTGGCCCCTTGGCCTGGCGTTGGGCACCGCTGAAAAGAGCCCAGTCCCATCCCCCTGACACCCACCCTTCAGGTATTTATAGGCATTGATGAGATCCCCCCTCAGCCTTCTCTTCTCCAGGCTGAACAAGCCCAAGGGCAGAATAGGTGGGGAGGATAACCTCTCTTGATCTGCTGGCCACACTGCTTTTAATGCAACCCACGATACCATTGGCCTTCTTGGCAAAAAAAAATCTTTAAGAGATATGTAAAAGTCAGAAAGCAGCTAGTGGTTTGAAAGTGCTTTTTCCCTGAGTTGAGAACTCTGTTAACATGTGTGGTAGGCTTCCAGCAGGCATCAAGGAACAAGGCACAAACAAGGTTGGATACCTCAGAGGAACCACTAATAAGAGACTAAAGGGTAAAAATGTTACCACGTGAGCCTGATACAAAGTGACTGATCATCCATTTTTCTTCAGCTTCCTCAGGTAATTAAGTATGACAGAGATGGATAATAGGGACCTAGATAACCATTAGTAGATGAACCTAGACAGGTACTATTCTTAGACAGGTAGACACATTTCATAAAAGTACTTTTCTTTAGCACTGGTGAAACACTTCTGAAGACTAAGTATGGTTTCAACAGAAAAATGTATTGACTGATTTCTAGATTCTAGAAAGAAAATTCCATGTATGCCAATACACAGTAACAGGCTAGAGTCTCAGGGAACTCTGGGAATGGGAGGGAGGAAAATAAGAATATTGGCTGACTCCTTCAAGTAACTCTGATAAATGGGGGAAAAGTTCCTCTTAAAACATTCAAAATAATTTGTTCACTTACTTTTTTTAGGTTTTGTTACCTTCCTAAACAAAGTATCATCATACAAGAGACAAAATCTGCAAGCTGCACGGCAGACATCCCATACTTCTTGTTTACGTGCAACTTTTGCCAAATCGGCCCAAAGTATAATTCTACCAAAGAAAAAGCATACATAAAATTACTTTATAAGCAGGATTATCTTCCACATTTCAGGATTGACCAAAAAATCATAATTATGATAGCTATCATAAATAAAATTTTAATTCTAATAAAAATTTGTAAATGGAAGACTTTATCAGTAGCAAAGGTAACACTATTACTTTATTAATTTAAAATAAAGTCCCCTCAGCAGATCAAGAGTGGGACAAAATTTTTGTTTTGCAAAGTAACAATACTGAAATTTCAAGATGTGCGTGACACCCCTAATTATCTATCTTATAAAATAAACTAAACTAAGTGTTTCAAAACTGATGAGACTTTCAAAATAAGTCTTGAAAACAAGCTTGGATTTAGATTTTTTTTAGAAAACAATTCAGTTTAGACTTTATCACAGAAATTTTTAGTGCACCAAAAAAAGCAAACACCTCCTTTTAAATAAAGAATTATAAAATTATATACAAATATTCAAACCAAAATCTGTGATTTTCCTACAGATTAGTCTTTCCGACTCTCAGAATGGACTACCTCATTTCTTTATCAAAAAAGTTGTAGCATACAATGCGGTACAAACACCTAAAAAGACACTTGAGCAAAATTTCAATTGTACATCAAGTTATTCAGTCTTCCAGCCTTAATCCACTCATTCTTCTGTGTGATCAGTTCATATCAATAAAATAGGTGAGTTTACGTGTACACACAAGAGAACATATTAGAAACAGTGAAAGAATACAATTATGCATAGCATGCGAACATAATGGAACTTTGCAGGCATCAAGTGAAACACATGCTTAAATGCTTTGTCAGGTTCAGCCTCTTACAAGGTATCATCAAGTAATTTAACAGCTGCAATGAGCAACTTTCCCATCAAAGGCTTCTACACAAGATGAAAGAGACGCTTCTTGGCTATAGTAATTACCTCTCCCTGTCATTTTCATTTCTTAAGTGTTTCAAATGTTCATCAACTTTCTCCACGCTTTTAAGATGATGTTGTGCTTTTGCACAGAGGTATCTGATTTGACTTCCACTTTTACCTGTGGAAACTTAGAAAAGAAGAAAGAATTTAAGGTAATTTCAAAGTATTAGAGATTAAAAAATCCACATGAAGGGTATGCAATTTGATTCGTAACTACTTTCTGGAACACTTGAAATCTAGCCCTTTTTTCAGGCCAAGCTTTCCCGAAACCAACAAACCAACATGAAAAAAACCACACCCCATCAGCATCTATTCTGTTTTTCCTGTATATTCAGATATAGTTGTCCCATACAAAATTATGGGATTTATGGGAAAAAATGATTATTATTTATGCTTCTTTTGCCCCCAAATATCTCAAGTACACCTCTTTTCTGACAGGACATGCATTGCTCTAATTAGCCTCAGTCAAGAGTAAATGGATTAAGTAATACATAAATTTCACATTCACATTCATGCTGAAATTTAGTAACACTTATCTAATCAAACACATTTTCAATCAATATTAAAATTGTTTTGAGAATACTGACTTTTTTTTCTACTTAGTCAACAAGATACTGGGCAAAAATACTAACCAAATAACAAAGACAAAAAAATTATTCAAGGGAGGAACAAGCTGGCCCCGAGGCAGAAA
Organism: Phalacrocorax carbo; assembly: GCF_963921805.1. Lineage (NCBI taxonomy): Eukaryota > Metazoa > Chordata > Aves > Suliformes > Phalacrocoracidae > Phalacrocorax > Phalacrocorax carbo. The sequence goes on from NC_087524.1 coordinate 23,709,683, forward strand.
ATTACTCCAGTGGTTACAGATACATCAAAAAGGGTTTATTTTTTGCAGTGTAAACAACATAGAGGAGATATTTTGCATTAGAATACAAGTAACCTGATGTACTGGGAAATCCAAAGAGTTCGTACGTTCATTTGACTCCAAGTAATGGTGCCTAACATAATGCACACTGCATTAAGTTTAAATTTGATCCTCAAAAAAATTGCCAAATAATAGCAGCAAATACATATGAAGTGTTTCTGGCTTTTATATCTATCTATATATCTGTATCTGTATCTATATATAAAGCAGGTTCACTTAAATTCACTTACAATGAAATAGGGAGGCATAATGTCTTACCATGCTTTTAATTCTTTTCATTGCACAAATACAATGCATTTTATCACCTTAAATCATGCATGAAAAAGTTTTCCACAAAATCATTTTCACATACTAAAATGTACTGCACAAAGTGGAATTGTTGATTCTGTAAATAACACTCCTAAGTCATCAATTGATCAAATTTGAAATGAGAATATGCAAGGTAAACACTTTGGCCTGGCTAAATAGATGGCCTGAGAGAACTGCATGGCCTTGCATGGCACAAGCAGGCTGCTTTGGAAGCTACAGGACTCCTGTAGCATTCCCTTCCTCCTGCATAATCTCTACCCTGGGAGTACACTGGGTACACTCAGAACGCTAGTTAAGTTAGTCATACACTTGCTTTATTGCCAAGATAAGATAAAACAGTTCAAGTAATGTGGAAAACTTGCTCCCTGTCCACTCCTCTTCAACAACAGGCTGTATAGTCACAAACCGAAACTGTCTGTGGCGTAAGAAACATGGCTATTTATGATCCATGCTTTAGAAAGTAAATAAAGAATTCATGTCTACATCTCTGTGCAAAACTTGGTCTCTCAAAAGCAAGTTTTTAGAATAGAAAGACAATTACATACAGAATGAGTACCTAATATGTATGCAATTAACACAGAATATTATGGGGTGAAACTTCTGAAAATAACACTTAAAACTGACTTGGGTAAGAACATTCAGGAGTTGCACATAGTGAAATTAAAATTACAGCATAATTTAAGCACAACAATAAGATTCAGATTAATTCAGAGGGGAAAACAGTAACATTTCCTCTTCCAGTATCACAATATAAATCTTAGATCTCTAATTAAATCAATAAGAGCTTTGCCACAGAATTCAGCAGAACTGCCACTTCACCTGTATGGCAATATTCTCTACACGCTGCCACTACATGTTATGTCCAACCTTTAAGACTGTGCAAAGCAGTCAAAGTCAACTGTAGTAACTTTTAGTCATACATATGTACATTACCTTTAGCTTCATTTTCACTGTCGAGGACTATTTGAAATGAATCGGGAGCTAGTGCAAGACCTGCATTTACCAGAAGGGACCTCGTTTTCCTCACATTATCCTTCTGCTTTCCCCTTTTAGCCTACGTAAAGAAAAGAACTAATTGTTATAAGGTTCATCTTTATTATATTCCTATTTATGTGTCTTATTTACTAAACGTAACAGAATGCAGATCACAGAACTTGGTACTATCAAAAAAATACCTATAGGAATTGTGTTTCTTCACATATCTTACACATCGTTCTGCAGTATTATTGTTGTTGAAAGTGTCTGTAGAACTTTGGTTGATCTTGACACTAATACACCAAAGATAACTGAATACAAAGTACTGTTCATGCTCCTCATGGGTTTTTATAGTATATTCCTCGGTGTATAACCTGACATTATGTGATACTTTCTTGAATAAAGAACACTATTTATTTAGAAACCAATAATAACATACCCATTGTGCAATAACTAGGAATTGCTACAAAATACAAAAAATTCCTAGTCCACTCAGAATTGGCCAAAGTCAGAGGAGGTGTAAGTGTTTTTTAAAATAACATTTAAATGGAGTAAGCTTGCATGGCCAAGCATTAAAACTAGATTAAAAATATCCTTACTTTTCTATGCCTTAACAATAGACACATCAACTTACCAGCAGCTTTCCAGTGCTGATTTTAGGTTCAGTGAACACATCTTAATTTCTGTGAACACCCCAAAATGGTGTATAGCTCAAATTTCTTTTAGCCAACTAACAATTGATTGCCAATATGACTTCTGTTCAGGTGCTGAAGCACCACAACAGAATTAGATGCAGTAACTCTTGACAATGACTACACTGTGACTTTAGCTTATTGTATTTAGTGTCATTTGTGAGTGTGACATAATATTGATTTATCTCAAAGCCAGCTAGGATGTTGAGCTATTTGGCCACTGTTCCCTTCATTAATTAAAATATTGTTCCATGCAATGAAACCTCAACTGTCGACAATTATGAATAGGCTTCTTTTTTCTTTTTTGCTGATATTTTTGCTAAGGAATAACTTCCCCCCGCCAAGAAATAAGGTTTAAACATAACTGGAAAAAATCCTTTATCACAAGCTTCAGAGCGTGAAGCAGCATGACCACCACAGAGAGAATTCAGAGTTTTTCAAGGCAACCAACTAATGGCTCTACTAATATGCAGTTCTACTAAACAGCTGGCTTTTCTCTGCCAGAATTTAATAAGTAAGCCTATTTCAGCTACTGACCTTATTCTTCATGATTACCTGTTCAATCATCATTACTGCCCGATCCTCTAGACGCTCAGGTGACTCATACAGCATAGTGCACAAACGAAGACGGTTAAAATTCAGTCTTAGATGTTCTTGATACTGCCCACCATTGTTTAGATGTATAGCTTTTTGCAAATGTTCCACAGCAGCCTCTATTCTATCCCCATCTTCTTCAATACGAGCTATTTCCATATGAACTTGGCAACGCAACAAAATCAACATGCTAAGGAATACAAATTTAAATGTAAACTGTTAAAATGAGGCAAACTAAAATTCTTAGATGTAAAAATTACCCAAAAGTGAAACTCAATAACTAAAAGGGACTCCAACAGGAAAACAGATAGTCCCTTTTTAACTTACTTTTCTCTTTCATTTCCACTATCATGCCTTTTTAATGGAATGACTTAGAAAATCTAACTGCACTTTACTTCCATTAACCCTGCATGAGAAAACACAGCCACGAGGAAGCAACGCATCTTGTAGACTAATTGATCTTTGTGATTTGGAAGAATTCTTTTTTAGTACCACAATGAAGTGACCACTTAGGTATGCAAACAGATTTTCAAAAACATTTATTAACTCCCAGAGAGAGCACGATGCACTAGATAATGGCCACTTTTAATAAAAGTTCACTCCCTGATAGTTAACATTTAAGTAGAAGATAGTACTATCTAGCTGTGATTGTACCAGCTCACCACTTCTAAAGATTTGGCTCACCATAGGCATAGATGCTCACTGTAGGCAGTGCCTTTGCCCAGACATTGCTGCAACACTCTATGAAGTCAGCATGTTTTCAACAAAGACTGCATGGTCTCTAACCTCATGTACACTATGCTCCCTGTCCATCACCTGCCCCTGGAAGCTGTTCATGACAGCTGTGAGCTCTACATGCTACTTCTGATTATTTCCAGGAAGAAAAACAAAAAAAAAACAGATAAATGAAGGCAACATTATGCAAAATAGACCAGAAGGAAGGGTTTTAAGGCTATCAGAAGTCATGCCAAAGAACTAAGGTATGTTCACATTAGAGCTAACCTGAATCACCCTTTTACCACTGACCAAAGCAGTTAAAATTAATGCTACAATCAAAACAAAAATGGAGGCAGGCAAATTGATAGGCACAGGTGACTTCATTCAGTCTCTAGTGACAGTACCACCTCAGACCTGAGGCTGAGTCTACTGAATTGTTAGACATATATGGACAACAAAAGCCAAAACCCTAAACCCCCAGAAACCTAACCTGCAAACTTTTAGAGAAAAAATGTCATTACTGACATTTAGTATAAATACCAAAGTCACATATGCTGATATTGCACTCTTTATGTGGAAAGCATAAGAAATGCTTGAATAACAGTATAGTAATGCAATATAGTGTTCTTATACATGTGTATATCTGCTTCTTCAGGCTTGTTTCCTCTTCATGCAACTAAAAAATTACATTTTAAAAACACTGAAAATACATTCCTCACCTTCCTCTGTAATACTTTTATCAGAAACCACCTACCATTCTGCTCAAATGACAGATTATGTTGATTGTATCTAGCTCCACTACAAAAGTTATGATCTTTTTCTTAGTAGTCAGCCTATGTATAGGTCCAGACTTAACTAAGTACCACATCCTAAGGTTTACTTGTTCCACTCAAATTAACAAAAAAGGGGAAGCTATTTAGGTGCTTAAGGTTAAGTATAGCATAACAGCAAACAAAAGAATACATCTTAAAAAAATATACTTTTTCTTAATACAGTAGGTTTTTCAATTAAAAAGAAGTATCACCTAAGATACAAAAACAGTATCTTGCAAGAAATGTCTTATTTGATATGTAATACTGAAGCCATGATGTTTTTTGAAAGTAATTTTTTAATTGTACGTTTTCAACCAACGAAAGTGATGATAATATAAGAATCTAAACCACATTCCACCACATTTACTCATAGTGCAACTTTGGAATTTTGATCTTATAATTCTGATTAACTATAGCACTTTTCAGTTCCTAACAGATTTCAATATTTGCTGTAGGCCATTAAACAGTGTGAGATTTTGCCTGAAAGGAACCTGTATTAAATACATGATTAATGAGGAAATGCACGCAATACGCAGACATTGATTTATTACAAGCTAGTGGAAAATTTTAAAGACACTTAACAACATAAAGCTTGAGCTTTTAAATGAGTTTGATGCGCAGTCATTACACCTTTCAAAGCAACAAATAAAAAGGTACACAGCATAGAAAGTTACCTGTCAATCTCTTCAAGGACATCAGCAACTGATATCAATGGTTTTCGCACACGTTGATGCAAATTGTGTTGTAGTAGTGGCAAGCACAGATTCCACTGGGTTGTACAAACAACCTGAATCACATCAGGATCTCCCAATTGAACTGCATGCTTTAAGGTTAACTCAAGATTTTTTATCAGTTCCAGCTGAGCCTACACAAATGAAAAATTAATTAGAATATATTGCATTTAATGAATACAACTGCTTACATGTTCCTCCAGATTTTAATCTTAGGGCTGTTTCCAATAGAAAGCAGTCCCTCATCCAGCAGACTTCAGAAACTTTTTTTTTTAAATAAATGTTTCTAAAAATAATTTAATAACATTTTTTTAATAGGCCTTGATAACTAAGGAGTATTTCTTTAAGGTACTCCATGCTGCCACTACCTATTTCAGACAGAAGTCTGTGAGCTATTCCCCTTTCTTGTGATAAGCAGAAATTAGTACTTGTGAAATATTGTGAATTCAGAAGGCTTAGCTTCTTTTTTTTTCTATACTAAGCTACAAATGCAGTTTAGGAAAAAAAGAAATATTATGAATGGTGTTTGCCATGCCATCAATTAAACTTGGTTCCTATTAAATCTAAAAGGAAATCCTTACCTACATTAACAGATGCTTACTAATTATTCTTTTTAAAAGTTATACAATTTAAAAAAAAAAAAGAGACAATCAAACAAAAAAACCTCTCCAACTGCATACCCTGTGGTAAGAATATTTAGAAATACCAAAATATCTAAATAGCCTATTTTTTATTTAAGCAGTAACAGTAGTGTTTTATATTATGAGGAATTCATGAAATTATTTTTTCACAAGGTGAATGGAATTTCTGAACGCCAAAATGAGAAGTTGTAGATAGGGGCAAATTTATGCACTAACACTATCAATTTCCATGAAGCATCTTCATACTTCCCATTGTAGAAACTTTAGGTGCCTCTAACAGCTGTTCTAAATTGCTCATTGTAGGCATCTATCTAATCCCATTGATAGCATTGACAATTTAGGCTTCTACTTTTGATGGTCTGAATTATAACTCAGCCAACTGACTCTAGAAATCTAAGAAAATCCTCCCCAGTGTGACAATTAATCAGGAATTATCTGAATTACTCTGACATAAGAATTTGCATGAGATCACCTATAACATGCAAAAATAGTCAACTTGGACTCTATGATCCTTGTGGGTCCCTTCCAACTCGAGATATTCTATGAAAACATCTCCCATAAATGTAAAACATGGAACAAAGAGTGTTGCCTTTGCACGCCTCAATGGCACCATCTTTACTCTTGGAAAGTAATGTATTATGAACCTTTATGGTCAGACAGAAGACTTAAGGGAGGAATATATAACTATTGTTTATTTTTCCCTGTTTTCTTCTTGGCCACCCAATTAGAAAGAATCTAAAGGTTTAGACGAATTTCTGATCAGCATAATGCAATTAAGACACAAAGTCCAATGCAATTTTCCATGTTTAACAAATTAAAACTTCTACTTTTCTCTCAAAGTTAGTGTTAAAGAACATACCTCAATGACTCCTTTGGTATAAGTCACAATTTTAGTGCCAATTTTTTTAATTTCATATTCACATTCCAGGCATTCTATTTCAATAAGTTTCCCTTGCTCCTATGAAGGATTAATACACAAAAAGTTAATTTTAATAATTAAAAAGGAACACAGTGAAGATTAAACCCGTGCGGTTACACTAATACAGCACTGTACTTTCTTACTGAAAATCCCATTATAGTACCAAATTAACTGAAACAATAAAACGGGAGTAGAATGTGTTGTTTGAACAGCAGTCACTTCTTGTTAGGCCAAAGCTGCAAAATAACTACCCACATTTTTAAAGTTGTTCATTGCCAGACCCTGCAATAAGAAAACCAGTGTACTCTTGATTTTTCCTATACTGTAATTTGATTTCAGTTCTAGTAGATTCTTACTCACTAATGTTATTTAAAAGGTACATGATTGGAATAAATGAGAACTATCAAGGCAGAAAGGATTCATCTTGATGGGTAGCATAACCTTTAAGTTCTAAAAAGAGCTTAGATATGTAACACCTCAGGAAATAATCTGGCTATTAAATCATACAAATTATACATATGGATCATCTAAGATACTTTGTATTTGATTTCACATGGTTCTAACTCCAAGGGAGAAGAGAAGGTTGAAATAGAAACAAGGGTTCCCACAGAAGGGATACTTGCTATTACTGTCTATACAAATACTCTATCTAAATCCTTGTTAATCTTTGATCTAGGGGATTTAAACACATCTTCCAGTGGAATGCTATGGAATTGTGTGACTTGCGGGAAATTTTCAGGAAACGGGCCTGAAGCAGACACCTGGAATAAAAAAACTCAGTGATGATAAGTGAAATTTACATTACAAGCAACTCAGAGTAGGATCATTATAACAGCAATTTGGAAATATTTTTTTAAATTTGTTATTGTATTTCCTTACATGCATATTTCAGATAACTGGAAACTTACTCATGGGGATCACAACACAACCAGGCACTCTTCCATACATTTTTTTATCAGAAAAACATACTGATTTTCTGAATACAGATATGAACAGTTCTGTTCCTCAGCGGGTGTACTTGTTTCAGCTGGGGTAGAGTTAGTTTTCTTCGTAGTAACTAGGATGGGGCTACCTTTTGGATTTGTGCTGGAAACAGTATTGATAATACAGGGATGTGTTAGTTATTGCTGAGCAGGGCTTACACAGAGTCAAAGTCTTTTCTGCCTCTCGCCCCACCCCACCAGCATGGAGGCTGAGGGTGCACAAGAAGCTGGGAGGGGACATGGCTGGGACAGCTGACCCCAGCTGACCAAAGGGATATTTCACACCTTATGTCATCATGCTCAGCAATAGAACTCGGGGGTGGGGGGGTCAGCAGGGGACCCGCTGCTCAGGGACTGGCTGGGCATCGGTCAGTTGGTGGGAAGCAACTGTTTTCATTTGCATCACTTGTCTTTCCCATGGGTGTTATTTTTCTCTCTTGTTATTTTTTCTCCTCTTTTCCTTACATCATCATCATTATTACTTCTTTTTAATTATTAAACTGTTTGTATCTCAACCCTTGAGTTTTCTCATTTTTGCCCTTCTGACTCTCTCCCCCATCCCACCAGGGGCACAGTGAGTAAGCGGCTCTGTGGTGCTCAGTTGCCAGCTGGGGTTAAACCACCAGAACAGGGAAGGAACAGAAAAAGTCAAATCTCAGAACCAGCTGGACGTAAGAATCAAGAAGGACATACACATTGAAAGACCAGTTATTAGGGAAACACACAAAATTTTGATCTAAGAATACCCCTACAGTAATAGTATAATAAAAATACTACAGAAGAGTGAAAAGTATTAAATGTTAGTAAATAACAAATCAAATAGTTTGCTGGAAAATTAATCATTCCTACTGAAGGAAACTGGGAAATGTGTAGGAACAAACACTATCAGAGAAGATCCACACAAAGGAAAGAATTAGGGCATGCAGTTTGTGGCATCAGCGTCTCTGGACTTCTCGCTCTAATGAGAGAACTATACTGCCTTCCAGGAAAGGCAACAGCTTTGGGGCTTTTTTTTTGGCAAGCTTTTTTGAACTCCTCCTTCCATCAGTCCTCTAATCATGCTCCAGACAAATGCTCTGTTTTCTCTTCATCAAAATTAGAATTCACATGCTGTTCTGCAAAGTTGGTACTGTACTCATAAAGACTAAAGTGAATGTATGTAACATTAACTGCTTTTAGAGCTTACATCTTGGTGACCAATTACAATCTCAGTGAGTAAACTGGTTAAATCTTCAAAACCTGCAGGCAGCATTTAACTTCTAATCAAACTGTTCCACAGATAAGGTTTAAAAATCATAGGCAAAAATTTACAGTTAATGTTTATTTGCCAAAGCTAACTCCACTGCTAATTACCTTATTCTACCTATACCCTACCTTCTGCCTTACATCTTCTCTCCAGTTTAGGAACAGATCACTTAGATCTAATTATTTATATTAATGAATATATAAATAATACAGAGGTAGTCAGAAGATCCCAGAACCATCAGGATTATTTTTAAAGTATAATCGGGGGGGGGGGGGGGGGGGGGGGGGAATGTATTAAAAAAATATTCTAGAAGTCAAATGCAATTACTATTAATACTTACAGTAATCCCAGCTCTCTTCAAATCAAGTATACAATCATATGCAAGTTTAATGCAGTTTACTTTCATAGAAAAACGAGCTAATTCCAGAATCAAAGGAATCCTTCAAAAATAGAAAAACATCACTTCAGAGAATCTGATATTGCTCTTTTATGGAATTAGAAAAACACTATATGACAGTAACTTTGTGCAATATATCTGAAAACCTTGAACTCATCTGAATATTAGATGATGTGATTATACTAGTAATGATCACAGTTAACAAGGAAAAAGGAAAAAGATTAAAGCTGGCTACATGAAAAATACAGAAGTTCATCTGTTTATAGAAAATAATTACCATACTTCCACTGTACTCTCATACAAACTGTTCCTGAAGAACATAAAAAATACAGAATGAAGCGTATGCAGCACAAAGATGGTGAAATAGCAAACAAAGGTTGCAGGTAATGTAAATACAATGTGGTCGACTGGCACACAGTTAAAACAGTCAAATGCATTGGTCAATTATTTAGGAATTAAGAACACAGAACACACAAAGAAGGAGACTGTGTTCTAATTGTTTGGATCTCTGTAAATAACTGAATGAGCACAGGACAAGAGAAGTAATGAGATACCTGAGTGTCGTCAAAGCAGATTGACCTTATTGAGTAAAAATGTAGCATTGCTTCTAACAGATGCGATATAACTACTGGAACAGAGACTTCACTTTAGTCTGCATTCAAGCTTATGCTGAAGAATTGGGAAGGGCCCCAGGAAAAAGCTAAAAATGAACTAAAGCCTGAAAAGCATCTGTCAATTCTAAGACCTTTTAAAAATCTCATTAGGGTTAGGGAAAGATTTAATCACATTATACAAACAGCTATATGGAAGAAGATATTTAATTTGGGGTTCTTTAATAAAGCCTAATAGGACCTTTTACTTTAAGATGACCTAAGCATTAACGCAACACAAACTATTATAACTAAGTATGAGTCCACTCTCTTCAAGGTCAATGGGAATTTTGACAGACTTCAGTGGAAGCAGGATCAACTTCAGCATCAACTTTCATGGAGCTATGACAAGTAAAACTCACTTCACACTGAGAACAGATGCTGGAGGTACATCGTATTGTTTCAAAAGTACATATAAAGAATTCAGATGTGCAGTGGCATCACTTGGGAATTCATTTGTGTCCCACTGCCTGCAAAATATTAGGAATCGTCCATAACTTTTCACAAGAAATATTATTGCATTAAAAATTAGAAATAAATCTCCTAACTTTAGAATGGATGGCTCTCAGCCCAATGTATCAGTGGGATACCTGGCTTTTGAAATATAAAAGAAAAAAATTAAAAATCAAGTGAACAAAACCTACTTCAGTATGCCAAATAAGTTACTCAGAGACAGCCAGATAAGAAGCACAAAGCACATTCCAGCGTAAGAGTTAATATTTCAGACCATAAATTTTATTCCAGAAGCAAAGAAAAATGGTGTGCAAAACTCTTTTCTTATAATGTCAACATAAATTTATCCACTGTTACTAAGAAAATAATTAATACCTTTTAAAATGAAGTGTTGAGACATTGAAAAAAAAGATCAAATGAGATTTTATTATTAAGTCTAATTTTCAAAATTGTTTTATGCCTTTAAAATTTAAAAAGTTTCGAAAGTATGCTTCCCATCCTTGCAATTCATGCATTATATTTTAGGTGTGATTTCCCCACTTCACATTTACTCTCTATACACAACTTTTGTACTGAACCGCCATCTGTTGGATACAAAAATGTCTTTCAACCTCTCAAATTCTTTCACCTGAGTGCATCTGTACAACACACTATTCCCTGCATTCCCAAAGAATTATCTCACTTTTTAGCTGAGGCTGTTCTCTAGACAGGCCTGACAGTTACTACCCAAACCATCATTACAGTTTTCCATTTGAGAAACTAATCTTTGCAGTAGATTTTTCTACTGGCATATGGGATTCCAGAACCTGACCCAACCTCTGTAATATCAAGCATCAAAGTACAAGTTGAAGGATACATTTTAGTACTTACAATTTTAGCATCTGCATTTTATAAATAACTGAAAAATGGATGGAATTGTGTATTTCCTTCTCAACCTGGGAAATATCCATCAGGTTGTGGTATACCTATAAAATAACAATTTAATTATTAATTGACTAAATAAGCAAACAAAGGACAGACACTCAACAGGGCTAGAATAAAACAGGTATGTTGACTGTAGGCTTCTTCATGGACTTTAAGGGCCACATAGACACCACAAAGATCACCTAGTAGAGCCATACTAATCTTCACATAGTGAGCATCAGAAGTATTAGCAGAAATCTAAATGTGGAACTAACATGTGAGTTAGAATTCTAATCAATGCATTTTTAATAACACCTTTTGACAGCACTCGTTCCAAAATAATCTCATTCAGCTATGAGAAATTAGCCCTATTCAAATTTATCTGTAACTATAAAATATATATAACTAAAGAAAATAAACTGTAGTCACTTCAATTTAACTGTAGAATTACACATCATTTCTTTTGACTCTCTGACACTGACTGCCCATAGCAATCAATACCGATTACTTAAGCTGTACTGGAACAAGAAGTTTTGCAGGACTTAATTATGCTGTTACTAAAGAACTCAACAGTGGGGATCATACTTCTGTAGCCTTGCTGAGACACATAGCCCAAGTACAATTTTAGAACAACTTTATTCTTCTGTTTAAGGCCACTGTCAAATAGCTCTGCTCAACACTGCCTCTATAAAATACAAAACCCATTTTGACCTTGCCTAAATGTTATTGCTTCATTAATATCGCACCTCTGGAAGGTTGTATATTGGTCGTCTTAATCCAATGTTAGAGAGCTCTATAATAAAAACATACGGTCTTGAAATGCAGTGACTGGTAGTGGAGAGAAAACAGACAGTGTAGCAGAATGAAAGAAAATATGACTGCGTGCAACTTCCAAGTTTTATTTACCTATATCTGCTTTTGCCACGTTCATCTTCACCATCTTATTTCCCAGATTAGGAGCATGCAAGAAATGTGGACTATTGTCATATGCTCTGATTCCCAGAATTATTTATAGGGTTCATGTTGGATCATTTAAGTATTTATCAGAAAAGTCAACAGATGCTAAATATGCTCAATGGCATAAGGCAGGTTAAGTTGCACCCACCCCACCTTCTGTGTTAATGTAATTATTCCCAAACAGAAATTTTAGGGTTAGCAAGTTATCCCGATGATACTATGTTGTATTAAAATAACATGGAGCAATGGGGAGCTCTTTAGCTTATAGTATCAAAAATATACAAATTGTAAAAATCACTACATATCTACTGTATTGTTTGGTAGCTCACAAAATTTAAATGAAGGAAACATCTTTAACAACTACAACTATGATCTTATGAAATATAGAGAAAGCTGCTGTCTTACTAGGAGTTTAAAATATTTTACAGCATTACCATTAAAGAAAATATTTGAGAGTATTTATCTGGAACATTTTCCTTAATAAAGATTGCTGCAGTAGATGAAAAGTCTTTTGCTTCTTTCAGTTTTGAAGCATCGAGGAAGCACTCAAGTAAATTTCTGCAAATCAAATAAATATTTGTATTAAATATTTATTAATGCTTTCTGAAATAATTCTTATTCATATTTTTTCAAGAGACTCCTTATAGTCAAGGTACCACTCCTAAATGCAGCACAAGCAATTAGTGCTATAAAGCATTGACTCTACAGGAAAAAGATCCTCTAACTTCTATGTCTGTGTTTCTTCCAGGGATACACAGTTGTTAACATACATTTATTGCAGATCACAAAAATAACCTTGGAAAATGAGATTTTTGTGGAAACTTTTCTCAACAGAACACCTGGAATAAAAATTATTAATTATTTAGAGTTGTATGAGGAAAACATTTCTGTGAGATGTATTCTAAGATTCTCCCTTAACTACTGAAAGGCCAGTATTACAAAGCCATCTAGCAAAAGAAAACTCTATATGTTGGGAACTGCAGCATATCTACTGGATTTTCAATACTTTGATTTAACTGAAAAAGAGCCTGTGATTCCATTAAATAAATTAATAATAACAATAATAATAATCATAAAATATTCAAAAAATAAGTAGAGATCTAAGAAAAAAATGCTAACGTTAGTTTCATAACACAAACACATTGTGTGCACTTGCTAGTTCTCATCAATACCTCAGCAAGAGTATGTTTGTTATAAAAAAAAAACTGCATGCATGGTATTCTATATAACTTTAGCATACCCTTTTGGAATTTTTTGTTACTTTTTTTTTATTTCCCTCCAGTTTCAGCTTATAATAAAAATGCTGCATAGCAATAAACCATCAGTCATAGACCAAAGAAACAGAAAAGTTCACAAAAAGAAAAGAACTGTGGCAGAAGTGTAACAGGAGCTGAAAACTGCCTGTAGAATAGCAGACCAAGACCATCTGCAAGAAAATGTTGTCTGACCTTGAAAAAATACATGGATGCTCTTCATTTTGCACATAGAACTGCTTCTCTCAGTCAAGATATCTCAAGGCTTATGCTCCAGCTTTACTCAGGAAATGTAAGAATGGTAATACATTGATATTGCTACCCCATTTATTACCAATTATTATCAAATTATAAAATAATTGGTAATAATGCAAATGTGTATAATAGTACCAATAGTGCCCTGGGTTGACTGTGGAGGGTTTTTTTGACTTCCATTTTAATTTTGCTTAGGAAAAAAACCATTCTGTTCTAAAAGTAAAATTATCAATGACAAATTAATTTACTAGCAGAATCAGGTGTTACAAAAGTATCTATTTTCTAACTTTCTGTATTCCTTATAATCTCTAAATTAGAAGATGGGAGCTGACACTCAATGCCTCTTTTGTCTCAGTCTTCACCAGAAAGGTCTCCTAGGCCTTGTGCCTGCTAGGAGCATTCAAAAAGGTCAGTAGAGCAGATCTACTGAAAAGGACCTGGGGGGCATGGTGGACAGCCAACTGCACACCAGCCAGCAGAGTGCTCTGGAACCAAAGGTGGCCAACAGCATCCTGGTCTGTATTAACAAGAACACAGACCGCAGATCATGAAGGCATGTGCCTAGGGACGCAGGTCACTGAGAAGATGGACGCAGACTCTTTACTAAGGTGCATGACAGGAAGACAAGAGACAATGGGTATACATTGTAACAAGAGAGGTTCAGAGTCGTAATACAGAAAATCTTTCTCCCCATGAGTTTAGTCAAGCAGAGTTGCTGCAGCTGAGATAGGTTGTGTAGTCTCCATCCTTGACTGCTTCCAGAGCTGACTGGATGAAGTCTTACGCCTGGCCCCACAGCTGACCCAGCTTTGAGCAGGAGGTTGGATTACCCATCTCATGAGCTCACTTCCCATCCTAACTGCCTTGCGATCCTAAGGTATACGCCATACCTCTAGACATCATCTGTCAGGATTATTCCAGATGTTATCCGTCAGGGTTGGGTTTGGTTTGTTTGGTGGTGGGTTTTTTTTGTTTGGTGTTTGGGGTTTGTTTTTTTTGTTTGTTTGTTTGTTTGTTTTGTTTTTTTTTTTAAAAAGCAAGGTAGTACCTAATGTAATGAACTTGGCTTAAACTTTTGGATTAGCTAGTGAAAATAGATACTTTTACGCTTGGTTCAGTTCCACTGTGTATTCTAAATCTCAAAACTTCCCATTAACAATTTCCTGCTCAACCAACATTATTTTTCTTGACTTATTTTTACTGCTGTTTTAGATATTATTTGTTGTTTCTTTCACTGAAATTAAATACTGAAGATGCAATAAATCTGTGTGTTGAGTAGGTTGCTTTCTAGCACTACTTTTCCTTAGTGACTATAGACTTATGAATATCTGTGGTGGTTTCAGCTGGGGTAGAGTTTAGTTTTCTTCATAGTAACTAGGATGGGGCTACCTTTTGGATTTGTGCTGGAAACAGTATTGATAATACAGGGATGTGTTAGTTATTGCTGAGCAAGGCTTACACAGAGTCAAAGTCTTTTCTGCCTCTCGCCCCACCCCACCAGCATGGAGGCTGAGGGTGCACAAGAAGCTGGGAGGGGACATGGCTGGGACAGCTGACCCCAGCTGACCAAAGGGATATTTCACACCTTATGTCATCATGCTCAGCAATAGAACTCGGGGGAAAGATGGCAGGGAGGCCACTGCTCAGGGACTGGCTGGGCATCGGTCGATTGGAGGTAATTGTTTTGATTTGCATGACTTTTCTTTCTGGGATTTTTCCTTCCTGTCTCTCTCTCTCTCTCTGATATTTCCCTGTTCATTACTTATTATTATTATTGTTGTTATTATTATTATTATTATTATTATATTTCAATCATTAACGTGTTCTTATCTCAAACCACAAGTTTCCTCACTTTTACCTTTCCAACACTCTTCTCCCATCTGCCTGGGAGAAGTTGCCAGCTGGGCTTAAGCTATGAAATACCTTAGCCTGCATCTGTTGTTTAATCTGTTCTCAGTAGCACAGACCTCAAATTACCTAAGAGACATAAATTTTAAGAGAAAGAGCTATCTCAGTAAAATATGAACTGCAATCAGAGATTGCAAATGAGATACTATCAGTTCAGATGCTTTAAAATTTCTTCTTTAGATTTATCTTAGAAAAACTTAACATACAAAATAGAAATAGCATGGCCAGCAAGACTAGGGGAGTGATTGTCCCCCTGTACTCAGCACTGGTGAGGCCGCACCTCAAACGCTGGGCTCAGGTTTGGGCCCCCCAGGACTAGAAGGACATTGAGGTGCTGGAGCGTGTCCAGAGAAGGGCAACGAAGCTGGGGCAGGGTCTGGAGCACAAGTGTGCTGGGGAGCGGCTGAGGGAGCTCGGGGGTTTAGCCTGGAGAAGAGGAGGCTGAGGGGAGACCACCTCGCTCTCTACAACTACCTGAAAGGAGGCTGGAATGTGGTGGGGGTCAGCCTCTTCTCCCAGGTAACAAGCAATAGGACAAGAGGAAATGGCCTCAAGTTGCACCGTAAGGATTGTCAAGCACTGGAACTGGTGGCCCAGGAAGTGGTGGAGTCACAGTCCCTGGAGTTATTTAAAAGATGTGTAGACGTGGTGCTTAGGGACATGGTTTAGTGGTGGGCTTGGCAGTGCTGGGTTAACAGTCAGACTTTATTATCTTAAAGGTCTTTTGCTACCTAAATGATTCTATGATTCTAGAACCAATTGAAACTCTGCCAAAAGATCCAACTCTGAATATTAGCTCTGTAAACCTACAACTATAGTTAAATAAAAGCAACATTAGGACCTTATTTTTGCCTGAATTTGGAATAATAAAATTTCTTGTTAGTGAACAGCTGTCTGAGACATTGAGCAGATTGTATTAGCATATGCTTTATACGTCTTACCGTTGATCTACATTTCCACAGCACACCTTCACTTCTAATCTAAGTCAAAGAATTAATCATATAAGCTTTTCAGTTAGATTAATTAAAATGATACAATAATCTGGGCACACTCAATTTATACAATTATACCCTCAAAAGAAACCAGTATCAGCCTTAAATACATGTAGCCACTCCATAAAAAAATGACACACTGATCTCAACAAGTACCAACTATATTGTACCAAGATGCTCGAGCAGGTGAGTTGGACTACATGATCTTGAGAGGTCCCTGCCAACCTCAACTGCTCTGTGAAGACAGCAGAACCAGGTGCCTTTCACTGGGAAAATGGATGCTTTGTTATAACCCAGGACTGTTAACTCAAGCAATTTAGTCAACCTCCATTGTCAAAGTCTCTCACTTTCTAAAGAATTAAAGGAAAACTAATGTTTTAACTAGGACCCCATACTTACTAGAAAAACAGTTTCCAAGACTATTTTGCTAAAACCCTCTACTCTCTCTGACGAAAACTTTGCACATATTTTTTTCTTAGCAGAAGTGACCGTGTTCAGACATGAAAATATTTAAACTCTACCGTCTGAACAACCCACTGATGATGTCCAAAAAATAAGTGTGCAGGTGTCATCATATATACACCGTTCAACATGCAATGGGAAGTCAGACTGAGACCACCCAAACATAGGTCAAACAAGGATATTTTCAAGACACACAATAGATACACTGGTAATTATTTAAGCATATTGTATAATATGTTAACATGTACCTTTCTGCTATTCTCATTATGGAAAAATTCATTTAAAGGCAACATATCAAAAAGTATTAATTTATTCAGTCACTTAAAACCCAGCACCCACATCAGAAAGTAACAGCATACTTGTCTTTTAAAAGGCTCTGTATTTGTACCTATCTTAAAATTACATTTAATTGGGTTGCATTTTTCATTTCCTCATACAAGCAATAAGGACTTTCAGTCATGCTTAATAAGTACATCCTTGAAATGGGGAAAATAACTACAACTTCAGGCACAAATTGCTTTCAATTAAAAATAAATTGCTAAATATTCTGACTATAATTATTTAATTCAGTATAATTTACACTATATACACTTCTGAACAGTATGCATGCAAAACACCCTATATATTTCCTAGATAAAACTTGCAATTAGTTGACAAATGTCAGTTATGACAGACATAATGTTGAAGGCATTTTTATCCAGCCCTAGATTACTAATCTCTTTCCTAAAAATTATTAGGTTTTTAATTCTAAGTTTTTTCCATAACACTTAAAGATATTAATTTCACCTTGTTGGGAGGTTTAACTCTCAAAAAACCAATCTATTTCCCTTTGTTAATTCTCAGAAAGAAAACCTGTTGGTTTAAATCTTAATATCCTTGTTTATGCAAGTTATTCTCCTTTGCATAAATTTTGGGCTCTTATTTTGCATAAGACTGGTTAAAAGAAGACCTATTTCATTTATGCTTTGAAACATTAGGCCAAGAAGTATGTCCAAAGTAGCAGGGACAGCCTTTAATTTAATACCAAAGAAAACTGGATATGATACTAACTAGAAAGGAAAAAGCTTGATGTAAACTAATTACATTGATTAAGAACCATACAGTACCAAATTATACATTAAAGCATGTGACTGACATATAAAAACCACATCACTACTGACGACAACTCATCTCTGTACTCTTAATTGCTGTATTTGCAATACAAATCCTTATTTTGCTCACTGGTTTTTCAGAAAGTTGCATTTCAACACACAGTTATGGGTTAACAAGAGGAAAAAAGTAGTGAGAAGATAACTTAGGTCAATATATATAAAATCATCATAATGAAGAAGGAGGAAATTAGAAGGCATCCTGAATGCATTCTCACAACCTTACAGTCTGTTCCTTTCCCTTCAGGGATGAGAGGACAGAAGAGATCTTTGTTTATCTATTTAAAGGTTATGTTTCTTTACCTGAAGAAGACAGACAAAATCCTGTTTTTAAGAACTTTCTCCTCACTTAAAAGGACTGAACATAAGCAATGACTCAAACACTACATCCAAAATTACTGTGATACTTCAGACCAGACCTAGGGCGTAACTGCCGAGGCTGCTAAAATTTTAACCTCAAAAAAAATATTAAAATGAAGCACCTTTTATATTAAGTGTCCATTTATATCTCTTTAAAAATTATTAAACTTTCCACAATAACTGTACCTACAATGTTACCAATGGAATATACATTATTAAAGACTACCTCAGGTGGCAGCCACATGTACAAGAGGATTACAGAATGCCCATATGAAAAAATATGATTAAACTTACATCATGAGTTCTGCTCTCCATTCACTGTCTTGCTCTTCAGTTTGGTTTAATGCTTTAACAATCTGAGAAAGGCTGGGAATAAGATGACAGCGGAATCCAGGCTTAAGATATGGCCTCACAAGTTGCCAATAAAGAACTGAGGCATTATATATCAAAAAATAATAGCTGAAAAACAAGAATCAAGAATTTAGCATTTCATGGACTTAGATAAACATAAAATTACAGGCAGAATATTTTAAGACACTTCTAAGAAGCAAAAATTGGAACTTTTCCTATTTGTTTTGATAAGAACCAATCTTGACTAAGAACTGAGAACATAAGTACAGGACAAGAACACCGCAATAACTCTTGCAATTACACTCTACCCAGTAATTAACCACTTAATTTAAGTTACAATGGTGCTCTCCATCTACGGAGCATAAATACAAGAGGGGAAGAAACACACAGCGATATCTTAAAGAGGCTGATTCATCCCGCTTATTTAAGACTGTTCGGTATACTTATATTGTTGCAGCATGCACAGCAGTTATAGAAGTGCAGTAACAAAGTGGAAGGAAAATCCACAGAAGCAAAAAACCAAAACAAAACCAACAAACACCACAACTCCAGACTACCTAGTGAAAATCTGAGACTAACATTCATGAAAACCTAACTCAGTAAAATTTCCCGAGATTTAAAGAGTTAATACTATCAGTAGGGCCTACCTTCTATCATGGATGGCAAAATCTATTGCCTTCATAAAAAACAGCACAAACTTTTCAAACTCTTCCTAGAACAGAACAAAAAATTGTTAATGCAATTTGAATATGGCTTTTATAAATCAGTACATTGTTTTCTTATTTCAATATGTTCACATCTCACAATTTTTCTTTTCAGACCAATCTCAAATAAAACTTGCTGCTATAGAAACAGAAAAACTAAAAATAGGTAGAATTGCCTATCACAATGTTTTCCTGACTTCAAATTTTAAGACTATATTTTAAGTTTCTTTAATTTCTGCCAAACTTTAGTTATCAGCACTGAAATTCTCCAAAACTGTAAAGCTGCTTACTTTTTAAGCCTTCAGCAAAGAAAGCTCAGAAACATCCAAGAGCAAATTCAGGAAAAAAAAATATTGATTTGTCACATTAAAAAACCTGAGGTATTATTTTCTTCAGAAAAGCTCCAACAAGAATTTATCAACTGAATGGTGTGTCAGGCTGCTCTTTTTATTATTAAAGCAGGTGGGAAGCAGCTTTCCAGAGGAGGACCCAGGGGTCCTGGTGGACACCAAGGTGAACACAAGCCAGCAGCATGTCCTTGCCGCAAAGGTGGCTGACAGTGACCTGGGCTGCCTTAGGAGGAGAGTTGCCAGCAGGTTGAGGGACGTGATCCTTCCTCTCTACTCAGCACTGCTGAGGCCATACCTGGAGTTCTGTGCCCAGTTCTGAGCTCCCCAGTACAAGAGAGACATGGACACTGTGGAGAGAGTCCAATGAAGGGCCACAAAGATGATGATGGGACTGGAGCATCTCTCATTTGAGGAAAGGCTGAGAGAGCTGGGACTGCTTAGCCTAGCCTAGAGAAGGCAGCTCAGGGGGATCTCATCAGTACGTACAAATACATGAAGGGAGGATGTAAAGATTGATGGGATCATAAAAAGGGATTTTTGAAAGCCTAAGAGAAAGATGCAGTGGAAATGGCAAAGTGGAGTTGGACCTGGATGGGCAGGAAGGGGGTGACACCCGAGGGCTCTCTATAGTGAGACAGAACAGAATAAGTAAAAACTCCAAGAGAGTTAGGACTGATTTACTGGACTCTGGTACTGGCATAAGAAGGCTACTGAGCAACGAGTGAGAACTGTCTAGATAAAGAGAGGACCAGGATTAAGAGCCTGAGAGGTATTAGATACTGTAGTAGTAAAGTGTTACTTGGCCCTTAAGAACATAAGCATCTTAATCAGCTAACAAGGATTCCTTAGGATGGAAACCAAAATAAGGACAAATTTATCTTTTCTAAGTGAACAATGATTACTAGTAATACAGAGTGAGATGTTGTGCCACTTCTATTTTCATAAACTATCTAGGAGCACAGCAGTGAAAAAAACTTTACAACCAACAAAAAGTGTATCTTAAAAGCACATTACAACACCCAGCACAAAGGAACCAAGTTAGGATTGCACATACTGGGACGGTTCTTAACTTCTAAAAAGTTAGCAAGAGTCAAGAAGAAAACAGCAAAATTTGCCTGAGATTTAGAAAACATCACAGAATAGCTTGTTTAATTTAGAAACATAAAAGGCTAACTGGACATTAGAAAACACTTTTCAAATGTGTACAAACTTTTGAGGGGACCACTGATCAGTTGTTCTGCACATGCGCTCAGAGAAGTCAGAGCAAGTACAGATAACATAGTAGGGAAAAGATTCTAGCTTGAAAGTTAATTCAAACACATTATTCAAAAAAACTACAGCAACATCTGCCAGGGAAATTTGTGAACACAAATAACACAAACATCTGTTATGGCCATTTTAGGGGGTCAGGTATCAATGACAAATTGTCAAAGCTGACTGACCACAGTACAAGGACAAGTGAAATACTGAAGACAGGAAACAGACCCCACTCCATTTTAAAGTCAGGAGGAGGTAAGAACTACTCATCAGGTACGGACATGGTATCACCGAATAGTAGCACAAAAGCTTTCAGAAGTAGAAGTATCCTGCTGAGTTGCTACCAGAAAGCTTCAAATCTCATTTCAGAAAGCCAGATTCAAAGTACTATATGGAGAGGTTACTGATCAGTAGTGGAAGCACACTGACACAGAACTGTACAACCTCTCTGACAGTCTCTTTAGTCCTCCATTTACCATGATTCTGTGAAACTCTGTGATCCTGAACAAAACCAGTAGCTGTTTTACCAGTTACAGTTAAATTTGGTCTGAAAGTATCATATTAATGTAAAAAGTGAAAAGGTTGACTTTAGAACAACCAATCATCTGAAAAATTTTGCAAGCGTTCTTTTTTTTTTTCCTCACCAAAGTATTTGCAACATTAGTCTAATTCAGCTGGTAAGTCTTCTTTACTTCCAAACTACCCATTAATATATTTTCCCTTGATTCTTCCTACAGTCCTGATTACCCGTGTGTATTTTAAATTACTGAACGCAATACATAAAAACCCAGGAAGAAATACTCTTAGAAACTGGCTAAATATAATGCAACCTTCATAACTTCTCACCAAATTCTCTGTAGAGAGTGGAGTGTGCAGCTGGCCTTGACACAAATATGCTCTTCCAAGAAACTGGTTCACAGGAAACCTTCCTTTAAAATACATCTGTAGACAGTCACTGCTCATTTCCAGATATCCCAGCTAAGTTTTTAAAAAAATAATTTAATATTTAAAAAATAATTCTAAAATGCAGCAAATAATTAAGAATTGTTAGTTTTTAAAAATGAATGCCTAATCAAAGTATAACATCTAACTGCATACCCGTATGCAAAGACTATTCCATAAAGCTGCATGTCAGATTTGGTACAAACCCATTAAGATTTATTAAAGCTTAAAGCAAGACTTTAGTCATTCCAAATGTGTAGAAAAATAGCTCCTTTATTTAACAAAGCTCCTTAGTCACTCAGTCACAGAACCCCTTACAGTATACAAAAAATCTTTCCTTTTTTAACAGCTATTAACAGAATTGTTAATATAAAGGCAAAATTCTTAGCAGAATTTTTTTCACTAAAGGGCAGCTATTAGCCCACAGGATTTTGTATGGGTGTCAGTGCTACACCTCAAGCTTCAGACAACAGACGGAATTTGATAGGCTTGCAGCTTGGAAAAGAAAAATGTTTTATCGGAAACTCTGCTTGAAATCCAATCGCTTGTGTCCATGGATTGAAATTTTTAAAATACTTCAAAATTAAGAACCTCTACCGCATTTTGTAGAAGTTAGCTCAATGAGCAACAATCTTTTATAATCAGCATGTCACCTTTTCTTCTTTTGCCTAAGAGGGACTGTTCACAAACACATTTTCTTCAGTCATAACCAAATTGCTAAGGTTAGTTTTCCACAACAAGAAAAAACAGGCACAGAGAACTATTTTACATTACCATGGCATACCTTGCATATTTCGGTCTAATTACAAGCTTCACAAACCACAGTTTGCTGACTGATTATAAAGAAGTGATCATTTAGAGGGTGAGTTTTAACTGAAAATGCATGTTAAAACAACTCTTCTCCAAAAACAGAAGACTAATATTTTTCATAGGTACTTCTGAGACTATTTTTTAGTAGTAACTTTAACAACTGTAATTACTGTTTTTATTCATTACAGATAAATTACAAACCTGAAATGCTTGTTCAGCACATAAAACATATAAGTCGGTGCTGAAGTTATCTGATGTGTCAGGTGCAGATTTTCCTTGACTGGCTGATTTGATTAACTCATAAGCATTCTTCAAAGCCTGAACATCTGAAATAAAAAAGGATTAAAAAAAAACCTCAGATAATTTATGTTTCAAGATGAAGTGACAGACATGACTGCCTTATTTCAAATCAACTAAATGCCATCCTGCCTCTCCTTTACAGAAATAAATTATTAATTTTTAAGAAAATATCAAACAAATGTTCAAAGTCAGCTGCAGTTTTAAGACGAAGCATTAACAATTTAATATCAGTAATGTTAGCACACAAGAAAGTGAACTACTCTGAAGGCCTGATTTGCAGTTCCCTGAACTCTTCCCTTTGACACAGAAATTCGAGATTTGATCCTTAGATCCTTCCTATGAAGTAAACTTCACGGGAAAAAAAAACAGATTGAATTAAGGACACTCTAGCAGTTACTTCTTTTCATAGTTAAGAAGTACATTTAAAGCACTCAGAGAAAAAATACCGTTTCTCTAAAAAAGATCAAAATCAAGCAGCTTTCGTGTTTAAAGCGCGATTTTTATTTTACTTATTTTTAAAGACAGGCACGATTCGGCAGCCGCCCGGGACCCTCGTACCTCGGCGGCTCCCCGCGGCCCAGAGCCGCTCCCTCACGGCCAGCTCCATGCCGCGCGCCGCCTCCGCCCGCCGCGCCCCTCCGCGGGGGGCGCACAGCTGCCACGGGCGCGGCTTCGCCCCGGGGGACGTGGGGCAGCTCTACGGAAGGAGCACCAGGCTTTGGAGAGGCGTTTTCCAACAGACCTTCCGAAAGCTTCCCCGAGCGACCGAGAGAACCGGCTGCGGAAGGCGTCCGCCCGGCGACGCGAGGAGAGGGCGGCCGCCGGTGGTCCCGCCGCCGCCCCGATCCCCCACCTGCCCCAACTGCCCGCTTCCGGGCCCCGACCCTCTGTCTCCGCGCCCCCCCGCCGCCGCCCAGGGTGCCCGTTACCACTCCGGCCAGCACCCGTATCCTAGCAGCGCTCCCGCAACGCGGGCCCTCGCCCGCCGCCCCGCCCCCGGCCCCGCCCCGGGCGTGAGGCGGGTCCCGGCGGATCCGCGGCCGCCGCCTCGGCCCGCGCTCGGGGGGCGCCGCTGAGGGGCCCGCGGCAGCGCTGCCCTCGGGAGCAGCAGGCGGAGCACCCGGCGGCAGGCCTGTTTCTGCCCGCTTCGGAAAGGCCCACGGCGACAGGCGTTACAAAAGCGCAAAGGAGTCGGCACGGCTCGCTCCGAAATCTGTTTCTGAAAGAAGGTAAAAACATCTTCCTCCGGGAAAGGTTGCGTGTTATTGCTGTGACTTACGCCACGGCACAGATCTCTTACTCCCCCTAAAAATCAATGCATTTAAGCGTGTAATGCCACTTTCACTATTAAGCACACACCGCATAAAATCACTTCTCAGACAGCTGCAGATCAACAAAGGCAATGATTCATAGCCTCCTGTAGATAAAAGTATTGCTAAGAAATGCTATCACCAGTGATTTTTGTCCCTGTCTTTTTGAAATAAAGCATATGCCACCAGTGACTGAAGCTTTGGGCTCCAGCAGAACAAAATACCGAAGGACATTTGGATCATTTCTGCCCATGCCGAAGGAAGCCGTAGGCTAGGGTATGAACGATTATCTTTTGAGACTCGTTTCACTGTATGTCACCAGGCACAATTTTATGACTAAAGAAACCAAACCTTCAGGCAGAAGGTCCAGAAGAGATACAGTCAAAAACCCTGGAAGCTCCCTGTCCGCACTGCCATCAAGACATACCAAATGAAGCTTTTAGGCCTTCAGTCTCCCCCAGCTGCTTAGTCATGGCAGATTCTATGAGGTAAATTGCTGAATTCAGGAAGACAATATAAAGGCTTACATGTACAAATTCAATTTTAAACCTAAGCCCTTTGCACTTCAAGCTCAACTGAAATTCTGTACTGGTAGGGTGTTCCAATCCTGATGGACAGAACACATCGTTCTGAAGTGCAGCTTTGCTGGCGAGTTTCCAGAGATGTTTCTTGCAGTCATCCTCGGCTGAATAAAAGATGAGGAAAGGCCATAAGGGTGACAACCAATACAAGTGGTAAGCGCAACAAATTCTTATGCTGCAGGCCCAGCTACTGAATAAGTCATACATACCGTATATTTCAGAACAGTAGAAGATCCTTCAGTTTATGAAGCACTGGAAACATGACGAATATATACAAGGACCTGTAAGGAATTCACTAGGCTACTTCCTGTTCTCCACCTGTCCTCCTACCTACTTGCATCCACACAGTCTGCTGTGTGGATTTAAGTATTTAAGTATTAAGTATTAAGTATTAAGTATTTAAGTATTAAGAATTAAGTAACCGTCTTGCTTGTATCAGTGTTAATCAATAGAAAAAAAACTCATGTGAAAACTTTAGTTGGGCAAGGAAGGGAAACTCTACAGCAAATCTGTGGCGATTCTGAAGCAAAAAGCAATATTATTATTATTATTGTGTAATTATGTTAGGTAGTTACAGCAATGGCTTACTGTGACTTACCATCATATCCTTACAGTGTTTGTACCCAAACTTTGTACCTCTTAGTGCCATGAATCAGCTACTGTCAGCCTCTTCTTGATGTCCTCTGGCAGAATCCCAGACACAGCTAGGACTAGTGTCTCCTGATATAAAAATCAAGATGTGGAAGCTCTATGCATACTGAGTCAGAAAGAAGCACTCCTGAAATGTAGATAATAGTCAAAATGGCACCACAATAATATAAAGGTCTCAAATTATTTCATTTATTATTCATCCTCATCAAATACCTGTGTTGAGGATCTGGGTATATTATCCCCAAATTTAATTAAAAATTACTGACTGCTACATAATGAGAAGTGGTCACATGGTTTGTGATATAAAAGTGAGTATAAAAATCTACTAATTATGTTATAGTAGAATTACCAGGAAAATACAGACAGGAAAGAAACAAACAAAAAAGACCAACTTAAAATCACCCATTTGAATTAATTTGGGAATGAACTGAAAGGAATTGAATCAAAGAATTCATTAAAAAAAAACGTAGATTTAGGAGATGGTCACATTTTACTTAGCTAAGCTTTCTGACATTTCTTAAATTGTAGCCCAATATAGAATGACTGTGATACTCAAATCTGGAAATTAAGAAATAGGTATTCATCCCCCCAGTTGTTACCCAACAGTGGTTATGGCTTCCTGACAACTTGTAGATAGAAACAATGTACTCCTGGTTTGTTTTTTGGCTAATCACCAATAGCTTTTGCTAAAGGGTCTTGGTGTACTCTTTACTGGCACTACAGTCACCTCTGTTTGTACAGAGAAAGAGATTACAGTATAGAATCACAGAATCGTTATTAAGGTTGGAAAAGACCTCCAGGATCATCAAATCCAACCGTCAACCCTACACTACCATATCTCCTAAACCATTGTCGTGGTTTGGCCGGCAGCTCAGCCCCACACAGCCGCTCGCTCACTCCCCCACCGGTAGATGGGGGAGAGAATCAGAAGGGTAACGCTCGTGGGTTGGGATAAGAACAGTTTAATAATTAAAATTAAAAGAAACAACAATAGAAATGCAATGTAAAGGAGAACAACGAGAGGCGCAAAGCCCCGCGGGAGGGGAGAGGGGGAACGAACCGCCGAATAAAGCTGCACGCGCTGCCCGACGACCCAACGCCGCGCGCTCCCGAGCTGCCAACTGCCCCCCCCTTAATATACTGGTCATGGTGTCACGTGGTATGGAATGAACATGCCATTGGCCAGTCAGGGTCAGCCGCCCCCGCCACGGCCCCGCCCCTCCCAGCCTCCGCCACCAGCGGCAGAGCGCGGGAAGCTGAAAAGGCAGCCGCCCCCCCACAGTGAGGAGAATTAACCCCTTCTCAGCCGAAACCAGCACAACCATGCCCTGAAGTGCCACATCTACATGTCTTTTAAATACCTCCAGGGACGGTGACTCCCCCACCGCTCTGGGCAGCCTGTGCCAGGGCCTGACCACTACTTCAGTAAAGAAATTTTTCCTAATATCCAACCTAAACCTCCCCTGACACAGCCTGAAGCTGTTTCCTCTCATCCTGTCACTGGTGACTTGGGAGCAGAGACCAGCCCCCCCCTCACTCCAGCCCCTCTCAGGCAGCTGCAGAGAGCGAGAAGGGCTCCCCTCAGCCCCCCCTTCTCCAGGCTAAACCCCCCCAGCCCCCTCAGCCGCCCCCCAGCACACTTGTGCTCCAGACCCTGCCCCAGCCCCGCTGCCCTTCTCTGGACACGCTCCAGCCCCTCAAGGGCCTTCTTGTCCCGAGGGGCCCAAACCTGAGCCCAGCACTCGAGGTGGGGCCTCCCCAGGGCCGAGCACAGGGGCCCCATCCCTGCCCGGCTCCTGCTGGCCACACCAGTGCTGACACAAGCCCCGGGGCTGGTGGCCTCCTTGGCCACCCGGGCACTGCTGGCTCATGCCCAGCCGGCTGTCAGCCAGCGCCCCCAGGGCCTTCTCTGCTGGGCACTTTCCAGCCCCTCTGCCCCACGCCTGGAGCGTTGCACGGGGTTGTTGTGACCAAACCAACATAATTAAAACTTTAAGAATAGAACATCTCCTGTAAATGGTCAAAAGAAAGTGCATCAGGGAGGTTATTTCACACTCCAGTTGCCTTGCATAGGAATTCTTTCACTTTCCTTGAACACATGAGGTACTACTGGATGATGTGCCTGATTCCAGTCCTCCTGGACAGGTGAGGCAACTAGAATGAGATTGAGAAACAGTACGGACCCAATACTCTCTAACGAGAATAGTACCATTGGTTTGCTCCATATGCACTAACTTTTTAATTATAATTGCCTCCTGACTCTTTCATGCTCTGGTTTGCAGACTCAGACATCTCATTTCATGCATTACAAGTTTATCCTTCTCAAAGGCTTTTTCTGTAATGTAGTTTTACCGTGTAAGAGAGAACAAAAATGGTTTTCTGTAACATTTTTTCATTTGTTGCTCCTTTCCTTCTGCTCTACGCTAAGTATCTCAGGGGAACTTAAGGCGATCTCATGATGTGCCCTGGAAATCAGGTATGACTCTGAGAAGACTAGACATATACGTTCCATTTATCCCCAGGCTGCATACTAACATAAAGCCATGGCTGCACATAAAGAGCAACAAAGGGGAGAAACAACATTTCCAGGCAGCAAAGAGATTTAGACAAACTGGAAGTATTATCTATAGGCACTATGCATCTTATTCTTTTTGTTTAGAAAGTGATTATAAACAGATAACTTGTATTAAATTAATTTCCATTCTTAAGTCTCTGAATAAGAGCTTAAGTCAGCCTATTTGGATTTAAATTTTTGTTGTATGTTCTTAGAAAGCACTCATAACCAAATCACTGGAGAAGTACATCTACTTAGGAGTGGAAGTAAGTATTTTAGGGAGTAGGAGACAGCAGATGATAAATAAATATCCAATGGTAAAATGCAGCCGTTGTCTGTGCTGTTATTACTTCTTGCCAAAAAAATATCTTCTCCATCTCTGCTTCTGATTAAAGTCTAGTACTTACTGAAGAGCATAAGAATGTAACTAGATCAGATCAAAGGTCCAGCCAGTCAGCTTTCCTTGGACAGAGATGCACAGTAGGCGGCTAAAGAAGAGTTTAGAACAGGGTATTGCAGTATTTCCTCAGTAAGGAACCCCCTAAGCTTCCAACAGCTCATGACCAGCAACCTCGAGCATCTGGCCCAGTTACAGTACCTGTGCTTTTAATAATCTTTGACATGCTTTCTGTCGTGAGTTTGCCTTATTTGACTCTTTGAATGCAGGCAGACTTTTGTTGTCTATATTATATTGTGCCAGTGACTTTCAGACTTTAATGAGATATTGCATGAAAAAGAACCTCAGAAAAACTAGCTCCAATAACATTTTAAATTTAAAAATGTAACTTTACAAGCCAAACTTAGCCAGGAATTAGCTGTGTGTGGTTTTAACCAAGCTCTGGCATTTGTTTAAGAAGAATTTTCATTATGTGGAAATTAAGAATCTTCTCCTATCTGAACCACCACATAGAAATGCTTGTAATAAAAAGTCTAGAATTACTGAAATACTGTGTTTCTCCCTAGGCAGCTCTGCAGACCGAGTGATGCACTGCAATGTAATGTAAAGAAGAGATTAGTGACTTACTGAGTTTGTATCATGTAAATGATAGCAGAATAGGAGGATATCTCATGGTGAATGTTACACACAACCGCCCTAAGGCAATCCTTATGCCACAATATGAATACATTAACATTTGGTGATTTCTAGTACCTTTTAACATAGGGTATCTACAGTTATCTGATATTAACTCTTAAACATGCTACTTTAGAAAAGCAAAACCCAACAAATTAAGCACCATATAATTCTTTAATTCTACCAGAGAAATAACGTACCAAGATTCACTATGGAACAACATCTTTAAAACATTAAGTATACAGTAAGCGTGCCATTTGACTTTCGAAGATGTACGTGCACGTAGTTAGCATTACAGGGCTATACCATCGCTTGTCTACTTCCTAGCACATACCTCCTGACATTGTTGCTTCACTACCCCCTTTTCTGGGATGGCTTTGCAAACCGTGCTGCGCCACTGCAAGCTACTCTGCTAAGAAAAAGCACGCTCTTCCGAGCACAGCGCCTCTGGGGACTGACGCGGCACCCGGAGCTGCCGGGAAACCCACCGCGTCGGCCTGCCGTCCTTCCGGGGACAGGCTGCGGGGCACCCGCGAGGCCCGGAACAGGAACCGCGGCAGAAGCCCTCCCGCTGCCTCCCCCCGCTCTGAGGCGGGGCAGCTCCTCCGGCGCGCACCGCGGCCGCGGCGGAGGGCTTCTCGGCTTTGAGCGCCTGAGACAAAGCACAGGGTTTTGTGGGGCAGATTCAGCCCGGCAGAATCGACGGCAACGTTAACGCTGACCGGTACAACCCCACCGCCAGCTGGTTTCGCTGCCAACCTTTCTGTAACGAAACCAGGGAGGCAGAAATTGCGTCTCCTGATGACGACGGAGACCCGTACCCGGGGCCGCGTCCGCCGCAGCTAACAGCGGAGAAGCCAGCTGCCCGGCGGGGAGGTCGCCGTCTCCGGGGCACCCCACCGCCCACCGGGCCGGCGCCGCCGCGCCCGCCCCTCCCCCGCAGGGTCCCCACAGCAGAGACCTACCCGGCCTCAACCCTGCCGCCGAGAGCACAGCCAGGGCGGCCCCGGCCCGGCCCGGCCCGGCCGCGCATGCGCCTCGCCTCTCCGCGCGTCAGGGGGGCGGCGGGCCGCGTTTCTAAGCGACGAGGCGACGCCATGTGCGGGTTCCGCGGGCTGCTCTTGTCCCTGCTGCTGGCGCGGCTGGCTGCCTGCAGCCCCGGCACCCCGGCGGGGGCCACCGCCGCCGCGCTCGCCTCCGGGGCCGCGCAGCGGGCGGCTCCCCGAAGCGAGGAAGCGGCCTCGCGCCGAGCCCGCGCGGCCCGGGCCGGCGCCCCGGTGTCCGCCGCCAGGCCCCGCCGCGGCGGCCCTGCTCCGCCGCTCCGCCGCCGCCGTGCCGCCGGCGACTCCCCTGCCCACCGCTCGCCGCCCGGCGCCTGTGGCTTGCGCGACCGCGGCGCCGCCGCCTCGTCCCGCCTCTCCGGCGGCAGCAGGTGGGCCGGGGACGGGCTCCTTGCCGTTGCCGGCGCCGCCCCGGGCTCTGCCGCGGCCGTGCCGAGGCGGGCCGGGGCCGGAGACCGGGGCACCCGGCGGGAGCGGCAGTCCGGCCGCGGTAGGCTCGCTGCCGTGTTGCCTCGCTTCTCGGGCACGGGCCAGCCTAATTCTGAGTCGGGGCCTTGGAGAGGCTTCTCATGGCCGACATTTCAGTGGCCTCCGTAAGGCAGGGCTTGGTTACTCTGTGGTGAAGCTGTTGGCGGTGGGAGCTCGGAAGGCTATCTTAGGGAAAAAGAACTTTAAGGTACAGTTCGGGGACAGTAAAGCAGTTATAGCCTGCAAGGTACTGACAGCGAGGAGGACAGTTTCAGCTTTTTGGAGAGTAAAATCAGTGGGGGAACCATGTGTCTGTGGATTGCAGTAGTGAGGAGGACTGAGGGGAGCTACGTGAATGCTGAATTTCTTTACCACTTTTTGTTCCAGGGAATTTCAGAGTGATTTCTAAATATACAGGTAGAGCATATACGCAAAGTTACTACAATAACGAGAAAGGCTTTCTGTAATTGATTATCGATGCAAATTGTACAATAACTTTTGTAAGCCGATGAAAAGTAATACTGTGTTCCGTTGCTGGATTTAGTAATGTAAAATATGAAATTATCCAAGAATAGTCTCTTTAACAGTTTGCTGGGGGGATGGGGGCGTTGTCTTTGCAGGTCTGGGAGTCAAGTGTGTGTGGAAAAATCGCTCCTGTTCAGAAGTAACACCCCTTATCCTACTGACACTGTGGCTGTCCCTGGTGGACACGACCTGCTGTTCTGCGTGCAGCTGGATGACTGTAAGTAACCTTTGTTTCCACACATTTAATTCATAGATTGCCTCTACTTAGGGAATCTTTTTTCAAACTTACATGTTATAATTGTTACTAATTACCTGGGCTGCTATAGTTCCAGAGAGACCATAGTAAATCAGGGTCCCATCACCAAAGACAAAAAGATCATTGCGCTCAATTTAAGGGTAGGGTCTCTGGCTAAACACAAATCAGCCTTTATCAGTTGCTTTTGTATCTGAGATACCTTAGCTGGCTACACTTAGAGCAGCAAATAAGGGTTGATATTTGAAATATACCACTAATATCCTTTTCAGAAAGTGATTTCTTACCATATCTTGGATTCTTCATTTCATATGCTTATTTTCATACTTTCTTCTCTGCTGGCAGTGATTTTTCTCTAGTAATCATATACCCTTATAGGGTATGCCATTAATGCTTTTTTCTCTTTCTGCTTTCCACATTGTACTTCATTTGACTCATTTGATGTCCAGCTCTCTGGCATTCATTGCAATTCACTAGGGTCTCATACTTGAACACTTACTATGTTCTCTTTTGAGTCTTTTGCCTGGGAGTTTTGACCCACAGTCCCACCTACTTCTGACCAAAATCATAGAGCGTTTTAGACTGGGAGGGGTTCAGGAGATTAACAGGTCCAACAACTAGTCAAAACAGGGTTAGCTTCCTTTATCTAGTATAGGTATATATATCCACTATAATAGGACTATTATCTAGTCCTGCTTTCAGCTCTTCACAGATGTCAGAATGTTTTGCATATAGGGAAGTGCAAAGAAACAATGAGTGCCTTATAGTACATCGTATGATAGGTAGTAGTGCTAGAACTTCACCCACTGCAATTTTTAGTAGGTCTCCGGGTAAAGATGGATTTTGATGAGGGTTTAACCACAACTGAAAGTGCCACCAGGCTCCTGGGTATTCCAGCCTATAACTTGGAAGTAGCTATATTTTATCCTTTTCCCACACCACCCATAGTATCATAAAAATAGGATTACAAGGATTCTGAATTTGTAATCTCATTCAAAGGAAGGATCATCTGTGTCTAGACTGATGGCACCGGGTTTTTCTGGCCATTTAATATTTGGGCTTCATATCTATCACATGATTAGGCCCACTGCACAAGCCCTAGACATTTGATTGCACATGTACATTAGGTGTAACACACCTGGGAACAACAGGATTCACTGTTCACGAGGCCTTTTCCTTTTCTGTGCTTGTTGGAAGAACATCTGGGAAAGACTTTATTTGGGATCACCTGAAGGATGATAAAGTTGTCCAGTAGAAACAGCCTTCTCCCCTTTGGCCTTCCCCAAGGAAATATAAAAACATATATGTACTCATCAACTGATTGTGGAAGAAGCCTTTCCAGGATGAATGGTGACATGAGCTACCACTGCCAGAAATATAATCAAGCCTGCTCCAGAGGGCCTCCTGGAGAAGGGCAAGTGGGAACAGGCTCTGAATCTAATGAATTACCGTGGCCAGTAACAAAGAGATTGTGATGCACAAGTTGACTCCACCTCATTGGAACCATTGAGAGCAGATACTAGAGTAGTGTTCAAGTTTTACTAAAACTTCTTTACAATACTTCTAAAAGATGCAGGTTTTTCCTTCCTCTGCTTGTCACTAATGGCTCTTGCCATGACTGTCCTCATTCTTTCTTGACTGCAGTACTCTCTTTCAGCTGTCTTTCCTGAAGTGTAAAACATCCTTTGCTTCACCCAGTCATCTTTCTTGCATACTTTTCTATTGCCATCCTTCAATTGCTTTCATTTTCCTCTTTTTCGTAGTGGTGCTCTCCATCTGACAGCTGTTCCCAGCTCGGCCTCTCTAACCTTGATAGCTCATCACACCCCATCTTCTCTTTCTTTTGTGCTCTCTGTGGCCCTCTCTCCCTCTTGCAGTTTTTCCCAGTACTGCATTTTCACTGTCTTGTGCTAAGGGTGGAGTTTCACATATGTCTTTAACTGGTTTTAGACTGTATTGATACGCAATGGAGAAGCGTGACTGTTCACTACATCCCTAACAGTTCCTTCTGTCTAATGATCATGTAGCTGGCTGAGTCAAACAGTCTTGCTGATCCAGCTGACAATTACTTCATTAAGAGTAAGACATCAGTTCTCACGGACAGTTGGAAATACTGGATATTTTCAAAATACTTAAAGTACTTTTTAAAGCATACCTGTTTTGCATACTAGCTCCTCAAGATAACAACTTTGTCTTTAGTCTTTGCAGGTGTTAGGAGAATATTGCTGCTATTTCTGCTTCTAAATCAGTGGAAAAGTGCATTTTAAAGTTACAAGAATCGTTATCCGTGAGCCTGACTCCTGTCTGGGTTGGGTTCTTTTTGTTTGTTTTTTAAAAGTTTGGTTTCAGACAAATTAAATTGTCTGAAATTCTTTTTTTGCCTTTTTCTACAAGTTAAATAGCCTTCAGTAGCCAGCGTGCTTTCTTGAGCAAGCTACACTATGAACAAGCTATATGTGTATTTTCTCTGAAAACTTAAACAGTTTGAATATCTTAAGTTTTGCTGCAGAAGGCCTTTTTCTTCCAATTTTCAGGTATATTTTGCATAATGTAGTGTTGTTAATCTGTTAGCAAGTCTTCAGCTTTGATAATAGAAGAGTACATAAAGAACTGCATTCCAAAGAAAAGAAATGGTTGTGAGTAGCACAACTACCAATGTTTTCTTTTTCAGTCTAATGACTATACCATCAAGTGTATAATAAGAAAGCTGCTCTGTGCATCTATTTTTGTGGACCTTGTAGGAGCTTAATATTCCTTCGGCCTTTACCTCCTTAAAAGATTTAGTTGACTGGTTGATTAATGCTGTATTTTGATATAAAAAGAGCTTTTATTTCTGCTTGCTGCTCTGTACATCTGAGAATCTGCTCTGCCCTTGAACAGCAGAATTACATTGGGAGCTTAAGTTCTTTTTTTTCTTTCCCCTGCCCCAAACCCCCTAGACGACCTAATCTCTTTTTGGTGCTACTGTAATTGAGGGTACTGCCACTCACTCCTGTTGTCGGTACAATCTGTAGTCCTCAAACCTTGTAAGGCGTTTTATTTGGATGTATTAAAAACGTTATTGTTTGCACAAGTCCATTAGGATGAGTCTACATAGTATATCCTTAATAATTTGCCAGTTTATGACTTAGTGTTTTAGCAGTAATAATTTAATACACTGTAACATTGTGACCCTAACTGAATACCACTGGGTCAGGAGGGCATTCCTGTGGGCTACTGATAGAAACTCTGGGTTTTTAGCATGCCTATTCATATTTTCTTTGAGTTTTACCAGCCTTAATTATTTTGAATCCATTTAATGTTGTTTTTAGTGAACTCATATATTGGTAGTGTTTTGTTACTAAAATGTCAGGTACGTCTGGGCATCTTACATAAGTTAGAGCACATACTAAGATAGTTATCTTAAGCAGTTTTCATGCTTTTTGGAGAGTCACCTTTGTGTATTAACACCTGTTTCCCATGAAACACTACAAGCCAGTACTCATTATATCATTCTGTTCATAACTCATATTAACCGGTTAGCAGTGTTACTGTGGATTAATTAATATGAGGCACTGTCTAGCTTATAATTACTGAAGTTGTTCCTTTTTAAAATGTTGGCACAATATTTACTTTTCCTTGGATCTATCTGTTCTAGCAATTTTATATTGGCGGATTTGTTTCTCTTTTCAACCTTTAGCAAAGCTGAACCATTACCAACAGCCACAGGATATCAAAGAATCTGATTTTTTGAAGTTCTTGGAGAAGTATGGCAGACACTCTTTCTTAGCACCGTCACAAGTCCAGCCATCATTATCTACCTTTTATCGGGTAAGCTGAAAGAAAACAGCAATCAGTTTACAGATATGTTTTTACTAAAGTTGTCTGTAATGAGATCTAATGAGAACAGATTGAAAGATTCTTGGTTTTCTACCTGTAATATTATTTCTCAGTTCTTTTAATTCCTGACTGTGTAAAAAGTTTCTGATTAGTTTTCTTGTATATAGAAGTTCGGACAACCCTTTAGACAAAACTGGGTGTACAATAAGGAGAAATATAAATTTGCCTCTGTGCCCTGATGATGTCATTACCTTGTGCTTGGCCTTAGTATTCCACAGTCACTTTATGATTTCTCCAAATTGTCTTTTCAGGCTGGTGATCCAATCCTCACCTACTTCGATTCATCATCTGTACTGAACACACTTAGACAGCCAGTAAAAATGGGAGCCAGTGGACTTTGTGTTGATGGGAATCCTGCTGGTTAGTAAAGGGGGAAGAATTTCACAGGGTGGTTTCTTTCTGTTTTATCTGTTGTCATGTCTTAACTCAGGCTTCCTGGACAGTAAAAGCACAAGCTGTACTCGGATTTTTGCCAACTTGAGCAAGAGCTGCGTTACTGACCCTGCCCTAGATGCTGCTTCTTACTACCGTGACTTCACTGTGCTAAAGGTGCGTGTCATATTTCTTCCTTTGCTCAACATCTTATTTGCTTGACTTTCCATTGCCTTCCACTGCAACTTCAGCTAACTGGGAAACTGAAGGTCATGTAGGATGTCATCCCTGGTCTCCCGATTGTTAAGGCCTTCTTGCTGGTAATCCTGTTAAAAATGTCATGATCAGTGATAATCCCTCAGTTCAAACTACTTTCCAATAAATTTCAGTTCTTAGCAAATTTTTAATGCATATAACAAGTACTTTATTGATACTTCATAGTTTTGATGGTTTAACCAGAACTCTCGCATATTAAACAGATTGTTTTTCAGAGTATTTCTATCTGTTCCATCAACTTGATCAACCAAGTAATGCATGTTCTTAGTAAAGAATGAGGATTTGTTTTACACAAAGTTATCTCTAAAATCGTACTGAGGGCCAGTTATCAATATTAGCATTGTTTATATTCATAGATTGTATTCCATATACATTTCTCCATTGTTTATCCTGACAGTAATTTCAAAGTCACCGATTTAT
Source organism: Phalacrocorax carbo (assembly GCF_963921805.1). Lineage (NCBI taxonomy): Eukaryota > Metazoa > Chordata > Aves > Suliformes > Phalacrocoracidae > Phalacrocorax > Phalacrocorax carbo. Next base: position 23,746,254 of record NC_087524.1, read on the forward strand.
TGCTCTGGGTTCATCACACTGGACTTACTGAATGTTAACATGAAAATATCTCTTGCCTTCTCGAGTTTCTCTGGTGTTCCAAGATAAAATGGCAGTGTAAATATTAACAGCTTATTAAGACTAATAACTCAGTTTACCCTTATATTTGAAACCTGAATCTACATTACTGTAGTAGAAAGTCTTCTACTGATCAAATTTAACTCATGTTTTCAGGGCTTTCTTTGTCATTGTGGCCAAAATTTAATTTTTCCTCTAAATGGAACCTGAAGTAATCACTTGATTCCAGAAGGGAGTGCTCCAGGAATGGATCAAAGATGCTGATATTTTAAAATATCTGCGTTCTGCAGGTCATTAGCAGGGCAAAGAATAACATTTGTCTTCAGATGTTCTAAAAATACTTTCTGTGGATTATGTCTGTGATTTCTAGATCACAAATTGATGACAAGTTTTACACATCTGGAATAAACAAAGTAACTTTTGTCCATATAATATTGCTCTATTTAGTGATGGTTTCATGACTTTAGACACCTGCAAACCCAGAAAATTGATTGCTTTTTTGATGTTGTATATTGGTCTCTCTGTTTTCCCCAGGTTCCAGTTAGTGACACCATTGTGGAGTCCATGAAGGTCAGTCTCTATTGCCAATGAAAATAATTTCTGCTTCTGAAATAAAACATATCTAGAATCTTAGGTATTAATAGTAATGCCCGTGGGTTGGGAACTTGGGAGGATGGGAATGTTCTGTGTCTGAGAGAAGATATTTTGGGCAATTATAGGAAAAAAACATTATAGGAAAAAAAAAAGAGGGGGTGGGGATATAAGGAAAGATGTACTTTTAAATGATTGGGCCTAGATAGGGCCATGGAGTCAGGGAAGTAGCTTGTTTTCTCAGAAAAAAAGGGGCATCTGCAGCAGGGTGATGTGTCCACAGATCACAACTACAACAGGAAGGTAAATCTGACTTGGATGGAAAAGCAGCGGAAGAGAGTAAGAAAGGCACACTCCTTTTAAACAATTGCTAATTGTTAATATGTTTACTGTCTCCAGGTAAAGGTCACCGCAGTTGCACCACCTGGAGCTCCCCACATGAAAGACAACACATGTAACAATGTCGTTTCTGAGGTATCTGAATCTTCTTTCCTTTGGGCAGCTCAAGAGCAGCTTAAAGTCATTGCCTTGTTACCTGACTGATTCTTCTCTGAACTGGACTTTCAGGTGAACTATGAGATAGAATTCAGTGGCACGCATGGGATTCAGAGTGTTTCTGTCCGGTTCAAAGTGAGCAACATCTCTGGGAACTCAGGATCCTCTCTGCAGCAGCACTTCACTTTGCACTTCTGGGTCAGTCCCCCCATCCTCCCTGGGCTCTTACCAAGTTTGTAGTCTGTAGTTTGTGACCCAGTTTTGTATAGATGAGATGTGAAAGGACTAGAGCAGTGTCACTGTGGTGTGGCAGTTCCAGAACCCTGGCACACAGCTGGTGGTCGAAGGAAGGAGGGAACCCTGCTCTGGTCTCAAGTAAACCATGTGAGTAGGAAAACTCAGGCTCGGAGGAAGCATGCAGTCTTGCACTGCACAAGTTTGAAGAGGCTGATTATTTTTATCTGACTAATTTTTTTGCTGTCATTTTGATTTGTTTTGGGTTTATTTTTGGGTTTTTGTTTGGGTTTTTTTTTTGTTATGTTTTGTTTTTGGGGGATGGAGGTGGAGGGGAGAAGGGGAGAGACTGAGATCAGAGTCACCGGCATGGTCTTGTGAAGCAAGGGGTTGGAGCTGGTACTCTGTCTGAGGTGCTCAGTGTTTGTGAACAAAGTTGCTAAATTTATTCAAGGTACTTATTTGACTTTTCCCATGCAGCAGGAAAAAGAGTTACTTTGGACAGGGTAGAAATCTGGGAAATACTCAGGTGCATTGAAGTTCATATAAACCTTGTCCATAGAGGCAATGTAAAGTGGGATAAGTGGTGACCTCAGGGGTTGGGAAGTGTGCAGTGCAACCAGAGGCTTTCCCCATAAAAAATTTAGAAGTGGAATCTGCCGCTCAGAATTGGGGTTAAGGCAGGGTTTGTCTGTAGATCATCTGTAGAATTGCCTAGACTGGTATGTTCACTTCGTTAGAGACAAATGCTGAGCAATAGGAATTCATTTTCTCAAGAGCTGTCCTGGTAGTACCACATTTCAGGGTACTGACATTTAGTTTTTTACCTCCCGGACTGCAGATGAACTTGCCAGGTAATAAAGAGGATTTGGAAACAAATAATGGAGGTTTTAGTAGTACATAATATTCAGTCATTCAAAAAATGGGTTACATTTACATTTTTGAGAATGTGAATTTGATCTTCTGAGATGAATGGATCTCATTGGTGCTAATATTTTCCTCTCCCTTCCTTTCTTCCCTTTGCCTCTTTGTAGACCAGGACTCTTTCTCATACGTTGCCTAGAAGTGGAAACCCTGGCTATATCACTGGAGCACCACTGTTGATTGCAAACAGTGGAGCCACACAGCACGTATCCTTTTCTGCTCTCAAGTTTTATTTATCAATGGGTTTATTGACTTCTGGTACTCTACTGTTGGGACTTCTGAGATTCTACCTTTACATGTGAGGGCATACCTCAGTATTACACTACAGCTATCAGCAGGCCTTTTGGTCACCACCAAACTGTAGTCCTGTGAAAGGTATAAGGAGGAATCTGGGGTGAGAGGATTGTTAAATACAAGTTGCATGTCCTATATTGTCTGTTTATGCTTTTGTTTGGCTTCTTGACATGAAGTCTGTCAGATGAGCGTTTTACAGAGTGAAGGTGATGGAAGCTGCTCACAGTTCCTCAGACACACAGTACAATTTGGAAGAAATATGAGGACAGGCTGCAAGCTCAGGTAACAACACACTCTGCAGTCGCCCTTCCTGACACAGTGTGGACTCACTTAGCATGTTTTTCCATAGCCTGTCACATAATGCTGTGGAACCCAGGTCCTTCCCTGAGGCCACTGATGGGTGTCTACAGATCTTTCCCATGCTTCTAAGAGGACTTGAATATCAGAGAGATGGTGGACCTCTAGAACAATCTGAACATTGTGAAGATCTTCTGGGACATTTTGATGCTATAGTCTGGCAACATATCTTGGGCAAGAGTAGACTTTATATTTGAGGAGTGAATTATAATGGAACCTTAAAAAGTGATTGCTTTGATGATTTGGATCATTCTTTTGTTGGTGACAGGGCAAGTACACAACCACTGATGCGATAAGATGGCTAAAGAACTGTTGGTTTTCCTTATCATATGTTATCCTGCCATGTTGTTCTTCTCCCTTCTCATTGCAGAGAGGATTGACACTGCACCCATTTAATACCAATACTTCCGTAATGATTTTGTTGACTAATGACAAGAAAAACACTCATTATGAAGGAAGGATGTTGACAGCATTTTTTTTCTGTCCTGGAAATCACTTTGTCAAAGCTGTTATTTTCTCATTTCCAGCCTATCCCCAATCCTGGAAGAAAGTAACTGTAGTTACATCCAGAAGAAATTATACACGGTTCTTCAGGGAATGAACAGAGTAGAGGACCTTGCTATAACTGGCAGTGCTCATCCAACCCAGGCAGAAGCGTGGACGACCATTCTGATTCAGAACTGCAGTGTGCAGGTAATATGAATGCAAAAGGACCAGCTGTGAATATTTTTCCTTTCCTATCTTTGTATTGCCTTGGGGAAGCATGGGCGTGGGGAAAAAAAGAACAAGCTTGTTCTTTACCTGGGCTTACTTTATTTTTGTGATGACCCACTGACTCTCGGGTATAAATGCATGTAAGCAGTCATTCTTATTACAGTTCATATTACTAGGATACTTACTAAACAAACAAAAACCCTGACAGATTTAATATCTCTTGAATCCCGTTCCTGCTATTTAAATGGGCAAAAAGAGTTTAATACTGGATCCAGTGCTGTATTACCTAGTTTTCTGACAGCCTTCTAGAACTGATACTACCTGGTTTCTTCCTATTAATTTGATGCTTTTTTTATTGTTGTCCTTTCTGATTTTCCAGTTTCTAGGGGTATTTATGTATTACCTAATAAGGGTAAAAGTTTGTAATCCAAGTACTTATGGAGGAGGGAGATTCTATTCTAATAATTATTAATCTGTCAGGAGATGGTCTAATAGAATACAAAATCCAAGTGGTAGAGCTGAGACAAATTCTGTTTGGAAATGAGACAACAATGAGATGGATATAGCTCTAAAATGGGTGGCTGACCTGAGCGGAAGTTATGGAGTTAGTGCTGAAGTGACTGATTCAGGTTCTGTGACCTATGCTATCCAAAATATTAGACTTTGACCATAATGGTCTTTTTTTTAATCTTTAAAATATTCTATTAAGATGTTTGGGATATATTTTATTTTCAGGCTGTGAATTGCACTTCCTGTTGCATGGTTCCTGTGACCCTGGAGATACAGCTATTGTGGTCTAAGGTGGGCCTCCTGTCCAACCCACAAGCGCAAATACTGGGTGCACGATACTTTTATCGCTGCCACCCCCTGAAGGTATGGAATTTATAACCCCTCCCTCACACACAGAGGTAATTAAATGGTATTAACAGGTTATTTAAGGACCAAGGAATCGGACGGTCTTGATATTACTGAGTTGAGATTTACTGAACTTTACAGTGGTCTGGCACCAATGGCAAGAGTCTCTATTTAACAGTTTCATAGAGGAAGGTGGTTTTATGGTCTTACCAGTTGTACAACTGGAAAAGGTACTTTCTTTCCAACTGCTTAAGGACTTTCTGCTACTTAAGGACTCAAACTTTAAAGTTGCAGTTACAAACACTCAATAACTACATGTTTATCTAGTTGTCTCTTAAAGCCTTGATATGGAATTTGAGTTGATTTATATTTCACAGACTCCACAGCATGCTGATAATCTGTGCAAGAAGATACTTCTATTCCTCTAGGGGTTCTGAAATGGCCAACAGGTAGCTGAGGAAGAGGCTAATGCTGATTGCAGCAGATTTGAAGAACTGGGGGAAAGGTGGTAAGCCAGAAAGCAGGTTTCTAAGAGAAGATTAGATGATGGAGACATCCAAGGTCAGGCTGGATGGGGCTTTGAGCAACCTGATCTAGCTGAAGATGTCCCCGCTCATTGCAGAGGGGGTTGGACTAGATGACCTTTAAAGGTCCCCTGCAACCCATACTATTCTATGTCAGCAGGAGGGTGGAGCTAGCAGGCTAAAGGAGAATGAATAGTCTTTTTCAAGTATGTGTCAGTGGATCCCATTTTGGTGATGTCAGGAATCCAGCCTAGCACAAGGTCTTTTGGGCAGCACATATATTTCAAGGCTTATACTTCTCTGCAAGGGCTTCAGAGGGAGCAGCTGACACCTGCTCGTGGCATTCTCCTGGCAGTGA